>NC_091978.1:148255120-149004681 GCF_044704955.1 Pristiophorus japonicus
TCCAGAGTGAATCCACCTGCAGCTCCAGTGCCACAATGCAGTCTGTCAGGAGCTGCAGCCGGATACACTTCACGCAAATGTAGTCATCAGGGACACTGGAAGCGTCCCTGACTTCCCACATATTACAGGAGGAGCATAACACGTGTCTGAGCTCTCCTGCCATGACTTAACCCCTAGATTAACTTAATTTGGCAACAATAATACTAAAGGTTACTTACTGTTAGGGAAAAGAAAAATTACTCACCAATCCCCGGCCAATCACTTACCCCCTTGGCAGTGACATCACCTTTCAATTTTCTTTCTACTTCTTTTTTGCCTTCTTTCCCTGCAGCTGCACCCACTGGCCTTTTTAGGCCTCTCGAAGTCCCCGACTCGCGCTGCTCTGAGCTTCCACCTCCTCACGCCTGCTGGGCCGCATGCACTGTGCACCTCGTATGCGCCGATAGGGGCCACAAATTCAGCCTCAATGTTATTTGTGGAACTGGGATCTGAATAAAATTAGAAGAGAAACCCTCTTTATGCAAGATTACTACATCCCTGAAAATCTGAAGTGGAGCCGAGTTTCTGGGGTCAGGACGAGTTCCCCGATTTGCCTGCGGTACCATAGAAAAACATGTAAAAAAAAAATGAATCAATGATGGCCAGACCGGAGGAGATGTTGCAGCATCCTCCCACAGAAACAGAACTTTGTAAGGATGGTGCATTAAATCCATTGCAGGGGTCCAGGCCAAAATAGCAAAGGGGCCGAGGAGGAGAAATTTCTTAACTCAGCAAGTTTTTGTGATATGTAATGCATTGTCTGATAGGGTGGTGGAAGCAGATTCAATAGTAACTTTCAAGAGGGAATTGGATATATATTTAAAATGGAAAATTTTCAAGGCTATGAGGAAAGAGCAGGGAAGTGGCCAGCTCTTTGGAGAGCTGGCACATGTACGATGGGCCAAATGGCCTTTGTTCTGTGCTGTAAGATTAAATAATAACTGCCTCTGATCAATACAGAATGCCTGAACTGTCCAACCCTACTTCCAGTGACCTTATACCTGGTCCCACTGAGGGTTGAGGATGTGGGATCTCTCGAAGTAGTGAGTCTCTACCCTGGCCCACACCCCTCCTACCCCACTGGTCTTGTAAGCGGCAACCACAAGGCCATCTGGAAAGCTGAACAAAAGGTCAGGATTGGGGCATCCAATTTCTGACCAAGTTTCCAGTCCTTCCTGTGAACCCCTGCCAAACCTGCTGCAGAAGTTTGACAGACGGGCTACAGATTTGGGGGGTTTATTCATTGAGTCGTCCATATTCTAACTTGATAAGCCAGAAGCTCATCAAAAGAATGCAGCATTATCTCCATGATGCCGTTTTAAACACTACAGACTGGAAGGAAGAAAAAGGGATGATTAGGAACACAAGGGAAATTTTTGCAAAGCTGCACTTGCAACGTGGATCTTTGCTCAACAGGAGTGTGGCCTTGTAAAATTCCTTCTGGTCTACAATTCATTTCACTGCCATCCCAAATAAACACGTGAGAATCCTGACTATGCTGTCCTTGGCCACACTATGATCACAAAACATAGAACTAACCTTGCTCGTTATCCCTGGAATTATTCAAGCTCTCAAGGATCGTGATGTTACAAATCTCAAGAGACTACAGTTTTACAAGCTCTTCCAGATTTTATAGAAGCTTAATTTTTTTTAAATCACAAAATCTTCTTTTACAAGCGGGACAGTTGAATCTTAAAACTGAAAGCTCTCTTTAACTCGGTTTGGCATTGTCACTTTTCTTTCTTTTATTTCCAATTTCTGCTTAAATTTGCTTTCATTGCTTAACTTACTGTATTTAAAAAAAAACATATACCAGAATCTGATGAAGGAGCCTTGTGACCCAATAGCAGCAATGAACTCCAAGGCATACAAACAACAAGGTTGTATCAGGCCAATGCATATTTTGGCAGGTTGCGAAACCAATGGTATACCACTAATTTTAATGAAGTAAATAAACTAGTGAACAGCTGACTCTATTCAGTCCAATTATATCTCCATCCTGGAGGTTGGTCTCTTCTCTGTTGCATAATCTCTGAAAGTACTTGGCCTTCTGACTCACACTCACCAATCAATCAGGCAGAGCCCATATACTAGGCCAGAGCCTGGCTACACTGGGTCCGGCTTAAGTTGCCAGTCTCTATGAAGCTTTGCTTGGGATGGAAATGCCATCGATCTCACAAATTAGAGGTGGTGTGGCCAGGCTAAAGAAACACCCTGGCCAGGCGTTTCTTTGTCTCTGGCCTGGGACTTGTCAAGTAGCTGGCAGGCCTCCCAGCTGATGAAAATGGGCCTCATTTGGTTGTCCAGGTCTGGGTCTTGGCCTGGACCTCCAAAGACAAAATGACGAAGCAACAGCAGCCAAGAGGCCTTGACCTCAGTGGCCTGGAACATAGCTACAGGCCTGCAGTTGCACTCCTATTTCCTGTCTGATTTTCAGGTGCTGACCCAGTCGGAGGGTGTGTTTGTGCTCGGAATTCACCGTAGCCATGCAAAGGGCCCAGGGGAGGAAAAACATGGGCAGCTGCAGTGAGTTCCTATAAACATTGAATGAGGGCAGGATCAGGCCCAACTGTGATGCCCCCTCACGCTAAAATAATTGTCTGTTGTTTCAGAGGCTGTGTGCATCAATGGAAGTGCACCTCGGCATTGATCCGCACCTGCAGGAGCAGGGGGAGAAAATAAACTAATACAACCCACCAGAAATTGCTCAGCCATTCTTGTGAACTCTGCAGGAGTCCAGCAGAATAGCCGCAATCTCTGGCAGAAACATGAAATAATAGGTCCCAGACTGACCTCTTGGTCAGAATTACCTTGTTTGGAGGCAGCGCCTCCACCCACCCCACTAAAGGCTCCTGACACAAAAGTGGGTGAGGCTAGGCCTGGGGATTCTCTGCACTGGGAGATTCTGCTTCCTCAAAGCTTCAAAGAAACCCGGTACAAGTCGAGTATGCCAGCAAGATGAAGCATTCAGTCTCCAGAAAGTGGGCCTCACCAGGGGTCCAGACCAGGTAAGTAAGTTTTTTTGTCATGACTGACAAAAAATATATTTTTTTCCCCAGGGAACTTAAAACAATCACTATCACTAGAGAAAAAGTACTAGGCAAACTAATGGGACTAAAAGGTGGACAAGTCCCCTGGACCTGATGGCTTACATCCTAGGGTCGTAAAAGAAGTGGCTGCAGAGATAGTGGATGCCTTAGTTATAATCTATTAAAATTCCCTGGATTCTGGAGAGATCCCAGTGGATTGTGTAATGTATTTCACCATCTTGCAATGACTATAAGTATGTAACTGTAACTCATGCATACCGTACCTGTACCCTTGTAATACACACGCTGACCACAGGGAGTGAACTCTTCACCTGGGCTTCCAGGTATAAAAGGGGAGGTCCCACTCATGATCAACACTCTTTAGTCCTGGGAATAAAGTGAAGGTCACAGAGTGACCGTGTCTGATATACCCGTGCCTCGTGTGAGTTTGTAACAAGGTGCACAGAGACTACAGATTGGAAAACCGCAAATGTAACGTCCCTAATTAAGAAAGGAGGGAGACAGAAAGCAGGAAACTATAGACCAGTTCGCCTAACATCTGTCATTGGGAAAATGCTGGAGTCCATTATCAAGAAAGTAGTAGCAGGACATTTAGAACATCATAATGCAGTCAAGCAGAGTCAGCATGGTTTTATGAAAGGGAAATCATGTTCAAAATATTTGCTGGAGTTCATTGAGGATGTAACGAGCAGGGTGGATAAAGGGGAACCAGTGGATGTGGTGTATTTGGATTTCCAGAAGGCATTTGACAAGGTGCCACATAAAAGGTTACTGCACAAGATAAAAGTTCACGGGGTTGTGGGTAATATATTAGCATGGATAGAGGATTGGCTAACTAACAGAAAACACAGAGTCGGGATAAATGGTTCATTCTCGGGATGGCAATCAGTAACTAGTGGGGTGCTGCAGGGATCAATGCTGGGACCCCAGCTATTTACAATCTATATTAACAACTTGCATCAAAAGACTGAGTGTAACGTAGCCAAGTTTGCTGACAATACAAAGATGGGAGGAAAAGCAATGTGTGAGGAGGACACAAAAATCCTGCAAAAGGACATAAACAGGTTAAATGAGTGGGCAAAAATTTGGCAGATAGAGTATAATGTTGCACTTTGGCAGAAAAAAATCAAAGAACAAGTTATTATTTAAATGGAGAAAAATTGCAAAGTGCGACAATACAGCGGGAGCAGGACATGGGAGTACTTGTGCATGAAACACAAAAGGTTAGTATGCAGGAAGTGATCAGGAAAGCCAATGGAAGCTTGGCCTTTATTGCAAAGGGGATGGAGTATAAAAGCAGGGAAGTCTTGCTACAGTTATACAGGGTATCAGTGAGGCCACACGTAGAATACTGCGCACAGTTTTGGTTTCCATATTTAAGAAAGGATATACTTGCTTTGGAGGCAGTTCAGAGAAGGTTCACTAGGTTGATTCCAGAGATGAAACATAGAAACATAGAAAATAGGTGCAGGAGTAGGCCATTCGGCCCTTCGAGCCTGCACTAGCATTCAATATGATCATGGCTGATCATGCAACTTCAGTACCCCATTCCTGCTTTCTCTCCATACCCCTAGATCCCTTTAGCCATAAAGGTCACATCTAACTCCCTTTTGAATATATCTAACAAACTGGCCTCAACAACTTTCTGTGGTAGAGAATTCCACTGGTTCACAATTCTCTGAGTGAAGAAGTTTCTCCTCATCTAGGTCCTAAATGGCTTACCCCTTATCCTGAGACTGTGACTCCTGGTTCTGGACTTCCCAAACATCGGGAACATTCTTCCTGCATCTAACCTGTCCAATCCCGTCAGAACTTTATATGTTTCTATGAGGTCTCCTCTCATTCTTCTAAATTCCAGTGAATATAATCCTAGTCGATCCAGTCTTTCTTCATATGTCAGTCCTGCCATCCTGGGAATCAGTCTGGTGAACATTTGCTGCACTCCCTCAATAGCAAGAATGTCCTTCCTCAGATTAGGAGACCAAAACTGTACACAATATTCAAGGTTTGGCCTCACCTAGGCCCTGTACAATTGCAGATGAGGGAGTTGACTAATGGGAAGGGTTGAGGAGGTTGGGCCTCTACTCATTGGAATTTAGAAGAATGAGACGTGATCTTATTGAAAAGTATAAGATTATGAGGGGGCTTGAACAAGGTGGATGCAGAGAGGATGTTTCTGTTGAGAGGGGAGACTAGAACTAGGGGGAAAAATCTTAGAATAAGGGGTCACCCATTTAAAACTGAGATGAGGAGGAATTTCTTCTCTCAGATGGATGTAAATCTGTGGAATTCGCTGCCTCAGTCAGCTGTGGAAACTGGGTCATTGAATAAATTTAAGACAGAGATAGACAGTTTCTTAACCGATAAGGGAATAAGGGGTTATGGGGAGCGGGCAGGGAAGTGGACCTGAATCCATGATCGGTTCAGCCATGATCATATTAAATGGCGGAGCAGGCTCGAGGGGCCGTATGGCCTACTCCTGCTCCTAATTCTTATGTTCTTATGTAGATGTCATGTATTTGGATTTCCAGAAGGTATTCAATAAGGTGCCACATAAAAGTTTACAGCACAAGATAAGAGCTCACAGGGTTTGAGGTAATATATTAGCATAGCAGACAATAGTCTGCATGGCCCTCGGCCTGTGAGTGCCATGGGAGCAGGCCAGGGAGTGGAAGGAACAGCGTGGTGACCTGGTCCAGCAGGCTCAGCGGCCCCTGGCCTGCGAGCAACATCAGAGCAGGCCGGGGAGCGGAAGGAACAGCATGGCGGCATATCACTCCAGGGAACAGCACGTGCTGGAGCAGGAGAGTGGCGGCAGCGAAGAGGGTGACTGGATTAGTCGTCACCAAGTTCCAGGTCGCTGATTGGAGCGTGGGCAGGTACTGCAGGAGCGGTGAGGTCGGGGCAAAGGAACAGCATGAGTTCGGGGCCCAGAAGAGATGAGGGCCCAGGGGCAGCACAGGCCAGCCTATACTGCGATGTGTGTGTGCACTAGGTCCGTGCAGCAGAGCTGGTCTCCAGTCGTCTTGGATAACCCTTGCCACTGGACTAAGACCTAGTTCTGTCAAGCCCGTGTGGTGGCTGGTGTGCAATGGCAACCACACGTTAAAAAAATCCATGCAAAGGCATCTTCCACCCTTCAAGATTTAGTTCGGGACCTGGAATATTAGGTCCTTCATTGAAACACCTGTGAAATTTTTGGCCTGGAAGCAAGTCGTCCTTGACTTGAGGGACTGCCTATGATGATGATGATTAACATGGATAGAGGATTGGCTAACTAACAGAAAACAGAGTCGGGATTAATGGGTCATTTTCAGATTAGCAAACTATAACGAATGGGGTGTCATAGGGGTCAGTGCTGGGGCCTCAATTATTTACAATCTATATTAATGACTTGGATGAAGGGGCTGAGTGTAACGTAGCCAAATTTGCTGATGATAAAAAGATAGGTGGGAAAGCAAGTTGTGAGGAGGATGCAAAGAATCTGCAAAGAGATATAGATAGGTTAAGTGAGTGGGCAAAAATTTAGCAGATGGAGTATAATGTGGGAAAATGTGAGGTTATCCACTTTGGTAGGAAAAATAAAAAAGCTAATTATTATTTAAATGGGGAGAGATTACAAAATGCTGCAGTACAGAGGGACCTGGGGGTCCTTGTACATGAAACACAAAAAAGTTAGCATACAGGTACAGTAAGTAATTAGGAAGACAAATGGAATGTTGGCCTTTATTGCAAGGGGGACAGAGTATAAAAGTAGGGACATCCTGCTACAACTGTGCAGGGCGTTGGTGAGTCCACACCTGGAGTACTGCGTACAGTTTTGGTCTCCTTATTTAAGGAGGGATATACTTGCATTGGAGGCAGTTCAGAGAAAGTTCACAAGGTTGATTCCCAAGATGAAGGAGTTGTCATATGAAGAATGTTTGAGCAGGTTGGGCCTATACTCATTGGAGTTTAGAAGACAGAGAGGTGATCTTCAAAGTCACAAATGACATCCTTTGTGAGTCTGACAAAGGTAAACTTTCCCTCCTCGTCCTTGTGGACCTGTCTGCACCCTTTGACACAGTTGACCTCTACTTCCTCCTCCAACGCCTCTCCACCAATGTTCAGTTAGGTAGGACTGCACTCGCCTGGTTCCATTCTTACCTATCTAATCGTAGCCAGAAAGCCTCCTGCAATGGATTCTCTTCCCACTCCCGCATCGTTACCTCTGGTGTCCCCCAAGGATATGTCCTTGCCCTCCTCTTATTTATCATCTATATTCTGCCCATTGGAGATATCATCCAAAAACACGGAGTCAGTTTCCACATGTACACTGACGACAGAGAGGATACTTCCACTCATGGGGAAACTAAAACTAAGGGCATAGTCTCAGAATGAGGGGCCACCTATTTAAAACTGAGATGAGGAGGAATTTCTACTCTCTGAGGGTTGTAAATCTGCGGAATTCTCTGCCTCAGAGAGCTATGGAGGCTGGGTCATTGAATATATTTAAGCGGAGATAGACAGATAAGGGAATAAAGGGTTATGGGGAGCAGGCAGGGAAGTGGAGCTGAGTCCATGATCAGATCAGCCATGATCTTATTAAATGGTGGAACAGACTCGAGGGGCCCAATGGGCTACTCCTGCTCCTAATTCTTATGTTCTTATGTTCTTATGACACCTAGCTCTACCTCTCCACCACTTCTCTCGACCCCTGCTTGGTATTTAAATTGTCAGATTGCTTGTCCGACATCCAGTACTGGATGAGCAGAAACTTTCTCCAATTAAATATTGGGAAGACCAAAGCCATTATCTTTGGTCCCTGCCACAAACTGCGTTCCCTAACCACTGACTCCATCCCTCTCCCTCTCATCAATGTGAGGGTGAACCTAGGTATCATATATGATCCTGAAATGAGTTTCCAGCCACATATCTGCAGCATAACTAAAACCGCCTTTTTCCACCTCTAACATTGCCCGCCTCCGCCCCTGCCTCAGCTCTTCTGCTGCTGAAACCCACATCCATGCCTTTGTTACATCTAGACTTAACTACTCCAACTCACTCCTGGTTGGCCTTGCACATACATAACAAAGTTTACGTAGTGTAGTATGTAAACATTACCAATGTGTAAGACTTGCCACCATGGGCCACATCTGTGGGCGACCCAAGGGTCACCTGCAAACCCTGGGCAAGCAGGTATAAAAGGCAGTCTACCATGCTGCTTCCTCACTCTGGAATTACATTAAAGAGACCAAGGTCACAACAGTTTGAGCTTACAATATGCAGTCTTGTGGAGTTATTCTGAACATAACAAACTTGAGGTCATCCAAAACTCAGCAGTCTGTGTACTAACTCGCACCAAGTCACGATCACCCATCACCCCTGTGCTTTCTGACCTACATTGGCTCCTGGTTAAACAACGCCTCGATTTCAAAATTCTCATCCTTGTTTACAAATCACTCCATGGCCTTGTCCCTCCCTATCTCTGTAATCTTTTTCAGCCTCATAACCCCACAAGATGTGTTCGCTCCTCAAATTCTGGCCTCTTGAACATCCCTCATTATAACTGCTCTACCATCGGTGGCCGTGCCTTCAGCTGCCTGGGCCCTAAGCTCAGGAACTCCCTCCCTAAACCTTTCCGCCTCGCTACCTCTCTTTCCTCCCGTAAGACGCTGCTTAAAACCTATCTCTTTAAACAAGCTTAATTTCTTCTTTTGCGGCTTGGTGTCAAAGTTATCTGCTTTCTCTTGGAACACTGTTGTGAAGCACCTTGGGACGTTTTACTACGTTAAAGGTGCAATATAAATAAAAGTTATTATTATCTTATTGAAACTTATAAGATTCTGAGAAGGATTGACAGGGTAGATGCAGAGAAGCTGTTTCCCCTCGGGAGAAATCTCGAACTAGGGGGCATTGTTTCAGAATAAGGGGTCGCCCATTTAAAACGGAAATGAGGAAGAATTTCTTCTCTCAGAGGGTCATGAATCTTTGGAATTCTCTATTCCAGAGAGCTGTGGAGGCTGGATCATTAAATATATTTAAGGTGGAGATAGACAGATTTCTGAATGATAATGGAGTCAAGGGTTATGGGAAAAGGGCAGGGAAGTGGAGTTGAGGCCAAGGTCAGATCAGCCATGATCTTATTGAATGGCGGAGCAGGCTCGAGGGGCCAGTTGGCCTACTCCGGCTCCTATTTCTTATGTTCTTATGTTCTTATACTTTGAAGGAAAAGTCCACCCTCCTCCCATCAAATGTCTGTGGACCAATCTACTTATGAGAAACTTGTCATATTATCACTGGATAAGAAGCTACTGATCAATCATTGGGAAATAACAGTTTTCTCTTCCCTTAGAGACTGTATTCAACCTCACACAATCAGCCTGCAGCACAGGAGCTGATTCGGATTTGTATTAGTTTAGCAGCCTCAGCGAGGAGCTGGGCTTCTGGAGGCCAAGATTTCAAACGCCCCAATACGGTACTGAACCTTGTCCTATGCAGGAAGGCTTTATACTGCCCCTAGGAATATTAGTGTATTCAGCAGCATTGTTGGGTCATTTCCTATTTAAACAGTAGTACTGACTCAAGTTGAAACATGAAGCGCATTGAATTGCACTATTTTTAAGTACAAATACTGTGGTCTTGGATTAAAGTTAAGTTGCTGCAGATGGATTGGATGGGATTGGCAGTGACATCCATGCTTATGAACGTTTAAGGTTTATATTAATTTTAAAGTGATGTCAGTTGCTTTATTAATTAATAAATCCCAGTGATGTTTATAACTGGCAGCTATATGAAAACCATTCCCACTCAAAAGAATCTTCCAACTGCATAAAGTTAAGCGTTTTCCATTTTCCATTGAAAACTGAAGTAAATTAACATTTTCCGCATTTGAGCTGGAGGATCTTGTAGAAGCAGTTGCATTTTTTCCTTAGTGCTCTCAGGTTTAGAAACATTTGAAATGTGATTAGTCTCAGAAATGGTTCCAGTGTGAGGTTTAGTCTGGATACTGCTCTCACTCTGCGACACAGAGGTACTGATCCTGGCTGATTTCGCTATCTGTGGAAGTAACCTATTACAGCGGACATTGGCATGAAATCCGGCACCTTAATGCCAGCAGTTAAGGCTGGTTTGGAGAAAAAAAAATGATGGCTTCCATAGTGATCTGTTCTGGTCATCATCTTGGTGATGGTGATAGTGTGGGCGCGATGTGCATGCGCCGGCAGTATGCAGATCGTGACGTCAGTCAGCATGTACTGGCCTGCCATTTTGGACGTCACCATTCCAATCAACACCCTCTCCTAAACACGCAAAGCTGAATGTGTGTTCAGCTGCATGAGGGGCTTCCTACCAGAACTAAGAGAAGGAGGAAGGGAGAAGGCATCCTGCAAATCCCCGTTATGGACAGGCTGTCCATGGGCATCTCATCAGACTCTAATCCCCTGAATGAAACCCCAGATCCCTGTTACTCAACACTTCCCCACCTTACCATCCCCTTGTCACAGAACATCACAGCATCCTCTTGGCACAATGCTGAAATGAAAGCCACCATAAAACAAATATTCCAAACACAATTTATGAATGATTAATTCCAATATTACATTAAAAGGCAACTAATCATCTTAGTGCAGTCGCTTAGTGTCTGTTTTTCGTATGCCTTTGCCTATTCCAGTGTGCCTACGAAGTGCTACCCCAGTTGCTGCAGCATAGGTGGTGGAAGGCTGTTGACTTTCTGTGGGAGACATTGCAAATGGCTTTGCAGGATGACATCGAGCAGCTCTGGACTGCACCACCTCGGCAAGTGCAGCAGCAGTCTGGGCCGGCTGGCTGACAGGCAACAGCAATGGCACTGACAATGGTAGAAGTACAAAGGCTGTCATCCTGAGAAAGGACAGCAGGTTTGAGCTCCACAGAGCCACTGCCACTCCCCTGGGCAGCACCTCAGCATTCCTAACCATCTGTTGGAGGACAGACTGCTAGACTGCTCTGGCACCCTGCAAGTCTATTTCCACACTCGTAAACCCAGCCATGGTGACAGCAGTCTGAGCCTGCAGGAGAGAAGTCAGAGCTTCCACTGCAGCACCCAGGTGTTGGGTCATTTCGCTTGTGCTGCAATGGGAAGCTGAGACATCGTCCATTACACCCAGCATCATGGTTGGTTTCACAAGTGCTCTAATGGAGTTGCCCATCACTTCGATCCAGGAATTCATGGGCTCCAAGCTCCACACAAAACCCTGTGCAAGGTTGATGCCGGACTCCTCTATGCTCTTTGACAATGACAAGAGGTTTTCTGGCAAGCCTGCCATTACGCCAAGCACTTGTGTGTGCATGCCCATCACCCTTCTTCTGAAGGCTGCCTCATCGAAGTCCTCATCTAAGTTCTCTGCAGCAAGGTCTCGTGTGTGACCTTGCCCTCAGGAGCTGGCAGCTGTGCTACCCTTTCCCCATGCCTTGGCAGCTGCCTACTCATGACCAGTGGCTCATCACCTGCAGATCCCGCCTCTATAAAGCCCTCAAGTTTGCACAGTGTCATTTTCTGAGCTGGTGCCTGGAGTGTCAGATCGAGCGATGGTATTTCTTTTTCTCCATCACCCTCCTCCTCTACTTCATCCTGGACAAACTGGGCTGGTGGCAGTTCTTGGGTATCTGAATGGAGAAAGGCACAAGGGTTGTGGTGAAGGGAGAGGGAAAAGCAAGATGTGCAAACTTACACCAGCAGAAGCTAGTAAGTGATAAGAGAATGTGGGATGATGATGAAGTGTGATGTGAGAAGAAGGACGAGGTATGAGCATACCATCATCATCAATGCTTTCAGCCTCGCCAGTCACCAAAGTCTCAGTGACGGCCCTTTCAATTATATCCAGAACCGTCTCCTCTAGCTGGGTCAGGTTCTGCAACCGTGCATGCCCCCGCCTGTTAGCTTCTGCTGGTGTCGTTTATGCATCACCTTGGCCAGCAAGAGAAAGGGAAGTGTGTCAGTGAATGTGGTGCAATGTGGGTGATGTGCCAGTCATGGTTAAATAGCTGCAATTGTGTGCAAGGTGTGAGAAGGGGGTGTGAGGCTTGCAACAGTGGTGGTAAGGTGAACCTATGATTGTGAGGTATGCACCATGATTGATCAAGGTTGTTGGTAGGTGCGTGATGGGGGTGTGGTGCATTGAGCAGTGTGAGGCTAGTGATGCAGTTGGTGGGATATAGCATTTGAAGATGCATTCACTGACCTTGACCACTGATGTGAGGTCATTAAACTTCTACCGACACTGGATCCAGGTCCTGGGGGAAAAGACTGGTAGCAATACATACATTACTTTTAATAGGCACGGGCAGATCCCCGTGCCCGTTTTTGGGCCATATCGAATTTAGCCCCAATTATGTTTTAGATCCTAGCTGAAGTCCTATTTTAATAATCATAAAAATCTGCACTTGAAAGTTATTGTATGCAATATTAGAGGATGATATAATCCATTTGTAGACCATTACTTTTTGCACTATTTTAACAGAGGTATTAATCCATTAAAAATAAAAGACAAAGTAATGTTGTATGAATGTAGTGTTGAATTTGTAATGACCAAAACTGCACTGCAGTGAACAATGTACTTTTGAAACCATAAGTAGCAAACACCGCAAGTTAACTGTGCTGATAATTTTCCAGGGCTACCCAATGTAGTAACTTCAAAATAGAAGTTTTACTCAGCATTAATTTGCAGCAAAATCTTTATATCTATTTTCTCGAGATTATCCTACTTGTAGTGACGCTAAGGTATGCTTTGACTTTGAGTGTGAGCATGAATGCCACAGAAATTCTAGCTTTGAGTGTCAGAACGGATGATAGATACAGGGAGTTCTAGCTCGGAGTGTTGGTATGAATGATACAGAGTGTTCTAACTTTGAGAGTCCATACTCTAATGATAAATCAGACATATGCAACTGCAAATCATAAGAACATAATAATTAGAAGCAGGGGTAGGCCATATGGCCTTTTGAGCCTGCTCCGCCACTCAATAAGGTCATGGCTGATCTTCAATCTCAACTCCACTTTCCTGCATGATCCCCATGTCCCTTGATTCCTCTAGAGTCCAAGGGACCAAAGTTGCCCCTCTGAGAAAGGCCTGTTTGCACCTCAACCCGGCGGCCACCCTGCTGAGTCCAGTGGTGGCCGAGCTCCCATCAAATGGACGCCGATATCGGTATTCCCGTGACGTGGTCTTGCAGCGGTCTGCAGTTCTGCGCTTCTTCCCCTTCACTTCCACGGCGGTAATTGACAGCACTCTTAAGCGTGTCATCACTTCACGCACTGCTGAGGTCCCGGGAAAGAAGCGAGATTCCCCTTCCAAAGTCATGCGGCTGCTCGGCGGTCCCAAGAGTTGCTTCTTTCGGGCGTTGCATCGTTGAAAATGCACACCGCTGGAGCCTCTTGCAGGCTTGTTGATTTCACAGAATTTCGAGCTGGCGACTATTTGACGCTATTAGATTTGCAGTGCAAGGTTTCAGTGGGCACTGCTTGCCGAATGCTGGAGGTGCCTTCCAGCTGTAGAAGAGGGAGGCCAATTCGAGGAGGCTACACTTGTAGAGGGTCTTGAGATGGGCGCAGTGCTTGCAGGCCAATGCCTCCTGCGCATTGTGTGTGCCGCCGAGGCACGGAGGGGGAGACGGCACCGGGGGCAAGGGATAAAGAGGCAGCAGGCAAGGGCCATAGGCATCATTATGGAGCATGATGGAGAGGGCCAGGGAGATGGCCACAGAGGACAAGCAAGAGAGCTGGAACACAAAGCCCCTCAGCAAGGGTCTTCCCCAAGGAGGAGAGTCAGGTTTGTCGACCCCCTCTCCCCTCCAGCAGATAATGGGCAAGCAGCCCAGGAGGCAGCCTGCAATGGAGCCAGTTGCTGGGCAGCACCAGCCTGCAGAGCTGGAGGAGGCACAACAGCAGCAGGGAGCAGTCAATGAGCCTCCTCACATAGCAAGACAGCTACACAGTTGGGGGGCGAGAGGGCATATTGCGGAAAGGTCTTCTGCCAGAAATTCGCATACACTGATATGAATGATGATCTGTGCCTGCGCAGACTGAGATTCCACTTAGAAAGGTCATGTTTGACAAATTTGCTAGAATTCTTTGAGGATGTAACGAACAGGGTGGATAAAGGGGAACCAGTGGATGTGGTGTATTTGGAATTCCAGAAGGCATTTGACAAGTGCCACATAAAAGGTTACTGCACAAGATAAACGTTCACGGAGTTGGGGTAATATATTAGCATGGATAGAGGATTGGCTAACGAATAGAGAACAGCGAGTCAGGATAAATGGTTCATTGTCAGGTTGGCAATCAGTAACCAGCAGGAATCAGTGCTGAGACCCCAACTATTTATAATCTATATTAACAACTTGGAGGAAGGGTCCGAGTGTAACGTAGCCAAGTTTGCTGACGATACAAAGATGGGAGGAAACGCAATGTGTGAGGAGGACACAAAAAAAATCTGCAGAAGGACATAGACAGGCTAAGTGAGTGGGCAAAAATTTGGCAGATGTAGTATAATGTTGGAAAGTGTGAGGTCATGCATTTTGGCAGAAAAAAATCAAAGAGCAAGTTATTATTTAAATGGAGAAAGATTGCAAAGTGCTGCAGTATAGAGGGACCTGAGGGTACTTGTGCATGAAACACAAAAGGTTAGTATGCAGGTACAGCAAGTGATCAGGAGGGCCAATGGAATCTTGGCCTCTATTGCAAAGGAGATGGAGTATAAAAGCAAGGAAGTCTTGCTACAGTTGTACAGGATATTGGTGAGGCCACACCTGGAATACTGCGTGCAGTTTTGGCTTCTATATTTACAAAAGGATATACTTGCTTTGGAGGCAGTTCAGAGAAGGTTCACTAAGTTGATTCTGGAGATGAGGGGGTTGACTTATAAGGAAAGGTTGAGTAGGTTGGGCTTCTACTCATTGGAATTCAGAACAATGAGAGGTGATCTTATCGAAACGTATAAGATTATGAGGGGGCTGGACAAGGTGGATGCAGAGAGGATGTTTCCACTGATGGGGGAGACTAGAACTCGAGGGCATGATCTTAGAATAAGGGGCAGCCCATTTAAAACTGTGATGAGGAGAAATTTCTTCTCTCAGATGGTTGTGGATCTGTGGAATTCGCTGCCTCAGAGAACTGGGGAAGCTAGGACATTGAATAAATTTAAAGACAGAAATAGACAGTTTCTTAAACAATAAAGGAATAAGGGGTTATGGAGAGCAGGCAGGGAAGAGGACCTGAATCCATGATTGGATCAGCCATGGTTGTATTGAATGGCGGAGTAGGCTCAAGGGGCCGTATGGCCTGCTCCTGCTCCTATTTCTTATGTTCTTATGTTAAGCCTGCATCTGGCTATTTCCATAGCCCAACCTGTAAGCGCTCTCAGACATCATTCCCGCACACTGTCATGAGAGACCTGATCACAAATTACAAACATTAAATAAAGATTTATTGCAACCCAAACAATGGGTCTGAAACACTTACGTTATCACCCTTGTCCAACCTCTTTCGCAGACCTATCCTTACAGTACGCCGCAGTGTCTCCCCTGTGGCTGCCTCATAGCTTTGGGAAGGCGGCTATGTGTGTGTAGAGGAAGCTGCAGATGTCCTCCTGGGACACCCTCGACCAGCTCTGGTCCTGGAAGGGCAGGCTGAAGACTGGGCCACATCCTCTTGTGTGCCTTCAGTCATGAGTGGCTGGGGGGAAGCCATGGTTGACAGCAATTGCGCACTGGCAGCTCTCAGTTCAGGGCTGTTGTGAACCGGAGAGCCCAAATCAGTATCCTGGTCAGAGGAGCCAGCTCCACACCCCGGGGCAACACCCCACATCCCTCACCAAGATGCTAGAGCACAGGTTGGTGGGGTGTGGTGGCACCATTAGGTCCCTGGGGGACCCAGCCACAATGGCAGTAGTCAGATGTTGCGTAACCTCCAAATGCAACTACAGCCACACTCTGGAAGTCATCAGAGATGAAAGCATTCAGAGGCTCAGTGCCCTGTTGCCCAGCATGAGAGCATTCTGAGCTTCCAGGGCAAGTGCCAGCCTGTGCAAAGAAAGGTCAAGACGAACTCAAGACACAGCTGCAAAACCTGCCCTTTAAGAAGGCCAGGCAGCAGCTGCACCGTGAGCATGATGGCTTACATCAAATGGATAAGAGGAGAATTTCGCAGTGCAAACACCATGCCGCAGCCACACCAGGATTTAAGACAATAATGGTTAAGACAATAAAAAGGGCAATTTCAATCTTATTACCACCACAATCATATCAGTGGTAACAGAATGCCAATGATGGTGGGACCACCCCGTTTCGGGTGAAGGGCAGTTTCTATCTATCTATCTATCTCAGCCTTGAATATACTCAATTACTCAGCATCCACAGACTTTTGGGGTGGAGATGTCCAAAGATTAGCATCCCTTTTGAGTGAAGAAATTCCTCCTCATCTCAGATAAAAATGGCCGAACCTTTATCCTGAGACTATGCCCCCTAATTCTAGACTCTTCAGTCAGGGGAAATAATCTCTCAGCATCTACCGTCAATCCCCCTCAGAATCTCTCATGTTTCAATGAGATCACCTCTCATTCTTTTAAACGCCAGAGAGTATGGGCCCAATTTATTCAATCTCTCCTCATACCCTTTCATCCCACGGATCAATCTAGTGAACCTTCGTTACACCGCCTCTAAGGCATGTATGTTCATTCTCAGATAAGGAGACTAAACTGTGCACAGTACTCTAGGGGCCTGTCGAAAAATATAAGTTTCGTCAAAAAACAGGTACATACCATCGAGTGAAAGTTTCATGAGTGTCATACAGCCCGCCCATGTAGAACCGCCCACATATCGCCCAAAAGTACAAGTTTCATGACATACCGACGAAACTGCATACCGTCCCAGAGAAGGTGCATTTTAAGTGGATCTTAAGTGGGCGGTATGGACACAGAGCTGACAGGTTTGTTTGATATTACACAGATCTTTATAGTTCTCCAAAATTTGATGGATTTTTAAATGGATTGTAGTATTTTCTAGTTAGGCAATAATATAAATGGTCTAATAAAGCCTTATTTACTCCTTTATTAATGAACTATAAAAAAAATTTTATTTGTCTTTCACCCCAAAGTTTCTCCCACCCCAGACTCTCCCCCAGTCACTCTCTCTCTCTCTCCCCGCCCCCCGCAATCTCTCTCACTCCCCACAGCGATCGTTCCCCCCCACAGTGATCGTTCTCCCCCCACAGTAATCGCTCTCCCCTTCCCCCCACAGTGATCGCTCCCCTTCCCTCCACAGCGATCGCTCCCCCCCCCACCAATCGTGCACCCTCACCAATCACGCCCCCATCACAGCGATCGCGCCCCCCATCACAGCGATCGCGTCGCCCCCACGACAGCGATCGCTCCCCCCCCACCAATCACGCCCCCCCCCACCAATCGCGCCCCCATCACAGCGATTGCGCCCCCCATCACAGTGATCGCATCCCCCCCACCACAGCGATCGCACCCCTCCCACCACAGCGATCGCGCCCCTCCCACCACAGCGATCGCGTCCCCCCCCACCACAGTGATCGCGCCCCCCCACCACAGCGATCCCGTTCCCCCCACCACAGCGATCGCGTCCCCCCCACCACAGCGATCGCGTCCCCCCCACCACAGCGATCGCGTCCCCCCCACCACAGCGATCGCGTCCCCCCCACCACAGCGATCGCGTCCCCCCCACCACAGCGATCGCGTCCCCCCCACCACAGCGATCGCGCCCCCCCCACCACAGCGATCCCGTCCCCCCCACCACAGCGATCCCGTTCCCCCCACCACAGCGATCCCGTTCCCCCCACCACAGCGATCCCGTTCCCCCCACCACAGCGATCCCGTTCCCCCCACCACAGCGATCCCGTCCCCCCCACCACAGCGATCGCGTCCCCCCCACCACAGTGATCGCGCCCCCCCCACCACAGCGATCCCGTCCCCCCCACCACAGCGATCCCGTCCCTCCCACCACAGCGATCGCGTCCCCCCCACCACAGCGATCCCGTTCCCCCCACCACAGTGATCGCGCCCCCCCCACCACAGCGATCCCGTCCCTCCCACCACAGCGATCGCGTCCCTCCCACCACAGCGATCCCGTCCCCCCCACCACAGCGATCCCGTCCCTCCCACCACAGCGATCGCGTCCCCCCCACCACAGCGATCCCGTCCCTCCCACCACAGCGATCGCGTCCCCCCCACCACAGCGATCGCGTCCCCCCCACCACAGTGATCGCGCCCCCCCCACCACAGCGATCGCGTCCCCCCCACCACAGCGATCGCGTCCCCCCCACCACAGCGATCGCGTCCCCCCCACCACAGCAATCGCTCCCCCCCCCACATGACAGCGATCGCTCCATCCCCAACCACAGCGATCGCATCCCCCCCGCCACCGCAGCAATCGCTCCCCCCCACCACAGCGATTGGGCGCTCCCCCCCACCACCACAGCGATCGCTCCCCCCCACCACCACAGCGATCGCGCCCCCCCCCAACACAGCGATCGCACCCCCCCCACACAGCGATCGCGCCCCCCCAACACAGCGATCGTACCCCCCCCACACAGCGATCGCACCCCCCCCACACACCTATCGCACCCCCCCACACACCTATCGCACCCCCCCAACACAGCGATCCCACCCCCCCCACACAGCGATCGCGCCCCCTCCCACACAGCGATCGCACCCGCCCCACAAGCGATTGCACCCCCTCCCACACAGCGATCGCGCCCCCTCCCACACAGCGATCGCGCCCCCTCCCACACAGCGATCGCGCCCCCTCCCACACAGCGATCGCACCCCCTCCCACACAGTGATCGCACCCCCCCCACACAGCGATCGCGCCCCCTCTACACTGCGATCGCAACCCCCCCCACACAGCGATCGCGTCCCCGAACACTGCGATCGCGCCCCCCCAACACAGCGATCGCGCCCCCCCAACACAGCGATCGCGCCCCCCCAACACAGCGATCGCGCCCCCCCCCCCACACAGCGATCGCGCCCCCCCAACACAGCGATCGCGCCCCCCCAACACAGCGATCACACACCCCCCACACAGCGATCGCGCCCCGCCCATGACAGCGATTGCTCCCCGCCCCCCACCACAGCGATCGCTCCCCACCGCCACCACAGTGATCGTTCCTCCCCCTCCACCACAGCGATCGTGCGCACTCCCGCACCACAGCGATTGCTTCCACACAGCCACCCCCCGCCCCCCCCCCCCGCACACAGCGATCTCAGGTCAGCAGTCTCTGGCCTCTCGTCGGTGCCACAGGCGCATGCGCACAACTCGGGAGCTGATGATTCCCAAGTCGAAAGGCCTTCTCTGCCTGCCATACTTCACTCCACTCCACTCCCGCTACCACTGAGAAAAGTGGGATGAATCTCCCGCCCACTCGGCCCCAGTGTTACCGGGCGGTAAAAAAATCACGCATCGCCCGGGGACCACCAAAAAACAGGCGGAACTTGGCTTTGACCAAATTCGGGCCCTAGGTGTGGTCTCACCAAATCCCTGTACAATTGGAGTAAGACTTCCTTATCCTTGTACTCCAACCCACTTGCAATAAATGCCAACATGCCATTTGCCTGCCTAATTGCTTGCTGTACCTGCATGCTCGCTCTGTGTTGCCTGTATGAGGACACCTAAATCTCTCTGAACAATAATATTTAATCTCACCATTTAAAAAAATATTCTGTTTTTCTATTCTTCCGACAAAATTGAATAACCAAATTGCTAGTTTACTCTTATATTCTCAATTCCCTCACATTATATTCCATCTGCCACCTTATTCATAACTCACTTAATCTCTCTATATCCCTTTGCCGGCTCTTAGTGTCCTCCTCAGTTTACTTTCACATCTAGCTTTATATTGTCAGCAAACTTGGATATATTGAACTCGATCCCTTCATCCAAGTAATTAATATAGATTGTAAATAGCTGAGGCCCAAGCATTGATCCTGCAGCACCTCACTAGTTACAGCCCGCCAACCGGAAAATCACCAATTTATCCCTACTCTCTGCTTTCTGTCCGGTAACCAATCCTTCATCCATGCTAAGATATTACCCCCAAACCCCCATGAGCCCTTATCCTGCTTAGCAACTTTTTATGTGTCACCTTAGTCTGTACTTCATTAATTATTGCACAAAGCATCTCTGTTTTTGTACTTAGCATTATTTGGTGATGCTTGTGCAGGGAAAGAAGACTGGAGTAAGGAAGAAGGAGGAACAATTGTTGTCGAATAAACAAAAGCCAAGGTCTTACAAAGGAAATATTTCCTGAGCTATAGGGAAAGAGCAGGGGACTAATTAGATAGCTCTGTCAAAGAGCCTGTACAGGCAAGCTGGGCCAAATGGTCTCCTTCTGTGCTCTATCATTCTATGATTTTCGAATGCCTTTTGGAAATCCAAATATGCTACATTCACTAGTTCCCCTTTATCTACCCTGCTAGTTACATCCTTAAAAAACTCCAATAAATGTATTAAACACGATTTCCCTTTCATAATGCCATGTTGACTTTACCTGATCATATCATGATTTTCTAAGTGGCCCATTGCCGCTTCCTTAATAATGGATTCCAGCATTTTCCTGATGACTGATGTCAGGCTAACTGGCTGTAGTTCCCCGTTTTGTCTCCCCCCTCCTTTCTTGAAAAGCGGGGTTACATTTGCTACCTTCCAATCCATTGGGACCTTTCCTGAATCTAGGGAGTTTTGTAAGATCACAACCAATTCATCCACTATCTCTGTAGCCACCTCTTTCAGAACCCTAGGATGTAGGCCATCAGGTCCAGGGGATTTGTCAGCTTTCAGCCCCATTAGTTTCTCAATTACTTTTACTCTACTGATATTAATTACTTTAAGTTCCTCACTATTTTTGCGATGCTTTTTGTGTCTTCTACTGTGAAGACAGCTACAAAATATTTATTTAAAGTCTCTGCCATTTCCTTCTTCCCCAATATAATTTCATCTGTCTCACGTTTTTAGGGTTCAATGCTTACTTTTGATATTCTCTTCCTTTTTACACACTTGTAGAAGCTCTTATAGAATCTGTTTTATATTTCTTGCTAGTTTACTCTCATTCTATTTTCACTGTTTTTATCATTTGGGGTGGATTTTAACTCCCAATGGATTTATACTACAATTGTAAAAATAAAATAAACAGTGCTTTTATCTATTTAGAAACATAGAAACATAGAAAATAGGTGCAGGAGCAGGCCATTCGACCCTTCGAGCCTGCACCGCCATTCAATATGATCATGGCTGATCATGCAACTTCAGTACCCCATTCCCGCATTCTCTCCATACCCGCTGATCCCTTTAGCCGTAAGGGCCACATCTAACTCCCTCTTGAATATATCCAACGAACTAGACTCAACAACCCTCTGTGGTAGGGAATTCCACAGGTTCACCACTCTCTGAGTGAAAAAGTTCCTCCTCATCTCAGTCCTAAATGGCTTACCCCTTATCCTTAGACTGTGTCCCCTGGTTCTGGACATACCCAACATCGGGAACATTCTTCCTGCATCTAACTTGTCCAGTCCTGTCAGAATTTTATATGTTTCTATGAGATCCCCTCTCATCTTTCTAAACTCCAGTGAATACAGGCCCAGTCAATCCAGTCTCTCCTCATATGTCAGTCCTGCCTTCCCGGGAATCAGTCTGGTGAACCTTTGCTGCACTCCCTCAATAGCAAGAAGGTCCTTCCTCAGATTAGGAGACCAAAACTGAATGCAATATTCCAGGTGGGGCCTCACCAAGGCCCTGTACAACTGCAGTAAGACTTCCCTGCTCCTATACTCAAATCCCCTTGTCCTGAAGGCCAACATACCATTTGCCTTCTTCACCGCCTGCTGTATCTGCATGCCAACCTTCAATGACTGATGAATCATGACACCCAGGTCTCACTGCACCTCACCTTTTCCTAATCTACCGCCATTCAGATAATATTCTGCCTTCCTGTTTTTGCCCCCAAAGTGGATAACCTCACATTTATCCACATTATACTGCATTTGCCATGTATTTGCCCACTCGCCTAACCTGTCCAAATCAACTTGCAGCCTTTTAGTGTCCTCCTCACAGCTCACACCGCCACACAGTTTAGTGTCATCTGCAAACTTGGAGATATTACACTCAATTCCATCATCTAAATCATTAATATATATTGTAAAGAGCTGGGATCCCAGCACTGAGCCCTGCTGCACTCCACTAGTCACTGCCTGCCATTCTGAAAGGGGCCCATTAATCCTGACTCTCTGCTTCCTGTCTGCCAACCAGTTCTCTATCCACATCAGTACATTACCCCCAATACCATGTGCTTTGATTTTGCACACCAATCTCTTGTGTGGGACCTTGTCAAAAGCCTTTTAAAAGTCCAAATACACCACATCCACTGATTCCCCTGTGTCCACTCTACTAGTTACATCCTCAAAAAATTCCAGAAGATTTGTCAAGCATGATTTCCCCTTCATAAATCCATGCTGACTTGGACCAATCCTATCACTGCTTTCCAAATGTGCTGCTATTTCATCCTTAATGATTGATTCCAAAATTTTCCCCACTACTGCTGCCAGGCTAACCGGTCTATAATTACCCGTTTTCTCTCTCCCTCCCTTTTTAAAAAGTGGTGTTACATTAGCTACCCTCCAGTCCATAGGAACTGATCCAGAGTTGATAGACTGTTGGAAAATGATCACCAATGCATCCACTATTTCTAGGGCCACTGTCTTAAGTACTCTGGGATGTAGACTATCAGGCTCCGGGGATTTATTGGCCTTCAATCCCATCAATTTCCCTAACACAATTTCCCGCTTAATAAGGATGTCCTTCAGTTCCTCCTTCTCACTAGACCTTCGGACACCAAGTACATCCGGAAGGTTATTTGTGTCTTCCTTTGTGAAGACAGAATCAAAGTACTTGTTCAATTGGTCTGCCATTTCTTTGTTCCCCATTATAAATTCACCCAAATCTGACTGCAAGGGACCTACGTTTGTCTTCACTAATCTTTTTCTCTTCACATATCTATAGAAGCTTTTGCAGTCATTTTTTATGTTTCCGGCAAGCTTCCTCTCATACTCTATTCTCCCCCTCTTAATTAAACCTTTTGTCCTCCTCTGCTGTATTCTAAATTTCTCCCAGTCCTCTGGCTTTCTAATTTTTCTGGCTATTTTGTATGCCTCTTCATTGGATTTAACATTATCCTGAATTTCCCTTGTTAGCCACGGTTGTGCCACCTTCCCCGTTTTATTTTTACTCCAGAGAGGGATATACAATTGTTGTGCAAGGCCCCTTGGGGCAGAGTGAACCTCATACCATCAAAGTTACCTTTCTTGAAGTTCAGGACCCTAGTTTCTGAATTAACTTTGTCACTTTCCATCTTAATAAAGAATTCTACCATATTATGTTCACTCTTCCCCAAGGGGCCTCGCACAACAAGATTCTTAATTAGTCCCTTCTCATTACACATCACCCAGTCTAGGATGGATAGCTCTCTGGTTGATTCCTCAACATATTCGTCTGGAAAACCATCCCTAATACACTCCAGAAAATCCTCCTCCACCACATTGCTACCAGTTAGGTGAGCCCAATCAATATGTAGATTAAAGTCGCCCATAATTACTGCTGTACTTTTATTGCACATATCCCTTATTTCTTGTTTGATGTTGTCCCCAATCGCACTAATACTATTTGGTGACCTGTACACAACTCCCACTAGCGTTTTCTGCCCCTTGGTATTCCGTAGCTCCACCCATACCGATTCCACATCATCCAGGCTAATGTCCTTCCTTACAATTGCATTAATTTTCTCTTTAACCAGGAACGCCACCCCACCTCCTTTTCCTTTCTATCTATCCTTCCTAAATGCTGAATACCCTTGGATGTTGAGTTCCCAGCTTTGGTCACCCTGGAGCCATGTCTCCATGATGCCAATCACATCTTATCCGTTAACTGCTATCTGCACAGTTAATTCGTCCATCTTATTCCGAATGCTCCTCGCATTGAGGCACAGAGCATTCAGGCTTGTCTTTTTAACGCACTTTGACCCTTTAGAATTTTGCTGTAAAGTGGCCCTTTTTGTTTTTTGCCTTGGGTTTCTCTACCCTCCACTTTTACTATTCTCCTTTCTATCTTTTGCTTCTGTCTCCTTTTTATTCCCCTCTGTCTCCCTGCATAGGTTCTCATCCCCCTGCCATATTTGTTTAACTCCTCCCAAACAGCACTAGCAAATACTCCCCCTAGGACATTGGTCCCGGTCCTGCCCAGGTGCAGACCGTCCGGTTTGTACTGGTCCCACCTCCCCCAGAACCAGTTCCAATGTCCCAGAAATTTGAATCCCTCCCTTCTGCACCACTCCTCAAGCCACGTATTCATCTGAGCTAACCTGCGATTCCTACTCTGACTAGCATATGGCACTGGTAGCAATCCTGAGATTACTACTTTTGAGGTCCTACTTTTTAATTTAACTCTCAGCTCCCTAAATTCGTCTCGTAGGACCTCATCCCATTTTTTACCTATATCGTTGGTACCTATATGCACCACAACAACTGGCTGTTCATCCTCCCTTTTCAGAATGTCCTGCACCCGCTCCCAGACATCCTTGGCCCTTGCACCAGGGAAGCAACATACCATCCTGGAGTCTCGGTCGCGGCCACAGAAACGCCGATCTATTCCCCTTACAATCGAATCCCCTAGCACTATAGCTCTCCCACTCTTTTTCCTGCCCTCCTGTGCAGCAGAACCACCCACAGTGCCATGAACTTGGCTGCTGCTGCTCTCCCCTGATGAGTCATCCCCCTCAACAGTACCCAAAGCTGTGTATCTGTTTTGCAGGGGGATGACCGCAGGGGATCCCTGCATTACCTTCCTTGCACTGTTGTTCCTGTTGGTCTTCCATTACCTATCTGGCTGTGTACCCTTTTCCTGCAGTAAGACCAACTCACTAAATGTGCTATTCACATCATTCTCAGCATCGTGGATGCTCTAGAGTGAATCCACCCACAGCTCCAGTGCCACAATGCGGTCCGTCAGGAGCTGGAGGCAGATGCACTTCCCGCACACGTAGTCATCAGGGACACCGGAAGTGTCCCTGACTTCCCACATAGTACAGGAGGAGCATAACACATGTCCGAGCTCTCCTGCCATGACTTGACCCTTAGATAAACTTAATTTGGCAACAACAATGCTAAATGTTACTTACTGATAAAGAAAAGAAAAAGAAAAAGCTACTCACCAATCACCAGCCAATCACTTACCCCCTTGGCTGTGACGTCACCTTTCGATTTCTTTCTGCTTCTTTTTTGCCTTCTGTCCCCACTGCAGCTGCACCAGCTGAGCCTTTAAAGGCCGCTCCGCTGTCCCCGGACTCCTGCTGCTCGCACTCCCGCCTCTCCGATGCTGCATCTGCCATGCATTTGCCCATTCACTTAACCTGTCCAAGTCAGCCTGCAGCCTCTTAGCATCCTCCTCACAGCACACACTGCTACCCAGCTTCGTGTCATCTGCAAACTTGGAGATATTACATTCAATTCCTTCATTTAAAGCATTAATGTATGTTGTAAATAGCTGGGGTCCCAGCACTGAACCTTGCGGCACCCCACTAGTCACTGCCTGCCATTCTGAAAAAGACCCGTTTATTCCCACTCTTTGCTTCCTGTCTGTCAACCAGTTCTCTATCCACGTCAATACATTACCCCCAATACCGTGTGCCTTAATTTTGCACGCTAATCTCTTGTGTGGGATCTTGTCAAAAGCCTTTTGAAAGTCCAAAGACACCACATCCGCTGGTTTTCCCTTATCCACTCTACTAGCTACATCCTCAAAAAACTCTAGAAGTTTTGTCAAGCATGATTTCCCTTTCATAAATCCATGCTGACTTGGACCGATCCTGTCACTGCTTTCCAAATGCTGCTATTACATCTTTAATAATTGATTCCAGCATTTTCCCCACCACCAATTTCAGGCTAACCGGTCTATAATTCCGGGTTTTCTCTCTCCTTCCTTTTTTAAAAAGTAGGGTTACATTAGCTACCCTCCAATCCATAGGTACTGATCCTGAGTCCATGGAATGTTGGAAAATGACCACCAATGCATCAACTATTTCTAGGGCCACTTCCTTACGTACTCTGGGATGCAGATTATCAGGCCCTGGTGATTTATCGGCCTTCAGTCCTTTCCGTTTCCCTAACACCATTTCCTGACTAATAAGGATATCCCTCAGTTCCTCCTTCTTGCTGGACCCTCGGTCCCCGAGTATTTTTGAGAGGTTATTCGTTTCTTCCTTAATGAAGACAGAACCAAAGTATTTCCTTGTTCCCCATTCTGAATTCACCTGATTCTGACTGCAAGGGACCTACATTAGTCTTCACTAATCTTTTCCTCTTCAAATATCTATAGAAGCTTTTGCAGTCAGTTTTTATGTTCCATGCAAGCTTACCCTCATACTCTATTTTTCCCTTCCTAAACCCTTAGTCCTCCTCTGCTGAATTCTAAATTTCTCCCAGTCCTCAGGTTTGCTGCTTTTTCTGTCCAATTTATATGCCTTTTCCTTGGATTTAACACTATCCCTAATTTCCCTTGTTAGCCACGGTTGAGCCACCTTTCCTGTTTTATTATTACGCCAGTCAGGGATGTAGAATAGTTGTAATTCATCCATGTGATCTTTAAATGTCTGCCATTGCCTATCCACTGTCAACCCTTTCAGTATCATTCGCCAGTCTATCCTAGCCAATTCACGTCTCATACCATCTAAGTTACCTTTCTTTAAGTTCAGGACCCTAGTCTCTGAATTAACTGTGTCGCTCTCCATCTTAATGAAGAATTCTACCATATAATGGCCACTCTTTCCCAAGGGGTCACGCACGACCAGATTGCTAATTAACCCTCTCTCGTTACACAAGACCCAGTCTAGGATGGCCTGCTCTCTAGTTGGTTCCTCGACATATTGGTCTAGAAAACCATCCCTTATACACTCCAGGAAATCCTCCTCCACAGTATTGGTTAGCCCAATCAGTATGTAGGTTAAAGTCACCCATGATAACTGCTGTATCCTTCTTGCACGCGTCCCTAATTTCCTGTTTGATGCCATCCCCAACCTCCCTATTACTGTTTGGTAGTCTGTACACAACTCCCAATAATGTTTTCTGCCTGTTTGTGTTTTGCAGCCCTACCCATATAGATTCCACATGATCCAAGCTAATGTCCTTCCTTACTGTTGCGTTAATTTCCTCTTTAACCAGTAACACTACCCCAGCTCCTTTTCCTTCCTGTCTATCCTTCCTGAATATTGAATACCCCTGGATGTTGAGTTCCCAGCCTTGATTATCTTGGCGCCATGTCTTCATAATCCCAATTACATCATATCCGTTAACAGCTATCTGCGCAGTTAATTCGTCCACTTTATTACGAATGCTCCTCACATTGAGACTTAGAGCCTTCAGGCTTGTTTTTTTTAACACACCTTGTCCTTTTAGAATTATGTTGTAATGTGGCCCTTTTTGTTTTCTGCCCTTGATTTCTCTGCCCTCCACTCTTGCTTTTCTCCTTCCTATCTTTTGCTTTTGCCCCTTTTTACTGCCCTCTGCCTCCCTGCATAGGTTCCCATCCCCCTGCCATATTAGTTTAACACCCCCCCCCCCCCCGCAACAGCACTAGCAAACACTCCACCCAGGTGCAGACTGCCCAGTTGTTACTGGTCCCCCCTCCCTCAGAGCTTGCAGTTCAAGCCACAGTTGGCACAATGAAGGGGAAGCATTTAGTAGGATAACTACACATACAAAGTGGTAAAGAATATGGGTTCGGACCTCCACTTTTTTTGTATGCTTAACGCCCACTTAACGCCCATTCTACCGCTGAAATGACATATAATGTCCATATATTGCCCATTTTGGCACAAAATGGAAACTGGCAGGCATTTTTCAGACACTTATCGGCGAGCGTTACTTTCCCCATCTGTTTAACGGCGAGAAAAAATATTATCGTCCGCCCACTTTTCTTGGGCGGAATCAGCAGAATGGGCGAATTCAATGCCCATAATATCACCCAGCGTTACTTTCCGCACGGATTTAACGCCGAGATTCAATATTAATGCCTGCCCACTTTTTTTGTTGTAAAGAGCATATTTACCAAAACTAGCAGCCATGAGATTGCCCACCATCAATTTCACCACCTCGCACACATATTGCCCACAATATCGCTCACCCAAAAAAACGCCCACAAAAAGTGGAACTAACCGGAACGAATCACAGCGTTGTGGACACCGTGTTCTAGATCACTTGTCGCGTCCTTTAAAAGGCTGCTGTGCTTCAACCTCGGCGGAGTTCAGATGTACTCTGCAGGTCGTTGGAGTTGATGTGAACATCTGTAAAAACATCTTGACCATACAGTGACCGATTGGAATTGAAGAGGTGTCTTCGTCAGGACATTCCTTGTTTGTGACCAATCGGTGGAAAACAGAGAGCTACTGCAGTGGGGCCTGTCCTTTCTCACCCTCTCTTGGTGACCAAATACATCCAGCAGACTCGACATCACCAAAGGAACGCTCCACTGCATTATGTGCCCAATGTAAGACATGACAGACAGATGAGGAGGACCAGATGTTACACCTCCAGCAAGTACAAGGAGAAGCATTCTTACCTCGACTTGCCCGATACTACCTGCGCTTCCACAAAGAGGTTATCACTGAGGTATGCCAGCTGATAAAGGCAGATTGCAGCTTGCCAGCACCATCAGAACTGCACTGTCCGTCAGGGTCAAAGTCACGGCGGCACTGTCATTCTACGCCTCGGGTTCTTTTCACGCCACAGCTGGCGACATTTGCGGACTTTCTCAGCATGCCACACATCGCTGCATTAGACAGGTCACTATAGCCCTGTATGCATACAGGAGGGACTTGATCAGCTTCCCTATGACCAGGGAGGCACAGAGTGAGAGAGCTCGAGGATTCTTCATAATTGCAAACTTCCCCAAGGTGCAGGGAGCAATAGACTGTATGCACATCACAATGCAGGCACCTTTTCAGGATGCTGAGATTTTCAGGAACTGCAAGGAATTCCACTCCCTGAATGTCCAGCTGGTTGTCGATCACCAGCAAATTATACTGGCAGTGAATGCTCAATTTCCGTACAGCATCCATGATGCGCACACCCTGCGTGAGAGCACTGTATCTGACTTGTTTAACAATGAGCCACAAGGTCAATGCTGGATGCTTGGTGACAAAGAATATGGCCTCGCCACCTGGCTGATGACCCCCCTGCATGACACCCACACGGACACCGAGATACAATACAATGGGAGCCACAGAGCAACTCACAATATCATGGAGAAAACCATTGGAGTGCTGAAGCAGCGCTTTAGATGCCTGGACCACTCAGGAGGCGAGCTCCAATACTATCCTGAGCAGGTAGCTCAATTCGTGGTGGTGTGTTCCATGCTACACAACTTGGTTATCAGGAGGGGACAAGAATTGCCTCATGAGTCTGACAGTCCACCTCACCAGAGAGAGGAAGAGGAGGACGAGGAGGTGGACACTGACATCGGTCCAAACAATCAGGCTGATGCTGAAGCCATGCCCTCACCCTCCTGTAGACCGCATGAAAAGGTCCATGGTGGCATGATAGCTGCAAGAGCCTTGCGTCAAGAGCTCATCAATGATTGCTTTGCCTGAAAAAATGTTGGTGTTATTTTCAAGGCTGACACACTGCTGGGTGTGAGGGTCATACATCAATGGTGGGCATCACCTTGGTGACAGTTAAAGTTTAAGTTGATTGAAGTTAAGTATGATTATACCCTTTGATGTTAAGGAATCACCAGCATGTAACGGTGCAGCTATCTGAGTCAATGTGCTACAAGATTTTGTTAAATAAAAAACATTTAAACCGAACATTAGTCTGAAATCATCAGTATTTCTGTACAAACTAACCCTTTCTTCACCCCTACCCCACCCCCCCCCTTCTCCTCCCCACCTCTACCCCTACCCCTTCCCCTTCCCCTCCTGACTGCAAGCCGCCTGGCCGAGGAGGTCCTCGGGTGATGCTTCATTTTGGGGCGGGGGGGGGAGGTTGACGGCCGAAGCGCTGCTTGGATGAATACGGGAGAGGACGGTCCCGAGGTGGGAATGTGCTCCGAGCCAGAGGCAAGATGTTGCTCCGGGCTCTCATGTGTGGTTGGCAATGGGGATGCATCACCTTGGGGTGCAGTGTGGTGCTCCGGGACCACTGGGAGCCTCTACCACCAGTGTTCCTGGCTACCAGCTCCAGGGCCTCCTCCATCCCTTCCATGTTATATTTTATTTGTTGGACAAAAACTCGGTGCCAACTATGATCTTGGTGCTTGGTAGGCTTTTTGCTACTGGTGAATCTCCCTCGTGCCTCTCACAACAGCCACACACGCTTTCAGTGCCTCTGAGCTCCCTCTCTCTCTGTCTCCTCTTCTGCGCATGCCATGATGACCCTTGACCTCCTGAATCACGGGAATCAAGCGTTGCCATGCCGTTGCTAAGGATGGCCACACTTTACGGCAGAAGGTCAAAAAAATTTTATGCTATCGCCCATTTGATATCGCTCGCGGTAAGGCCCATTTTCAAAAATGGGAACAAGGTGTTTTGAGAATGGGCAAGAAGCCGGCGATCAGAAAATCCTTTTCTAACACCCATGCCGGAAATAACACCCATTTTTGGGCGATAAGCACAAAAGTGGAGGTTCTAGCCCTATTTCACTTAAAAGGAACAGATTCACGTTAAAACACATAACATTCCAAAATGGACAAAAGTGATCCAGATATAATTTCTTCTGAATTAATCCAAAAAGACTTGTTTTGACAAGTTTTAATTTAGCAGTCACCATTATAGCAATAATTTCCGGCAGAAAAAATGGTGCTACCATAGGAAAGCAATTTCAGGGAAGCCAAAGTAAATCGCTTATTCATAAAATAAATATTTGGAGATTTATTTGATCTTGGTCTACAATTCTACGTCATTCCTGATTGAACCCATCTGCTTTTCCTTGTAAGAAAATCCTATTACAGTAATTTGTATCTTTAATTATTTAAAAAATAATTAAAGTCTCCACCAGTTGCACCCTCGAGTGGTGCCAGCATAGTATATACGCAGTGTAAACCTTATTGACAGTACATCAGGTAAACAAGTCTACATCTTATGGACTCTGTACAGTGACTACACAGAGCGTGTATCTATAGTCTGCATATATAACAGTACCCATGGGCATAATTGTCGGCCCGACCTGGCAGTCAGCCGACAATAAAAAATAACATGACTTCGCCAGCAGCGCGATCTCCCCTTTAAGGACAGATGCGCCGCCCAGTCACAGACAGCTCCCCGCTGGGGAAAGGGCACTGACCAGCAGCCGTTCCTGTGGGGCAATTCCGTACAGGGATCAGAAAGCGGGGGGGGGGGAGTCGCCTTCAGTCGTTAAGGGGTCGACACGTGCCTTACGCAGCAGGAAAACAGGCGGTGTGGTAACCCAGCCCTGTCGCTTCCGGCCCGGGAGCAATTTCAGTCAGGTCGGCCCATCCATTTGCTCTCATTCAATAAGGCCTCTCTACTCCATTCCCACCTCTTAAAGATGTTAATGGAGCTTATGGAGGGAAAATTTCAGCTCCTATAGCTTTCCTCCTCACTATCTGTTATGTATGTTACTGTGTGTACTGTAACACTAAACCACTGAATGTACCTTCACACCGTATACACCATACCTGTACCACCAGAGGGTGCTACTGGTGGAGACCTAAGAGTCACCGGCACACTGCAGGTAACCAAGTATTAAAGGGAGCTCACCTTATTGTGTCCTCACTATCGGAGCTGCAATAAAGGACTAAGGTCACTACAGTTCAAGTATTATACCCTTACCTCGTGGAGTCGTTATTAGAGTGTTTGCATATACTACACTATCAACCACATGGACAATTTTTTTTATCATCTGCAAACTTTATGCCCCCCACATTGAAGTCAAAATCATTGATATATACCATAAAAAGCAAGGTGCCTAGTACTGAACCCCGCTGGAAACAGCCTTCCAGTCAATAAAACACCCATTGGCAATTACCCTTTGCTTCCTGTCACTCAGGCAATTTTGGATCCAACTTGCCACTTTCTCTTGGATCCCACGGGCTTTTATTTTTCTAACCAGTTTTCCATGTGGGACCTTGTCAAAAGTCTTCCTAAAATCCATGTAAACCACATTAAATGCACTACCCTCAAAGACCATCCTTGTTACCTCCTCAAAAAATTCAATCAAGTTAGTCAGGCACGGCCTGTCCTTGATTAATCCATGCCTTTCGAAATGATGATTAATATTGTCCCTCAGAATTGTTTTCAATCATTTGCCCATCATCCCCGATTCTGAGGGACTGCCTAAGAAGAAGACTTGGTCTATCCCTTTCTCCATTTTTAAACAATGGTCTCAAATAGTTAAATCAAGTTAGTCATACATGACCTTCCCTTAACAAATCCATACCGTCTGTCCTTGATTAATCTGTGCCTTTCTAAATGACGATTAATGCTATCCCTCAGAATCTTTCCAATAATTTGCCTACCACTGAGGATTGATTGACTGGCCTGTAATTAATCAGTCCATTCCTTTCTCCCTTTTTAAGCAGCATTAATAAAGCATACGGGATCCTGGGTTGTATAAATAGAGGCATAGGGGCCGATTTTCATCAAGGCCTCCGCCCGCCCAAGAGCCGTCGATGGCCGCTGAGGTACCAGACTGTACTTTGGGCGGGATATTCATCGCCGAGGTCCCTCAAAGGTCGTCGAGCATCAAATGGAAGACGTACACCGCCAATCTGGGTGGCAGCGGGTGGGAGGTCTCATTCTCGGCGGCAGAGCCGCTTACCGCCCAAGTGCTACCGAGGATGGAGTCGGGCCCACGGAAGGTCGAAGCCCTGAAAAAAAAATCAACACTAAAAATAAAAAAACTATCCGAAGAACTTCAGGGGACACCATCCAGGTAAGTTGCTGTTGACATTTTTTTTTAATTTTCACTTTCTTTTTTTCAGGTTCTTCCCATTTGCCGTCGGGGACAGACCAGCCTCCTCGCAGTGGTCCACCCCTGTTCTGCCGCCTAATCCCGCCAACTCCCGCCCACAGGAATCTGGGAGCTCGGCGGACAGGAGGTCAGTTGTACCACTTGGCCGTCTGCTGACGTCCTACTCCAGCCCGCTCCAGGCCACCTCCAAAGTGGCACTAGGCGGATCTTCAGGAGGAATGTCAGCGGCAGTGGGCAGCAGTCAGCAGCAGCGGGTGGTGAGGTGATGAATTTCGGCCCCATAGATATGTTAAACCTATATAAAACTCTAGTTTGGCTCCAGCTGGAGTATTGTGTCCAATTCTGGCCACCACACTTTAAGAAGGACATGAAAGCTTTGTAGAGTGTATAAAAGAGATTTACTGGAATAATTCCAGGGATGAGGGATTATAGTTACATGGATAGAGGATGAACAGCCAGAAGTCGTGGTCCATATCAGACCAATGACATAGGTAGAAAGAGGGATGAGGTCCTGCAGGCAGAGTTTAGGGAGCTAGGAGAGAGATTAAAAAGCAGGACCTCAAAAGGTAGTAATCTCCGGATTACTCCCGGTGCCACAAGCTAGTGAGTATAGAAATAGAAGGATAGAGAAGATGAATGCGTGGCAGGAGAGTTAGTGCAGGCTTTAGATTCCTGAGGCATTGGGATTGCTTCTGGGGGAGGTGGGGCCTGTACAAGCTGGACGGATTGCACCTCAACAGAGCTGGGACCAATTTCCTCATTGCTGCCGGTGGGGGGGGGGAGTGGGGGTGATTGCTAGTGCTGTTGGAGAGTGTTTGAATTTGAAGGACAGAGGAAACAAGGGCTAGAAAGCAGTCAACAAGGAGGTCTGCTATACTAAACGGTATATGTTTCAATGCAAGGAATATAGTGAATAAGGCAGATGAGCTTAAAGCACAGGTAGACACTTGGGAGTATGATATTATAGCTACTACAGAGACATGGCTAAAAGAGGGGCAGGTATGGCAGCTCAACAGTCCTGGTTACAGGATTTTCAGCCACAATAGAAAGAGAGGGGGGTGTCGCGGTATTGATTAAAGAAACTATTACAGCTGTGAGAAGGGATGATATGTTAGAGGGATCATCAAACAAGGCCATATGGGTCGAACTGAAAAACAAAAAAGGGGCAATCACACTGCTGGGCGTGTATTATAGACCCCCAAACAGTGCGAGGGAAATAGAAGAGCACATTTCTGAGCAGTGCAAAAGCTATAGGGCAATAATAGTAGGGGATTTCAACTATCCTAATATTAACTTGGACAAAATTAGTGTGACGGGTGTAGAGAGTGCGGAATTCCAAAAATGTATAAGAGAACTTTTTTAACCAGCATTTAGCAAGCCCAACAAGGGAGAGGGCGACTCTGAATTTAGTTTTCGGGAATGAAGCTGGGTAGGTGGAAGAGGTACCAGTGGGAGAGCATTTAGGTGCTAGTGAACAAAATTCAGTTAGATTTAAGGTAGTTATGGAAAAGGACAAGGATAGACCAGGAATAAAAGTTCTAACTTGGGGAAAAGCCAACTTTGCTAAGCTGAGAGTTGATTTAGCTACAATGAACTGGAAACAGCTACTTGAAGGTAAATCAGTGCCATAGCAATGGGAGGCATTCAAGAAGGCGATCCACAGGGTTAAGGCCAAGTATGTGCCATTAAAGAAAAAGGGTGGGACTAACAAATCTAGAGCCCTCTGGATGTCCAGGGATATACAGGGTAGGATAAAGAAAAAAAGGGACGCTTATGACAAATATTGCCAAATCGCTCGAGGAGTACAGAAAGTCAAGGGGTGAAATTAAAAGGGATATTAGGAAAGCAAAGAGAGAGCATGAAAAATACTTGGCAAATAAAATCAAGAAAAACCCAAAGATGTTTTATAAATATATTAAGAGCAAGAGGATAACTAAAGAAAGGGTAGGGTCTATTAGAGACCATGAGGGTAATCTGTGTGTGGAGGCGGAAGATGTGGGTATGGTTCTTAATACTTAGCATCTGTTTTCACAATAGTAAGCTGCGATGCAGACACTGCTATCAAGGAAGAGGAGTGTGAAATATTAGATGAAATAAACATGGTGAGAGGGGAGGTATTAAGGAGTTTAGCAGCTTTGAAAGTGGACAATTCCCCAGGTGCAGATGAAATGTATCCCAGGCTGTTAATCGAAGCAAAATAGGAAATAGCAGAGACTTTGACAATCATTTTCCAATCATCTCTGGCTTCAGGTGTGGTGCCAGAGGACAGGAGGACTACTAATGTAGTACCTTTGTTTATAAAGGGAGAAAGGAATAGACCGAGTAATGACAGACCAGTCAGCCTAACCTGAGTAGTGGAAAAATTATTGGAAAAAATCTTGAAGGATAAATCTACATTTAGGAAGACACGGATTAATCAGGGACAGTCAGCACGGATTTGTTAAGGGAAGGTCGTGTCTGACTAACTTGATTGAATTTTTCGAGGAGGGCAGTGAATATGATGTAGTGTATATGGATTTTAGCAAAGCTTTTGATAAGGTTCCACATGGCAGACTGATCATGAAAGTAAAAGCCCATGGGACCAGGGTGAAGTGGCAAGTTCAATCCAAAATTGGCTTCGAGGCAGGAAGCAAAGGGTAATGGTTGATTGGTGTTTTTGTGACTGGAAGGATGTTTCCAGTGCGGTTCTGCAGGGCTCAGTACTAGGTCCCTTGCTTTTTGTGGTATACTTCAAATGATGTCGATTTGGATATAGGGGGTATGATTAAGTAGTTTGCAGATGATTCAAAAATAGGCTGTGTGGTTGATAATGAAGAAGAAAGCTGCGGACTGCAACATTTTCTTTGCTATTCTTCTTTCCACTGTGAAACATTTTTTTCAGATTTCTTACAAAGTCATTTAATTAGTGGAGATGGTATTTAAGTACCTTGTTCTTTCTCTAAAGCCGGTCTCTGCTCCCTTGCTAAAGATCACCACCTCCTTGATGGTACCTTCTTCATGATGCGGGCCATTCCCATTTGGAGAATTCACCTTTCTGTTTTTTCTGCAATTTCACGTTGTGAATATCTGACAAAGCACATCTGGTTTGCTGCCCTATTACAGGGGTCAAGAGGCTCATTTCCTGCTTGTTAAGGTGATGAACTCTGATTATTGAGGCTAAGCTCTGATTGGATAGCTGAGCTTCCCCCACGCTGCTCTTGATCAGAAAATGCTGTGTTGCTGTCTGAGCTGCAGTCTAGTAGCTGATGTAAAATATAACTGTACAAAGGACCTTAATGTATGATGCCTGGAAAATCTCCCCACATTGTTGTACCGACAGAATAATTATTTTAAAGTGATTGTAAAATCATAGAATATAGGGCAGTATTTGAGAAAATCATAACTATACAAATAAGTTAACTTAAATCTCCTTCTATTTAATTTAATTACTTCCTGCCTGTCCATACTGTCTTGTTTCAACTTTATCTATTTTGTAACAGGCCTGTTTATTCAGTAGATAGTTTCAACCCAATTTCCAATAGTCTTTAAAACAAAGGCAAGATTCACATTCTAATTCTGCCAAATCCATTGGCAGTTTGGAAGACTTAAACATAGCAAACTCACAAATGTGGACCAAATTGAACAGGTAAATAAATTGTACTCCCAAATTCCACATGCCAAAGGAAAAAAACTGTCATTATGCTAGAAAGAGAGAGACAGATTTTGGGTGTATATTCTTCATGAGTTCTGAAGACATAAAGTCTCATTTTTTTATTGATGCTGACTGATCAGCTATGTATTCCCAGCATTTTCTGTTTTCCTTTTTATGTTCAGCTACATCATTGTTGGATAATGATTAATGCCACAGCTCCCTCCTACCTCTCTTGGTCATGGGGTGGAGGCTGACTGAACAAAAAAGTATGGTCCCTCTGCTTTATTACAACAACAACAACTTGCATTTCTAAAGCGCCTTTAACATAGTGAAATGTCCCAAGGCGCTTCACAGGAATATTACGAGATTTTAAAAATTGGACACGCATAAGTACAAATTAGAACAGGTGACCAAAGCTTGTCTAGCACATATGTATACGAAAAATGATGAACAGAAAAGACCTACTGCTCCAACTAGCCTGTCCCGCACAAGTGTACTGTCTTGTGCATCACAATACATACCCAACCCACACAGAAGCCATGTAATCTCGTTTGGAGAGACACAAAGGCTAAATCCAGACAAAAATTCTAACAAATCTGGAAAATTCCTCTCTGATCTCCAGCTGCTTCCACATAGTGTACTTGTGCACAGACTGCTTAAACACTTGGAAAAGTCAAGGATGAGAAAAGGCTATTCAGCCCATCAAAGCTGATCACTCAAGTACTCTAACTCTCCTATTGTACACATACCGCCGAGAGTATCCTCCAGGGTTCTCCCAATTGGGTGCCAAAACCTCAACAGTAGCCACCCTGTTCATGTATCTATCCAAGGAAATTCCCAGTGGTAGTGGCTTATTTTAGTGGTGACCTTAATCCATGGATTAATGCCTCCACAAAAATAGAGGAAAAAGGAATTTCATACAACCCTCCATATACTACACACTGAAATTTTGGGCACCCATTATAGAAAAGACGTTAATGCCATAGAACACGTACGGTGTAAGGTTACCAGGGATGGGAAGCTATAGCTATGAGGAAAGACTTGAGCTACTTGAACTATTTCCACTGAAGCAGATAAGAAGAGATTTAATAAATTATTTTGGAATTATGAAGGGTTTTGTTAATGTGAATAGAGAAAAACCATTTCCTCTGGTTGGGGAGTCAGTGACAAGGGATCATCAATTTTAAATTGCAAGTAAGAAAAGAGATTAGAAGAAATGTCTTTATACAGAATGTTGTTGGAGCATGGAATACTTTGCCACAGGAAATGGCTGATGGAGAAATCATTGTTTCTTTTAAGGGAAAATTAAATACTTGAAGTAGATGAACGGGAGAAAGGAGGGCAGAATAATTAGTTTTAGATTGCTCTAGCAACAAGCCATCACAGATCTGATGGGCCAAATGTTCTCCTTCAGTGGTATAAAGTTCTGTGGCAGCTTCTGTGTCTCATTATTTTGACTAAGTGCATGAACCGATCTTTTATAGATTGTTACTTGATTATGATATTTAATAAGTTGAGAATACGCATAGAGTGCGTAAGGGATGGGTTCCTTGAGCAGTATGTAATGGAACCAACCAGGGGGCAGGCTATCTTAGATCTGCTCCTGTGTAATGAGACATAATTAATAAGCAATCTCCTAGTAAAGGATCCCCTCGGAATGAGTGATCATAGCATGATTGAATTTCAAATTCAGATGGAGTGAGAAAGTTGGATCTCTAATCAGTGTACTAAGCTTAAATAAAGGAGCCTATGAAGGTATGAGGGGAGAGTTGGGTAAAGTGGATTGGGAAAATAGATTAAACTGTAGGATGGTTGATGAACAGTGGTGTACATTTAAGGAGATATTTCACAACTCTCAAGAAAAATATATTCCAGTGAGGAGGAAAGAGTGTAAGAGAAAAGATAGTCATCCGTGGCTAACTAAAGAAATAAAGGACAGTATCCAATGAAAAACAAGGGCATACAAAATGGCCAAAACTAGTGGGAGGACAAAAGACTGGGACGCTTTTAAAAGCCAGCAAAGAACGACTAAAAAAATTATTAAGAGAAGATAGACTATGAAAGTAAACTAGCACAAAATATAAAAACAGATAGCAAGAGTTTCTATAGGTAAATAAAAAGGAAAAGGGTGGCTAAAGTAAATGTTGGTCCCTAAGAGGACAAAACCGGGGAATTAGTAATGGGGAACATGGAGATGGCAGAAACTCTGAACAAATATTTTGTATCAATCTTTACGGTAGAGGACACTAACAATATTCCAACAGTGGATAGTCTAGGGGCTATAGGGGGGGAGGAACTAAACACAATCACAATCATAAAGGGGTGGTACTCAGTAAGATAATGGGACTAAAGGCAGATAAATCCCCTGGACCTGATGGCTTGCAACTTACGGTCTTAAGAGAAGTAGCAGCAGGGATTCTGGATGCATTGGTTGTAATTTACCAAAATTCCCTGGATTCTGGGGAGGTCCCAGCAGATTGGAAAACTGCAAATATAACGCCCCTATTTAAAAAAAGGAGGCAGGCAAAAAGCAGGGAACTATAGACCAGTTAGCCTAACATCTGTGGTTGGGAAAATGTTGGAGTCCATTATTAAAGAAGCAGTAGCAGGACATATGGAAAAGCAAAATTCGGTCAGGCAGAGTCAGCATGGATTTATGAAGGGGAAGTCATGTTTGACAAATTTTCTGGAGTTCTTTGAAGATGTAACGAACAGGGTGGATAAAGGGGAACCAATGGATGTGATGTATTTGGACTTCCAGAAGGCATTTGACAAGATGCCACATAAAAGTTCACAAGATAAAAGTTCACGGGGTTGGGGGTAATATATTAGCATAGATAGAGGACTGGCTAACTAACAGAAAACAGAGAGTCGGGATAAATGGTTCATTCTCGGGTTGGCAACCAGTAACTAGTGGGGTGCCGCAGGGATCAGTGCTGGGACTCCAACTATTTACAATCTATATAAATGACTTGGAAGAAGGGACTGTGTGTAACGTAGCCAAGTTTGCTGATTATACAAAGATGGGAGGAAAAGCAATGTGTGAGGAGGACACAAAAAATCTGCAAAAGGACATAGACAGGCTAAGTGAGTGGGCAAAAATTTGGCAGATGGAGTATGATGTTGGAAAGTGTGAGGTCATGCACTTTGGCAGAAAAAATCAAAGAGCAAGTTATTATTTAAATGGAGAAAGATTGCAAAGTGCCGCAGTACAGCAGGACCTGGGGGTACTTGTGCATGAAACACAAAAGGATAGTATGCAGGTATAGCAAGTGATCAGGAAGGCCTATTGAATCTTGGCCTTTATTGCAAAGGGGATGGAGTATAAAAGCAGGGAAGTCTTGCAACAGCTATACAGGGTATTGGTGAGGCCACACCTGGAATACTACGCGCAGTTTTGGTTTCCATATTTACAAAAGGATATACTTGCTTTGGAGGCAGTTCAGAGAAGGTTCACTAGGTTGATTCCGGGGATGAGGGGGTTGACTTAATGAGGAAGGGTTGAGTATGTTGGGCCTCTACTCATTGGAATTCAGAAAAATGAGAGGTGATCTTATCGAACTGTATAAGATTATGAGGGAGCTTGACAAGGTGGATGCAGAGAGGAAGTTTCCACTGATGGGGAAAACTAGAACTATTGGGCATGGGCTCCAATTTCCCCAGGAGTTGCCCTGTTTTTTTTGAGTAAGTAGCTTTTTTTGGAATAACTTAAAAATAAAAAAATTCTCCATTTAACTTGCTCCAGTGTAAGTCAGTTAGTTATTTTTTTTTCTAGTTTAGTTTGTTCTCTCCAAAAGGGGGCGTGACAAGCCACTTACGCCTCTTCTAGTCATAGAAGCAAATTTGGCCAGCTGAAAGTTCTCCAAACTAACTTAGGCCATTGTATGTGGCCACTTTTGTAGGCACAGAATAACCTTTATTTAAGAAATCAGCGCAGGTAGCTAGAGATAGTCGGGGGGGGGGGGCGGGTGGGGAGGAGTTTAGAGGATTCTAAAGCACAAAAGACCTTCACAACATCAGCAAAACATCACAACATCTTCAGCACAACAACTGCACAACATCATCTTACAGTTGTCCCTAAATGTTGCATGGTCCAAATGGAACATGATTTAGTTTTAATGCAAAATATCTTTTATTGGATATTTTACAGTGCACGTCAATGACAACAACAACAACAACAACAACAACAACAGCAAACAAAGACTGCACCCATCTCTCACCCACATCTCGGGGAAAGTGCATTTCCTCATAGGGCCGGTGATGGTGGTGGGGGGGTTGGGGGGCCGGCTTGGATCTCACCGGTGGCTGGTGCGTGGATTAAAGTGGGAGTGGCATTTGAGTATCCGACCTTTGTGCCCTTATTGCAGAAGCTAGCTCCCTCATGGCACCTGCCATTGTTTGCACACTCTCTGAAATGCCCGCCCTCACTTCCCGCTCTCAGTGCTGAGATTTCACCCGACTATGTCGCTACCTCATCACGTACCCCACTGACGGCCGCCACGAGTGATCTTGTGAGGGCATTGGTCTCCTCACCCAATAACAGAACCTGATTAACCTGTGCTGAAGGCTGCATCTCAGGAAAGACTGGTCGGCTTCTCCGTCCCTCGGCGTGGGTCTGCTTGCACCTCAGCCTCCACTGTGAGGTGCAGGCTGGGACAGTGGAGCACTGGGTGTCCCAACATGCATTTCACGACCGGCACTGGGACCCGTGACCTCGGAAGGTGTGAAACCATGGAATGTCGCCGAGGAGCTCATGGAGGTTTCTGGCAGTGTGATGCCGTTTTGGATGCCCCCAAAAGTACATCACCATACTCCGCCTGCTCCACAACGACATGCAAGCTGTGATCCTTACCAACGTATCCATCACAGACCCAATTCATGTCCGGACCAGGGTCAAGCAGGGCTGCATCATTGCTCCAACCCTCTTCTCAATCTTCCTCGCTGCTATGCTCCACCTCACAGTTGATAAGCTCCTTGCTGGAGTGGAGCTAAATTACAGAACCAGTGTGAAGCTGTTCAACCTTCACTGTCTCCAGGCCAGGTCCAAGACCACTCCAACCTCTGTCGTCGAGCTATAGTACGCAGACGACGCCTGCGTCTGTGCACACACAAAGGCTGAACTCCAGGACATAGTCGACGTATTTACCGAGGCGTATGAAAGCATGGGCCTTACGCTAAACATTAGTAAGACAAAGGTCCTACACCAGCATGTCCTCGCCACACAGCACTGCCCCCCAAACATCAAGATCCACGGTGTGGCCCTGGACAACGTAGAACACTTCCCCTATCTCGGGAGCCTCCTATCAACAAGAACAGGCATTGATGATGAGATCCAACACCCCTCCAGTGCGCCAGTGCAGCCTTTGGCCGCCTGAGGAAAAGAGTGTTTGAAGATCAGTCCCTCAAAACTGTCACCAAGCTCATGGTCTACAGTAATACCCGCCCTCCTGTATGGCTCAGAGACATGGACCATGTACAGTAGACACCTCAAGTCACTGGAGAAATACCATCAGCGATGTCTCTGCAAGATCCTGCAAATCCCCTGGGAAGACAGACGCAAAAACATTAGCGTCCTCGTCCATTCCAACATCACCAGCATTGAAGCACTGACCACACTTGATCAGCTTCACTGGGCAGGCCACATAGTTCGCATGCCAGACATGAGACTCCCAAAGCAAGCACTCTACTTGGAACTTGTCCACGACTAACAAGCCAAAGGCGGGCAGAGGAAATGTTACAAGGCCACCCTCAAAGTCTCCCTGATAAAGTGCCAAATCCCCACTGACACCTGGGAGTCCTTGGCCATAGACTGCCCTAAGTGGAAGAAGTGCATTTGGGAGGGCGCTGAGCTCCTCGAGTATCGTCAGCGGAAGGAGCGTGCGGCAAACCAAGTTCCCTGCCCACCCTTTCCCTCAATGACTATCTGTCCCACCTGTGACAGAAACTGTGGTTCTCGTATTGGACTGTACAGCCACCTAAGAACTCATGCTAAGAGTGGAAGCAAGTCTTCCTCGATCCCGAAGAACTGCCTATGATGACTATGGACTGATCCATATCGCGGTCAGCATTCTCCCGTGAACACATTTCCATGAACCCCTGCTCCCCCCACCCACCTTGGTCTGGAGCGCACGCATCTGGATCTTCTGGTGGATTTCATGATGTTGAGGAGTATCTTCTTCTTCTGCAAAATACAACAGAACAGTAAAATGGTTAGCAGCACAGGAGGGGGCAGGATGGGTGGCATGAGTAGTCTGACATGTAGCAGGCCAGTCAGCAGGTTGATTTGAAGGGCGACTATGCATTTTAATGACTCACCCTCACCCTCGCGTATGGGTCCAGCTTTTGCAGAACTGATTCTTTTTCTGTCGGTGCAACTCAGCAAGGCAGCAACCCTCTGTTCCAGGGATGATAGTTGGTGCAGATTTGGCAGACCTCCTCCTGTTCTAAGTCTTTCCCTTTTGATGTGGGCCAATTTCTTCTGCAAAGATGAAAATATTAATTTTCAGACATGGTGTGCTTTTGATGGGTGGAACACATACAGATGGTCACATTTTCAATTGCAATTCAATTTAAAGATGAAGATATTACTTACACTCACTATTTGACCAATTTCCTGCCATTTCTTCTTGCACTGGCTTCCCACATCTTGTGGAGTATTCTTCTACAACTAGGTTCCATCTTCTTCTCATTTCCATGGGTGAAATTTTTGATGGACCACTCTTGCTGATATCCAGCCATTTCTCCTTAATGTCAGTCACTAGTTTTTCCACTTCCTCATGGAGGAAATTCTTTGTTCTTGTTGCACGCTCTTGCGCCATTCGTGCATTGGACTTACACTCAGGTAATGTTCAAAAATCACACTTCTCACCTTTATTCCACCTATCCAGCACCCCTTTCCACTCCCTCAGCCACACAAAAATCAGTATTTAAACCTTACCTTTATATATGATCCATTACCAATGATACTGAGGATGCTCTCCCTTTAGTTGGTCGATTGCCAAGCTTCCTGCTGCACTATACATGCGCGCATGCTGAAACACCCATTGCACATGCGCGCACGCTCAAACAGACATGTGTCCTACTGCTGGCACTCCACAAGATGCTGGGCCCAAGCCCCGCCCCCTCTGCCGGCCATGCTGAGCAAGCGCAGCCGAAGCTCTTCCCCCCCACCCCCCCGGCAGGCTCTGCAGCACCACGCCGATGGATCCGGATGACGAGGGAGCAGCCAAAGTGGAATGTAAGTTTTTGGCGCTTTTCTTGGCTTAGAAAGTCGGCGTGCCATCCCTAACTACGCCGCACTAGGCGGCTGGGGAAATTTGGGCACCATGATCTTCGAATAAGGGACCATCCATTTAAAACAGAGATGAGGAGCAATTTCTTCTCTGAGGGTTGTTAATCTGTGGAATTCGCTGTCTCAAAGAGCTGTGGAAGCTGGGATATTGAATAAATTTAAGACAGAAATAGAGTTTCTTAAAAAATAAGGGGATAAAGGGTTATGGGGAGCGGGCGGGGAAGTGGAGCTGAGTCCATGATCAGATCAGCCATGATCTTATTAAATGGCGGAGCAGGCTCGAGGGGCCGTATGGCCTACTCCTGCTCCTATTTCTTCTGTTCTTATGTTCTTATATTTTGCTACGTTTGAATTTTTGGAATTGAAACCTGGGTACATGTTATAAGAAAAGCATGTGTAATAAATTATTTACTCTGTACCTTAGTTGAACACAGTAACAACATTCACCATTTACTAGTTTTATCCCCGGTGTCCTGGCCAATATTTATCTCTCAATCAACATAACAAAAACAAATTATCTGGTCATTATCACATTGCTGTTTATGGGAGTTTGCTGTGCGCAAGTTGGCTGCCGCATTTCCCATATTACAACAGTGCCTACACTCCAAAAGTACTTCATTGGCTGTAAAGTGCTTTGAGACGTCCAATGATCATCTATACACTATATACATGCAAGTCTTTCTTTTCTTTTTTGAATTGTAGAATAAAACCTATTTCTATCAAATCAACACATTTGCTTAATAAGAACTTCAAACTGATGAAACTAAAACAAATGATGAATGCAATGTTTGATTATAAAAATGCTGGGTAATAAGGAAAGGTTTGGAAAATGTGTCAGTCTTGACGTTCTACAGATCCATAATGCCTCATTAAGATATCATTGTTTTCTTATTTGAAGTTTTACTAGCACCAAGTGCACTCTACAAAGTAATACTTCAGGCTCTTGTGTTTGACATCATTTTCTAAATGTAAATAATTGACAATGGAGTATTTTGTGTATTCACCTTATCTGTATCCCAAACAGCAATGCCAGCTACCCTTATTCTCTAGAGTTCATGAATCAATACTTGCTTTGTAATAACATCCATGATAATTATTTTGCAATGCACTGTACAGTAAAAAGTTGGTTTTCAAAAAAGTAAGTTATTGTGCTTTGAACTGCAAAAGCCTTCATCAAATGATTAGCAAAGTTCCACTGATAAAATAAGTTGTTAAGAAACCCAGGCAGACACGGAGATATAGATCCTTTATTCTTTCAAGGAGAAAACAGACTGTCTCTAATTAACTCTCTGAGGAGTCTGCTGTTAATTTTTCAAGCTGTGAAAAGTAGAGCTGAGCTTATTTACTGACCAGGCTATCAGAGGACAGGGATTTGGGGACTTTCTGAATAGACCACCTCTGACACTGGTAGGAATCCAGATGAGGTCAACCCAGCACCCTCTATTTCCTGTCCCAGAGACATTCCTGATAAACATGAATGTTGCAAACTCTTTGAAAATCTCATGGGAATGCTTTCTGGTATTTATGCACCATTGACCCTTTTTAACTTAATTATGCACTCATGTTTTCATGCTTATTTATGTAACACTAATTACAAGTATTTTCAAACTGTTATGTTAGAACTCTTAAAATGCATTAGAAAGAGATGAGGAGTAAAATGTTCTGACTGATCTAGTGTTGAAACACCCAAACAGCATCAGTTATGGGATATTTATTTTCTTGTCTATCACAAAATATAATCCGATGTATGTCATGCCAATCTTTTTCATGATTCCTTTTTTTACCTTTGATTCAAATACTTTTACATAAGCTGTTGTCTTTCATCACATATTTTAAAACAGAGTATTGCAGAATCTTAATATTGGTCCCCTTTATGATCATAAATGTCCTTTTCTAATGCAGACATGGGGAGGTGTTTCTGTTGATAACTTCTTTTATTATATAAAAAAATAAACCTGGATAGGAAGATTATATTATAGGTTCACAAAATATATACTTAGAGGATTATAAACTAAATGCATTTTAGTCAGAATGGCTTGTAGGGAAGCTACATGGAGGGAAAGTTTTTTCTGTGCAATAGCTATGATTAAACCAAACACCCATTTATAAAAGACACCTTAAAAATTTCACTGCACCTAAATGCACAGTGAAAACCCTACCCACAGTTATTTAGAATATATCCAATCATACCCGGTTTAGTCCAAGTGCAGATAGGTCTGGGATTATCCCAGTTTCAAAGTTGTTGCATACAAAACAATTTCAGGAAATTTTCCCTTTTGTTCACCTGAAGAATTCTCAGTTCCCAGGAGCAGTGGAGAGGAAATGAGGGCCACAGGATTTCCTCTGGTTCTCCAAACTCACAGCACTGGATTTAGAGTGCATGCAGATTCATCTTATGCATCGCGCCCAACTCGGAACACATCCACGGCAAACGAGCCAAAGGAAGGCAGCGGAAATGTTACAAGGATACCCTCAAAGCCTCCCTGATAAAGTGCCACATCCCCACTGACACCTGGGAGTCCCTGGCCAAAGACCACCCTAAGTGGCGGAAGTGCATCCGGGAGGGCGCTGAGCTCCTCAAGTATCGTCGCCGAGAGCATGCAAAAATCAAGCACAGGCAGCGGAAGGAGCGTGCAGCATACCAGGCTCCTCGCCCACCCTTCCCTTCAACCACTGTCTGTCCCACCTGTGACAGAGACTGTGGTTCTCATATTGGACTGTACAGCCACCTAAGAACTAATGCTAAGAGTGGAAGCAAGTCTTCCTCGATTCCGAGGGACTGCCTATGGTGACGATGACGTATCAAGGTATAGTGTCTGATAAATTCAAGCAGAATTCCAAACTTTGGGAAAAGACAAAAACTGTACAGTTTTGCACTGAATGGTGGTAGATTTGTGTTAAGTAAATATACACGTGAGGTTCATTTACCTGTATTGGATGTAAGGCACTTTCTACTAAAGTTAGTGCATGTGGCTAAAATAGTGTTGCCTTAGCCATGTCTGTGGTTAGTCAGTGATTTCTATTGGACAACACTGCCTTATAGCTTCAATATCTGGCAATGTAGCATTGCCCAGAGGTCAAAATTAACCTCTTTATTACTTTTAGTTGCTCACTCAAATTGACATAAGGCCTGTAGCTTTCAGATAACAGAAGAATATATTACTCTATCGGACTGTGTGATTGATGGTATAAGCTGTGAATCAGGTTTATTGAAAGAAAACATAGGCAGAAAATCCATACAGAGGGTTTCTCTTAATGACAGAACTTTTAATTTTCACCTCCTCTGACTCAAAAATACTATTTTATGAACTGTTTTAATAGTACTAAATCTGGACCTGCAAAAATTCATGCATGAGGTTTAGTCTCCTGCCACAGGCATACCTCTGCATGGGCTGCAGTTCAGTGGAACAGAAAGGACTGAGGTTCTTCTGCTAACAAGAATATGATACCTCGCTCCACTTTGAAGTTCAAACTAGGACATAGGAAATGAAGTAGATATCTTCCACAATTAAATGCCCCTGTCAATCAACTGTAGGATTTAAAAGAGAAATTGCTTGATGTGCTGGAAATGCATATTTGATGTGTCAGTAGACTCAAAATTAATTAACCTCTCTTGCCCATGATCAAATTTAACTCTTTCTAGTATCTGAATAATTCCTGACTTGACTAATTTGAAATAAGCCAGAAAGGTAAAAGGATTGCAGTTATAACTAAGAACATTTTAGGTAAATGTTACGATTTAGCACTCCCAAAGTTGAGTTTTGTGGAACATATTGAGAATTTGAATTTTAACATCAGTGTGCCTGAGTCTTGAACCATATGATTTTCCATCTATTCATTAAAATTTACCTTGTGGTTTCGATATAGCCTCTTTAACCAATTTGATTCTCAGGACACGTACACTGGTGTAATTACATATACAGCACCCACATTGTCATTAAGAGAACCAAGTTACCTGGTTACTCCACTTTTGCCACACAACCTTCTGATTAGAAATAAGATGTAGGGGGAATTATTCTGTCATAACAGCCACTACCAGAGTTTACTATAGCCCTATTGAACAGATAAGCCATACATCTCATGAGGATGCACAGGTATAATTTAAACATTCCTCAACCTCATTTTACTCTGCTCTCCCTTTCTCCCACACCCCAGCTAATATCATAACTGTGATCCTGATCCCAGACTACTGTTGAGCAATATTAGGGAGCACAGGACTTTGATCCATAATTTCTATTCCCACCCACCACAAACATATTTTTCTGATCAAAAATAAAATGGAATTGTCTTTAAAAAGTAAATTGTTTACAAAAAGATAAGCCATTAAACAGATGTGTGAAGAAGTTTTTTTTTCCAGGGCCTTGTTTAAATTTCTTGGTCCCAAAATTCCAATGTGGGGGTGGGCAGAGAAGGCCAGAACTTATTGGGCGGAACTGGAATTTTTGATGGACCCTGGATCCACTGCAGATACATCCATCTTTCGCACAGTTCTGCCGCTGGAACGAAATGCACTCGCTCATTTCTAGACAAGTGCTCAAAGTCTTCCGAATGAGATTCCCAATGGCCATCACACTGTTTATAATCTACATGTTGGCGGTACAGAAGGAAGTTGAGTGAAAGGCAGCCATCGAAGGGAGGTGAATTATGTAGTACCAGGGGAGAGCCAGACCCTTTCAGAGATACCCTATCTCCAGAGTTTACAGACCAAAAGGTTCCTTCATCAATAGCTCTGTACAGTTAGACCTCATGGCTTTGTTTCACTGCTGTAGCTTTATTAGAACTTTGCTCCATTCTTCAGAATGACTTGTGAACCATGTCAAGAATATGTATGTCGCTGACAAAACAGGAAAAAGTTACAGCATCGTTCCAGAGAGCTAATGCAAATTCCGCCAAGTAAGTTAAATTGCTGTGCACAATTCTATAAGACAGTTACAAAGGCTGTTATGTAAGGAGAAAGAGTCAGACTGAACACTATGAACTTAAAGTAAAATGTGACCTTAGTTTATTGCAGGTCTCCAGAGTGCCTCTCCAACCTGTGAGGCCTCCTTAAATACCTGTGCTCCCAAGGGATTATGGGATTCCTTGGGACTCCAGGGGATGAGCCCACTGGTGGCTGCACAGAGTAAATACAAGTTTACATATATAACAACACTCCCCTCCAAAGTCAATAGTGTAACTATTTACAATGTGAGTCGATCTGAGGCACTTCTTGCCCTGGTTGATCGTCTCGGTGTGAAAGCTGGTATTGTTGGATCATTTGTTGGGCCCTCGCTGGGCTGCTGTGCAGCTGACCTTGTTAGGCTGTTGTGGATGATGGGTCCTGCTTTGTGGTCAACCGTGGTGCCGGTTGCCACTGATGTGTATGTTGAGGATCAAAAAAGGTAGTGTCCAAGATGGATTGCTCAGGATAGTCAGTGAATCTGAGTTTGATTTGGTCCAAGTGTTTCCGGTGAATGAGTCCATTTGAAAGTTTGACCCGAAACACCCCTGCTCCCTTCTTTAGCCACGACAATGCCGGGAAGCCACTTGGGACCTTGTCCATAATTCAATATAAATATAGGATCATTGATTTCAAACTCGCGTGACACATTTGCGCTATCATGTACTTTGTTGAAGCCGTCTGCTCTCTACCTGTTTATGAGGATCAGGGTGAATTAATGAGAGCCTTGTCTTAAGTACTTTTTTCATGAGAAGTTCAGCAGGTGGGATCCCAGTGAGCGAGTGCGGTAGCTAAGCAGGACTCGGGATAGGCTTGCTTGATGGATTGCACTGCTCTCTCTGCCTGACCATTGGCCGCTGGTTTAAATGGAGCAGATGTGACAAGTTTGATCCCGTAACGGGTCATTAATTCTTTGAACTCAGCACTGGTAAACCATGGCCCGTTGTCACTCATCAGGACATCGGGTAGGCTTTCAGTAGTGGCAGCGGACGTGCTAGCCAAAATTATCTCACATTCAATCCACTTGGAGTACGCGTCTACAACCACAAGGAACATTTTACCCAAGAACTGGCCTGCATCGTCGATGTGTACCCTAGACCATGGTTTGGAGGGCCCAAGACCATAAACTTAGTGGCGCCTCCCTGGGTACATTGCTTAACTGCGAGCATTACATCTGTGAATGCAGGACTCTAAGTCCGCATCAATACCGGGCCATCACACGTGGGATCTGGCTATCGCTTTCATCATTACGATGCCTGGGTGGGTACTGTGGAGGTCACTGATGAAGGTACCTCTGCCCTTCTTGGGAACCACTCGATGATTGCCCCACAGAAGGCAGTCTGCCTGTATTGACATTTCATCATTGCGCCGCTGGAACGGCTTTATCTCTTCCTGCATTTCCACTGGGACACTGGACTAGCTCCCGTGAAGCACACAGCTTTTGGCTCGTCCAGGTTTTGATCTGCCAGGCAGTGATGGGTGATTGCTCATTCTCGAATGCTTCCATAACCATGGCTAAATCTGCGGGCTGCGCCATTTCCACCCCCGTGGTGGGCAATGGCAGCCTACTGAGAGCATCGGCGCAGTTTTCTGTGCCTGGCTTGTGGCGGATGGCGTAGTTGTATGCGGACAACATGAGTGCCCATCTCTGAATGCCGGCCGATGGTATTTATCCCTTTACTCTCGGAAAACAGGGATATAAGTGGCTTATGATCAGTTTCCAATTCGAATTTTAGCCCAATCAGGTATTGATGCATTTTCTTTACCCCATAGACACACGCTAACGCTTCTTTCTCAATCATGCTGCAGGCTCTCTCAGCCTTCGACAGACTCCTGGATGCAGAAGCAACTGGTTGCAGTTTCCCAAAATCATTAGCTTGTTGCAATACACACCCGACACCATATGACGACGCATCACATGCTAGTACCAAACGCTTACATGCATCATACAACACAAGCAATTTGTTTGAGCATAACAATTTTCTCACTTTTACAAAGGCATTTTCTTGGCTTTTGCCCCAAAACCCATTCGTCCCCTTTTCGTAGTAAGACATGCAGTGGTTCTAACAGTGTGCCGAGACCTGGTAAGAAGTTACTAAAGTAGTTCAGGAGTCCCAGAAACATCACGTTCTGTGGCCTCGGTGCATTCTCGATTGCCTTTGTCTTTGCGTTGGTGGGCCTGATGCCGTTCGCCGCAATCCTTCTTCCCAAGAACTCCACTTCAGGCATCAGGAAAATGCACTTCGAGCGTTTGAGTTGACTAAGAACCTCCTCCAGGTTTTGCAGATACTCAACTGTGTTCCGACGTGTGACCAAGATGTCATCCTGAAAGACCACGGTGTGCGGGACCGACTTCAGTAAGCTTTCCATGTTTCTCTGGAATATCGTCACTGCTGATCGAATTCCAAACGAGCATAAATAAAAAGACCTTTGTGCGTGTTGATGCAGGTGATGCCCTTCGATGATTCCTCCAGTTCCTACGTCATGTAGGCTGAAGTCAGATCCAGCTTCGTGAATGTCTTTCCTCCTGCCAGCGTTGCAAAGAGGTCGTCAGGTTTTGGTAGTGGGTATTGGTCCTGCAGGTAGAAACGATTGATAGTTACTTTGTAATCGCCACAGATTCTGACGGTGCCATCTCCCTTGAGGACAGGAACGATTGGGCTGGCCCACTCGTTGAACTCGATCGGTGAAATGATGCCCTCTCGTTGCAGCCGGTCCAGCTCGATCTCGACCCTTTCTCTCATCATGTACGGTACTGCTTTTGCCTTGTGATGGATGGGTCACGCCCCCGGAATTAGGTGGATCTTCCTTAGGATTTCCTTGGGGTTCGTACAACGAAGGGAACTTGTTTAAGACCTGGGCACACGAAGTGTCGTCCAAGTTCCAGCGTATCTTTCCCAGCCAGCTCCTGCCGAGCAGCGTGGGACCATCGCCCGGTATTATCAAAAGTGGCAGCTTGTGCACTGCTCCATCATCAGAGATCTTTACGGTAGCACTGCTGATTACGAGAATCAGTTCTTTTGTGTAAGTTCTTAGTTTCGTACGAATTGTAGTTAAGACTTGTAGTTGAGGCCTTGTTGCACCACAATCTTTCTAAAGTCTTTTTGCCCATGATGGACTAGCTCGCGCCCGTGTCCAGTTCCAGTGACACCGGGAGTCCATTTAGTTCAACATTCAGCTTTATCGGGGGACAATTCGTGGTGAATGTGTGCACCCCATGTACCTCTGCCTTCTCTATCTGAGGCTTTGGTTCATCGTGATCCTCTGTGGATCTGTCCTCCTCTGCAACATGGTGGATTTCAGGTTTAACAGGATTAGCAGCTTGCCTGCACATACATTGGAGGTGTCCCATTGTTCCACAGCCATTGCAAACGTACCCTTTGAATTGGAATGAATGGAAATGATGATCACCCCGCAGCGCCAACAAGGTGTTAATGACCTTGCATTCATCACCCTTGGCGGTGGACTCTGAGACATCTGCGGACATGCAGCTGCAAGCATGCCTTGTACGTTGCACTTCGAAAACAATATCACTTTGTTCACAGTATTTGTAGCAGCATTTGTGTGCTGAGAGATTTGCTTAGTATTGTCACTGGTGGCCATGAATGCCTGGGCTATCGCTATGGCCTTACTCAAGTTTGGGGTCTCTACAGTCAAAGGTTTGTGAAGTATGCTTTCGTGGCCAATGCCAAGTACGAAAAAGTCTTTGAGCATGTGCTCCAAAGGTCCTTCAAATTCGCAATGTCCTGAAAGGCATCTTAGCAAGGTGACATAACTCACCACTTCCTGGCCTTCAGACCTTTTGTAGGTCTAGAACCGGTACCTCGCCATCAGACGCTTTCCTTCGGGTTCAAATGCTCTCGGACCAGTGTGCACAAATCATCATACGATTTCTCCGTGGGTTTCGCTGGAGTGAGCAGATTCTTCATGAGGCCAAAGGTTGGTGCCCCACAGACGGTGAGGAGGATCTCCCTTCATTTGGCAGCATTCTCTTCCCCATCTAGCTCGTTGGCCACGAAGTCTTGGTCGAGTCGCTCCACAAAAGTTTCCCAATCATCTCCCTCTGAGAATTTCTCCAGGATGCCCACTGTTCTCTGCATCTTTGGGTTCGCTATCTGTATCTCGTCACCAGTTGTTATGTATGGAGAAAGAGTCAGACTGAACACTGTGAATTCAAAGTAAAGTGTCACCGTAGTCTTTTATTGCAGGTCTCCAGAGTGCCTCTCCAACCTGTGAGGCCTCCTTAAATACCTGTGCACCCCAAGGGATTATGGGATCCCTTGGGACTCCAGGGATGAGCCCTCTGGTGGCTGTACAGAATAAATACAAGTTTACATATATAACAAAGGCCTTGCAGAAACATAGAAACACAGAAATCTACAGCGCAGAAGGAGACCATTCCGGCCCATCATGTCCATGCCGGCCGACAAAGAGGCACATGCCTCTCGGTCAACAGCCCTGAATGTTATATATAAACCAAGAACAATGAACAATGGCGGAAAGGTAAAGAGCGCACAGCCCAACTAGTCCGCACCGCACAACTGTGAAACCCTATGCATCGCAACATTTTACACTCCACCCCAACCGGAGCCATGTGATCGCCTGGGAGAGGCAAAAACCAGATAAAAGTCCAGGCCAATTGGGGAAAAAAAAAATCTGGGAAAATTCCTTTCTGACCCATCCAGGTGAAACTAGTCCAAGAGATCACTCTGGCCACATTCGATTCCCTGCAGTACTTACCATTGTATCTGTGCCAGCAAACAAGAGGTTATCCCATCTAATCCCACTTACCAGCTCTAGGCCTGTAACCCTGCAGGTTATGGCACTTCAAGTGCCCATCCAAGCACCTTTTAAATGTGGTGAGGGTTTCTGCCTCTACCACCCTACCAGCAGCGATTTCCAGACTCCCACAACTCTCTGCGTGAAGAAGCTTCCCCACAAATCCCCTCTGAACCTTACACCAACCACCTTAAAGCAATGCCCCCTCGTAATTGACCCCTCCACCAAGGGAAATAGGCCCTGGCTATCCGCTATATCCAGGCCCCTCAAAATTTTATACACCTCAATGAGATCTCCTCTCAGCCTCTTCTGTTCCAAAGAGAACAAATCCAGCCTATCCAATCTGTCCTCATAGCTAAGATTCTCCATTGCAGGCAGCATTCTCATAAAATTTCATCTGCACCCTCTGCAGTGCAATCACGTCCTTCCTATAATACGGCGACCAGAACTGCACACAGTATTCCAGCTGTGGCCTAACCAGAGTATTATACAATTAAAGCATAACCTCCCTGTTCTTGTATTCTATGCCTCGGCCAATAAAGGTAAGCATTCCGTATATCTTCTTAACCACCTTATCCACCTGGCCTGCTACTCTCAAGGATTTGTGAACAACACTCCAAGGTCCCTTTGTTCATCTACACTTCTAAGTGGCTTATAGTTTAATGTGTATACCCTTTCCTTATTTTTCCTCACCAAGTGCATTACCTCACACTTCTCTGAATTAAATTCCATTTGCCACTGTTCTGCCCACCTGACCAGTAGATTGATATCCTCCTGCAGCCCATGACTTTCCCCTAGGGCACCTCAGTTCATATATTTTAACACTGGAGCCAGACAGATGGGTAAGCGAGCTATCAATTTTTATTGAACTGCAGGTTTCTCCAGAACTGTTTGTGCAATTGGCTGCACATATATGCCCATTCATCCCTTCAGTGTCAACCCTCGCCACTCCATCAACCATTAGCGATTTCCTTGCTTGAATTTCCAACTGTTGTATGATCCCAGCTTCCTTCACATTAATGCTAAGTTTGAGGGGAACTGCTATGACTCATGTATTCTGTGGCAGTCTAGTGTCCCTGCTCTCTTTCAGGATTAAAGATAAGGCCCAGATGGCTATTTAGCGACATGGGATACCCAGTTATGCCAAACCGACTTATTAGCAAATCCTTCAGTCAATCATGAGTGATCCATCTCTTGTCATTGCATCTGAAAAACTAAGGCTCACTACTCTCCTATCGCTTCCATCCATTGTCAGCCCCTCCACTAACATTGACAAATACAACAGTCTAAAAAAAAAGAATGGATCAATCATTATTACCACCATCACTTCCTGTTCATATTGTGCTTTTGAAATGCAGAAATAATAACAAGATTTAGTACATCAGAATGATTCTGAAACCATTTGGTGAAACACAAACTAGGAATTTCCCCCATGTTTACCCCTTGTGACTTTATATACTCTCGTTAAGCTTATTCTCATACATTTTCTAAAGGCCATCTCAGGGCCTGATGTTTTGGATGCAGACAACTGCTTCCCTGTATCATGAGTCTGTTTGGATGAAGATTATTTTCCTCTCAGGACATGATTACTCACCAGTCAGTGTCTGTATACATACTCCCACTTGTGAAGGCATCTGCAGGGACATTCCTGAGGATCCCGGTGTTGCTGTTATAAAAGCACCTCAGAGCATTCTCCTGCAATCCCATGGGAAGCGGGGGTAAGATAGTGCTGCTCACTGATCTGAGGGAGAACAGACCTAATTCTGCCATTTGCTTTCTGAATGCTAAGAGAGTGTACCTAATATTCTGCAAGCCCTCTGAGATCCTGCTCTCAAAAAACAGATTCCGGCACTTATCGGCCTCTCCTTTTGGTCCTCTAAAGCCTGAAAGCCATCACTAAATATTTCATGTGGGAGGCACCCAGTGGCCTGGAGCCGTTCCTCTAACAAAGGATAGATACAGATGTTCCTGCAGCTGCCACTGCCTCCAGGATGTACTGCATCAATAATAATCTCTCTCTGAGGATGGCACAAAGATCAGATTTGACCTCGGCCACAACCCCAGTCATGTGCTGCATATCTTGTGAGATGGAAAGTAGAGCCTCCATATGTGTGTGATGCTCTACAACTATCCTTCTGTTTATTACAGCCCCTGCTAAGGTCAGTGTCTGCATGCTCCAGAGCAAGGGATGAACTGTTCCTGGGCCTCCACTTGTAACAGCACAATTTACTTCTACTCTGACATTCTCTGGTATCATTGTGTTCTATGTTTCACACAGAAACAATTCATCTGAACTATCTGCCTCTTTTGGCTGATAAATGCTACTGGGAAGGGGCAGGTATGATGGAGTGGGGACAGATCTTAAGTTGCTCTCTGGTACTGAGGCCCCCGCCCTTTTGTACTGTTTGAATTTGTGTTTCATTTGCAGAGATAAAGAGAATCAAATTTAGTTTAATGCCTCCAATTCCTTCACCCCTTATTTGGGAGTTTCCACATCTGATAGCAAAATATATGATACATATGAAGTTGCTTTCACGACAACATTTTTATCTGCTCATAATGGACCTATTGTGGGTGCTAGGATTCCAAGTTCACTCTCCCCTATCTTCCTGAGATGAATTAGTGCCCAGGATTTCCATAGGTTCTTCTGATGGGGTGTTAGCACAAGAATATCTGCTAGTCCTCCACCTTTCATTTGCAGGCATTAAGAGCAAACTTTTCTCTGCATAAGGAAGGTATAGTTTCAGTTCTGTGCTACGTACTCCTACCTTTTTTTTTCCATTTATGTAATTATTCACCGATTGCAATGGAAGAATGCTTGAGAACAGTGAAATGTTTGGCAATAGATGGACGTACATATGTGAGGAAAGGTGATTTGGAGCGATTCAGAGAATAAAGAAATTATTCATTTCTTTCTCACCATTACACTGCAGAGGTAATGTTTGAACAATGATCTCTGTGAATCCATTGTACTAGTGTTGAAGCTAGAGCACCTATTTTGGCTACCATCTCAGATCAATTGTAATCTTTCTGTATTGCTTGCCTCCAGACAAGCAAGAGTTCTAATCCCAAGTGCCCACTCAGTTCACATATATGTTTATTCCCTTTGTTTCAACCACTGATCTAACCTATTCTGAAATGCTGACACAGGGCAGGAATTTACTTGGAGTTGTCCCCTCGCCACCACCGTAACTTTGCCAGAAATACAGCAGAAACCCCATGCAACTATGGGATTTCCATTACACTTCCAGCAAAGTTACTACAGTGGAGCGGAAGCAGCTGCAAGTAAATTTCTAGTCGTAGTCTCTGCTTCAATCACTAACTCTTGTAATGCATTCTACAGCCTTACAGTCCTCTGTGGAAAAATATTTCTCCTGCACACTCTCCTAAATGTCTTACCTTTAATCTTATATCTATGTGCCCTTTTTCTCGACCACTTAATCACTGGAAAGAGTCTATTTATATCTGAACTGTCTTATTTCTTCATAATTTTATACACCTCTATCAAATCATCCCTTAATCTCTTCTGTGTGAATGCAAACAGCAGCAATATTTCAAGCCTTTATTTGTATTTGTATTTTTTTATACCATGCAGCACCCAAATGAATCTGTGATGTACCTTCTCGATTGCCTTAACATCCTTCCAATAGAGTGGAGCCCAAAACTGCACAGGGTGTAGTGTTACTAAGGTTTTTATATAGATTTACCATTACATCTCAACTTTTATGTTCTATGGTGCCAAAATTCCTTCCTCTCCGGGAGGCATTAACGGGGCGATAAGGAAATTTTGCCCGGGGGCAAGGGGCGGAAGCGACCTGCCTGGAATTAGAAACATAGAAACATAGAAAATAGGTGCAGGAGTAGGCGATTTGGCCCTTCAAGCCTGCACCACCATTCAATGAGTTCGTGGCTGAACATGCAACTTCAGTACCTCATTCCTGCTTTCTCGCCATACCACTTGATCCCCCTAGTGGTAAGGACTACATCTAACTCCTTTTTGAATATATTTAGTGATTTGGCCTCAACAACTTTCTGTGGTAGAGAATTCTACAGGTTTACCACTCTCTGGGTGAAGAAGTTTCTCCTCATCTCGGTCCTAAATGGCTTACCCCTTATCCTTAGACTGTGACCCCTGGTTCTGGACTTCCCCAATATTGGGAACATTCTTCCTGCATCTAACCTGTCTAAACCCGTCAGAATTTTAAACGTTCCTATGAGATCCCCTCTCATTCTTCTGAACTCCAGTGAATACAAGCCCAGTTGGTCCAGTCTTTCTTGATATGTCAGTCCCGCCATCCCAGGAATCAGTCTGGTGAACCTTCGCTGCACTCCCTTAATAGCAAGAATGTCCTTCCTCAAGTTAGGAGACCAAAACTGTACACAATACTCCAGGTGTGGCCTCACCAAGGCCCTGTACAACTGTAGTAACACCTCCCTGCCCCTGTACTCAAATCCCTCGCTATGAAGGCCAACATGCCATTTGCTTTCTTTACCGCCTGCTGTACCTGCATGCCAACCTTCAATGACTGATGTACCATGCCACCCAGGTCTCGTTGCACCTCCCCTTTTCCTAATCTGTCGCCATTCAGATAATAGTCTGTCTCTCTGTTTTTACCACATAAGTGGATAACCTCACATTTATCCACATTCTACTTCATCTGCCATACATTTGTCTACTCACCTAACCGAGCCAAGTCACTCTGCAGCCTCATAGCATCCTCCTCACAGCTCACACTGCCACCCAACTTAGTGTCATCTGCAAATTTGGAGATACTACATTTAATCCCCTCGTCTAAATCATTAATGTACAATGTAAACAGCTGGGGCCCCAGCACAGAACCTTGCGGTACCCCACTAGTCACTGCCTGCCATTCTGAAAAGTACCCATTTACTCCTACTCTTTGCTTCCTGTCTGACAACCAGTTCTCAATCCATGTCAGCACACTACCCCCAATCCCATGTGTTTTAACTTTGCACATTAATCTCTTGTGTGGGACCTTGTCGAAAGCCTTCTGAAAGTCCAAATACACCACATCAACTGGTTCTCCCTTGTCCACTCCACTGGAAACATCCTCAAAAAATTCCAGAAGATTTGTCAAGCATGATTTCCCTTTCACAAATCCATGCTGACTTGGACCTATCATGTCATCTCTTTCCAAATGCGCTGCTATGACATCCTTAATAATTGATTCCATCATTTTACCCACTACCAATGTCAGGCTGACCGGTCAAAAATTCTCTGTTTTCTCTCTCCCTCCTTTTTTAAAAAGTGGGGTTACATTGGCTACCCTCCACTCCATAGGAACTGATCCAGAGTCTATGGAATGTTGGAAAATGCCCCCGAAATGGTGATGGCGAAAACAGGTTTACGCTGCACCCCTTACATTTCACCCTGGGTGGCAACGCACACGGCAATGGCATCATCACCGTGTGCCCTGACCACTTATCGACATGCGCCGACCCCTTTACACCCTGCAAGGTTGGCAAGGACCATGCCACTGACAGCTTTGTGGGACACGAAGCTATCATGGCTGGGGTGCCCCATCTGCCCTTAAAGGGGAGGGCCTTGCGCTGCAGCCGCTATCTTTTTTATTTGCAACCGACTTTGCAGACAGCAAATCATTGGGGGCCACTGGTTAGGCCAGGCTGCCAATGGGCAGCCTGGCAACATTCTTGGGTGCCGAGCCACCGGCCTGGCTAAAACCCTCCCTGGTGGCCCAGTGGGCGCCACAGAAGTGAGTGCAGAGATCGCAGCGACCTTCCCCTTGAAGAGAAGGGGAGGGATGTTGTGACATGGTCAGCGTGTTGCTGAGTGCCATTACCGCGCTTCCGCCCCTCTCTCGCCCCGCTACCGCCCTGACAATTTTTCTCAGTTAAAGACCCGAATTCCAGACCAGTAACCTCTTCTTCCCGCCAGGCGATAAACAGTCATTTAAATCAAATGATGCACCCCAAACATGGTGCGGGGCAATTTCGCCCCCTACATTTCTTGCCAAAAATCCTAGTATTCCATTTGTTGTTTTTTAAAGGCCTTATCCACTTGAGGTGCTTTTAACGTCTTGTGAAATTCAGTGACACCAGGAACTTACTGCAATTCCAGCGTTCTGATGACCTCTGTTGTTTGGACAGGTGGAAGGCTCACTTTTATTCCCTGATTAAACACAATATACCCACCATATTGGTTTGCACTTGAACCTGCTTATTAAAAATGACCAGCTAACAGACCACACTTGGAATATTGTGTATAGTTCTGGGGCTGGATTTTTGGATCTATTGCACCTCTGTTTGCACCCCAGAGGGGCAGTAAATACTATTTTTGGGCGTAACACCGGGCGTCCAGGTTTAACGCCTGGCCGGTAAATTCGGCAACTGATTTGCAGTGGTGCAAAAACTTACCGCCCCACCCTCCAGTTTGACTGCGATCATGACGTTAATCATTCTGCAACACTGCACCAGTGCCCTAGATGGAAAATTTGGCCCTTACGTCTCATTTAATGCCTGCCCCAGGAAACATCTGAAAAAATCGGCATTCACAGGGTGCTGCCGGCGGTATTGGCAATGTATTTAAAGAGAGGGTGGAGGATTATATATCGCAATTGATATTGACTGCTACGGTTGTGAACAGCACGCTGCGTGAAGCTCCGAATTGCAAACTGCACTTTTATATGCCCTCAGAGTTTCCATACAAGGTCAATGAGAGATTTGAATGGGGACGTTACTAGTTCACCAGCGTATTATGCTGGTTGCTTTTGGCGGGTAGCTTCAAGCTAGAAGGAGGGCTCTTGGCCATGTGGGCCCATGCATGAGGAGTGGTCAAGGAGGACTATGGAGGATGCCTTACCCCCCATGGGTTTAGAGGGAACATTGCTCATACCTTCAGCTCTCTGAGGCACAGTGCGTGAGAAGGTTGCGCTTCTGAAAGGAATTGCTGACAGAGATATGTGATCTCCTACAGACAGACTTACAGCCTACCAGTGCAAAAAGGATTGAGCTGCCTGGCAGAGTGAAGGTGTCTGTGGCGATGGCTTTCTATGCCTCCAGTTCCTTCCAGGCAGCAGCATCTTTCAACACACTGCACATCGCTGCATTTGGCAAGTAACAAAGATTCTGTACGCTCGCAGAATGGACTTCATAAAGTTCCCTATGAGCAGTGACAGTCAGAATGAGAGGGCTTTAAGGTTTGGCAGAATTGTGGGCTTCCCGAGGGTTCAAGGAGCCATTGACTTCACACACATGGTCTTGCGAGCACCATTCGACACGCAGAGGTATTCAGAAACCGAAAGGGATACTACTCCTTAAATGTGCAGGTGATGTTTGACCACATGCAGCGCATCATGGCAGTGAATGCCCACTATCCAGGGAGCGCACATGATGCTTTCATTTTGCATGAGAGCAGTGTCTCACAAATGTTTCAGTGACAAAGGCAAGGGCACGGCTGACTGATCGGGGACAAAGGATATGCCACCATTAAGGGGTGGCACAACCTGGCCACTTGGTTCATGACTCCCCCTCCGCAACCCCACCACAGAAGCCGAGCAGCACTACAATGACAGCCATGGAACCACCCGCAACATCATGGAACAGACAATTGGGGTGTTCAAGTAGTGCTTGACCACTCTGGAGGCAGCCTTCAATACTCCCCTCAACAGGTCTCCGAATTCAGTCTTTGAGTATATTCAAGACAGAGATCGATAGATTTTGGGATATTAAGGAAATCAAGGGATATGGGGATAGTGGAGGAAAGTGGAGTTGAGGTAGAAGATCAGCCATGACCTTGTTGAATGGCGGAGCAGGATCGAGGGGCCGAATGGCCTACTCCTGCTCCTATTTCTTTTGTTCTTATGTAACTTTACAAATCACTGGTTAGGCCTCAGCTGGGATATTGTGGACAATTCTGGGCACCACACTTCAGGAAAGATGTAAAGTCCTTAGAAAGGGTGCAAAGGAGGTTTACCAGGCTGTTACAAGGGATGAGGAACTTCAGTTATGAGGAGAGGTTGGAAAAGTTAGGACTGTTCTCCTTGGATCAGAGAAGGATAAGAGATGACCTAATATAGGTTTTCAAGATGATGAGAGGATTTGATAGCATTGACAGAAAAAAACGATTCCTTCTGGTGAGTGGGTCAATAACTAGAGAGAAAAGATCTAGAGGGGCGATGAGGAGAAATGTTTTCACTCAGAGAGTTGTCGGGATCTGGAACACTCTACCTGAAAAGTAGGTGGAAGCTGATTCCATAAATAATTTTAAAAGGGAATTGGACAGGTGCTTGAGGATGAGGAACTTACAGGGTTATGGACAACAAGCGGGAAAGTGGGACTAAGCACGACTGCTCTTTCAAGGAGTCAGCACAGACACGATGGGCCAAATGGCCCCCTTCTGGGCTGTAAGTTTCTATGATTCATTGATTTTAGTTCTTCAAAAGCAAAGTTAACCCATTATGGAATTTTCCTTTTGTATTTGTGCCGATAAGCATTTTACCAAAGATTTTGTGCTTCATATTTGCTTATTTATATTTAATTATATTAGTTATTTTTATCTCTGACTAAATTTAGTATCCACTGTTCCAGATGGATGTGGTAGTGTAGCACAAGATTACAATTAAGCCAATTAACTGATTACTGAAAGCGACATTAATGTTCAGATCATAAACTCTGAATATGTGTTCTATAAAAAGTACAACGACTGGATTTTGTATATAATCACATCTTATAAGAACTGCAGTGAAACAGCTGAAAGAGAGAATAGTTGAATAACCTGCCGTTATTATCAATTAATACTAAAAATGTAAAGGTGGCTCAGAACACTGACAAGAGTTTATTTTAAATTGTAAACCTGAAATTCCATGGCAGTTCTCCTGTTCTCCTGCCCTATCACTGGCCGGAAACCAGTGGAATCCCAGGGAAATGACCTACACAACTGATCAATGCCCATTTGCCTTATTTCCCTGGGGCTCCACTGGCATCCCACCAGGGTTATGATAGACCAGTGAAAATTGTGTGGAATTTCAGGTCTAATGTTACTTTTCTCAAAATTGTTGCGATATACTGCAGCCAGAATGGAGATTAAACTGCGTTAACTAGCTCTCTGCTTGCCAACATTTTAATTCTCCTCAGACAGGCTATTTTACCCCACAGTTCCATTGCTCCTTTCAGATTTTCATGTACGCACCATTGATGTTGACATTTGGGAGAATCTCCGCCTGATCTTGAGCGGGCCCGCAAGATTATTCTGTGCAAAACCATTACCTAAAATAGCAGTGGATTCTTGCTACATCATAATTTAATTGAAAATGCAAAACTTAAACAGTAACTAACTTTTTGATAAACAAAAGCTGTTCTTTTGGTGAACAATGCATTCCCACTATCACAAACTTAAAATTGTATTTTGTGATTTGTATTTGGCACAGCACTAAAGTGCAGCTTTTCCAAATTAAATCCTTGTACTCGGCATGCCACTGTTACAAGGGAACACATATTTGAAGCAGTGATCTTGGATACAGTAACCAAAATATAAAAACAGATCTTGGCAACCACTTTAGACATGTTGTAGATCTATATTTTGTATCGAATAGTTCTGAAATGTTAGTGGAAAATGTTGTTCAAGCCAAGATAGTTTGATGAAGAGCTACTGCTTTTGTTACTGTGCATGTTTAGTGATAATTCAAATATGTGATAAAACTACATAATCTGTTTCATAGCATAAAACTGGAAAAAAGTAATAAATTTAAGCAGAACATCTAATACCCTTGTCTGCCGTGCCAAATTTAATACTTTATCAACATACAGTCAGTGCACATTTGATTAAACAAACAATGGCATGGAACCACTGAATCTGGCTGCCATTTAGTGGTCTGCCTCCAAAGAGGCCCACCTCAAAGTGATGGTCTGGCCATGGAATAGCTTTGTGTATACTCAAATCTAACAACTGGACCTCTCACACAATCCCCAAAATCTCATGCGTTGGAATTCAGCTTGGCATGGTAGCTGGTGAGCAAGAAGGCAGTTTACAATCTGTGTGGTCAAGTTATATAAGTCACACTCATTGGGGATAATTTTAAGTTTGTCTGATAGTGTCAAACAAGCGATAGTGAAACGGCAGCCTGTTTTACATCACTTTTATTTCCATTGACTTCAATAGAATCATAGGTCATCAATTGGGAAATGTTTAGTCAGAAGATGGAAAGGATACAAACCAAGTAAATTCCAGTGCAGGAAGAGTGCATCAAAGGCTGGGTTTTGTGGATGAATGGGAAGATTAAATCAAATTTACAACTTAGTGCTAATAGGGCAAATTGGGCTCAATTTTCCCTAAGCCCATTTTCTGGTGTATTGTCAGAGTTATGCCCACTTTTCTCGGCCAGAAATGCGCCGCAAAAAATTTGCCACAGTTTCCCCAATGTATAATTTGAATTTGGCGCCATGCAGCGAGCCCAGTCATCTTGGGGGGGGGTGGAGCCTACTGTCTGCGTCGAAAAACGAAGCCGCACCTATTGCGCATGCATGGAAAAAAAGGCTACTTTTTGACGTCGTTGTAATGGACGCGCATGTGTAATACAGCTCCGAGTTGGCAATCGGCCATTTTTAAAGAGCCAGTTGTGTGTGTGAGAAGGAGTGCTGTGTGTGTGTGAGAGCATTGGAAAAATCGCAGCTGCAGCAGTACAAGATGCAACGTGGTGCAAGGACCAAGAATTTCTTACAGGATGAAGTGGGGGCACTAGTTACTGTGATTGAGAACAGATGGCAGGAGCTGGACACCAGCAGAGGTCACATAAATGTTCCACCCAAAGAAATGAAGAAACACCAGCTCCTACTGTGCAATGGTGACCACCACGAGATCCGGAGGCCAGTGTAAAAAGACGTGGCAGGACCTTGGTCAAGTAGTTAGTGTAAGTAATATTTTCATTCATTCAATGCAACTGCAATTGTAACTGTGACCATCTGTATGTCCCACCCAGCAGAAAGACACCCTCTTTAAAAAGTTATGTTTTCATCTTGCAGAGGAAGGTGGCACATAATAAAAGGGAAAGAACATGAACAGGAGGAGGCCCGGCAAATCTGCACCCACTGACACACTTGGAAGAGAGGGTCGCTGCTTTGATGGGTCATGCCTGGAGAAAAGCAATCACCACTGCACAAGCTGGGCCCATACTCGAGGGAGAGGGTAAGTCCTGCAAATTCATTGTAGTCCTTCAAATCAGCCTGCTGCCTGGCCTGCGATGTGTGAGCCCACTCATGCCACCCATCCTGCCCCCTCCTCTGCTGCTAACCATTTGACTGATCTGTTATATTTTTCAGAACTTGACGATACAGAAGAAGATTCAGACATCGGCGAGCCTGAAGAGGAGAACACCTTCCAATCCAAACTTCCAGACCAAGAACATGGGGTTGACGGGGAGGGGATGGAACTGGATGAAACTCCCACTGTTGTACTGACTTTGAAGAAGTGCCACTCATTGCAGTGACAGCCCCTTCCGTAATTAGTGGTTTGAGTGCTGGTGGGGCATTCCATGGTTTCACATTTTCCGAGGCTGCGGGTCCCAGTGGTGGGATGCTGTGAGGCACACACGTGGGGAGGAGCGGAAGGAGAGCCCGACCGCACTCTCCTGAGGTGCAGGATCTAACAGATGTGGTTCAGATTATGTCATTGAATACGGAGAGCATTGACCTTATCCGATCACTCCTGGACGCCATCAGTGAGGTAGCAGGACTGTCAGGAGAAGTAACAACAATGACACGAGAAATGGGAACAATGTCCGGGACCATCAGTGAGGGAATAGTGACCATGACAGAGGGAATGTCCAGAGGTAGTGCAAACCACGTCACTGACCATGAGGGAGGGACTGTTGCAGGGCGCATGAGGGACGGCATGTTGGAGTTATCTGCTGCAATAAGAGAACACGCCCAGACCCTACGCCCTTTGACAGAATCAACTGTCACTCCCACTCCAATCCCCACACCAGCCCAAAGCCGGGCCCTCCAACTTGCAGCCTGGGCCCTCTAACTTGTCGCCTGCCACCGACGCCTCCGCCACCCTTCCCCCCACCCTCCCCACCTAACCCCACCCCTCAACAGATGTGCAGTACACGAGATCTTAGAAAGAATTAGCTTAGTTTTCTGGATTTCAGACAAGAAAATCAATAATCAATAATCTGAAATCTGGAATCCTCGACCGGATTTTGAGCGGCGAGGTCGGAAATTCGGCAAAACTCAAAATCCAGCACGGATTTGATCGAGGAGTCCGGATTTCAGACTATTGATTTTCTTGTCTGAAATCTGGAATCCTCGACTGAATCCGTGCCAGATTTTGGGTTTTGCCAGATTTCAGACCTCGCCACTTGCCGATTCACGCAGCTCCTCCGCTCCTCGCTGCTCGCCAATTCCCTCTGATCCTCCGCTCCTCGCCGCCCGCCGATTTGCGCTGCCAGCGGCCCCCTGGGGCTGTGCTTTTTACCTGTTTCCTTGTCCCTTGCTGCACGATGTTGCCATCTTGGCTGCCTCAAAAATGTCCGGTTTTTGGCCAATAATTCCGGATTCCAGACGACTCCATCTGGGATGCGCAAAATGTTTGGTTTTTGGATAATTCCGGTTTATGGAGTTCCTGATTCGGGATGTTGCACGTGTAGTAGAATTCAGCTGGATATCAATGGATTTGACATGCGGACTTGATATCCATGCTGGAGAGCAGTACTCTGCTGTAGAGTATACCAGAGCGAGTGCTGCCATATGGAGGGTTTGAGCATCTGCTCCCCATGTGGATCCCACGAGTTTCTGGATCAAGTTGACCCTACTCTTTAGTTTTTTCCCAAGGTTCGGGAGATGTTTTCTATATGACAGAGTGCAATCAAGTGTGACTCTTAAATAGGAGGGTTTTTTGGCATGGTTTACCTCTGCGCTGCAAAAGGAGACTTTCAGAGCTTGGTTTGTTTGATGGGTGGAGAGGTGCAATGTCGAAGTGACAGTCTTTTGCAGGTTTGGCCGGAGTCGCTATCGGCGGTAGTATGCCTCCATCCTCTGTAATCACTGGTCAGGGTCTCTTCGGTGATGGACAGACTCGTGTTTTGTGCGGCCAAGGCAATGTTATCAGCATATAGGAACTTGCGGGACTCTGTTTCGGGCAGATCACTGGTGCAAATGTTGAATAACATGGGTGCCAGGACAGAACCCTGTGGGAGTCCATTGTTCAATGCCCTATATCTGCTCTTCTGGGTGCCAGAGTACACACGGAAGCGTTGGTTGCTAAGCATGGAGTTGAGAAGATGGATCATTGCTTTGCAATGGTGGAGCTTGAAAAGCTGTTCATGATTCCATACTGTGTCATACGCCACCGACAGGTGCACGAGTGCTACGGCAGTCTTGAGCTGGCGCTGGAAACCTGCTTCGATGTGCGTTGTTAAAGCTACCACTTGGTCGCAGTAGTTATGGCCGCTCCGGAAGCCCACTTGCTCCTTAAGAATGGTTTGCCATTTTAACTAAGCTGTTGGTGTGTTTAAATGATCTAACAGCTTCACTGCAGTAATGGAGAGAGCAATTTTGTACAGATTAACATTGCACAACTACACTAACAGTGCAGAACATTTCAGCCGAAATGAAAGTCAAATCTATGAGGAGACTGTGCGATCTGTCACTCCCAGTAGGAATCACATCTTGAGAAATTGTGGGCCTCAGGGGCTTCCGGCATTGCCGACTGATGAAAATTGTCCCCGTTATGGGAAAGGCTTCAACTAGAATGGCAAAATCACAAATGTGCAAGTAACTGTTTTCCTGCAGTATAAAGGATCAAATTGAGCATCAAGGGAATCAACATAATTACCACAGAAATGTCGTTGTTACGAGAGCAGATCAGAGGCTGGGTATTCTGCAGAGAGTGGCTCACCTCCTGACTCTGTGATCATCTTCTGATCTTTCAATCCTTCTCTACAAGGCTCAAATCAGGAGTGAGATGGAATACCCACTACTCAAATGGTGCAGCCTTAACAACACTCAAGAAGCTTGACACTATCTATGACAAAGGTGCCCCTGCCGCAGAAATCAATATTCATCCCTCCTTTAACAGCACTTCAATCCCCTGTGACCTCTAGCTCTGAGAAGGACAAAGGGACCAATATTGCCTCCAGGTTTCCCTCCAAATCAGGCACCATCTTGACTTGGACATACATCGCTGTTCCTTCATCGTCGCTGGGTTAATATCCCGGAATTGCCACCTAACACCGTTGTGGAAATACCATCCTCACAATGACTGTAACTGTTCAAGGAGAACATCTCAGGGCAACTAGAGATGGGCAATAATGTGGCTTTACCAGTGCCACCCTTACCCCTTGTATAAACAGAGTATAAGTTACACTCAGACCAGGCTTTCCGATTGTCAGATTAATATGAATTAATAGAACAAATCTCATCATCACATTATGAGTTCATTATTTTCCGTGGCTGTGTTTGTCTCCATGCAGAATATTTTTCATTGTGAATTTTTTACAGTTAGATCAATAGCACAAAGCTGCTCTAAATTTGGCAAAGAAATGGTGATTGCATGCAGAGAGTCAGAAATGCTACACTAGTGTAACAAGGAGGCTTTTCTGTGGTAGAGGATGAAGCCTGTTGTTGGGGCAGAGCAGTGCTTGGCATCAAGCCCTTGCTATGTATGACCTGGGAGTGGTGTCACTGGCTGCCTGAAACTTCCCAACAAAAACATTCCTCACCTTCATCGGCAAAAAATTTACCAAAAAAAAAAATTCAGACATTTTTCAGCACTTTAGTAACTCTGTTAATTTTGTACAGTGATGGCACAAACCTTTACATAGCCTTCTATTGATGTGCCAAAACAGCATGATTGAATTTGATGTATTAACTTACTTATTTCATAAAAATATTGGCCAAAATTTTCTGCTAAAAGAACGGGTGGGTTTGCAGCATGGAGGCAGTTAATTTGTTAAAAATGGGATTCCTGACCTGATCCCGCCCACTTCTGGTTTTAATGGAGGTTTATACCTACCTCCTGGATCCAGAATCCTTGCCTAATCCACTCCGCGCCATCGGAGACCCCATCATAAGGCCTCCGATTGCCTCCTCAGGCCTCCGATCCCCACAATGAGGCCTCCCATCCCACTCCATTGATGATGAAGAGGCCGGTCCTGATCCTCTCTCCTCTTCTGCTGATCCTCCCACTGCCCCCACCGATATTCCAGCCAACCAACCCCCTCTTGCCGATCCCCGCTCCTCAACTGACTCCCCCCGTTATCCCCAACTGACCCTCCCCAACTCCCCCTGTGATCCCTGACTGAGCCCCTGATCCCTGGCTGACCGCCCCCCCACCCCCCCGCCCCACCACTCAGCGACCAAGCTGCACCTGGTTCCCCAACCATGCCCACTCGATCCCCAAAGGAGCTCCTCCCCCCCCCATCCTTCCCCAGTCCAAACCCTCTCTGTAGTTGCTGGTCTAACTGCTTGCAGCCAGCCAGCCTCTCAATCTGGCTGGCTGCGGGTGGGAAAGCTAGGCCTCACATGCAGGCATACCAGCTGACATACAGAGAGGTCCAGGCTGGGGTTGTCACCTCAACCCCAAAAGATTTAATTTTATTTCTCCTTTTTAGAACCACTTTCTTTCTGAGTGAAACTAAATGTTGCTGGGGGGAGAAATGGGATTTAGATTGTTCTCTCAACCTGGGCACTTACAACTGACTTGTCAGCAGATATGGGACATGGGCGCCAATAGCAAGGAAATGAATGGACCACTCCCTGGCCCCATGAACTTTGATGGAATCAGTGGCAGAGGTCCAGCGTGGGTCTATTTCAGCACTTAGACCGAGAAGCTCTGCCCCTTGGAGTTTCAGGGCCAATGGATTTATTCTTTGGTCCTGGAACAATATTATTTGCTACCTGGTGGAGAATGGGATGTTAGTTTTCTTCATTGCTTTGAAATAACAATGTTCAAGAAGATGGATACTGCAGCAGATTAGATAAACCTAACTGATCAAAAATCCCAGTGTGAAGGTATATGAAGCACATGAAACATACAATGCTATACACAGTTACTGGAGTGAAAAAAAAAGGTTGGCAGCTAAAATAGATGACTGTAAGTAAACCATGTCAATGTTTATCTTCAATTAAGATGTGTGGTATAAAATATATCATTACATTATTAAAATAGAACATGGATAACCAGGACTGCTGAATGAAGTCTATAATGGTTTATGTTTGGAGGACAGTTTAAAATCCACTGCAGATGATTCATGTGTACTCTCCTTGTAAGCCATAATCCTTTTTGAAATGAAAGGATCATTCCCTTTATCTAATATTATCCACTCAAAGAAAGAAGAAAATAAAGAATGTCGATATAGTGTCTTTCATGACTTCAGGATACCCAAAGTGCTTCACAGCCAATGAAAGTACTTTTTTGACGTACAATCACTGTTGTAATGTAGGGAAACGCAACAATTAATTTGCACACAGCAAGGTCCCACAAGCAGTTTTGAGATAAATAACCAAATAATCATTTTTATTTGTATTGATTGATTGATAAATGTTGACCAGGACAGCAGGAGAATGCTCCTATCCTTTATCAAATAGTGCCGTGAGATCTTTCATGTCCTCCTGACAGGGTAGACAGGGCCTCGGTTTGACATCTCATCCAAAAGACGGCACCTCCGGCAGTGCAGCATTCACTCAGTACTGCACTGGAGTGTCACTCTGGATTATATGCTCATGTCCTGGAGTTGGATTTGAACCCATGACTTAACTGAGAGGTAAGAGTGATACCACTGGATCCAAGGCTGACACTTTTTTATACTAACGCACACAGGAATTTTGCATAAATACATTGACCAACACATTGTTAATATAACAAACAGAATTTCAATTTCTTCAGTGTTTTATTCCTCAGGATAAAGGTGTGCCATGATACAGACATTTATAGGAATCATTCTGCACCCTGCACTTCCCGTAGGAAAGTGGGATGGAGATGGATTACAATGTTGCAGCCCTGATTCTCTGACCTGTGTACCCTGGGAGTGCAGAGCGGCGGAATGACCTCAATTAAGTAGGTGGGACATCATGCTAACCCTGTTTTCTCATCTCTGGAACTGAGTTCAATGAGTTTCATATGACACCTTTGTCTTTTAATAAATGTTATTGATACAAAGAGAAAAAAAACAGGTTGCAGTACCAATCTAAGCTGCCATTTTGCTATATATGTTCTGACTGCATACTTATTCTGTTGTGTGTTTAGCTAATTTAATGATATGATAACTCATTTTATTACATTATTACTTCATTGTCAAACTCTTGATTATCGTCATTGACAGCCAAGTTTCATTTATCTTTTCACCAGCCACAGTATGAAAATCTCTATCCTATTCTGGACAACATCTCAAAATACATTACATCAGGTTGCCAGTAGGGCCTCAGAACCCATCAATCAAGGAGGGCAAAAAAAATCAGTCAGGGTTTTTGTTATCCTGTGACTTACGCAGGCAAATGTGCTTTTAATTGAAGACAGAATTGGGCTAGGTCGTGAGGCCCTCCACTGTCAAATACCCTGCACACTCTAGTCTCACACATGGAGAATGGCCAATTGGACAAGGTCCTGAAGGTTGACTGTTGCCTGTTGAACAGTATGCCAGCAGGAGTCAGCACCTTCGGGAGAGTAGTCCAGACTGTTTTTCACACTATTTTCCTAACAGAAGTGATTCAAAAATAACATTTTTAAAAATTAACACTTATAAAGAGGGTAAATGAAAAGGCCATGTAAAATTGGGGGAGAATGAACAAAAACACAAGAAACTGCAAAATGATAAATTTACAGAGGAATTGACAAGATTTTTTTTTAAACAAAGAACATTACAAGTGACTACACTTCAAAAGTACTTTGGGCCATTCTGAGGTCGTGAAAGATGCTGTATGAATGCAAGTTCTTTCTTTATCTTAGAACAGAAAGAAAAAGGAGAAAAACAAAAACAGAAGGAAAGTAAAGTTAAAATAGCTTAGAAATTAAATGGAATAAATAATGAAAAGGGAAAAGAAACTTGAGGAAAAAAGGAAGACACAAGCAGAAACCAATGAAAGGATATTTTACACAAAGTGGTGAGAATGTGGAACTTGCTGGCACATGGAGTAATTGAACCAGATAACACTGTTGCATTTAAGGGAGGCTTGATGCATTCACAAGGGAGAAGGGAATAAAGGGATGCAGAGGCAAAGTGAGAACAGGTAATTCGAATGAGAGGAGGCCCGAGTGGAATATAACAACAACAATTTGTATTTATATAGCGCCTTTAATGTGGTGAAACGTCCCAAGGCGCATCACAGGAGCGCCGTAGATTCTGTGTAATTCTATGTAAAAAAGATAAAATGCCAACACAATCTGACTGTGTCATTTTCTGCCAAAGGTGAAAGATCACAACTTAAACTCAGGCAGCCAACGCAGCAGGCACGTAGCACTCTGCTGTGTGACTACAGTTAATAGGACTTTGTCTGACATTCTGGCATTCGAAGCTATGATTCATAGCAGTGTCATGCACATACTTCGCAGGGCTAGTCACAGAGTGGACAATGTTCGACTGTCCTGACTGTTGTGTATGGAAACACTTCAGATGATGTCATGCACAGCCACCTTTACTGTAGTAAAACTTTGACTTTATCTAAACTGTTGCAAACATTCTGCTGTCTCCCCAATCCCCAGTGCGGTGAAGTAACCTCTTCGAAAGGAGTACTGTCTTCATAAACAAAAAATAGTTAATAAATTAGAGGGAGAAGAAGCATCTGCCCCCATTGCTTGTAGGCAACAGTTCATGGATTTAGGTCATTGCTTTGCCTGTTTATAAACAAATGAACCTGAGTTTTCTGAATATTTTCTGTGAAGATGCTGTCCATTTAAGAGTCCAACGTGAGCCGGGCACAAGCTAATTGCAGCTTTACCACCAAATGCCATTTCACAGTATAAAATTAACTAATAATCTCATCTACTGAACTCAAACACCAATGGTCCATTAATATAGTTATAGAATCATAGAATCATAGAGCACAGAAGGAGGCCATTTGGCACATTGTGCCTGTGCCAACTCTTTGAAAGAGCTATTCAATTAGTCTGAGTCCCTTGCTCTTTCCTGATAGCTCTGCAAATTTCTCTTTTTCAGTTATATATCCCATTCCCCTTTGAAATTTGCCGATGAATCTTCTTCCACCACCATTTCAAGTAGTACATTCCAAATCATAACAACTCGCTGAGTAAAAAAAACGCTCCTTATTTCTGCCTTGGATTTGTTGCCATTTATCTTAAATCTGAAGTCCTCTGCTAACTGATCCTCCTGCCAGTGGAAACAGTTTTCCCCTATCTACCCTATCAAAACCCCATATAATTTTGCACACCTCTATCAAATCTCCCCTTAACCTTCTCTGCTCCAAGGTGAACAATCACAGCTTCTCCAGTCTCTTCACATAACCAATGTCTCTCATTTCTGGCATAATTCTGGTAAATGTTCTCTGCATCCTTCTCAAGGCCTTAGTTAGCATCCTTCCTAAAATGTGGTGCCCAGAATTGAACACAATACTGCAGCTGAGGGCTAACCAGTGTTTTATAAAGGTTTAGCATAACCTCCTTGCTTTTGTATATTAGCTAAGATAAAATTAGTGTAAAAGGTATAGAGGGTGCAGAATTATTAAAATGCATTCAAGAGAACTTTATTAGCAGTACGTAACAAGCCCAACAAGAAAGGGAGTGGTTCTGGACTTAGTTTTAGGGAATGAAGCTGGGCAGGTGGAAGGAGTATCAGTAGGAGAGCATTTTGGTGGCAGTGATCATAATTCAGTTAGATTTAGGGTAGTTATGGAAAAGGAAAAAGAGAGACCAGGAGTAAATGTTCTTAACTGGGAAAAGGCCAATTTTGCTAAGCTGAGATGTGATTTAGCAAAAGTGGACTGGAAATAGCTACTTGAAGGTAAATCAGTGTCAGAGCAGTGGGAGGCATTCAAGAAGAAGATAGTGAGGGTACAGAGCAAATATGTTCCCACAAAGAAAAAGGGTGAGTCTCTCAAATCTAGAGTCCCCGGATGTCAAAGGCATACAGGGTGGGATAAGGAAAAAAAGGGAAACTTATGTCAGATACCGAGAGCTCAACGTTGCAGAAACCCTAGAGGAGTATAGAAAGTGCAAGGGTGAAATTAAAAATGAAATTAGGAAAGCAAAAAACCATAAAGGTAACCTGTGTGTGGAGGCGGAAGACATGGGTATGGTTCTTAATTAATACTTTGCGGCTGTCTTCACAAAAGAGAGGGACGATGCAGACATTGTAATTAAGGAGAAGTGTGAAATATTAGATGAGATAAACATAGTGGAAGAGGAAATATTAATAGGGTTAGCGTATTTGAAAGTAGATAAATCCCCAGGCCTGGATGAAATGTATCCCAGGTTGTTAAGTGAAGCTACAGAGGCAATACTGGAGGCTCTGACCATCATTTTCCAATCCTTTTTGGACGCCATCATTAAGACGTTTGCAGATGATACAAACATTGGCTGTGTGGTTGATAGTGAGAAAGAAAGCTGTAGACTGCAGGAAGATATCAATGGACTGGTTAGGTGGTCAGAAAAGTGGCAGATGGAATTCAGTCTGGAGAAGTGTGAGGTTTTGGGGAGGGCGAACAAGGCAAGGGAAATACAATAAATAGTAGGATACTGAGAAGTAAAGAGGAACAGACATACCTTAGAGTGCATGTCCACAGATCCCTGTAGGTAGCAGGACAGGTAGAGAAGATGGTTCAGAAGGCATCCGGGATACATTCCTTTATTAGCTGAGGTATAGAGTATAAGACCAGGAAATTTATGTGGGAACTCTATAAAACATTAGTTAGGCTACAGCTAGCATACTGTGCCCATTTCTGGTCATCACATACAGGAAAGACATGACTGCACTGGAGTAGTACAAAGGAGATCTACAATGATGTTGCCAGGACTGGAGCATTTTGGCTATAAAGAAAGATTGGATAGGCTGTGGTTGCTTTCTTTGAAACAAAGAAGGCTGAGGGGAGACTTAATTGAGGTGTATAAAATTACGAAGGGCCTATTTAGAGTGGATAGTAAGGACCTATTTTCTTTAGCAGAGAGATCAACAACCAGCGGGCATCGATTTAAAGTAATTGGTAGAAGGATTAGAGGGGAGTTGAGAAGAAACCTGTTCACGCAGAGGGTGGTGGTGTCTGGAACTCACTGCTTGAAATAGAGAGGGTACAGAGGAGATTTACGAGGATGTTGCCTGGACTGCTTCGTATACACAAATCTTTGAAGGTGGAAGGACAAGTTGATAAGGCTGCTAAAAAGCATATGGGATCCTTGGCTTTATTAATAGAGGCATAGAGTACAATCATAGAATCATAGAAATTTACAACATGGAAGGAGGCCATTTTAGCCCATCGTGTCTGCGCCGGCCAACAAAGAGCTCTCCAGCCTAATCCCACTTTCCAGCCCTTGGTCCATAGCCCTGTAGTTTACGGCACTTCAAGTGTACATCCAGGAACTTTTTAAATGTGGTGAGGGTTTCTGCCTCTGCCACCCTTTCAGTCAGTGAGTTCCAGATCCCCACCACCCTCTGACTTTTGGCATCCAACAGGGGAGGTCTGCGGCTAGGAATTTAAATTTATAATCTTGACTTTTACACGGCAGCGCTGCCTTTGTATCTTTGATCTTGGTGTCCCTGCTCCTCAGTTTCTGTAAAATAAGCGCTAAAGTGTTGCTCTCACAATAAGTAGTAAAGTACACAGGCTCGTAGAGGAAACATCAAGCTTTCCAGTGTGACCCTTTGTTATAGTGAAATACATTAGAATGCTTTGGCTTGGGTTACTGAAACGGATATTATTCTTGGACTTGCTGGACTCCTCATAATCACGATCATCACATGGTCTGACGAATATCTATGAAACATTAAATAGCAAGACTGTGATAATATGGGAAGTCACGATGAGATAAAGCATTCCTAGCGGAATAAACAGACTCCAAACATAAAATTCTTCTTTCAATGAAAAACAGTAGAAGGTCTATTTTTCACTAAAATGATCTGCTAATTAAATTGTAGGTTTGCATGGCTTTGAAACATGTTAATTATCAGAATTATTTTGTTGGCATATCATTCATATTAGACAAATGGATTCTGCCTTTTTTCATTAAAAGAGAAATTTCACCCTTGAATAATCAGTTAAAATGATCTATATTGTTCATAATCACTTTAGAATTTGCAATTTGTGTCAAGAATTTGTGTCATAATTTAGAAGGAGTACCCATAACATCTGTAAGTACTATTAACATAGTAAAACTATGGAGGTCATTTTTGACTTTGGTGGGGGCTGAAACGTGACAGAGCAGAATGATCAACAACAACTTGTATTTATATAGCACCTTTAATGCACTTCACACTTGTGTTATAAGACTAAATTTGACACCAAGCTACATAAGGAGAAATTAGGGCAGGTGACCAAAAGCTTGGTCAAAGCGGCAGGTTTTTATGTGTGTCTTAAAGGAGGAAAGAGGGACGGAGAGGTTTAGGGAGGGAATTTCAGAGCTTAGGGCCTTGGCAGCTGAAGGCACGTCCACTGATAGTTGAGCGACTAAAATCAGGGATGATCAAGAGGCCAGAATTATAGGAGCACAGATCTCTCAGGGGATTTTAGGGCTGGAGAAGATTACAGAGATTATACATTATACACCTGACCTGACTTTTCTTTCCACAATGTAAAGTAAAATCGGCAGGGCTGCAGGCGGGGTAGAGATGATGTATAATGGATGGTCGATCCGCTACTGCCAGGGTTCAGCACCTATCAAATGTGAAAAATACCCTCTATATCTTTGGGCTCAATTTTCCCGGGTCATTTGCACCGTTCTTTGGTGCGCGCAATTTTTTTTCGTGTATTTATTTTTTTCAAAGTTTCCCACTGCGATCTACGCCAGCGTAACTGACTTCGTTACGATTTTTCTAGCCAGTTTTTTTTTTACGTATAAGTTCCCTCATGTCTGCACCGGTTTTTATAATTTTTCGCAGTTTGGCCAACATTTTTTCCTCCTAGGTTGGCGTATCTGGCTACTCCCAAAAAACCTTCTGGACACTTAAGAAAACCAACGCACGTTGAGAAATCGACGCTGAAAGACGCCATTGTTTTTAATCGAAGATTTTGGAGGGAGTCCAGAACACTGTGAAAATCAATAATAAATTTCAACTTTTTTTACCTGTCAACGTAGGAAATGGAAGTTTCTTAGATTTCAGAAGTTTTCTCATTTTTTTGACTCACTCACATGCCACCACCGAACAGCTTGAAGCAGGGCTGAAGGGTCGTAGCTTTGGCCGGCAGAATCGGCCCCGCGCCCGGACACAGGGGCTCAGGGCTTGGCTGGGAAACAAGTTTGGGGGGGTAGGGGGAGGAGAGAGAGAGCGACGTGCCGATCAGAAGGCTTCTGCAGACTGAGCCTGGGGAGTGAGGTGCCGATCGGAAGGCTTCTGAAGACTGCAATTATTGGGGGGGGGGGCGGGGGGGGGTGAGAGAGAAAGGGAGAATCACAAGACTGCAATTAATTAAAGGGGGGGAGAGAGAGAGAGAGAGGAGAAGTCACAAGACCTTGGGTGTGGTCCATCCATACAGTCCTTGGGGAGAGAGAAGTGTGAACCTGTCCTGACTGCTTTTCTGTCATTTTGAGCTTCTTTCAAAGGTAAAATGTAAGTATGGGGGCAATACTGACAATGCCATACCTCGTGTGAGCCTTCTGTATCATGCTGCTATGTAGGAGACCATTCATCATATCAGGAACATCAGAGCCCCGAGGGTGCTGGGCAAGAGGCCTTACCTACTTCGGCTATAATGAGACAGGCGTTCGGACCTCCACCTTAGTGATGCAGACTGTGTCAGAAGGCTACGTTTCCGCAAAGAAGTTGTAACTGAGATCTGTGAGTTGGTCAAAGCAGACCTGCAACCTAGAAGCATCAGGAGGACTGCTTTGTCAGTTGAAGTGAAGGTTATAGCTGCACTTTCATTCTATGCCTCCAGCTCATTTCAAGCTACAACTGGGGATGTGTGCACCATCTCTCAACATGCAACACATGTCTGCATTCGCTAGGTAACAGCTGCACTGTATGCCCAGAGCAATGACTTCATAAAGTTCCCCATGACTGGCCAAGCAATGCATGACAGTGCTGTGGGCTTCTCCAGGATTGCTGGCTTCCCAAAGGTAGAGGGCTGCATTGATTGTACCCTTATCACCTTGCGAGCACCTTTGAAGGATTCTGAGATGTACAGAAACAGAAAAGGCTTCCACTGCATTAACGCACAGTACCTGTGTGACGACATGCATTGTTTCATGTCAGTTGATGCAAGATACCCTGGGAGCACCCATGATGCATTCATACTATACGACAGCGTTATATCTGCTTTGTTTCAGCAGCAATCAGAAGGGCAGAGCTAGCTACTGGGAGACAAAGTGTACTGCCTCGCCACTTGGCTCATGACGCCACTACGCGTAACCCGGACAGAACCTGACCATGAATACAACAGGTCGCACATTGCGACGTGCAGCATCATAGAGAGTGCCATTGGCATCTTGAAACAACGTTTCCGATGCCTGGACCATTCCGGAGGCTACTTGCAATACTCCCCTGAGATTGTTGGTCAGTTCACTGTTGTGTACTACATGCTGCATAACTTAGCCATCATGAGGCAGTAGCATCTGGTAGTGGAGACCCACCTACGATGAGAGTGGCTGATGATACTGATGCAGAAGATGCAGGTGATGAGCAGGAGGAGAACAACGAGGATGAGGAAGCCATGCAAGTGCCTGAGGCCGGAGCACGACGACGGAGGAGGGCGGGCCATTGTGCCCCTTTAACGATTGCTCGAGCCTTGCGCCAGCAGCTCATCCGTGAAAGTCTTACTGATGCCTGAGGGCTCAGCGACAACTATTCCCCATGAACCATGTTTACTGTTTGGAGATGTTCCGTAATGTTGTGTTCTGTTAATAGAACAAACGATGGAAATTATTCTTGTTTACTTCGAAAGTTTTTTTAATAATCGAACAAATAATGGAAATGATTCAGTTTTAATGTAAAATATATTTTATTCAAAAGTTTAACAGTTCTTTTGGACTTAACCTAACTTTAATAATATTAATCTTGTATCAAACTTTACTTTAAGATCACTCTTTAGGGTCACTTAAAAACTTTAAGATCACTTATAAACTTTTAAACTTGTAAATTTACATAACTTACAAAAAACTTTTAATTTGACAACAGTTACAACAGTTACAACAGTAACAACAATAATAACAACAACAACAGTAGCAAAGAAAGGCTGCACCCATCTCTCAACCCCCTTATTTTAAGGCCGCCCGCTGCGTTTGGTTTTGGACACTCCACCCCTGCCCCAGGCGGTGGCACAGTGTTTCTGGGCTTGGTACCAAATACATTCTTTTTAAGATCTCAGGTAGTGTGCACCTGTTGGGTTGTGGGGTGGGGGGGCGGCGGCAGGCAGCATGTTGGAGGGCCCAGATGGCAAATTGGAGGGCCCAAGCGGCAAGTTGGAGGGCCCGGCTTTGGGCTCTTCAGATGTTGGTGTGGGGATTGGAGTGGGAGTGGCAGTTGATTCTGTCAATGGGCGCGGGGTCTGGGCGTGTTCCCTTATTGCAGCAACTAACTCCAACATTCCCTCCCTTATGCGCCCTGACAGTGTCTCAACTACCTGCAACATTCCCTCCCTCATTGTCAGTGACAATGTTTGCACTATCTCTGACATTCCCTCCCTCATGGTCACTATTCCCTCACTGATGGTCCCTGACATTGTTCCCATTACTCGTGTCATTGTTATTACTTCTCCCGACAGCCCCGCTACCTCATCACCCATCTCACTGATGGCGTCCAGGAGTGATCAGATAAGGTCAATGCTGTCTGCACTCAATGACATCATCTGAACCACATCTGTTAGATCCTGCACCTCAGGAGAGCGCGGTCGAGCTCTCCTTCCCCTCCTCCCCACGTGTGTGTCTCACTGCATCCCACCACTGGGATCCGCAGCCTGGGACGGTGGAGCACTGGGTGTGCCTTGTTGCATCCCACCACTGGGACCCGTAGCCTCGGAAGGTGGGAAATCATGGAATGTCCCACCAGCACTCAAACCGCTAGTCACAGAAGAGGCTGTCACCGCAATGAGCGGCACCTCCTCCAAAGTCAGTAAAACAGTGGGGGCTTCATCCAGCTCCATACCCCCCCTCCATCCCCTGCCCCTCACCTCCATGTTCTTGGTCTGAAGGGTTGGATTCAAAGATATTGTCTTGTTCAGGCTGGTCCTCATCTGAAATTTCTTCTACATAGTCAGGGTCGGCCTCAAGTTCTGCAAAATATAACAGAACACAGACAAATGCTTGGCAGCAGAGGAGGGGACAGGGTGGGTGGCATGAGTAGGCTCACACAGTGCAGGCAGCAGGCTGATTTGAAGGACCACGATGAATCATAGCACATTGCATCAACTGAAGCGTAGCTGATGGAGACATCCCCAGGAACCGAAACTTAGCTAGCTCACGCAGTACTAACATTTAGCAAAGCCAGACTTTGGAATTTGCAGGACTTACCCTCTTCCTTGAGTCTGGGCCCAGCTTGTACTGTGGTAGTTGCTTTCCTCCAGGCAGGACCCATCAAAGCAGCGACCCTCTCTTCCAAGAGTGTCAGTGGCTGCAGATTTGCCGGGCCTCCTCCTGTTCGGCTTCTTTCTCGTTTGTTTTGTGCCACTTTCCTCTGCAAAGATGAAAACATAACTTTTTAGAGAGGGTGTCTTTCTGCTGGGTGGGACATATACAGCTGGTCACATTTACAATTGCATTGAATAAATGAAAATATTACTTACACTAACTACTTCACCAAGGTCCTGCCACTTCTTTGTACACTGGCCTCCAGATCTCGTGATGGTCATCATTGCACAGTAATCTTCTGCAACTTGGTTCCAGCGTTTTTTCATTTCTTTTGGTGGAACTTTTATGTGATGTCTGCTGGTGTCCAGCTCCTGCCATCTGTTCTCAATCACAGTAAGTAGTGCTTCCACTTCATCCTGTAAGAAATTATTGGTCCTTGCACCGCGTTGCATCTTGTACTGCTGCAGCTGTGATTTGTCATATGCTCTCAAGCAGCACTTGTAACACACACAACTGGCTCTTTAAAAATGGCCGATTGTCAACTCGGAGCTGTACTACACATGCGCGTCCATTGCAACGACGTCAGAAATGTAACTTTTTTTCCCGCGCATGCGCAGAAGGTGCGGCATTGTTTTTCGGTGCATACAGCAGGCTTCATCCCCCAAGGCAACTGGACACGCTGCGCAGCGCCAAATTCGAATTATAGATCGGGGAAACTTTGGCAAATTATTTTCGGCGCATTTCTAGCCGAGAAAAATGGGCATATCTTTGGCCATGCGCCAGGAAACGGGCTTGGGCAAAATTGTACCCAATAATTTGACAGAATTGTTGTTTAAAAAGCATGATAGATAGATTGTAGTTGTAAAATAACACCAGCTGGTGTCACTAGAAACCTGCACTTCTTTGGAAGTCTACCAAGGCCTGAGTGTCAGAAATTGTTAAGGGGATTCGTAGGTGGAGCAAATGAATGTAAACATAATTTTTTTTTTGCACATCCTTAGTAACAATTGACATTGGGTGTTTGAGACCCAATGTAACTGAGAACAGATTCATGACACCCGAAGGCTTGTTAGTTTTAAAGTAAAACATTATAGCTGCCAGTTCCATTTTGAGTCTGTCTGTCCGAAGATTTCCCAGTGGTAAATGTATTGCCAATGCTCAACCTGTCCAATCACTACAGAGTGGCAACTAACAAAGGAAATAGAATGCTGAATTAAATAGATAAAATGTTAAGAGTACAATTCAAAGGCCAGCATACTCAAACTGTCTAGTGTTCTGGTCAGACCACACCTGAGTGGAATGCCCAGTTCTGGTGATCGAAATACAGAGAGACATAACAAGCCATCGTGAGATTGATCCCTAACATCAGAGGATTGCAATGTGAGCAACAAAGACTGGAAAAATTGGACTTTTCATCTTTGAGGTGTCTGAGAAGTGGCTTTTTGGTGTATGAAGGTCATAAACAGTAAAGAAAAGGTAAATCTAGAAAACTACTTCAAAGTAAACTGTGATAGTAGGACAAGGGGCACAAACGAGTAAAAAGCAAATTTAGAACTGATGTCAAGAAGGACTTCCTCACACAAAGAGTGATCAACATATGGGTGAGACAGTGGGGGCAGAAATGCTGGGATCATTCAAGTAGCAGTGTGATATCTTTCTGGAATAATGAGCTAAGATAGACCAAATGGTCATCTTCATCCATATTTAATTTGTGATCCCACTTCCAAAATTAAAAAATATAATTGAGCATTGCCATTTCAGGTCCCTTTGATAAAAGAAGGTAGTGAGTGGCCTTTAAAGCTTGGGATGAAATGTGATTTTAATAAGTTAAAAAGTAGAAAGTCTTTTAGTTATAACGCGCCTGTCATGACCTCAGGATGTCACAAAGCACATTACATCCAATGAAGTACAGTAACAAACATCATCACAGATTTGTTAAATAGCAGACAAAGGAATGTTACAAGTGTATTAATTACTAATAAAGCCATCCAATTTCAATCCACTATCTTTAGGACTGTTAGCTGAAATTCAATTTTGTAAATAAATATGGATTTCTATACTAATTCATATGCCCATTCGCAAAGATTTTTGCTCAAAATTCAGCTACGTAGCGCCATCATTTCGGCACTATGGGTTCAAAATGGTGTCTGAGGAGGTCATTAGCACAGGCGCTGGGAGCAACGTTGATTTTATGCCAGCGCTGTCATTTTTTAACCACAACATCTCAAAGGTAGTAATCTCAGGATTGCTACCAGTGCCATGTGCTAGTCAGAGTAGGAATCGCAGGAAAGCTCAGATCAATACGTGGTTTGAGGAGTGGTGCAGAAGGGAGGGATTCAAAATCCTGGGATATTGGAACCGGTTCTGGGGAAGGTGGGACCAGTACAAACCGGACGTTCTGCACCTGGGCAGGACCAGAACCAAAGTCCGAGGTGGGGTGTTTGCTAGTGCTGTTAGGGAGGGGTTAAACTAATATGGCAGGGAGATGGGAACCTATGCAGGGAGACAGAGGGAAGTAGAATGGGGGCAGAAACAAAAGATAGAAAGAAACATAGAAACATAGAAAATAGGTGCAGGAGTAGGCCATTCGGTCCTTTCAGCCTGCACCACCATTCGATAAGATCATGGCTGATCATTCCCTCAGTACCCCTTTCCTGCTTTCTCTCCATACCCCTTGATCCCCTTAGCCTTAAAGGCCATATCGAACTCCCCCTTGAATATATCCAATGAATTGGCATCAACAACTCTCTACGGTTGAGAATTCCACAGGTTAACAACTCTCTGAGTGAAGAAGTTTCTCTTCATCTCAGTCCTAAATGACCTACCCCTTATCCTAAGACTGTGTCCCCTGGTTCTGGACTTCCCCAACATCGGGAACATTCTTCCCGCATATAACCTGTCCCATCCCGTTAGAATCTTGCAGGTTTCAAAGAGATTCCCTCTCATCCTTCTAAACTCCAATGTATAAAGGCCCAGTTGATCCAGTCTCTCCTCATATGTCAGTCCCGCCATCCCGGGAATCAGTCTGGTGAACCTTAGCTGCATTCCCTCAATAGCAAGAAAGTCCTTCCTCAGATTAGGAGAACAAAACTGAACACCAGGCCCTGTACAACTGCAGTAAGACCTTCCTGCTCCTATACTCAAATCCCCTAGCGATGAAGGCCAACATACCATTTGCCTTCTTTACCGCCTGCTGTACCTTTATGCCAACTTTCAATGACTGATGAACCATGACACCCAGGTCTCGTTGCACTTCCCCTTTTCCTAATCTGCCACCATTCAGATAATATTCTGTCTTCGCGTTTTTGCCTCCAAAGTGGATAACCTCACATTTATCCACATTATACTGCATCTGCCATGCATTTGCCCACTCACCTAACCTGTCTAAGTCACCCTGCAGCCTCTTAGCATCCCCCTCACACTGCCACCCAGTTTAGTGTCATCTGCAAACTTGGAGATATTACATTCAATTCCTTCATCCAAATCATTGATGTATATTGTAAAGAGCTGGGGTCCCAGCACTGAGCCCTGCGGCACTCCACTAGTCACTGCCTGCCATTCTGAAAAAGACCCATTTATCCCAACTCTCTGCTTCCTGTCTGCCAACCAGTTCTCTATCCATGTCAGTATATTACTCCCAATACCATGTGCTTTGATTTTGCACACCAATCTCTTCTGTGGGAGCTTGTCAAAAGCCTTTTGAAAGTCCAAATACACCACATCCACTGGTTCTCCCTTGTCCACTCTACTAGTTACATCCTCAAAAAATTCCAGAAGATTTGTCAAGCATGATTTCCCTTTCATAAATCCATGCTGACTGGGACCGATCCTGTCACCGCTTTCAAAATGCGCTGCTATTTCATCCTTAATAATTGATTCCAACATTTTCCCCACCACTGATGTCAGGCTAACCGGTCCATAATTATCCGCTTTCTTTCTCCCTCCCTTTTTAAAAAGTGGTGTTACATTAGTTACCCTCCAGTCCATAGGAACTGATCCCGAGTCGATAGACTGTTAGAAAATGATCACCAATGCATCCACTATGTCTAGGGCCATTTCCTTAAGTACTCTAGGATGCAGACTATCAGGCCTCGGGGATTTCTCGGCCTTCAGTCCCATCAATTTCCCTATCACAATTTCCCGCCTAATAAGGATATCCTTCAGTTCCTCCTTCTCACTAGAACCTTGGTGCCCGAGAACTTCCCGAAGGTTATTTGTGTCTTCCTTCGTGAAGACAGAACCAAAGTATTTGTTCAATTGGTCTGCTATTTCTTTGTTCCCCATTATAAATTCACCTGAATCCAACTGAAAGGGATCTACATTTGTCTTCACTAAACTTTTTCTCTTCACATATCGAAAGAAGCTTTTGCAGTCAGTTTTTATGTTCCCGACAAGCTTCTTCTCATACTCTATTTTCCGCCTCTTAATTAAACCCTTTGTCCTCCTCTGCTGAATTCTAAATTTCTCCCAGTTCTCAGGTTTGTTGCTTTTTCTGGCCAATTTATATGCCTCTTCCTTGGATTTAATACTATCCTTAATTTCCCTTGCTAGCCACGGTTGAGCCACCTTTCCCGTTTTATTTTTACTCCAGACAGGGATGTACAATTGCTGAAGTTTATCCATGTGATCTTTAAATGTTTGCCATTGCCTATCCACCATCAACCCTTTAAGTATTATTTGCCCGTCTATTCTAGCCAATTCATGCCTCAAACCATTGAAGTTACCTTTCCTTAAGTTCAGGACCCTAGTTTCTGAATTAACTGTGTCACTCTCCAGCTTAATAAAGAATTCTACCATGTTATGGTCACTCTTCCCCAAGGGGCCTCGCACAACAAGATTGCTCATTAGTCCTTTCTCATTACACATCACCCAGTCTAGGATGGCCAGCTCCCTAGTTGGTTCCTCAACATATTGGTCTAGAAAACCATCTCTAATACACTCCAGGAAATCCTCCTCCACCGCATTGCTACCAGTTTGGTTAGCCCAATCAATATGTAGATTAAAGTCCCCCATGATAACTGCTGTACCTTTATTGCATGCATCCCTAATTTCTTGTTTGATGCTATCCCCAACATTACTACTACTGTTTGGTGCTCTGTACACAACTCCCACTAGCGTTTTCTGCCCCTTGGTATTCCGTAGCTCCACCCATGCCGATTCCACATCATCCAAGCTAATGTCCTTTCTTACTATTGAATTAACTTCCTCTTTAACTAGCAATGCCACCCCGCCTCCTTTTCCTTTCTGTCTATCCTTCCTAAATGTTGAACACCCCTGGATTTTGAGTTCCCAGCATTGGTCACCCTGGAGCCATGTCTCCGTGATGCCAATTACATCTTACCCGTTAACTGCTATCTGCGCAGTTAATTCTTCCACCTTATTCCGAATACTCCTGGCATTGAGGCACAGAGCCTTCAGGCTTGTCTTTCTAACACACTTTACCCCTTTAGAATTTTGCTCTAATGTGGCCCTTTTTGCTTTTTGCCTTAGGTTTCTCTATCTTCCACTTTTACTTTTCTTCTTTCTATCTTTTGCTTCTACCCCCATTCTACTTCCCTCTGTCTCCCTGCATAGGTTCCCATCCCCCTGCCATATTACTTTAACTCCTCCCCAACAGCACTAGCAAACACTCCCCCTAGGACATTGGTTCCGGTCCTGCCCAGGTGCAAACCTTCCGGTTTGTACTGGTCCCATCTCCCCCAGAACCAGTTCCAATGTCCCAGGAATTTGAATCCCTCCCTTCTGCACCACACCTCAAGCCACGTATTCATCTGAGATTTCCTGCTTTTCCTACTCTGACTAGCACGTGGCACTGGTAGCAATCCTGAAATTACTACTTTTGAGGTCCTACTTTTTAATTTAGCTCCTAGCTCCCCAAATTCGTCTTGTCGGACCTCGTCCCGTTTTTTACCTATATCGTTGGTACCTATATGCACCACGACAACTGGCTGTTCACCCTCCCTTTTCAGAATGCCCTGCACCCACGCCGAGACATCCTTGACCCTTGCACCAGGGAGGCAACATACTATCCTGGAGTCTCGGTTGCGGCCGCAGAAATGTCTATCTATTCCCCTTCCAATTGAATCCCCGACCACTATAGCTCTCCCACTTTTTTTCCTGCCCTTTTGTGCAGCAGAGCCAGCCACGGTGCCATGAACTTGGCTGCTGCTGCCCTCCCCTGATGAATCATCCCCCTTAACAATACCCAAAGTGGTGTATCTGTTTTGCAGGGGGATGACCGCAGGGGACCCCTGCACTTCCTTCCTTGCACTGCTCTTCCTGTTGGTCATCCATTCCCTGTCTGGCTGCGTTACCTTACCTGCGTTAAGACCAACTCACTAAACGTGCTATTCATGTCATTCTTCGCATCGTGGATGCTCCAGAGCTCATCCACCCGCAGCTCCAGTGCCATAATGCGGTCCGTCAGGAGCTGCAGGCGGATGCACTTCCCACACACGTAGTCGTCAGGGCCACCGGAGGCGTCCCTGACTTCCCACATAGTAGAGGAGGAGCATAACACGTGTCCGAGCTGCCCTGCCATGACTTAACCGTTAGACACAATTAAATTGGCAACAACAATGCTAAAGGTTACTTACTGATATGGAAAAGAAAAAGGAAAACTACTTACCAATCACCAGCCAATGACTTACCCTCTTGGCTGTGACGTCACCTTTCGATTTCTTTCTACTTCTTTTTTGCGTTCTCTCCCTGTAGCTGCCCCAGCTGGCTTCTCCGACACTGCTGGTGGGCCTGTCGGCCGCTCGCCTGGCACTCCCCCTCCCGACTCCCCGCTCGCCTCTCCGACACTGCTGGTGGGCCTGTCGGCCGCTCGCCTGGCACTCCCCCTCCCGACTCCCCGCTCGCCTCTCCGACACTGCTGGTGGGCCTCTTGTAGGCCGCTCGCCTGGCACTCCACCTCCCGACTCCCTGCTCGCCTCTCCGACACTGCTGGTGGGCCTCTTGTAGGCCGCTCGCCTGGCACTCCACCTCCCGACTCCCCGCTCGCCTCTCCAACGCTGCTGGTGGGCCTGTCGGCCGCTCGCCTGGCGCTCCGCCTCCCGACTCCCCGCTCGCCTCTCCGATACTGCTGGTGGGCCTGTCAGCCGCTCGCCTGGCACTCCACCTCCCGACTCCTCGCTCGCCTCTCCGACACTGCTGGTGGGCCTCTTGGCCGCTCGCCTGGCACTCCACCTCCCGACTCCCCGCTCGCCTCTCCGACGCTGCTGGCGGGCCTGTCAGCCGCTCGCCTGGCACTCCGCCTCCCGACTCCCCGCTCGCCTCTCCGACGCTGCTGGTGGGCCTCTTGTAGGCCGCTCGCCTGGCACTCCACCTCCCGACTCCCCGCTCGCCTCTCCGACGCTGCTGGCGGGCCTGTCAGCCGCTCGCCTGGCACTCCGCCTCCCGACTCCCCGCTCGCCTCTCCGACGCTGCTGGTGGGCCTCTTGTAGGCTGCTCGCCTGGCACTCTACCTCCCGACTCCCCTGGGTGGAAGGAACCACAATGGAGCATAAACACAGGCACAGACTAGTTGGGTCAAATGGCCTGTTTCTGTTCTGTAAATACTATGTAATTCTATATCGTTGCTTGTAGTGCCTCACTGTTGCTGTGGCTGACTTTCTCGTGTCCAGGAATCAAGTCTTGATGGTCTGCACCACACAGTGATTTTACCCACTGAGTCACTGGGGCAGCTGAGACATATTTTGGGGATGAGGTAAATTCTGCATCGGGCCATATGAAACTTGACCCTCGAGTGTCTGATCCTGACATTGCGCGTGCAAAATGGCAAAATGTCACCTTGCTCATCTTACCTTGGTGAGCTTGAATGTTCGCTAACGAAAATAAAACTATAGCTATATTCTGTAACACTGCTACAGTCTACTGGCAAATAAAAAATCTGTAGCTTGCAACCTTCTACTCAGTATCCTTAAAGATTTCATCTCTACGACAATTGTACAAATGTAAAAAAGGATTGCTGTTGCTGGACCCATGATTCTGTGTATACATGAGTTTCCATAGCAAATTGAGAATCTATCCTATTATTACATGTTAGTATATATAATCAGGAAGCATGAGTTTAAATGGGCTAAAGGATCTTTTTTATTCAAACCTATCTTGTGATCTACCCATGTGACCACTTACAGGGAATTTGTTTTCTTTGAACTCAGCAGGGCCGAAATTCAGCCTCCCGAAAAGGCCTCTTACTGTTGGAAAGCAGCGGCCATGCAGCGGAGTCGAGTGGGCGCCGCGTGCAAAATTCTCCTCGGTAGTTTTCCGGCGGTCCCCACTTCCGCCCCTCTGCTGCCAACCCCTCCTAAGTGCCTAATCAAAGTGCGCGCCGCTGATCTCCTGCACCTCCATATAAATTCACCTGCCGCATGGTGCCCCCGACAGCTTTTTCTGTCAGTGCACTGTGTTTTCAGTGTTTACAGCATGGATGGCTGTGCGGCACTCATTCAAGTGGAGGGCGCATTGCTGTGGCCGCCATGTTTTTTTTTGTTGGCTGACTGCCAAGTCGGGCCGACAATTATGCCTCCAGGTTCGGCCGGGCCACCAACAGGCAGCCTGGCACCCCCTCTTGCCTGAGCAACTGAAAATTCCGCGCTAAAGAGCTGGCCTCGGAGCGCCCTAAGAGAGGCTTCCCTGGGAAAAAAATTTGCCAAAAAACACGGAAAACATTCCCAATACCTTGCTCACCCCACAAAACATAAATTGCAAAAATAAAATAAATAAAAACAATGGGCTAGACTTTCGGGATCTTTATGCCCGATTACCACCCATATTACTGCCGATTTTAGTTTTTTACATCATTACTGCCCATTTGCAGCTTCTGGTGGAAACTTGCACCGAGTTATCACCCATAAACTGCCGACAGTAGTTTCGGCGGTCTATCAACGGCGGCCTGCCCATTACACGCAGTCGATTTTTGGCCGATTTTGTCGTGCACCGCCCATAATAACACCCGGTGCTAATTTTTGCATTTCTCCATATTACCGCCCAAAATATCGCCGACAATTACTACCACCCTGAAAACAATACACTTAACTGCCCCTGAGCCAGCGGTATGGACGCCATTTTGAAATTGGATGTAAAGGCTGCTTTTAATTGTAGGTGACATTTAAATCATTTATTAGTGTATTGTATGGGTATTTGAAAGGAATACTTATCATTTCAGGGTATAGTAGAGTATTTGCTTTAATTTTATGATAGTTGAAGGAAATTTGAATCATTTTTTGACAGTTTAGAGGACTTTTAAAGAAATGGGGCCTGCAATTTCTCAGCCAGCACTGCTAACTAATCACTGCAGAATACAGCTGGAAGAAGGTTTATTGAAGAGCATTATGTGCCCAATCAAAGAGGTGGCAGACTGCTGAGGAGGAGGTGAACTTACATCCAATGCATTTACAGGGAGCAGCGTTCATACCTGAACCTGTCCGAGAGAACGTACGTTAGAAGGCTGCGCTTCCGAAAGGAGGTCATCAGTGAGATATGCCAGCTCATTAAGGGAGATCTGCAGCCTACCAGCACCATCAGGACCGCAATGCCCATTGAGGTTAAGGTTACTGCGGCACTTTCATTCTATGCATCGGGCTCCTTTCAAGCATCAGCTGGCGACATTTGCTGCATCTCTCAACACGCCACACACTGCTGCATTCGGCAGGTGAAAGAAGCGCTTTACGCAAGCAGGTTTGACTTTATAAGCTTCCCAATGACCAGGGAGGCACAGAGTGAAAGGGCTGTGGGATTCTCCAGAATAGCAAACTTTCCCAAGGTGCAGGGAGCAATAGACTGTACACACATCGCCTTGCAAGCAGCCTTAGAGGATGCAGAGGTGTTTCAGAACCGAAAGCGATTCCACTCCCTGAATGTGCAGCTCGTTGTCGACCACAAGCAAATAATCATGGCAGTAAATAGCAAATTTCCAGGGAGCATTCATGATGCGCACATCTTGCGTGAGAGCTCTGTCTCTGACCTCTTTAAGAGTCAGCCACAAGGTCAAGGCTGGATGCTAGGTGACAAAGGATACGGCCTCGTTGCCTGGCTCTTGACCCACCCCCCTCCAGACAGGTGCCAAACATCGCTATAATAAAAGCCACATATCCACACGTAATATCGTCAAAAAGACAGTTGGAGTGCTGAAGCAGCGCTTCAGATGCCTGGACCACTCTGGAGGCAACCTACAATACCACCCGGAGCAGGTCGCGCAGTGCATTGTGGTGTGTTGCATGTTGCACAACTTGGCACTCAGAAGGGAACAGGAAATGCCACAGGGGTCTGCAGGACCACCTCAGGACAGAATGGGCGAGGCAATTAGAGAAGCAGAAGAGGAAGCGGAGGACTCTGGAGATGAAACCATGATACAGCCCACCCCTACATCGCAGGAGAAGCCCCGTGGTAGTTACGCAGCAGCAAAACTGTTACGTCAGCAGCTCATAAATGAACGCTTTGCTTGAACAGTTAAGAGTTCAGTTAAAATGTCCATTGTTTGTAATCCTTGTATTGATTGTTGGCCCCTCAAGTAAAAGTAAGTGAAACACAGCACAAAAATTGTTAAGTTCAATGAAAGTTTATAAATTTTGAAAATGCTTTTGTGGAAAGTAAATTAATAATAAATAAATAAATCTTTTAAAAGTAAATTTTGAAAAAAATTAAGTAAAAAAATTTGCAAGATTGGAAAGTAAACATCACGCTTTAAACCCACAACACCCCAAACAGTAAACAATTTTTCATAATAAAAACTCAACAACACCCACCTATCCCCCCACCCCGGCTACACACACAAACAGTAAACAAAACAGCAAACATTTTTTTTATTATCTGCGACCACCACCGTCCCGTCCCCCCCGCCCTGCCCCCCCGCCTACCTGACCCCCAAATGTTTCTGGGATTCACCTCTAGCCCTGCCTCTGCTCTTGTCTGAATTGTGACCAGTGCGTTGTGCAGCAGTGCGCCCCGATGGTGGCAGCGCCAAGTGTGGGGAATGTGGAGAAGAGGTAGGGTCTGACAACCCGTCTTCAGAGTCAGAAGTATCGCCATGCTCCTGGCTCCCATGTGCTGTCTGCAATGGTGGCACGACACCTTGGGCTTCAGTGTCATCCGCCGATTCCACTGGCTGCCGCAAGGCATCCACGGAATCAGTGATTCGCTGCATCACCGCAATCAACACCACCGTGTCCTCCGACTGGCGTGCTAATTGCGCTGCGATGATTCCTGCGAGTGCACCAATTGCCTGGAGGAGCTCTTGACCTATGTCGACACTCGCGCTAGACAGCGCCACCATGTCCATTTCGGCATGTCTGCCTGTCTTGCAGCATGCCTCTCCTGCCAAATCAGCCTCCGTGGATTAGGCACGGGGGCTGTAACACTCGGTGTGCCCTGCTGCACACCACTTAGTCCGGCCACTTCCTCGGAGCCGAATCCATGAAAAATGGATTCAGCTGAGGAAGAGGTGGTCACAGGCATGGGGAACCCTTCAATGGACGGCCCCCTCTCTTCTAATTCGACTTCCTGGGGTGGGTTGGACATTAGTTCGTCATCATCCTTCTCCTCCTGCTCCTCTGTGTCGACTGTGTGCTCCTGTTCAGCTATAAAATGAGACAGAATAGGTAAGCAGAAGTGTGAGGAAGGGAGGGAGCGGGGGAGGGAAAGGGTGAGGGAGGGAGGAAGGGTCAGGGTGACATTTTAATGCTTACATTGTGCATACATATGAAGAGGCACAACATTATTGCATTATATATCACCAAGAGTCACTACATACAATAAACAGGAATAGAATTTACAGAGACTGTATGGCATTCTAATAATATTTCATGATGGTACAAGCTTTACAGTACATTATAATTTATGCATTATGCACGTCCCGGGGATCATGCATTACTTACGTGGCGCCAGCACCGAATCAGCACCACCACGACCATGCGCCCCTGTGAGGGCTGCGACCCGCCCTTCCAGGTCGGTCAGCTCGTTAAGCTCTGCAGGTGCGCCGAAACTCACCTCTGTTGAAAGCGATTTTTTTCTGAAAAGATGACAATAGCATGGTATAAGATAATTGCCCAAGTACTCGTAACCAGCCACAATGCCTTTCAACACTGTCCCATTAATGCACCATTAGCATCCAAGTGATGAATGATGAACACATCTTGTTAATTACAGGAAAACAATAAAATAACATCATTGATAGTAACTCCAAGTTTAGCAAGATTAACAAATTCACAGCATTGCAGTTTTATATTTTAACTGCATGATTAAAGTTATTAAAGTTATTACTTACTCTTGCAGCCAAAACAATGTCATTCTAGTGCTTGCAGCACTGGACTGATCCCTAACGGATCTGGGCAACTGAGGACACTGCCTCGGCAATCTCTGCTCATATTCTTTGGTACACAGGGGGGCTGGGCTTGCCACGAACACCCCAGGTCAATCAGTCCCAGCACGTCTCCACTTCGTGGACCAACGCAGCTTGGGCGTCCATTGTAAACCTTTTCGCCTTTTCCTCCTTCCCACATTTGCCTCAGACTCGACTTCCATCGTGACCATTAATTATTCTTCCATTTATTAGTTTTGTGATTAATTTTAGATTATTAATATATATTCGGCGATAAATATGTCTTTTTCTGCTAGCTTGGTAACTGATGTTTCCTAACACACTGCTTGCTTTCTCCTCTCCCTCGCTCTCTTTACCCCTCCCTTCTTCAATTGTGCATGCGTGGGATGACCCCCTGATCCCCGAAACGCGCGGGGGGGGGGGTGGAATCACGCACGCGCAAAAAAAACTCGCACATGCGCATATAAAAAAATATCGCACATGCGCAAAAAAAAACCTTGCGCATGTGCAGTACAGCCATTCCAGATGAAGCCGGCCGTACACGATGACTGAGACTGCCCGCTGCTGTACACTGCCGCCACCGCTACCGGCGGGAGGAAAACAGGTGAAAATAGCGGCTTTAGATCTCGGTGGTAATTGGGCAATAAGGATGACTCGATATCTTCATAGCGCCCGATTACCGCCGAGTTACGAGCAGCAGCGGCAGTATATGGAAAGTCTAGCCCAATCACACTTACCTCATGTAGTCATTCTTTCCCTCTCTGCCGCCGGAACAGCTCGGACCGCCTGCTTTCCCAGGCAGTCTCACTGTGGTGCGCTATGGGGCACTACGGATCCCGCTGCAAGCAAATTTCAGAAAGGTGTCGCAACCGGCTTGCACACAGGTTTGACTCTCCCGGGCAGTACTGCTCCGCGCCCCCGCAAAACTGGCACTAAATGTCCCGGCAGGCATTGGAATCTGGCCGCCCAGCCAGAAGTCATTTCCATAGCTATTGCCGCCTCTCCAGGACAAGAACAGAGGCAGCAACTGACCAAAAATCCATCCCAAAGAGTGCATTTTCTCTGGTACTGAATTATTCTCCATGTAGGAGCTTACATAGGTATATGGCACAGAAACAGGCCACTCGGCCCAACCAGTCCTTGCCGGCGTTTATGTTCCACTCGAGCCTCCCCCTGCCTTTCCTCATCTAAATCTATCCACATAACCCTCTGTTTGATTCTCAATCATATGCTTGTCTAGCTAACTCTGAAAAGCTGTTAAAATAAATACACTGCTGTTCAGGTGGACCTAAATGATCCCATGGCACTATTTCGAAGAAGAGCAGGGAGTTATCCCTGGTGTCCTGGCCAATATTTATCCCTCAACCAACATAACAAAAAAAAACACTATCTGGTCATTATTACATTGTTGTCTGTGGGAGCTTACTGTGCACAAATTGGCTGCCGTATTTCCTACATTACAACAGTGACTACACTTCAAAAGTACTTCATTGGCTGTAAAGCACTTTGGAACATCCTGAGGTCGTGAAAGGTGCTATATAAATGTAAGTTTTTCTTTTTTTTTGCTACTCAGGGCACAGTCTGGCCCCTCCTCTCTTTTATTGTCAAGTTTTGGACATGGTTCAGTAAAATAAGGGAAATTTATGAAGTCACATGGTCAGGCTGGTATCAGTACAGCAGACCATGTGCCATGCCTGAACCACCCACTACAACATCGTACAAGCACCGTTTTCGCAGGTTTCACTATTGATACAGCAGAGCAAGACATATGTTAATAAGTCAAATATAACATCTAAAAGCAAACAAGTAAAAGAAAGAAAGAAAGACTTGCATTTATATAGCACCTTTCATGAACACCGGACGTCCCAAAGTGCTTTACAGCCAATGAAGTACTTTTTAAAAAGTAAAGTCACTGTTGTAATGTGGGAAACACAGCAGCCTATTTACGCACAGCAAGCTCCCACAAACAGCAATGTGATAATGACCAGACAATCTGTCTTAGGTGTTGATTGAGGGATAAATATTGGCCAGGATACCGGTGATAACTTCCCTGCTCTGGTGTATTTCAAGACTACTCCATTAATTCAATGGTACATGAATTCACATTTTGAGCAACCACAATGGTCCTACCTTTAAAAGCTATATTTAGCTACTTATTTTAATATATAATGGGGTTACATTTCTGTAAACAGGGTTTTCACCAAAGTTATGTTGACGGAGCAGAAGAAGCCCTGAGGAAATTCAATGCTCCCCACACCCCGCGCCACCCCCCCCCCCCCCCCACAGCCCCACTCCCTCACAACCCCCAGTCTCGCATTATCTAAGCATGTGCATATGTATAAAAAGTGCACATGAGCTTCAAGTGACCGCTGAGCACTTGTTTAACCAAGTTTAGCACTGGACTCTATGTGGTATCAAACTCCAGCTATGTGCGAGCAATCCGTCCAGAAAGTCACGCACCACCTCTCTCAAGAGTCAGCTCAGGACCAGAATCCAGAGTTATACTTGAGAATTAGGCAGGAAATTTCCTCGCGGCTACTCCCGATCCGTCACCGTAACTTTGGTGGAAGTTCAACAAAAACCCCATCTACACCCCGAGGAAATTCCCAGCTTCAATGTTGCTGGGAAGCAATTTAAACACATTATATAATGGCCCAGAAATTCCAGCCTCCTGGGTCCGTACGGAGTGTGTAGGGACCGGGGAAGGCATCGCAAAAGCCGGTTTTCAGCGCACAATGCGCATGCACTGCAAACCGGCTTTTCCGATCCTCTGGATCTCAGCAGCCAGGACATTCGCATGGGCAAGATTGCAGTATTTATCCATATCTTGTCCAGCGGATGTCCTCAAAACTCTTGCGCCTGGTAAAAGCTGGCGCATAGCTTACTTTTACAGGCACAAGAGTTTTAAAACACACTTAAAACATAAAAAATAAAATTTAAAAAGCACATTTTATTTTTAAAATCTCTGCCCACGACATTAAATTTATTTTAAAGCATAATTTTTAAAAAAAATGTTTAAATCAGAAGAATATATATTTTTAGTAATACATAAATAAGTTTAACTTAAATTAATGTTAAATATGTAGTGCATTTTTTCTATTTTTTATTAATGTTTTGGGGGGTTTGCGGGGGGGTTCTCATTCATAATAATGGGAACTCCAACATACGGAGTTCGCAATATTATGAATGAAAACATACTTTACCTCGATTGGCTGCCCAGAGCCATGTCACTGCAACTCCAGCCCTGCGCACGTCCTGACATGCACGCACTGCGACGCGCTGTTAGTGGAGGCCTCAGGACTGGGATCTCTCGTGGGCGCAGCAGCTTCAGGTAAGTATGTTTCTTTTTTCTCGAATCCAGTCGAACGCCCACGGGAAGAAGAATCCGGGATTTCTGGGCCAATATTTACTTTGATTATGGTTCAGCAGTATGGTAAAAACTTCCAGATCAGAATCCATATACTGTCATTTACATCCTCATTGAAAACAGTCAAAAAATGTGTTGTAAATTTTTATTAGTTGGAAACAGTTTGGCCAAACAGTTGCTGGCCTGAAAATGTAGGTTAAATGCTTTCTGGCAATAAATCAATGTGGTAACTCAAACTCAGAACCTTTGGGTTGGCATGGTTCTGGCTTAATTTCATATTTTGGTTTTGTGATGTGAAAGACATTTTTGTCTTTTGAAATGCAGGCACCTTTCTTTCACATAACTTCTGTAAAATTTATTTTGTGTATATGTTCATATAATTAACACAGAATGGTACAGAATCATTGAATAGTTTGTAGTTTTAGTAATTTTACCCCATTTTTTATATATGTATGTATAATTTTACCAGTTTTTTCCACTTGCCTTACTCTCCGAAAGGAACTGACTTGGTGGACCACAGTTCAGACCTCAACTCATCCATGGTTCTTCATTTGTGAGTGTAGAAAATGATTGTCATAGTCTGTTTTACCATAAAGGATAATATAGTCATGCCCAATCTTAACCTCACCCAATATCCGCACATGATGACCTTTTAGCAGGGACTGTTGCAGACTAGTGGAACCCATGGTTTTGCCTCCTCGTCCAAATTGGCAAAGCTGGAGCCAATTTTAAAGCTCAAGGCTACCTCAGTTAAGGTGAGATAACTGGGTACTCAGTACAGTCATTATGACTGAGAACTTCACTACCTGCATGGCTCAGTACCACAACACACAGTGGCTTTGTCCACAGCCATGGAAGGCACCCACCTTATAAAGGCCAGCGGGAGTCAGGCAGTTCGAGCAGTCAGTCGAGGAGGCGGGAGCTCGGAGCAGCGCGAGTCCGGGGTCGGCGAGAGGCCTATAAAAGGCCAGCGGGAGTCGAGTAGTTCGAGCAGTCAGTCGAGGAGGCGGGAGCTCGGAGCAGCGCGAGTCCGGGGTCGGCGAGAGGTCTATAAAGGCCAGCGGGAGTCGAGTAGTTCGAGCAGTCAGTCGAGGAGGCGGGAGCTCGGAGCAGCCCGAGTCCGGGGATCGGCGAGAGGCTTGTGCAGCTACAGGGAGAAGGCAAAAAAGAAGTAGAAAGAAACAGAAAGGTGATGTCACAGCCAAGGGGGTAAGTGATTGGCTGGTGATTAGTGAGTAGTTTTTCTTTTTTCTCTTCTATAACAGTGAGTAAACTTTAGCATTGTTGTTGCCAATTTAAGCGTATCTAAGGGTTAAGTCATGGCAGGAGAGCTCGCTTACGTGTTATGCTCCTCCTGTACCATGTGGGAACTCAGGGACACTTCCGGTGTCCCTGATGAATACGTGTGCGGGAAGTCTATCCGCCTCCAGCTCCTGACAGACCGCGTTGCGGAATTGGAGCTGAGGGTGGATTCACTCTGGAGCATCCACGATGCTGAGAATCACGTGAGTAGCACGTTTAGTGAGTTGGTCTTGCCGCAGGTGAAGGATCCACAGCCAGCTAGGGAATGGAAGACCAGCAGGAAGAGCAGTGCAAGGAAGGTAGTGCAGGGGTCCCCTGCGGTCATCTCCCTGCAAAAGAGATACACCGTTTTGAGTACTGTTGAGGGGGATGACTCATCAGGGGAGGGCAGCAGCAGCCAAGTTCATGGCACCGTGGCTGGCTCTGCTGCACAGGAGGGCAGGAAAAAGAGTGGGAGAGCAATAGTGATAGGGGATTCGATTGTAAGGGGAATAGATAGGTGTTTCTGCGGCCGCAACCGAGACTCCAGGATGGTATGTTGCCTCCCTGGTGCAAGGGTCAAGGATGTCTCGGAGCGGGTGCAGGACATTCTGAAAAGGGAGGGTGAACAGCCAGTTGTTGTGCTGCACATTGGTACCAACGATATAGGTAAAAAAAGGGATGAGGTCCTATGAGACGAATTTAAGGAGCTAGGAGCTAAATTAAAATGTAGGACCCCAAAAGTAGTAATCTCAGGATTGCTACCAGTGCCACGTGCTACTCAGAGTAGGAATCGCAGGATAGCTCAGATGAATACGTGGCTTGAGCAGTGGTGCAGCAGGGAGGGATTCAAATTCCTGGGGCATTAGAACAGGTTCTGGGGGAGGTGGGACCAGTACAAATCGGACGGTCTGCACCTGTGCAAGACCGGAACCAATGTCCGAGGAGGAGTGTTTGCTAGTGCTGATGGGGAGGAGTTAAACTAATATGGCAGGGGGATGGGAACCAATGCAGGGAGACAGAGGGAAACAAAAAGGAGACAAAAGCAAAAGACAGAAAGGAGATGAGTAAAAGTGGAGGGCAGAGAAACCCAAGGCAAAAAACAAAAAGGGCCACTGAATGTAAAGGGGCTGCAGGAGGGGTCAAAACTAAAAATCATGGTTTAAAAACTAGTATTAAAAGATCTACCTAAACGCACGCAGCATTCGAAATAAAGTAAATGAGTTGACGGCACAAATCATTACAAATGGGTATGATTTGGTGGGCATTACAGAAACGTGGTTGCAGGGGGGCCAAGACTGGGAATTAAAAATAAAGGGGTATCTGACGATTCGGAAAGATAGACAAGAAGGGAAAGGAGGTGGGGTAGCTCTGTTAATAAAGGATGATATCAGGGCAGTTGTGAGAGACGATATTGGCTCTAATGAACAAAATGTTGAATCATTGTGGGTGGAGATTAGAGATAGTAAGGGGAAGAAGTCAAATAATAACTTCACGATGGGGCGGGCAATAATCAAGGGAATAATGGAGGCATATGAAAAAGGAACGGCAGTAATCATGGGGGATTTTAACCTACATATCGATTGGTCAAATCAAATCGCACAGGGTAGCCTGGAGAAGGAATTCATAGAATGCATACGGGATTGTTTCTTAGAACAGTATGTCACAGAATCTACAAGGGAGCAAGCTATCTTAGATCTGGTCCTGTGTAATGAGACAGGAATAATAAACAATCTCCTAGTAAAAGATCCTCTCGAAATGAGTGATCACAGTATGGTTGAATTTGTAATACAGATTGAGGGTGAGGAAGTAGTGTCTCAAACGAGCGTACTATGCTTAAACAAAGGGGACTACAGTGGGATGAGGGCCGAGTTGGCTAAAGTAGACTGGAAACACAGACTAAACGGTGGCACAATTGAGGAACAGTGGAGGACTTTTAAGGAGCTCTTTCATAGTGCTCAACAAAAATATATTCCAGTGAAAAAGAAGAGCGGTAAGAGAAGGGATAACCAGCCGTGGATAACCAAGGAAATAAAGGAGAGTATCAAATTAAAAACCAATGCGTATAAGGTGGCCAAGGTTAATGGAAAAATAGAAGATTGGGAAAATTTTAAACGACAGCAAAGAATGACTAAGAAAGCAATAAAGAAAGGAAAGAGAGATTACAAAGGTAAACTTGCGCAAAACATAAAAACGGAGAGTAAAAGCTTTTACAGATATATAAAACGGAAAAGAGTGACTAAAGTAAATGTTGGTCCCTTAGAAGATGAGAAGGGGGATTTAATAATGGGAAATGTGGAAATGGCTGAAACCTTAAACAATTATTTTGCTTTGGTCTTCACAGCGGAAGACACAGAAACCATGCCAGAAATTGCTGGTCACAGGAATGTGGGAAGGGAGGATCTTGAGACAATCACTATCACTAGGGGGGTATTGCTGGACAGGCTAATGGGACTCAAGGTAGACAAGTCCCCTGGTCCTGATGAAATGCATCCCAGGGTATTAAAAGAGATGGTGGAAGTTATAGCAGATGCATTCGTTATAATCTACCAAAATTCTCTGGACTCTGGGGAGGTATCAGCGGATTGGAAAGCAGCTGATGTAACGCCTCTGTTTAAAAACGGGGGCAGACAAAAGGCAGGTAACTATAGGCCGGTTAGTTTAACATCTGTAGTGGGGAAAATGCTTGAAACTATCATTAAGGAAGAAATAGCGGGACATCTAGATAGGAATAGTGCAATCAAGCAGACGCAGCATGGATTCATGAAGGGGAAATCATGTTTCACTAATTTACTGGAATTCTTTGAGGATATAACGAGCATGGTGGATAGAGATGTACCGATGGATGTGGTATATTTAGATTTTCAAAAGGCATTCGATAAGGTGCCACACAAAAGGTTACTGCAGAAGATAGAGGTACGCGGAAATGTATTAGCATGGATAGAGAATTGGCTGGCTAACAGAAAGCAGAGAGTCGGGATAAATGGGTCCTTTTCGGGTTGGAAATCGGTGGTTAGTGGTGTGCCACAGGGATCGGTGCTGGGACCACAACTGTTTACAATATACATAGATGACCTGGAAGAGGGAACAGAGTGTAGTGTAACAAAATTTGCAGATGACACAAAGATTAGTGGGAAAGCGGGTTGTGTAGAGGACACAGAGAGCCTGCAAAGAGATTTAGATAGGTTAAGCGAATGGGCTAAGGTTTGGCAGATGGAATACAATGTCGGAAAGTGTGAGGTCATCCACCTTGGGGAAAAAAAAACAGTAAAAGGGAATATTATTTGAATGGGGAGAAATTACAACATGCTGTGGTGCAGAGGGACCTGCGGTCCTTGTGCATGAATTCCAAAAATTTAGTTTGCAGGTGCAACAGGTAATCAGGAAGGCGAATGGAATGTTGGCCTTCATTGCGAGAGGGATGGAGTACAAAAGCAGGGAGGTCCTTCTGCAACTGTATAGGGTATTGGTGAGGCCGCACCTGGAGTACTGCGTGCATTTTTGGTCACCTTGCTTAAGGAAGGATATACTGGCTTTGGAGTGGGTACAGAGACGATTCACTGGGCTGATTCCGGAGATGAGGGGGTTATCTTATGATGATAGATTAAGTAGACTGGGTCTTTACTCGTTGGAGTTCAGAAGGATGAGGGGTGATCTTATAGAAACATTTAAAATAATGAAAGGGATAGACAAGATAGAGGCAGAGAGGTTGTTTCCACTGGTCGGGGAGACTAGAACTAAGGGGCACAGCCTCAAAATACGGGGGAGCCAATTTAAAACCGAGTTGAAAAGGAATTTCTTCTCCCAGAGGGTTGTGAATCTGTGGAATTCTCTGCCCAAGGAAGCAGTTGAGGCTAGCTCATTGAATGTATTCAAGTCACAGATAGATAGATTTTTAACCAATAAGGGAATTAAGGGTTATGGGGAACGGGCGGGTAAGTGGAGCTGAGTCCACACCAGATCAGCCATAATCTTGTTGAATGGCGGAGCAGGCTCGAGGGGCTAGATGGCCTACTCCTGTTCCTAATTCTTATGTTCTTCGGTCACAGAAATAAGGGTTAACTTTGTAGTCATGGTGGGGAACTTCTCCCATCAGGACTGCAGTGGGAAGTTCGGGCATACACTGTGCATGATTGTCTCATTCACAATTCTGGTCAGGAGAGGAGGTTCAGGTCATTACTCCACAGGTTTGTGGTAGATTTGACTCAAGGTACAATAAAAAGAAAGAAAGACTTGCATTTATACATCGTCTTTCACAGCCACTGGATGTCTCAAAGCACTTTTACAGCCAATGAAGGACTTTTTGAAGTGTGATCATTGTTATAATGTGGGAAATTATGATGATGAGATGCTCTGAAATGTAAGCAATTTGTGAATGTAGCAAAGACCAGAAAACATATCTTCAGATCACTCTTCAATTCCCTGCTACCATACCAACTACACTTGGCACCTTTTGGCAAATTCAAAGTTGAACCAGAGGCAGGATAGAAGCAGGAAAGGATTTACATAGAAATATAGAAAATAGGTGCAGGAGCAGGCCATTCGGCCCTTCGAGCCTGCACCGCCATTCAATATGATCATGGCTGATCATGCAACCTCAGTACCCCACCCCTGCCTTCTCTCCATACCCCCTGATCCCTTTAGCTGTAAGGGCCACATCTAACTCCCTTTTCAATATGTCCAACGAACTGGACTCAACAACTTTCTGTGGCAGAGAATTTCGCAGGTTCACAACTTTCTGGGTGAAAACATTTCTCCTCATCTCGGTCCGATATGGTTTACCCTTATCTTTAGACTGTGACCCCTGGTTCTGGAGGGGTAATATAATGCTAATGGCCCAGAAATTGCAGGGCTGAATTTACCACTCTGTTCCTACTTCTGATCCATTCATCAGCATTTTCATTGAGGCCTTCACATGGGTGGCTCAGCTGCCAGCCTGTTTCAGGTGGGAGTCCACTTGTAATATGTAAATCGACATGCTATGACAAATATAGGACCCTGATGCAATTTTGAACTAGCCATGTGCAGAGCAGGCACCTTTGGTAGCACGCACTGAGTGGCCTTAAACGGACTAAATCTAAAAGCTTGAAGTCCATGAGAAGATTATTGACAACTAATTTGCCATATTAGTTGACCTAGGATAATATTTTGGTCAATATAGGTCCATTAAATGGTAATCTACCCCTTAAAAGTCATTGATAATTTTGATTTTTCACGATTTTGAAAGCAATGTGAAGTCAACAGGACAAAATAAGCCAATCTGCTCCCACTAGTTCTGCATTCTCAGTTCTCCCGCTCACTCTATATCACTGAAATCCTGCTATCCATTCTCTAAGGGATCCCATTTCACCTTCCCATTCACTTAATGTCTTGGATACTCACCCTGCATAGTGTCTCTGAAATGCTGTACCGTGCATATGCCTTATTCCCTCCTCCAAGACTGAGATTTACTGAGATCTTAACTCACAGATCCAACCCCGTCCCCTCCATGTATTCAAAATTCCACATGACCTCCTATGGACTTTATGAAGTGCCAAGAATGTGGAGCTAAGTGGACATGAAACATAGGAAAACGTTCTGATGTCTCCATTGAGTCACAAGGATGGGGGGGGGTGATCTGAAGTAGGACTGAATAAGTGAGCAGGATGGTCTGAAGTGATGATAAAACAGGCTAGAATAGGACAATGTTTGGAGCAGCAGTGGAGTAGGAGATGTCAGGATAGGAGATCATTCTGAATTTAGCAGAAATTGTCAAAGGTATTCATGAGGTAACCTTTATGCATAAAACGTATGGATCCCATACTAGTATACATAGTCTGGGAGAGTATGACTGAGATTACTTATTTACTGAATGTCAAAAATCTCACCACAAACGTTTCCATTGCTTCCCCTCTGTGTCAGCAGTTTACAGAGAGCACAGTTGGTATATAATACGTGTAATAACTCTCAGCCTATGTGGAGTTCGAGCTGGAGCAATGTATGGGCGAGCATATTTAATGACCTTCAGCTGTATCTCAAATTGCTTTCTCACCATACAGTTTTCATAAAGTGGAAGATAGAGTTAAGGTAATAATTCAAGGCCTGTGGTTCGTTTTAATCTTTTTTTATATTAAAAAATCCTATAAAATCTGTTTTGAAATGTTTATTACTAGCTTTTGATCTAAATTTTTAACAACTGTTCATTGTGATTGCGCTGTTAACCATTAAACTGCATAGGTTCTCAAATAAGATTGAAGTCTATGACAGTGGACTTCATGTCAGCTGATTGAGGAGAGCATTATTAGATCTTGTCAAGTGCCTAATTGTTCAATGCTGTTGAAGTTGGTTCCTGTCAAAACATAGAAACATAGAAACATAGAAATTTACAGCGCAGAAGGAGGTAATTTCTGCCCATCGTATCCACGCCGGCTGACAAAAGCCACATGGCCCTTGGTCAGCAGCCCTAAAGGTTACATATAAACCTGTGAACAATGAAAGGAAAGGCAAAGAGCACCCAGCCCAACCAGTCCACCTCACCACATCTGCAATGCCCCTTATACTAAAACATTCTACACTCCACCCCAGCCATGCGATCTCCTAGGAGAGGCAAAAACCAGATAAAAACCCAGGCCAATTTAGGGAGAAAAAATCTGGGAAAATTCCTCTCCGACCCCCAGGCGATCGAAACTAGTCCAGGAGATGACCCTGGCCATATTCTATTCCCTGAAGTACTTACCATTATATGTGCTCCATCCAACAAAAGGTCATCCAGTCTAATCCCAATTACCAGCTCTAGGTCCGTAATCCTGCAGGTTACTGCACTTTAAATGCCCATCCAACCATCTCGTAAAAGTGGTGAGGGTTTCTGCATCCACCACTCTTCCAGGCAGCGACATGATGGGGTGAATCAACAATCCCACACTCCCAATATATAATCAGTGATCTCACAGGGCAGCTGCACTCCCAGATTTAGCACTATAATATTGTAGCCCCAATTCTCCTACCCAGTGGGACTTTCCTCCTTGAAGCTGCTCCTTGAAACCTACCTCTTTGACCAAGCTTTTGGTCACCGGCCCTAATTTCCCGTTTTGTGGCTCAGTGTCAATTTTTTTGTTTTATAATTCTCCTATGAAATGCCTTGGAATGTTTTACTATGTTAAAGGCATTATATAAATAAACGTTGTTGTTGCTGTTGTTGACTGCAGGATGCAAAATTACCCTTAGGTGCACTATTTATGTTCTCGTACCAGATTTCATCAGAATATTAGGTAAATACAATGTTATGTTTTGGTTAATACAGTGTTGTATCTTGTGGCTCCATTGTGGCTGAGTTGATAATTGCACTGATCAAACCAAGAAAATCCTGGGATCTGATTCCTTAATGTGTTGAGTTAGCTGATCTTAGCTTGGGTAGCCATAGGAGTGCTTCAGCTGCCCTGAGTTACTATAGATTAGGGGAGAGAAGTTCCGGTGGATACCATTCCTAATCCATTTCTGTTGACTGTTTCCACTGGTAGGAGGGTCAGTAACCGGAAGACAGATAATTGGGAAAAGAACCAGGGGAAGATGAGGAGAATTTTTATTATGCAGCGAGTTGTTCTGACCTGAAATGCACTGCCTGAAAGAGTGGTGAAAGCAAATTCAATAGTAACTTTCAAAAGGGAATTGGATATATCTGAAAAGTGTAAAATGTGCAGGGCTATGGGGAAAGAGCAGGGAGGGTGGGACTAATTGGATAGCTCTTTCAAAGAGCCAGCATAGGCATGATGGGCTGAATGTCCTCCTTCTGCACTGTAAGATTCTATGACTCCGGTTAGAAAATGTGTGTGCGTGTAAACATCAGGATGCAGTTTGATTGTGATACTCCCATTGATGATACGCAACATACAGAATGGGTAGTTGGACAGGGTACAACATGCGTCAGCTGTGGCTCAGTGGGTAGCACTCTTGCCTTTGGGTCAGAAGGTTGTGGGTTCAAGTCCCACTCCAGGGACTTGCACACAAAAAAATCTAAGTATAGTACTGAGGGAGCACTGCACTGTCAGAGGTGCCGTCTTTCAGATGAGATGTTAAATCTGCTCTCAGGTGAACCTAAAAGATTCTTATGGCACTATTTTGAAGAAGAGCAGGGGAGTTATCCCTAGTGTCCTGGCCAATATTTATCCCTCAAGCAACATAACAAAAACAGATTATCAGGTCATTATCATATTGCTGTCTGTGGGAGCTTGCTGTGTGAAAATTGGCTGCCTCATTTCCTACATTACAACAGTGACTACACTTCAAAAGTACTTCATAAGCTGAAAAGCACTTTAAGACATCCGGTGGTCGTGAAAGGCGCTATATAAATCCAAGTCTTTCTTTCTTTACTAGAGTGCTGCAGGCAGACCTCCAGCATAGGAGAGCGCCTTCGGAGATGAGGAGAGCTATTTTGAGGCAGAATGCCAGCAACCCCTTTATTTTTTTCCATTTTGAACCCTTGAATACAATAGTGGAGTCTTGAAAATTATAAACACAAGTCTGAGTGGAATCCTAAAGAGTAACATTGCACAGCTGTGAAGAGCTGTGTATCCAGATCATTGTACTCTCCAAGCTTGGGACAAGTGTCATGGCTGTTTACGCCCATGGGAACCTAAAACCCAACACAAACTTAAACATATAACAAACAAAATCTATGTAGGTTCCTTAAAAAATGTCTAACTCTAGGCTATCACCAATATAGTTTCAATAGCTTCTTTTGCTGCCACTGCTGATCTGATCACATATAAAACGACAGGTCCGATCCACGTACATAACAACAGAACTGATACATGTGATACACATATATAACAGATCTGATACACATATAGAACGACAGGTCTGATACACGTATATAACAAAAGGTCTGATACACGTATAAAATGACAGATCTGATCCATGTATATAAAAATAGAACTGATACATGTATGTAATAACAGATCTGGTACACATATACTGTATAACAACAGATCGGATACACGTATATAACAACAGATCTGAGCACATGTCTCACTGCAGGCAAGACGGTAAAGTGGCAATTATGCATATCAGAGTCAGGGATTAGCTGTAACTACATTCTTCTTGTATTTTATTCAGTATCAAATAGAGATTTACAGAGAAACAGGGCAATATGCATCATTCACAATATGCATGATGAGATGATTGAGCCTATTGGAATTTGCAAGTTTAATTCTGATAAAAATGTCAGCATTTTCATTTGAACTTGAGAGAAATTAAACTACCATTTGGATACCAAGCGCTCTGGAAACTCTTACTAAAACTCGTGGTCCATCGTTGGAAACCCTGCTGGTAGCTATCTGACCCTACGGTCATAGTAGAAATGTATTTCAATGGTAGTTCACAGGACTATGTCAAGATGGCTAGCATTCCTTTAGGTATCAGAGCACAAAAGGCTCTTTCAGCTGCTGGATGTTTTTTTCTTTATTTCCAATTCTAGCCTATAAGTCAGTGGCTTCAGTCCGTGGATAAGCAAAGGGGAGGATGGTGGGGGAGGATGGGGCGGGGGCTGGTGGCCATCAATGCTTCTTGAACAAACCTCTCTTTGAGGTCTTTAAATAGTGCACATTTGGAAGTGACTATAATCGAGCTGCTGTAGACTGTGTAATGGTATTTTTACACTTGTGCCCTACAAATAACCAGAATTCCACAGAAGTCATGAGAATGTTTAAAAGAATTAACTTCTGAAAATAATAGCAACAGTTGCCGTTTTGGTGTGGACATTCATGGAGTTGTAAACATGATAAAGGAAAGAAGGAAAAAGCTGACACTGAGACTCCTTCTAACCTTCAGCAAATACAAGAGTTAAGTATTTGTAAAAGGATCCAGGAGTCTGTTCCAACCATATGCAGTTGAGACGTGATAGGAATTTTATTCCAAGAGTAATTGTATAGAGGATACTGAATCGGTATTACTGATCATCTGATTGAGGGGCTCAAACGATCCATAAACTGTGAGAAAAACTTGGCTGATGTAAATCTGTTTGGTATGAACTTTAAGATCAGATTATTGTCAAAATAATAAATAGGCTCTGTAAAATCTTATGGTCATTTTAATAAATTAAGAAAAAAACAAGAATGAGAATGGACATTTGACCCATCAAAGTTCATCTCATCATGAACCTTATCTCTTCCAATGTTAGCAAGGGTTTTCTGAACAGCCCCGTGTTTCTGTCTCTACCTCCATTTGGGTAAGAAATTGGCTGAAAGGTAGAAAACATTGAGTACTCATTACAGGAGTTATGTCGGGATGGGGGTGCAATGTTCAGTGGGTCCCCCAGGGATTAGTGTTGGGAACACTACTGGGCCAGAATTTGCTGTCAAAATAACAGTGAGGCTAATGACGATTGTCGTTAGTTATGCCTACAGCAACTTTACTTTAGGTACAGATACGTGGTTAAATGCAAATATCAAAAGGTTGCTGTCTGAATTATGCCACTCTGCCATTAGCTTCACAAAAACGGCATTTTGCTGTCTGCCTCACCATTGACATGCATTGAATGTCATGAAGTTGCTGTATTTGTATGGTAGACACGAAATAAACCCACCGCAGATATTTAGGGCTAGTAATTAGTACTGTAAGTACCCTTTTAATAATGTGATAATTGTTAATTACTGCCAATCAACCTCTCTGGCATTGAAAATTAACTATTGCAAGTGCGGAGTCTCATTCCTTCAGACTTTGAATTTTTCGGGGTTATTTTAAAAATGTCAATTTTTTAAAAATTCTTACTTTTCGTTTCTGTCTCTTTTTTCCCCCTCAATCCAGTCTTTCTTCCTCTCTTTATTCCTGCTGTACCTGCTTTAACATTGGATTCACTCACCCCCCTTTAATTTACCCTTCTTCTCAGTCCTTCCTGTGTTTATTTCCCAATCTTTGAATCTCATTGGGTAAGAAGATACCCTGTTGGTAGCCCTGTTTACTCAGGTCCCAGATGCCCTGTTCCCTGGCTGTGCCCTTATCACTTCGCACTTTCAGCAACTTTGTGGGCAAAAATCATTGCATTGAAGGGCGCTGGGGCAAGTCTAGCTAACATTAGGCACCGGTAGATGCCTTGCTACAGCACAATCTGGCCCACTGTTTTTAATTTACATCAACAACTTGGATTCAGAAACAATGCAAGTTAGTCAAATTGGCAATTGATATCAAACTAGGAGAAACATTGGATTTGAAGGAGGCAGTACAAGAAATACAAAATGAATTGGACAAAATATGTAAATGATCAGAAAAATGATATAAAAATTAATATGGATAAACGTAAAGTGCTGTAGAAAGGAGAAACAAATGAGCAACATACATACTCCATAAATGGTGTTGAAATAACTTATTATAAAATCGAAAGAAATCTAGGAGTCTTAATAGACTCAATGCTCAACATCTCGAACGGCTACAGAACAACAATCAACAAAGCAATTTGAATGCTGAACTACGGACTCAGAACAACAGAATACAAATCAGAGGAGGTCAGCTCTCAAAATGGTATTGCTCTGGTCAGATCTGTGCCTAGTACTTTTCAGTGAAACACAAGCAATGGAGATGAAGAGACATGAGATTGATTAATAACCTAATGTTAGTCATCTGAGATGTGACAAAAAGATTGGAAAAACTTGCGGCGCAAAATTACATATGGTACCAGATGGAAGACAGGAAGTCCTGCCACATGAGCTAAATTGGACTTACTGCTCCTGAGAGGAAGTGGAGTACAAAATCTCATGCTCCACTTCCTCTCGGGGATAGGACCAGGGCGCTAACCAGACAAATTTTCCAGCGCCACGTGGAGAGGCATGTAGTGCTTGTGGGACGACAGGGCCCTCCCCTTCCATTAAAGGGGAGGGCCAAGCTGCCGACTCTGCAGGAGGGAGAAGGGGCACTGCTACAGCACCAGGGAGCAGGGTGCCATGGCAGCAGCCTGGCACACAAGTGGAATGCCTATAAACAGGATTGCAGCACGGACCCCACAATCTACACTGAGAAAAGCCTCCACTGGTAAGTTGGCCTTTTTTTTAATTTTCATCGCCACACCTGCCCTTTAATTTTTGTCCCGCAAGCAGCCTCACGAGGCGGTACTGAATTTTCGCTCCGGGGCAGTGGCCAGGAGTGCTACCGGCAGGAGCGGGGCGCTACCGGTTAGCGCTGCCACTAAACTCCTGTGGAATTTCGCGGGAGCCGATAACAGCGCCGCGCCCAGGCGAAAAGTCATTTGCAGCCCGTTAGCGCCATGAAATTTTCCCCCTTGGACTTTTCAGCCTCGAGAGGAGGCAACTGAAAGATGTCTTTACAGAGGTGTATCATTTAGTAAACAACATGAAAAAGGTAAGTTCAGAAAATTACTTCAAACTAAATTCCAAGAGTAGGACAAGGAAATGCAGGTTCAAACTATTTAACAGCAACTTTAGGACTGATAACAGGAACATTTTCTTCACGTTATTAAAACATGATAATACAGGTTATTGTTATGTGGCACCTCCAACCTCCCATTTCTCTCCAAAGTCCTTAAATGTGTAAATAAAATAAAATTGAAAGGAGCCTCTCTGCCAACAGAGCAGAGCTGGATGCCAGAGAGTGGCAGACACCCCTCTAATGCATAAATGAGAGGCAACACATTGCATTTTCCCTTATTTGCATCTGCCTACAGTATTGGTGGCATAAAAAAAGCAGAAATGCAGCAGAGTGGAGCCCCAGACAATTTCCACCTCTAGCTGCCTGAATTTGCCAAAACCTTGGAGGGGGTGGATGGGAAAGGTAGATCAATGAATGTAGGCATAGACTGGTAGCTGAAGTTAAAGCATTGAATTCAAAGTGGAAACCCGGACATAATTGTTTGTTTTTAGGAATGCTTTGGAGTGAAACTTTTGGCAGGGTTAGCTGGCTTGTTTGAAGGAGAGGGACCTGCGTTAAAGAGTACACATTGACATGACTCTGGGCGACCATCAGATAGGCAGACTAAAGAGGAGCTTTGATACAGTCTTTCATTGATATTATTTGAGGAGCTATCATGGCTTGGACCATCCTACCTAGAATCATAGAATGATACAACACAGAAGGAGACCATTCGACCTATTGTGTCTGTGCCAATTCTTTGGAAGAACTATCCAATTAGTCCCAGAGCTCTGCATACTTTTTCTTTTCAACTATTTATCCAATTCCCTTTTGAAAGTTACTATTGAATCTGTTTCCACCACTGCTTTCAAATCATAACTTGCTGCATAAAATAATTTCTCCTGCTCTCCCCTCTGTTTCTTTTGCCAATTATCTCAAATCTATAACCTTCGGTTACCAATCCTCCTGCCAATGGAAGCATTTCCTTCCTATGTACTTGATCAAAATCCCATATAATTTTGAAAGAAAGACTTAGATTTATATAGCGCCTTTCACGACCACCGGACATCTCAAAGCGCTTTACAGCCAATTAAGTACTTTTGGAGTGTAGTCTCTGTTGTAATGTGGCAGCCAACTTGTGCACAGCAAATTCTCATAAATAGCAATGTGTTTTTGTTATGTTGATTGAAGGATAAATATTGGCCAGGACTCCAGGGATAACTCCCCTGTTCTTCTTCAAAATAGTGCCATAGGATCGTTTACATCCACCGAGGTTTAATATCTCATCTGAAAGACAGCAGCTCTCCCTCAGTACTGCACTGGAGTGCTAGATTTATGTGTTCAAGTTCCTTAGAGTGGGACTTGAACGCAGAACCTTCTTGACTCAGAGGCAAGTGTGCTACTCACTGAGCCACTGCTGAAACTAACACCCCAATTAATTAAATCTCCCCTTAACCTTCTCTGCTTTAAAGAGAACAGTCCCAGCTTCTCTAATCTCTCTACACTACTGAAGTCCCTCACCCTGGTAACATTCCAGTAAATCCTCTCTGCACCCTCTCCAAAGCCTTGACATCCATCCTAAAGTGTGGTGCCCTATTGGACACAGTACTCCAGCTGAGGCCTAACCAGTGCTTTATAAATGTTTAGCATAACCTCCTTGCTTTTGTACTCTATGCCTCTATTTATAAAGCCAAGGATCCCATATGCTTTTTTAACAACCTTCCCTATTTGATATCATGGATGCTGGAGGAATAACACGGAGGAATTGCAGAGAAAAAAAGATGGAGCAAATAAGAAGATTTAGGCAGTAACCATTATTTAAGTGAATCGTTAAAAAGTGGTTTAAAAGTGGATCAAGATTGAATAGCATGGTGATTAAAGCTGTACTATACTAAGCCCCAGAATAAGTCATGCCATTACAAAGATGTGGCAACTGGAGATTAGCTGCTTCCTTTTAGGGAAGGATAGAAAATCAAAACAGAAGTAACCTAAAGCCACTCTGATGCACCTCCCAGAGGCCAGTGGCTGTGGCAGAAACCTGTGAGTAGGTAATTTTTCTGGCTGCTTGACCAGTATGATGAGATCCAGGGAGACTTGAAGAAAGGCAGGAGAGAAATATTAAATATTTGATAAGAAGAAAAAGGAATAACTGAAACCACTCAAAGGCAGAATATGGGGGGATGACAATAAAGAAAAACATAGCCAAACCCAAAAAATGAAGTGAACTTTATTTTTCCAGAGTAAATAAATGGAAGCTATAACTATGATTAAAACAAATAACGTTGACTACAAGGCTTTTATTAATTAGCAAACTGTACCTTTGTGAAGATGCACACAATTTCTAAGACAGTTATAATTGTACAGGTAATGAGCTGCTGAATTGAGATATTAGACTGTTTACAGCTGCTTAGCAACTATGTAAACAATCAGTCTGCTGAGGAACCTTAGAAAGAATATTTAAATACTGTTGTATAAACATGATTTAGTTTATATAATTTCTGTATGACCTATCACATCCAGATAGGGACCACCAGCAAATTTCCTAGAAAATACTTTATCTTAAAGTAAATAATTATTTTCTGATGCACTTTCTGATTAATTTAGTGAAGTTAGGATTTAAACCTGTAATGTGAAAAATTCACAATCAATTTTACAAAATCCATCTTGGTCGCATTCTGCCACCACAGCTGGATATATTTACATGCATTCACATAAGAGATAGAGAGAAGCCCTAAAATTCTCGGCCAAGTGGAGTGAGGTGGATCTCCCACCAACCTATACCTCAAAACATAGATCACGTCCCAAATTGTGGGAACATTGAAGCAGGGGTAGGTCCCATTCAATGAGACCATGGTTGATCTAAATCCTAACTCAATCCGCCCGCCTTAGCTCTATATCCCTTTTACCTTTGGTTAGCAAAAATCTATCGATCGCATATTTTAAGTTATTAATTGAACTGGCATCTATTTATGTGGGAGAGAGTTCCACACTTCTACCACTTTTTACATGATGAAGTGTTTCTTAACTTTTCTCTGAATCACTTCCTTGTATCGCCCTACACCCACATACCCCTTCTACCCCGTCCAACCCTGCCTCCTTCTGTATCCGCCATTGGAAAAAACTCTCTTCTGACTCTCTTATAACTGCACTTATCAACTCCCAACTGTCCAGCCTTTGGCCCTCTAATTACCATGACATTTCTGCAGCTACCAATCTGCTCAATCAAACCCTCATCACCACATTTGATGTCCGAGTTCCTGTTAAAACAATTACTCTCTCCCACCCTGGCCGTTCCCCCGGTACAGCCCTGATCTTCGCTCCCTTAAGTCCAAGGGACGCAGACTTGAAAGAATATAGTGGATAACTGGTTTAGCCATTCACAGCCAGTTTTGGCTGAACCACATAAGGCACTACTGGATCCTGCTCATGCCTGCCAAAATTGCTCACGATTCCAGAATAGAAACATAGAAACATAGAAAATAGGTGCAGGAGTAGGCCATTCGGCCCTTCGAGCCTGCACCACCATTCAATAAGTTCATGGCTGAACATGCAACTTCAGTACCCCATTCCTGCTTTCTCGCCATACCCCTTGATCCCCCTAGTCATAAGGACTTCATCTAACTCCTTTTTGAATATATTTAGTGAATTGGCCTCAACAACTTTCTGTGGTAGAGAATTCCACAGGTTCACCACTCTCTGGGTGAAGAAGTTTCACCTCATCTTGGTCCTAAATAGCTTACCCCTTATCCTTAGACTGTGTCCCCTGGTTCTGGACTTCCCCAACATTAGGAACATTCTTCCTGCATCTAACCTGTCTAAACCCATCAGAATTTTAAACGTTTCAATGAGGTCCCCTCTCATTCTTCTGAACTCCAGTGAATACAAGCCCAGTTGATCCAGGCTTTCTTGATAGGTCAGTCCCGCCATCCCGGGAATCAGTCTGGTGAACCTTCGCTGCACTCCCTCAATAGCAAAAATGTCCTTCCTCAGGTTAGGAGACCAAAATTGTACACAATACTCCAGGTGTGGTCTCACCAAGGCCCTGTACAACTGTAGCAACACCTCCCTGCCCCTGTACTCAAATCCCCTCGCTATGAAGGCCAACATGCCATTTGCTTTCTTAACCGCCTGCTGTACCTGCATGCCAATCTTCAATGACTGATGTACCATGACACCCAGGTCTCGTTGCACCTCCCCTTTTCCTAATCTGTCACCATTCAGATAATAGTCTGTTTCTCTGTTTTTACCACCAAAGTGGATAACCTCACATTTATCCACATTATATTTCATCTGCCATGCATTTGCTCACTCTCCTAACCTATCCAAGTCACTCTGCAGCCTCATAGCATCCTCCTCGCAGCTCACACTGCCACCCAACTTAGTGTCATCCGCAAATTTGGAGATACTACATTTAATCCCCTCGTCTAAATCATTAATGTACAGTGTAAACAGCTAGGGCCCCAGCACAGAACCTTGCGGTACCCCACTAGTCACTGCCTGCCATTCTGAAAAGTCCCCATTTACTCCTACTCTTTGCTTCCTGTCTGACAACCAGTTCTCAATCCATGTCAGCACACTACCCCCAATCCCATGTGCTTTAACTTTGCACATTAATCTCTTGTGTGGGACCTTGTCGAAAGCCTTCTGAAAGTCCAAATATACCACATCAACTGGTTCTCCCTTGTCCACTCTACTGGAAACATATTCAAAAAATTCCAGAAGATTTGTCAAGCATGATTTCCCTTTCACAAATCCATGCTGACTTGGACCTATCATGTCACCTCTTTCCAAATGCACTGCGATGACATCCTTAATAATTGATTCCATCATTTTACCCACTACCAATGTCAGGCTGACCGGCCTATAATTCCCTGTTTTCTCTCTCCCTCCTTTTTTAAAAAGTGGGGTTACATTGGCTACCCTCCATTCCATAGGAACTGATCCAGAGTCAATGGAATGTTGGAAAATGACTGTCAATGCATCCACTATTTCCAAGGCCACCTCCTTAAGTACTCTGGGATGCAGTCCATCAGGCCCTGGGGATTTATCGGCCTTCAATCCCATCAATTTCCCCAACACAATTTCCCGACTAATAAGGATTTCCCTCAGTTCCTCCGCCTTACTAGACCCTCTGACCCCTTTTATATCCGAATCATTCTGGAATGTAAAGATAAACCCCGGCTTCTATTCTCCACTGTTAACCATCTTTTTAAACCCCTCTCCCCAGTCTCCACCCTCACCTTCGAAAATAAGTGTGAGGAGCTCATGGACTTCTTTGTCTCTAAGATTGAGACCATCCGTTCAGCCGTCTCTGCCTCTTCCCTTCCTTCCCCTAGCCCACTGGGACAAACTTCCTCAAAGGAAGCCCCCCACCCTAGCCCTGACCTCACATCTTTCTTCAGTTTCTCTCCAATCTCCCCTCATGACCTTTCCAAGCTCATCTTGTCCATGAGACTCACTTCCTGCTCCCTTGATCCTATTCCCACCAAACTGCAGACCACCGAAGTTCCTTTTCTGCTCCCATGTTAGCTGACATTGTTAATGGTTCTCTCTCCTCGGGTACTGTCCCTCTCTCCTTCAAATCTCCCGTAATCACCACTCTCCTCAAAAAAACATCATACAAAAGCACATCATCAGTTTCCACATGTACGCTGATGACACCCAGCTCTACCTCACTACCACTTCTCTCGACCTCTCCGCGGTCTCTAAATTGTCACACTGCTTGTTTGACATCCAGTTCTGGATGAGTAGAAATTTTCTCCAATTGCATATTGGGAAGACCGAAGCCATTGTTTTCGGTCCCTGCCATAAGCTCTGTTCCCTAGTCACTGACGCCATCACTGCCCCCAACTTCTCTCTGAGGCAGAATCAGATTGTTCGCAACCTTGGTGTCATATTTGACTCTGAAATGAGCTTTTGACCACATATCCACAGCATAACATCGCCTATTTTCACTTTGTAACATCGCCCGCTCTGCTCTTGCCTCAGCTCCTCCACTGCTGAAGCCCTCATCCATGCTTTTGTTTGCTCTAGACTTGACTTGATTTGGAAAGCAGTGACAGGATCGGTCTAAGTCAGCATGGATTTATGAAAGGGAAATCATGCTTGACAAATCTTCTAGAATTTTTTGAGGATGTAACTAGTAGAGTGGATAAGGGAGAACCAGTGGATGTAGTGTATTTGGACTTTCAAAAGGCTTTTGACAAGGTCCCACACAAGAGATTAGTGTGCAAAATTAAAGCACATGGTATTGGGGGTAATGTATTGACGTGGATAGAGAACTGGTTGACAGACAGAAAGCAAAGAGTAGGAATAAACAGGTCCTTTTAAGAATTGCAGGGTCATTTTCAGAATGGCAGGCAGTGACTAGTGGGGTACCGCAAGGTTCAGTGCTGGGACCCCAGCTATTTACAATATACATCAATGATTTGGACGAATGAATTGAATGTCATATCTCCAAGTTTGCAGATGGCACTAATATGGGTGGCGGTGTGAGCTGTGAGGAGGATGCTAAGAGGCTGCAGGGTGACTTGGACAGGTTAGGTGAGTGGGCAAATGCATGGCAGATGAAGTATAATGTAGATAAATGTGAGGTTATCCACTTTGGTGGCAAAAACAGGAAGGCAGAATATTATCTGAATGGTGACAGATTAGGAAAAGTGGAGGTGCAACGAGACCTGGGTGTCATCGTACATCAGTCATTGAAAGTTGGCATGCAGGTACAGCAGGCGGTGAAGAAGGCAAATGGCATGTTGGCCTTCATAGCTAGGGGATTGGAGTATAGGAGCAGGGAGGTCTTACTGCAGTTGTACAGGGCCTTGGTGAGGCCATACCTTGAATATTGTGTTCAGTTTTGGTCTCCTAATCTGAGGAAGGACATTCTTGCTATTGAGGGAGTGCAGCGAAGGTTCACCAGACTGATTTCCGGGATGGCAAGACTGACATATGAAGAAAGACTGGATCGACTGGGCTTATTTGCACTGGAATTTAAAAGAATGCGAGGGGATTTCATCGAAACATATAAAATTCTGACGGGATTGGACAGGTTCGTTGCAGGAAGAATGTTCCCGATGTTGGGGAAGTCCAGAATCAGGGGTCACAGTCTAAGGATAAGGGGTAAGCCATTTAGGACCGAGATGAGGAGAAACTTCTTCACTCAGAGAATTGTGAACCTGTGGAATTCTCTACCACAGAAAGTTGTTGAGGCCAGTTCATTGGATATATTCAGAAGGGAGTTAGATGTGGCCCTTACGGCTAAAGGGATCAAGGGGTATAGAAGTTATGTATGTAACCTTCATGTAACAACACTGCAATACTGTATATACATGAGAAATGCACACATTGACCACAGGGGGTGAACTTGTGGGAGACTCTCCTCACCTGGTCATCCAGGTATATAAAGGGAGGTCCCACGCAGGGTCATCACTTCTTGGTACTGTGAATAAAGGTGCAGGTCACAGAGTGACCTTGTACATAGAATGTGCCTCGTGTGGATTTGTGGTATTGTGCAAGGACTTTACAGTGGCGACGAGAAACGGGAATCAACGACCCACGAGAATGGCCACCGGTAGCACAGATGAACGGTGTTGGTGAGGACTGGGACGATTTCATTGAGAGGCTTCAGCAGAGCTTTGTCATAAAGGACTGGCTGGGAGATGAAGTGGCCGACAAGCGAAGGGCTCATCCACTGACCAGCTGTGGATTTAAGACTTACGCGCTCATGAAAGACCTGCTAGCACCCGAGAAGCCGGCGGACAAAACCTTTGAAGAGCTCGGCAAGCTAATCAGTGCGTATCTCAAACCAGCAAGCAGCATTCACATGGCCCAGCACAGATTTTATACCCACCGACGTTGGGAAGGACAGAGCATACTGGACTTCGTTGCAGACCTCCGGCGCTTGGCCAGCCTCTGTAAGTTCATAGACGTCTGCAGGGGGGAGATGTGAAGGGATTTCTTTATTGAGGGCATCGGTCATGCCGGGATTTTCAGAAAGTTAATCGAGACCAAGGACTTGACCTTGGAAGTGGCGGCGTTGCTGGCTCAGACTTTTATGGTGGGGGAGGAGGAAACCAAGATAATATACACGCGCAACTCTGACTCCAACGTGGCGATGGATCGGGGGTCAATATCAGAAACACGACTCAGAGCCCAGCAGGCAGGCAAGGACAGTTTGACACACCCCAGGCAGCAATAGATCCCAGAACAGGTTTTCAACACAGACAATGGCAGGCTGAACGGACATTTACGCTATCCCAGTGGACAATGCATTCTTGGATGGGGCCATTGACACCCACTAACAGGGTGCTCAAGAGCTGTCAAAGGGACAATCAGTGAGGAATGCCTGGAAATAGCTCTTTTGTTCACAACAATGGGAATCTCAGTTCATGCTGGAGGTGTGGGGGCAGACATGCTGCTAGGAATTGCAGTTTTCAACAGTTCGCCTGCAGAAATTGTAACATCACTGGCCATTTAGCTAGAATGTGCAGGAAGCCTGCGACCAGGCTAATTTATGAGGCGGAAGGACCAGAAAAGGGGTCTGCGAGGCAGGATGCCACGTGGGGCAAATCAATGGACGCTGAAGTTCAGCGGGTTCATGTAGCAAACATTCACAGCTCATATACCAAAACGCCACCTATGATGATGAAGGTCTTATTAAAAGGCATCCCAGTACGCATGGAGCTGGACACAGGGGCCAGCCAGTCACTCATGAGCGTTCAACAATTCAAAAAGCTATGGTCACTCAAAGCCAGCAGACCCAAACTAGAATGCATTGAGATTCAATTACGGACGTACACCAAAGAAATCATTCCAGTGCTAGGCAGTGCAATGTTGGCTGTCACACACAATGGTTCAGTGAACCGGCTGCCGCTCTGGATTGTCCCGGGTAATGGTCCCACACTGTTGGGGAGGAGCTGGTTAGCTGAGATGAACAGGAAATGGGGGATGTGCACGCAGTGTCATCTGTGGAGCGAAGTTCATGCTCACAGGTCCTACAGCAATTTGAGTCGCTATTCCAACCTGGCATCGGGACTTTCAAAGGCACTAAAGTAGTGATACATATCACCCTGGACGCCAGACCAGTGCACCACAAAGCCAGAGCTCTGCCGTATGCGATGCGGGAGAAAATTGAAAGCGAATTGGACCGTTTGCTGAGAGAGGGCATCATCTTGCCCGTTGAATTCAGCGACTGGGTGAGCCCCATTGTTCCCGTCCTAAAAGCGGATGGCTCGGTCAGGATCTGTGGTGACTACAAGGCCACTATCAACCGGGTGTCCCGACAAGATCAATACCCCTTCCGAGAGCGGAGGACCTCTTCGCCACGTTGGCAGGAGGCAAGCTGTTCACCAAGTTGGACCTCACTTCAGCCTACATGATCCAAGAACTGGCCGACGAATCCAAAATACTGACCACAATCACCACGCACAAGGGACTGTTTGTTTACAACAGATGCCCATTTGGCATTCAATCAGCGGCCGCGATCTTTCAAAGAAACATGGAAAGCCTGCTCAAATCTATTCCTGGAACGATCGTATTCCAGGACGATATCCTCATCACGGGTCGGGACACCGAGGAATACCTCCACAACCTGGAAGATGTGCTACGCCGACTGGACTGGGTAGGCCTGCGACTCAAGAAGCCTAAGTGTGTGTTTTTGGCTCCTGAAGTCGAGTTTCTGGGCAGGACGGTTGCTGCAGACAGGATTCGGCCTACTGAATCCAAAACAGAGGTGATTTGATGAGCGCCCAGGCCCTGCAACACATCGGAGTTGCGTTCATTTCTGGGACTCTTGAATTATTTCAGGAACTTTATGCCGAACTTAAGCACATTGTTGGAGCTGCTACATGTGCTCCTGTGTAAGGGTTGTGATTGGTTTTGGGGGGACTGTCAAGAACGGGCTTTCAATCGGGCGCGTAACCTACTCTGTTCAAATAAGTTGTTGACCCTGTACAACCCCTGTAAGAAATTGGTTCTGACATGTGATGCATCATCCTATGGGGTTGGATGCGTGTTGCAGCAGGGTAATGCTGAGGGGCAACTCCAACCTGTGGCTTATGCCTCCAGGTCGCACTCTCAAGCAGAACATGGATATGGGATGGTTGAGAAGGAAGCACTCGCATGTGTCTATGGGGTGAAAAAGATGCACCAGTACATTTTTGGCAGGAGGTTCGAATTAGAAACGGACCACAAGCCGTTAACATCCCTGTTATCAGACAGCAAGGCTGTCAATGCCAATGCATCAGCTTGCATACAGCGATGAGCCCTCACGCTGCCTGCATATGACTACATCATCCGGCACCAGCCGGGCACTGAAAATTGCGCTGACGCATTCAGCAGGCTTCCACTGGCCACCACTGAGGGGGCAGCGGAGCAAAGCGCTGAGATGGTCATGGCCATTGATGCCTTTGACAGCGCAGGCTCCCCCATCACAGCCCACCAGATCAAAATCTGGACTAACAGAGATCCCCTCCTATCTTTGATTAAGAAATGTGTCCTGACTGGGGATTGGGCGCTCGCACACGGAGCATGCCCTGAGGAGGTCAGACCATTTCACAGGCGGATGGATGAGCTTTCCATCCAAGCCAACTGCCTACTATGGGGCAGCCGGGTAGTCATGCCCCAGAGGGGCAGGGAAGCTTTCATCAGGGAACTCCACAGCGAGCACCCAGGCATCATGCTGATGAAGGCCATTGCCCGGTCACACATTTAGTGGCCGGGAATTGATTCAGATCTGGAACACTGTGTTCGCAGGTGCATGACGTGTGCTCAGCTGGGAAATGCCCCCAGGGAGGCCCCGCTCAGCCCGTGGCCCTGGCCCACCGGGCCATGGTCATGCATTCATGTAGACTACGTGGGCCCGTTCATGGGGAAAATGTTTCTCGTTGTGGTTGATGCGTACTCGAAATGGATTGAGTGCATCATTTTGAATTTGTGCATGACATCCACCACTATGGAGAGTCTACGTGCGGTCTTTGTGACCCACGGTTTGCTGGACATCCTTGTTAGCGATAATGGCCCATGTTTCACAAGCTACTAATTCCGGGAGTTCATGTCGGGTAATGGCATCAACCATGTCAGGACAGCACAGTTCAAGCCGGCCTCCAATGGCCAGGCGGAACATGCGGTCCAAATCATAAAATAAGGCATGCACAGGATTCAAGATCTCTCCCTTCAATGCCGCCTATCACACCTCCCGCTGGCCTATAGGTCCCGACCGCACTCGCTCACGGGGGTCCCGCCCGTGGAGCTCCTTATGAAACGTACACTCAAAACTCGGCTGTCCCTCATTCATCCTGTCTTGTTCGACATTGTTGAAGGCAAGCGCCAGTCCCAAAATGAGTACCATTACCGTAATTCAAGGAGGAGATGTATAGAAATTGGTGACCCCGTATTTGTTTTTAATCACGCTTTGGGGCCCAAATGGCTTGAAGGTACTGTAATAGGCAAAGAGGGTAATAGGGTCATTGTGGTTAAACTTAACAATGGGCAGATATGCCGCAAGCATCTGGACCAAGTAAAAAAAAGGTTCAGCATGGACTCTGAGGAACCTGAGGAAAATCATGAGATGGTATTCATACCACCACCAATGAACGAGCAACAAGAACATTCAGCAGCATGCACAGTCCCTGCGGTCAGCCCAGACAGGCCGGAATCACCACAGGGGACAGACACGCAGGCCAAGGCTCAACAGCCAGAGCCCCAACTGCGGCGCTCCACAAGGGAGTGCAGACCACCCGAAAGACTTAACCTGTGATCCCAATAAGACGTGGGGGGAGGGAGGTGATGTCATGTATGTAACCTTCATGTCACAACACTGCAATACTGAATATACTTGAGAAATGCACACATTGACCACAGGGGGTGAACTTGTGGGAGGCACTCCTCACCTGGTCATTCAGGTATATAAAGGAGGTCCCACGCAGGGTCATCACTTCTTGGTCCTGTGAATAAAGGTGCAGGTCACAAAGTGACCTTGTCCATAGAATGTGCCTCGTGTGGATTTGTGGCATTGTGTAAGGACTTTACATTGGAGAGAAAGCAGGAATGGGGTACTGAAGTTGCATGATCAGACATGATCATATTGAATGGTGGTGCAGGCTCGAAGGGCCGAATGGCCTACTCCTGCACCTAGTTTCTATGTTTCTATGTTTCTATGTTTCTATGTATTCCAATGGCTTTCCACATTCTACCCTACGTAAACTAAAGGTGATCCAAATTTCGGCTTCCCGTGGCCTAACTTGCATTAAATCCCGCTCACTCATCACCCCTGTGCTCGCTGACCTTCACTGGCTTCCGTTTTGGAAGCAATGCCACGTTTTCAAAATTCTTATCCTTATTTTCAAATCCATCCATGGCCTCGCCCCTCCCTGTCTCTGTAATCTTCTCCATCTCCACAACCCCCCAAGATATCTGCGCTCCTCTAATTCTGCCCTCCTGAGTATCCCTGATTATAATTGCTCAACTATTGGTGGCCGTGCCTTCTGTTGCCTAGGCCCCAAGCTCTGTAACTCCGTGCCTAAATCTCTCCGCACCTCTACCTCTCTTTACTCCTTCAAGACGCTCCTTAAAACATACCTCTTTGATCAAGCTTTTGATCACCTGTGCTAATTTCTACTTATGCAGCTCAGTATCAAATTTTTTGTCTCATAACACTCCTGTGAAGTACCTTGGGACGTTTCACTACATTAAAGGCGCTATATAAATGCAAGTTGTTGTCGTTGCTAAATGGCCTGGCTCTGATTTTGAGGTTACATCCCCTTGTCCTAGACTCTCCAACCAGTGGAAAAAGTTTCTCTCCATCTACACTATTAATTCCTTTCAAAACCCTGAAAATCTCAATCAAATCACCCCATTACCTTCTATATTCCAAGGAATACAGGCCTAGTTTATGTAATCTCTCCTCATAATTTAACCGTTGGTACCCTGCTGACATTCTGGAGAATCTGCGCTGCACTCCTTCCAAGGCCAATATATGCTTTGTAAGGTGTTGAGCCCAGAACTGTGCTTAGTACTCCAGATGTGGTCTAACCAAGACTGTGTATAGCTGTAGAAAAACTTCCTCCCTTCTATATTCTAGCCCTCCAGTTTTAAGGCTAACATTCCATTGGACTTTTCGATTTTTTTTGTACCTGTCAACTACATTTAACTCTCTGTCTTCTACCACCTAACCAATCTCCGGACTCAGGTCATTAATTTGCCTTCAACTACATGAGCTTTAGTTTTAGCTAACAGTCTCCCATGTGGAACCTTATTGAATGCCTTCTGGAAGTCCATAAAAACTACATCCATAATCATTCCCCTGTCTACTACATTAGTTACATCTTCAAAAATTTAAATTAAGTTTGTTAAACATGACCTACCCTTTACAAATCCATGTTGGCTCAAATTTCTCTAAGTGCTCAGTCACTCTGTCCTTAATTATAGATTCCAATAACTTCCCCACAGCAGATGTTAGACTAACCCGTCTATAATTTCCTGGTTTCTCTCTCACACCATTCTTAAATAATAGTTACATTTGCAATTTTCCAATCTAAAGGGGCAATTCCAGAATCAAAAGAGCTTTAGAAGATTATGGCTAAAGTATATGCAATTTTCTCACCTACTTCCTTTAAAACCCTGGGCTGAATACCATCAGTTCCTGGGGATTTGTCAGTCTTTAATGCCATTATTTTTTCTAATACTTGCTTACGTTAATTTGAGTGAGTTCCAATATTTGAATCATTATTAGTTTCCCTGGAATGTGAGGTATATTATTCTATTCCTCTACTGTGAGGACTGACACAAAGTAATTATTCAACAAGCCATTTCCTTATTTTCATTTGCAATGTTATTCACATCTGTTTTTAAAGGGCCCACAATACCCTTGACTATCCTTTTTTGTTACTATAATTGTAAAAACTTGATGTATTAATCTTGTTATCCCTCGCAAGTTTCTTTTTCATATTCCTTTTTGAAGCTGTTACTATCTTTTTTGTCTTCATTTTCTGTTCTTTATATCTCTCCCAGTCCCCTGGATCTACGCTATTCTTTGCACTTTTGTATGCTCTTTCCTTTAGTTTTATGTTATCTCTCACCTCTTTTGTCGACCATGGCTGTTTTATTTGACAAGTAGAGCTCTTGTCCCTGAAGGGTATGTACTGATCCTGTATTAAGCTAAATTATTTTTTGAACACATCCCACTGCTCATCTGTAGTTTTACCCGATAACAGTTCTGACCAGTTCACTGTGTCAGCATTAAATTAGCATTACCAACATCTAAAATCCTAATAATTGTGTTATGTTTCTCCTTTTCAAAACTGACATTGAATTTGATCATATTATGATGTTAGATAAATGTTGCCTTACCATTCAATTATTAACTAAGTCTGGCTCATTACTCATTACTAAATCTAGTATGGCCTGCCCTCTTGTTGGTTCTGGAAAATATTGCTGCAGAAAACTGTCCTGAATGCACTCAAGAAGTTCTCTACCTTTCTGACTTGAGCTACTTTGCTCTTACAAATCTACATGAAAATTAAAATCTCCCATTAAAATAACTCTGCTTTTGCAAAAGGCTCTCTAATCTCTGAATTAACACATTCTGTCACTTCATTGCTGCTATCGGGAGGTTTGTAGCCAACTTCCCTTACAGTTTTGTCCTCTCATTCCTCAATTCTAACCATAGAGTCTTTGTTGATTTATTTCTCTTACCTATATCCTCTTTTACTAATGTTGCAATAGTATATTTAATCAATAACTACCCCTCCTCCTCTTGAAGTTTCCTTATCCTTTCTAAAGACCTTATAACCTGGAATATATAACACCCAATTATGACCAGCTTGCAGCTATGTCTCAGTAATGGCTACCATGGCATACCCCCTCCCCAATCTCTATTTGAGCCTATAATTCACTCAATTTATTTCTTATACTCCGTGTGTTGGTATATAAAATTCATATTTGGTCAAGAGACTCTAACCTGTCCTCTGCCCTGATGCTGCCTTTCTCACACTGTTTAACGTAATACATTTCTTATTTGTCACACCTGCTATAACAACTTTAGTTATTTTAGTATTCCCTAAAGTAAGATGATCTATATTACCGTGACGAGTTCATTGTGCTTGTAAGGGCACTTTAGCAAGTGGGAATGTCGGATCAATTACCTTTCCCTGATAAAGGTTTGGGGCTATAGTAAGGCCCTCAGTAGGACTCATGTCACCTTTCGACTGTCATGAGTTTCTCTGAGGCCTTATAAGGATGCAATGGAAAGAATTTCTCAGAGTAGTCCAGGAACTTCCCCCAACACTTCCATTGGGGGGGGAGCTGAATATACACCTACACCTCTCTGCCCCACCCCCCACTACCTCCCTCTCCCACTCCCACCCCACATTCCCCACTGAAATTTAAAGCTGCTCTCTAAGCAGGCTAGATTCCCAATAGAACCAGATTCTACCGCAAAGTTCCTCTCCCCCCAGGTGGAAATCTTCTTTCCTACCCATTCAGAGCCCCAAGCATTTCAAGGCCATAATGTGTGTAGCAGATTGAATATGTTGTAAAGAATAACTTGTTTCATCTTCTCATCCTGCTGTGCTAAGAATAAAGTAACTGCGTCATCTACTTTCCTGCTCATATTACACTGTCTCACTGTGAGGGGAACATAATGACAAAACAAGGCAGTGGTTGTTACAAATTTGAATATAACCTCTTAGAGACAGAAAGAGGAAACAGACAAAATGGCAAAGTGTAAGGCTGCACAATATTAGGTTACTATAAAAAATGTATTTCCAGCAGTATTTTATGTTGGGATTTCTGTCATTTTAAGAAAGCTTGACCATTTCTGATATAATTTAGCATATTCTAAGCTAGCTGTTCTGTTTCTCATAGAAAGTTAAATGTTGTCTATACGTACTTCCAATAGTTCCTTCCATGCTGAAGTAAAATTGGCATAATTTTGTTTATTTTGGAAAGCAATGTAGTGTGAAGAAATCACACTGATTTATTTGCCTGCTTTAACTTGATAGGAATCTGAGACATAGGACACAATAAAAAAATGCCCATCAGCAAAAATGGAAAGGAAAAGACTTGGCTGTGGATATCCACTGAAGGTATTCAGCCAATGGGAAGTTTCATCAAGGCCAGTCATATGCTGGATTGTATCTCAGGAGAATTTGACTATAATTCAAAGCAAGTTATCCTAATCATATATGGATCACTAATAAGGCCTCATTTGGAATATTTTGTAGTGTTTCGGGTAGTCTACCTTCAACAGGACATTAATGCATAGTGAGTACTCAAAACAAGTGATAAGGAATGATTCCAGGTTTTAGCACCTTATGATATGAAGTGGCAAGGAACGGAACTTGTTTCCATTGGAAAAAGAAAGATTGAGAGGAGGCATAAAACATGATACATTTTTTTTTTAAGTTGAGAGGAATGGACAATATACATACAAGCAGGTCTGAACTGTGATCATAAACCCTCAAGAAAGACTCGAGATTAGGGGTTTTGTACCCATAGAATATTGGATACACAGAGTATATTCTCAGTTCAAGTAGATAATCCGATGACAAATAGCACATTTGAAACAGAGCTGGAGGAATATCTGAGTAGGAATGGGACTGATAATTATAAGGATGACCCTAGATAATTGAATGTTATGTGGAAAATGATAGGTAGCAAAAAAGTGGGAGGGGAGGTGTGATGCTTAAACAGTTTCTGCCGCCCCCGCCCTCCCCCACCGCCCCCGCAAGTTAAATGGAAGTGTTCGGGGAACAACCCTGGGAAATTCTTTCTACCGTGCCCTTATATAGCCTCAGAGAAAGTCACGGCAATAGAAAGGTGATATGAGTGACCATAATCTGTAATCTCATGGCCCGGCATATTCTTCACTCTACCATTACCATCAAGCCAGGGGACCTACCCTGGTTCACTGAGGCGTGTAGAAGAGCATGCCAGGGGCAGCACCAGGCGAACCTAAAAATTAAGTGTCAAGAGGGTGAAGCTGCAGCACAGGACTACAGGCATGCTAAACAGCGGAAGCAGCATGTTATAGACAGGGCTAAGCAATCCCACAATCAACGAATCAGATCAAAGCTCTGCAGTCCATCCACATCCAATCGTGAATGGTGGTGGACAATTAAACAACTAACAGAAGGAGGAAGCTCCATGAATATCCCCATCCTCAATGATGGCGGAGCACAGCACGTGAGTGCAGAAGACAAGGCTGAAGTGTTTTCAACCATCTTTAGTCAGAAGTACTGAGTGAATAATCCATCTCGACCACCTCCTGAGGTCCCTATCATCACAGAAGTGAGTCTTCAGCCAATCTGATATCAAGAAATAGCTGAGTGCACCGGGTAGAACAAAGGCTATGGGCTCCGATAACATCCTGGCTGTAGTGCTGAAGACTTGTGATCCAAAACTAGCCTTGCCACTAGCTAAGCTATTCTAGTACAGCTACAACACTGGCACCGACCCGACAAAGTGAAAAATAGTCCCAGTATGTCAGCCATGGCTCAGTTGGTAGCACTCTCGCCCTTGAGTCAGAAGGTTGTGGGTTCAAGTCCCACGCCAGAGAGTTGAGGACAAAAATATAGGCTGACAATCCAGTGCAGTACTGACAGAGTACTGCACTTTTGGAGGTGCCATCTTTCAGATGAAACATTAAACTGAGGCCCAGTCTGCTCTCTCAGGAGGATGTATAAGGTCCCATTGCATGATTTCAAAGAGCAGGGAGTTATCCCCAATGTCCTGGCCAATATTTATCCTTCAATCATTAACAATAAAACAGATTATCTGGTCATTATCACATTACTGTTTGTGGGAGCTTGCTGTGTGCAAATTGGCTGTCGTTTTTCCGACATTACTATAGTGACTATGCATAAAAAACACTTCATTGGCTGTTAAGCAATTGGGATGTCCTGAGGTCATAAAAGACACTATATAAAGGCAAGTGCAAGTCTCCTATTTTTAAATCTAATCTGGCCAATTACCACCCCATCAGTCTACTCTCAATCATCAGCAAAATGATGGAAGATGTCGTCGACAGTGCTACTAAGCGGCACTTACTCACCAATAACCTGCTCACCAAGGCTCAGTTTGGGTTCCGCCAGGATCACTCGGCTCCAGGTCTCATTACAGCCTTGGTCCAAACATGGACAAAAGAGCTGAAATCCAGAGGTCAGGTGAGAGTGGCTGCCCTTGACATCAAGGCAGCATTTGACTGATTGTGGCATCAAGGCGCCCGAGTAAAACTGAAGTCAATGGGAATCAGGGGGAAACTCTCCACTGACTTGAGTCATACCTAGCACAAAGGAAGATGATTGTTGTGGTTGGAGGCCAATCATTGAAGCTTGGCATGCAGGTACAGCAGGCGGTGAAGAAGGCAAATGGTATGTTGGCCTTCATAGCTAGAGGATTTGAGTATAGGAGCAGGGAGGTCTTACTGCAGTTGTACAGGGCCTTGGAGAGACCACACCTGGAATATTGTGTTCAGTTTTGGTCTAATCTGAGGAAGGACGTTCTTGCTATTGAAGGAATACAGCGAAGGTTCACCAGATTGATTCCCGGGAAGGCAGGACTGACATATGAGGAGAGACTGGATCAATTGCACGTATGCACTGGAGTTTAGAAGAATGAGAGGGGATCTCATAGAAACATATAAAATTCTGATGGGATTGGACAGGTTAGAGGCAGGAAGAATGTTCCCGTTGCTGGGGAGTTCCAGAACCAGGGGTTACAGTCGAAGAATAAGAGGTAAGCCATTTCGGACCGAGACGAGGCGAAACTTCTTCACTTAGAGAGTGGTTAACCTGTGGAATTCTCTACCGCAGAAAGTTGTTGAGGCTAGTTCGTTGGATATATTCAAAAGGGAGTTAGATATGGCCCTTACGGCCAAAGGCATTAATGGGTATGGAGAGAAAACAGGAAAGGGGTACTGAGGTTGAATGATCAGCCATGATCTTATTGAATGGCGGTGCAGGCTCAAAGGGCCGAATGGACTGCTCCTGCACCTAATTTCTATGTTTCTATGTTTCTATCTCAGCGCCAGGATTTCGCTGCAGGATATCCTGAGGGCAGTGTCCTCGGCCCAACGATCATCAGCTGGCTCATCAATGAGCTTCTCTCCATCATAAGTATTGTGTGTGGAGAAAGAATCAGACTGAACACTATGAGCTCAAAGTAAAGTGTGACCTTAGTCTTTTTATTGCAGGTCTCCAGAGTGCATCTCCAACCTGTGAAGCCTCCTTAAATACCTGTGCTCCCAAGGGATTGTGGGATCCCTTGGGACTCCAGGGGATGAGCCCTCTGGTGGCTGTCCAGAGTGAATACAAGTTTACATATATAACAACATTCCACCACAAAGTCAATAGTGTAACTATTTACAATGTGAGTCGATCTGGGGCCCTTCTTGCCCTGGTTGATCGTCTCGGTGTGAAAGCTGGTGTTGTTGAATCATTTGTTGGGCCCTTGCTGGGCTGCTGTGCAGCTGGCCTTGATGGGTTGCCTGATGTGTTGGGCCCTGCTGGGCTGCTGTGGATGTTACGTTCTGTTTTGTGGTCAACCGTGGTGCCGGTTGCCACTGGTGTGTATGTTGGGGGATCAAAAAAAAGTAGGGTCCAAGGTGGGTTGCTCAGGATAGTCCGTGAATCTAAGTTTGATTTGGTCCAAGTGTTTCCGGTGAATAGTACATTTGAAAGTTTGACCAGAAACACCCTGCTCCCCTTTTTGGCCAAGACAGTGCCGGGAAGCCACTTTGGACCTTGTCCATAATTTAATACAAATACAGGATCATTGATTTCAATCTCGTGTGACACATTTGCGCTATCATGATATGCACTTTGTTGAAGCCGCCTGCTCTCTACCTGTTCATGTAGATCAGGGTGAACTAACGAGAGCCTTGTCTTAAGTGCTCTTTTCATGAGCAGTTCAGCAGGAGGAATCCCAGTGAGTGAGTGGGGTCTCATGCGGTAGCTAAGCAGGACTCAGGATAGACGAGTCTGCAGTGAGCCTTCAGATACCCTCCTCAAGCCTTGCTTGATGGTTTGCACTGCCTGACCATTGGACGCTGGTTTAAACAGGGCAGATGTGACATGTTTGATCCCATTACGGGTCATGAATTCTTAGAACTCAGCACTGATAAAACATGGGTCGTTGTCGCTCACCAGGACATTGGGTAGGCTGTGTATGGCAAACATGGCCCGCAGGCTTTCAATAGTGGCAGCGGATGTGCTAGCCAACATTATCTCACATTCAATCCACTTGGCATACACGTCTACAACCACAAGGAACATTTTACCCAAGAACGGGCCTGCATAGTTGACCACGGTTTGGAGGGCCAAGACCATAAACTTAGCGGCGCCTCCCTGAGTACATTGCTTAACTGCGAGCATGTATTACATCTGTGAACACAGGACTCTAAGTCCACATCGATACCGGGCCACCAAATGTGGGATCTGGCTATCGCTTTCATCATTACAATGCCTGGCTAGATACTGTGGAGGTCATTGATGAAAGTGTCTCTGCCCTTCTTGGGGACCACTACTCGATTGCCCCACAGAAGGCTGTCTGCCTGTATAGACATTTCATCTTTGCGCCGCTGGAATGGCTTTATCTCTTTCTGCATTTCCACTGGGACACTGGACCAGCTCCCGTAAAGCACACAGCTTTTGAGTAGAGATAATAAGGTATCCTGGCTTGTCCAGGTTTTGATCTGCTGGGCAGTGATGGGTGATTGCTCACTCTCAAATGCTTCCATAACCATGGCTAGATCTGCGGGCTGTGCCATTTCCACCCCCGTGGTGGGCAATGGCAGCCTACTGAGAGCATCGCCGCAGTTTTCTGTGCCTGGCCTGTGGCGGATGGTGTAGTTGTATGCTGACAACGTGAGCGCCCATCTCTGGATGCGGGCCGATGCGTTGGCATTTATCCCTTTACTCTCGGAGAACAGGGATATAAGTGGCTTATGGTCAGTTTCCATTTTGAATTTCAGCCCAAACAGGTATTGATGCATTTTCTTTACCCCATAGGCACACACTAACGCATCTTTCTCAATCATGCTGTAGGCTCTCTCAGTCTTAGACAGACTCCTGGATGCATAAGCAACCGGTTGCAGTTTCCCAAAATTATCAGCTTGTTGCAATACACAACCGATGCCATGTGACGACTCATCACATGCTTGTACCAAACGCTTACATGGATCATACAACACAAGCAATTTGTTTGAGCATAACAATTTTCTCGCTTTTACAAAGGCATTTTCTTGGCTTTTGCCCCAAACTCATTCGTCCCCTTTTCATAGTAAGACATGCAGTGGTTCTAACAGTGTGCTGAGACCAAGTAAGAAGTTACCAAAGTAGTGCAGGAGTCCAAGAAACAAATGCAGCTCCATCAGGTTCTAGGTGCATTCTCGATTGCCTCCGTCTTCGCATTGGTGGGCCTGATGCCGCCCGCTGCAATCCTCCTTCCCAGGAACTCCCCTTCAGGCACCAGGAAAACACACTTCGAGCGTTTTAACCTGAACCCCACACGGTTGAGTCGACGAAGAACCTCCTCCAGGTTCTGCAGATGCTCGACTGTGTTCCGACCTGTGACCAAGATGTTGTCCTGGAAGACCATGGTGTGCAGGACCGACTTCAGTCAGCTTTCCACGTTTCTCTGGAATACCGTCGCTGCCGATCGGATTTCAAATGGGCATCTGTTATAAACAAAAAGACCTTTGTGCTTGTTGATGCAGGTGAGGGCCTCCGATGATTCCTCCAGCTCCTGTGCCATGTAGGCTGAAGTCAGATCCAGCTTCGTGAACGTCTTTCCTCCCGCCAGCGTTGCAAAGAGGTCATCGGCCTTTGGTAGTGGGTATTGGTCCTGCAGGGAGAAACGATTGATAGTTACTTTGTAGTCGCCACAGATTTTGATGGTGCGGTCTCCCTTGAGGACAGGAACGATTGAGCTGGTTCACTCGTTGAACTCGATCGGGGAAATGATGCCCTCTCTTTGCAACCAGTCTAGCTCAATCTCTACCCTTTCTCTCATCATGTACGGTACAGTTCTTGCCTTGTGATGGATAGGTTGCGCCTCCGTAATTAGGTGGATCTGCAATTTTGCTCCTTGGAATTTCCTGATGCCTGGTTCGAACAGCGAAGGAAATTTGTTTAAGACCTGGGCACACGATGTGTCGTCAGCGGGCAATAGCGGATGGACGTCGTCCCAGTTCCAGCGTATCTTTCCCAGCCAGCTCCTGCCGAGCAGCGTGGGACCATCGCCGGGTATCACCCAGAGTGGTCGCTTGTGCACCGCTCCATCGTAGGAGACCTTTATGGTAGCACTGCCGATTACAGGAATCAGTTCTTTCGTGTAAGTTCTTAGTTTCGTGCGAACTGAGTTCAGACTGGCCTTGAGGCCTTGTTGCACCACAACCTTTCAAAAGTCTTTTTGCCCATGATGGACTGGCTCACGCCCATGTCCAGCTCCATTGACATCGGGAGTCGATTTAGTTCAACATTCAGCATTATCGGGGGACAATTCGTGGTGAATGTGTGCACCTCATGTACTTTTGCCTCCTCGATCTGAGGCTCTGGTTCGTTGTGATCCTCCGTGGATCTGTCCTCCTCTGCATCATGATGGTTTGCAGGTTTGACAGGCTCTGCAGCTCGCCTGCACACTCATTGGAGGTGTCCCATTGTTCCACACGTATTCTTTGAATCGGCATGAATGGAAATGATGATCACCCCCGCAGGGCCAACAAGGTGTTAATGGCCTTGCATTCATCACCCTTGATGGTGGACTCTGAGACATCTGCGGACGTGTAGCTGCAGGTATGTGTGAACTGCCCTGTACGTTACGATTCGAAAACAACATCACTTTGTTCACAGTAGTTGTAACAGCACTTGTGTGCTGAGAGATTTGCTTCGTATTGTCACTGGTGGCAATGAACGCCTGGGCTATCGCTATGGCCTTATTCAAGGTTGGGGACTCTACAGTCAAAAGTTTGCGAAGTATGGTTTCGTTGCCAATGCCAAGTACGAAAAAGTCTCTGAGCATGTGCTCCAAATGTCCTTCAAATTCGCAATGTCCTGCAAAGCATCTTAGCTCGGCGAAATAACTCGCCACTTCCTGGCCTTCAGACCTTTTGTCTGTGTCGAACCGGTACCTCACCATCAGAATGTTTTCCTTCGGGTTCAAATGCTCTCGGACCATTGTGCACAAATCGTCGTATGATTTCTCCGTGGGTTTCGCTAGAGTGAGCAGATTCTTCATGAGGCCATACGTTGGTGCCCCACAGACGGTGAGGAGGATCGCCCTTCATTTGACAGCTCATTCTTCCCCATCTAGCTCATTGGCCACGAAATATTGGTCGAGTCGCTCCACAAAAGTTTCCCAATCATCTCCCTCCAAGAATTTCTCCAGGATGCCCACTGTTCTCTGCATCTTTGGGTTCGCTATCTGTAGCTCATCGCCAGTTGTAGTGTATGGAGAAAGAGTCAGACTGAACACTGTGAGCTCAAAGTAAAGTGTGGCATTCGTCTTTTATTTCAGGTCTCCAGAGTGCCTCTCCAACCTGTGAAGCCTCCTTAAACACCTGTGCTCCCAAGGCATTATGGGATCCCTTGGGACTCCAGGGGATGATCCCCCTGGTGACTATACAGAGTATATACAAGTATACATATATAACAATGAGGTCAGAATTGGAGATGTTCGCTGATGATTGCACAGTGTTCAGTTCCATTCGCAACTCCTCAGATAATGGGGAAATCCGCGCCCGCATGTAGCAAGATCTAGACGACATTTAATGTTGGACTGATAAGTGACAAGTAAGATTGGTGCCACAGAACTGCCAGGTAATGACAATCTCCAACAAGCGAGAGTCTAACCACCTCCCCTTGATATCCAACAGTATTACCATCGCCAAATCCCCTACCTTCAGCATTCTGGGGTTAACATTGACCAGAAATTTAACTGGACCAGCCATATACATACTGTGGCAACACGAGCAGGTCAGAGGCTGGGTATTCTGTGGCTAGTGTCTCACCTCCTAACTCCACAAGGCCTTTCCCCCATCTATAAGGTGCAAGTCAGGAGTGCAGTGGAATACTTTCCATTTTCCTGGATGAGTGCAGCTCCAATAACACTCAAAAAGCTTGACACCATCCAGGACAAAGCAACCTGCTTGATTGGCACCCCATCCACCACCTTCAACATTCATTCCCTCCACCACCAGAGTACCGTGGCTGCAGTGTGTATCATCTACAAGTTGCACTGGAGCAACTCATCATGGCTTCTTCAGCAGCCCCTCCAAAACCCGTGATCTTAAACACCTAGAAGGAAAAGAGCAGCAAGCGCATGGGAACACTGACATCTCACCATCCTCTTGCCTAGAGGCATGGCTATTTCTGGAGCACAAGTCTTCAGCACCACAGCTGTGATGTTGTCGGAGCCCACAGCCTTTTCTGTACCCAGTGTACACAGCTGTTTCTTGATATCAAGTTGAGTGAATCGAATTGGCTGAAGACTGGCTTCTGTCATGGTGGGGACCTCAGGAGGAGGCTGATATGGATCATCCATTTGGCACTTCTGGCTGAAGATGGTTGCAAACGTTTCAGCCTTGTCTTTTGCACTCACGTGCTGTGCTCCGCCATCATTGAGAATGCGGATTTACATGGAGTCTCCTTCTCCTGTTCGCAGTTCAATGATCCACCACCTTTCACGACTGGAAGTGGCAGGACTGCAGAGCTGGGGGTCCTGGTTCATGAAACATCATCATCATCATCATCATCATTATAGGCAGTCCCTCAGAATCGAGGAAGACGCTTTCACTCTTAAAATGAGTTCTTAGGTGGCTGAACAGTCCAATACGAGAGCCATAGTCCCTGCCACAGGTGGGACAGACAATCGTTGAGGGGAAGGGAGGGTGGGACAGGTTTGATGCACGCTCTTTCCGCTGCCTACGCTTATTTTCTGCATGCTCTCGGCGATGAGACTCGAGTTGCTCAGTGTCCTCCCAGATGCACTTCCTCCACTTAGGGCGGTCTTTGGCCAGGGACTCCCAGGTGTCAGTGGGGATGTTGCACTTTATCAGGGAGGCTTTGAGGGTGTCCTTGTAACGTTTCCTCTGCCCACCTTTGACTCATTTGCCGTGAAGGAGTTTCGAGTAGAGCACTTGCTTTGGGAGTCTCGTATCTGGCATGCGGACAATGTGGCCTGCCCAATGGATTGATCAAGTGTGGTCAGTGTTTCAATGCTGGGGATGTTGGCCTGGTCGAAGACGCTAATGTTGATGCGTCTGTCCTCCCAGGGGATTTTAAGGATCTTGCGGAGACATCGTTGGTGGTATTTCTCCAGCGACTTGAGGTGTCTACTGTACATGGTCCATGTCTCTGAGCCATACAGGAGGGCAGGTATCACTGCATCCCTGTAGACCATGAGCTTGGTGGTAGATTTGAGGGCCTGGTCATCGAACACGCTTTTCCACAGGCGGCCGAAGGCTGCAATGGCGCACTGGAGGCGGTGTTGAATCTCCTCATCAATGTCTGCCTTTGTTGATAAGAAGCTCATGAGGTATGGGAAATGGTTCACGTTGTCCAGGGTCGCACCGTGGATCTTGATGACTTGGGGGGCAGTGCTGTGTGACTAGGACAGGCTGGTGGAGGACTTTTGTCTTACTGATGTTTCGTGTAAGGCCCATGCTTTCGTACGCCTCAGTAAATACGTCGACTATGTCGTGGAGTTCAGCCTCTGTATGTGCGCAGATGCAGGCGTCGTCCGCATACTGTAGCTCGACGACAGAGGTTCGGGTAGTCTTGGATCTGGTCTGGAAACGGCGAAGGTTGAACAGGTTTCCACTAGTTCTGTAGTTTAGTTCTACTCCAGTCAGGAGCTTGTTGACTGTGAGGTGGAGCATGGCGGTGAGGAAGATTGAGAAAAGAGTTGGGGTGATGACGCAATCCTGTTTGACCCCAGTCTGGACGTGGATTGGGTCTGTAATGGATCCGTTGGTAAGGATCACGTCGTCGTCGTCGTGGAGCAGATGGAGGATGTTGACGAACTTTTGGGGGCATCCAAATTGGAGAGGACACTCCATAGACCGTTGCGGTTGTCAGTGTCAAAGGCCTTTGTAAGGTCAAAGAAGGCCATCTATAAGGGCTGGCGCTGCTCCCTGCATTTTTCCTGCAGCTGTTGCACTGCAAAAATCATGTCCGTTGTGCCCCGTAGGGGACGAAATCCGCACTGTGACTCCGGGAGGAGCTCCACAGCCACAGGGAGAAGACGGTTGAGGAGGACTCTAGCGACGACTTTCCCAGTGACTGATAGCAGGGAGATTCCTCTGTAATTTCTGCAGTCGGACTTGTCCCCTTTTTTAAAGATGGTCACGATCACTGCATCTTTGAGATCTCCCGGCATGCTCTCCTCCCTCCAGATGAGAGAGATGAGGTCATGTATTCGCGCCAACAGTGCCTCTCTGCCACACTTTAGTGCCTCAGCAGGGATTCCCTGCTCCTGTAGCCTTGCTGTTCTTAAGCTGTCTTAAGGCTTTTGCTACCTCGTGCCGTATTGGGGTTCTACTGAGATGGTGGTGGGTAGCAGGATGGAGTCAAGAACACTTGAGTCAAAGGCAGAGTCTCGATTGAGGAGATCTTTGAAGTGCTCCTTCCAGCAGGCCCTGACTGCCTCAGTGTCCTTGATGAATGTTTCCCCGTTCTTGGCCAGCAGTGGGGTAGGACCTTGGGTGTTTGGACCGTAGGTGGCCTTGACTGCGATGAACAATCCTCGCACATCATTGCTGTCAGCCAGTATCTCCTGTGTTTTCTCCATCCACCACCTGTTCTTTAGGTCCCGGATTTTTTGTTGAACCTCAGTCTTGAGCCGTCTGTAATGCTGCTTTGCTGCTCCCGAGTTGGATTGTTGCTTAAGGCTCAGAAATGCTCTGGGCTTGCGATCTATTAGCTCTTGGATCTCCTGATCATTCTCATCAAACCAATCCTGGTGTTTCCTGGTTGAGTGACGGAGCGTCTCTCTCGCAGGCACTGGTTATGGAGGCCTGGAGGGCCAGACCAAGCGCTGTGGGCATTCGGCGTCTCAGGGTCTTCAAGGCACGTCAAGTTAGCTGTGAGGTGCTGACTGTATAGGGCTATCTTAGCTGGGTCTTTAATTGACCCGGCATTGATTTTTTTGCGGCACTGCTTCTGCTGCCCCCTCCGCTTTAGGGCTATGTTGATGTCGATGATGGATCGGATTAGGCGGTGATCCGTCCAGCAGTCATCAGCTCCTGTCATGGCGCAGGTAATGCACACATCCTTGCGATCCCTGGCTTGGATGATGACATAGTCGAGCAGGTGCCAGTGTTTGGAGTGAGGGTGTGGCCACGATGCCTTCTATCTGTCCCTCTGACGGAACAAGGTTTTGGTGATGAAAAGTTCATGTTCTAGACATCTAACGTGAAAGGTTAGTATGCAGGTACAGCAAGTGATCAGGAAAGCCAATGGAATCTTGGCTTTTATTGCAAAGGGGATGAAGTATAAAAGCAGGGAAGTCTTGCTACAGTTATACAGGGTATTGGTGAGGCCACACCTAGAATACTGCATGCAGTTTTGGTTTCCATATTTGCTTTGGAGGCAGTTCAGAGAAGATTCATTAGGTTGATTCCGGGGATGAGGGGGTTAACATATGAGGAAAGGTTGAGTAGGTTGAGCCTCTACTCATTGGAATTCAGAAGAATGAGAGGTGATCTTATCGAAATGTATAAGATTATGAGGGGGCTTGACAAGGTGGATGCAGAGAGGATGTTTCCACTGATAGGGGAGACTAGAACTAGGAGGCATAATCTTAGAGTAAGGGGCCGCCCATTTAAAACTGAGATGAGGAGGAATTTCTTCTCTCAGAGGGTTGTAAATCTGTGGAATTCATTGCCTCAGGGAGCTGTGGAAGCTGGGTCATTGAATAAATTTAAGAAAATGATAGACAGTTTCTTAACTGATAAGGGAATAAGGGGTTACGAGGAGCAGGCAGGGAAGTGGACCTGAGTCCATGATCAGATCAGTCATGATCATATTAAATGGCATTGAGGGGCCTAATGGTCTAATCCTGCTCCTATTTCTTATGTTCTTATGATCCGTTGATTGTTGGATCGCTTAGCTCTGTCTATGGCATGTTGCTTCTGCTTTTTAGTATGCATGTAGTCCTGTGCTGCAGCATCCACAGATTGGCACCTCATTTTTAGGTACGCCTGGTGCTGCTCATGGCATGCTCTTCTAGACTCCTCTTTGAACCAGGGTTGATCCCCTGGCTTGATGGTAATGGTAGAGTGAGGGATATGATGGGCCATGAGGTTACACATTGTCGTGTAATACAATTCTTCTGCTACTGATGTCCCAAAGCACCTTATGGATGCCCAGTTTTGAGCTACTAGATCTGTTCTGAATCTATCCCATTAAGCATGATGTAGCACCACACAACACAATGGAGAGTGTCCTCAGTGTGAAGACGGGACTTTGTCTCCACAAGGATTGTGCCGTGATCACTGCTACCAATACTGTCATGGACAGATGCATCTATGACAGGTAGATTGGTGAGGACGAGGTCAAGTAGGTTTCTCCCTCGATTTGGTTCTCTCACCACTTGCCGCAGGCCCAGTCTGGCAGCTATGTACTTCATGACTCAGCCGGCTCGATCAGTAATGATGCTATTGAACCACTCTTGGTGATGGACATTGTAGTCCCCCATCCAGAGTATATTCTGTGCCCTTGCTACCCTCAGTGCTTCTTCCAAGTAGTATTCAACATGGAGCAGTACTGATTTATCAGCTGAGGGAGGGCAGTCGTTGATAATTAGCAGGAGGTTTCCTTGCCCATGCTTGATCTTAAACCATGAGACTTCATGGGGTCCGGAGTCAATGTTGAGGACTGCCAGGGCCACTCCCTCCCAACTGTAAACTACTGTACCGCCACCCCTGGTGGGTCTGTCCTGCCGGTGGGACAGAACATACCAAAGGATGGTGATGGAGGAGTCTGGGATAATGGCTGAAAGGTATGATTCTATGAGTATGTCTATGTCAGGCCGTTGCATGACTAATCTGTGGGACAGCTCTCACAATTTTGACACAATTCCAGAGATGTTGGTGAGGAGGACTTTGCAGGGTTGACTGAGCTGGGTGTGCCATTGTCGTATCCGAAGTCGATGCCGGCATCAATGGCTTTATTCTTCTTATTGTTTCTCGTAGTGGTTTGGTACAACAGAATGGCTTGCTAGGCCATTTCAGAGGGCAGTTAAGAGTCAACCACATTGCTGGGGGTCTGGAGTCACATGTAGGCCAGACCAGGCAAGGATGGCAGATTTCCTTCCCTAAAGGGCATTAGTGAACCAGATGGGTTTTTACAGCAATCCGATAGTTTCATGGTCACCATTACAGATAATAGCTTTTTATTCCAGATTTATTTAATTAACTGAATTTAAATTCCCAAGTTGCCTTGGTGGGATTTCAACTCATGTCTCTGGATTTTTGTCCAAGCGTTTGCATTACTAGTTAGTAACATTACCACTATGCTACCATTCTGCGGCGAGAGATTTGCCTCCTGGCACCCCAAAGCCTTTCCAGCATCTACAAGGCACAAGTCAGATGTGTGATGGAATTGCCTGGATGAGTGCAGTGTCAATAACACTCGAAGCTCAACGCCATCCAGAATAAAGCAGCCCATATGATTGGTACCCCATCCATCACCTTAAATATTCACTCTATCCACCACCAGCCTACTGTGGCTGTAATGTGTACCATCTCTGTTTTCTTTCAAACAGAGGAGGCTGAAAGGAGACTTGATTGAGGTGTATCCAATTATGAGGGGCTTAGATAAGTGGATAGGAAGGACCTTTTTCCCTTAGCAAAGAGGTCAATAACCAGGGGGCATAGATTTAAAGTAATTGGTAGAAGAATTAGAGGGGAGTTGAGGAGATCGTTTTCACCCAGAGGATGATGGGGGTCTGGAACTCACTGCCTGAAAGGCTGGTAGAGACAGAAATGCTCACCATATTTAAAAAGTGCTTGGATATGCAATGGACGTGATGTAACCTCTAAGGCTATGGGCCAACAGCTGGAAAGTGGGATTAGGTTGGAAAGCTCTTTTGGCCAGCACAGACACAGTGGGCCGAGTGGACTACTGCTCCACTGAGTGGATTACTGTGGTAATGCAACCACTCACGTAAATACAATAAAGGGTCATGTGACAAGTCACATGATGACAAGTTTTCTGTAGAGTCATCTTGTAGTCTGTGTGTTTATGATGTCTGTACTGTAAAGTTCTATGATTCTATCATTCTACCTACAAGATGCACTGCTGCAACTCGCCAAGGCATCTTCGACAGCACCTCCCAAACCCACGACCTCTACCATCTAGAAGGATAAGGGCAGCAGGTGCATGGGAACACCATTGTAATATAGATCTCCCCATAGTGGACTACTGCTCCACTGAGTGGATTACTGTGGTAATGCAACCACTCACGTAAATACAATAAAGGGTCATGTGACAAGTCACATGATGACTAGTTTTCTGTAGAGTCATCTTAGAAACATAGAAACATAGAAAATCGGTGCAGGAGTAGGCCATTCGGCCCTTCTAGCCTGCACCGCCATTCAATGAGTTCATGGCTGAACTTCAGTACCCCATTCCTGCTTTCTCACCATACCCCTTGATTCCCCTAGTAGTAAGGACTTCATCTAACTCCTTTTTGAATATATTCAGTGAACTGGCCTCAACAACTTTCTGTGGTAGAGAATTCCACAGGTTCACCACTCTCTGGGTGAAGAAATTCCTCCTCATCTCGGTCCTAAATGGCTTACCCCTTATCCTTAGACTGTGTCCCCTGGTTCTGGACTTCCCCAACATTGGGAACATTCTTCCTGCATCTAACCTGTCTAACCCCATCTTGTAGTCTGTGTGTTTATGATGTCGTAAAGAATGTATCACATTGGCGATAGGATAGGATTTCTGGATTTCCTAGCTGAAATTTTTGTTGGTGGATTTTCCAGCCAACCAACCGAGAGACTTTGAGAAGTTGTTTGTTTTGCAGCACAGCTAGAAATCCACGGTAAATTACAAGCACACTTGGCAAAACTGAAGAGTCCAGATGGCTGTGCCTATGGGAATAATAGGGCGCTTGGATGAGTTCCATCATGACCGAGAGACTTTCGCATTGTATGTGGAACAGCTAGAAATGTTTTTCACCGCAAATAGTATCGTTGATGTCCCTGATTAAGAAAACTGGGTGGTGTTAGAAATGAAATGGGCTATTTTCCTAACTGAAGCAGGCCCTAAGGTATATGAAACCCTGAAAAATGTGCTTGTTCCTACAAGCCAAAGGTTATGCCACCGACGGAGATTCGAGCCAAGTTAGAACAGCATTACAATCCTGAGCCCTTGGAAATTGCTGAAAGTTATTGTTTTGGAATATGAGATCAATTCATTGATGAGAGTATCAGTGACTACATTGTAGCTTTAAAAAAGCTATTCATTCACTGTCATTTGGAAACTTTCAGTACCGAGCATTGTGTGATCGCTTTCTTTGTGGGATGAAAAAAGAAGCAATCAGAAAAAAGTTGTTGACAAACCCTAACTTGACTTTTGATTTAGTTTGTCAGACAGCTATATTGATAGATATGGCCAACCAATACTCCCGAGAATTTCTTGCCATTTCCAGTCATCAGACAACAGAGGTGAATCGCCTGCAGGTTAAAAATAAAAGGCAGTTGGGCCCCAAGGCCTAAGCAACTGGTCAAGGTAACAGTGCATTGAAGTCATGTGATCAGTGTCTAGGACAACACATCACGTAAAGCTGTCCATATGTGAAGGCAGAGTGTTTCTTCTGCAAGAAAACGAGGCATCTTGCGAAGGCATGCCGACTGAAGAGTAAACCGATGTTCAAGGCTAGAAGTAGAAATCGCCAGAGATTACATAGCATTGAAGAGAAGCAAAAGGATGACGAGGTTCTGACATACACATCATCAGAAGCAAAGAAATATAGAAACATAGAAAATAGGTGCAGAAGTAGGCCATTCGGCCCTTCAAGCCTGCACCACCATTTAATAAGATCACAGCTGATCATTGACCTCAGTACCCCTTTCTTGCTTTCTCTCCATACCGCTTGATCACTTTAGCCATAAGGGCCATATCTAACTCCCTCTTAAATATATCTAATGAACTGGCATCAACAACTCTCTGTGGTAGAGAATTCCAGAGGTTAACAACTCTCTGAATGAAGATGTTTCTCCTCATCTCGGTCCTAAATGGCTTACCCCTTATCCTTAGACTGTGACCCCTAGTTCTGGACTTCCCCAACATCGGGAACATTCTTCCTGCATCTAACCTGTTCAGTCCCGTCAGAATTTTATATGTTTCTATAAGATCCCCTCTCATTCTTCAAAACTCCAGTGAATACAGGCCCAATCGATCCAGTCTCTCCTCATATGTCAGTCCCGCCATCCCGGGAATCAGTCTGGTGAACCTTCGCTGCACTCCCTCAATAGCAAGAACATCCTTCCTCAGGTTAGGAGACCAAAACTGAACGCAATATTCTTAGTGAAGCCTCACCAAGGCCCTGTACAACTGCAGTAAGACCTCCCTGCTCCTATACTCAAATCCCCTAGCTATGAAGGCCAACCAACATGCCATTTGCCTTCTTCAAAGCCTGCTGTACCTGCATGCCAACTTTCAATGACTGATGTACCATGACACCCAGGTTTCATTGCACCTCCCCTTTTCCTAATCTGCCGCCATTCTGATAATATTCTGCCTTCATGTTTTTGCCACCAAAGTGGATATCCTCACATTTATCCACATTATACTGCATCTGCCAGGTGGTTGCCACTTGCCTAACCTGTCCAAGTCACCCTGCAGCCTCTTAGCATTCTCCTCACAGCTCACACCGCCACCCAGCTTAGTGTCGTCTGCAAACTTGGAGATTGTACACTCAATTCCTTCATCTAAATCATTGATGTATATTGTAAATAGCTGGGGTCCAAGCACTAAGCCCTGCGGCACGCCACTACTCACTGCCTGACATTCTGAGAAGGACCCGTTTATCCCGAATCTCTGCTTCCTGTCTGCCAACCAGTTCACTATCCACGTCAATACATTGCCCCCAATACCATGTGCTTTAATTTTGCACACCAATCTCTTGTGTGGGACCTTGACAAAAGCCTTTTGAAAGTCCAAATACACCACATCCACTGGTTCCCCTGTGTCCACTCTACTAGTTACATCCTCAAAAAATTCTAGAAGATTTGTCAAGCATGATTTCCCTTTCATAAATCCATGCTGACTTGAACCGATCCAGTCACTGCTTTCCAAATGCGCTGCTATTTCATCTTTAATAATTGATTCCAACATTTTCCCCACTACTGATGTCAGGCTAACTGGTCTATAATTCCCCGTTTTCTTTCTCCCTCCTTTTTGAAAAAGTGGTGTTACATTAGCTACCCTCCAGTCCATAGGAACAGATCCAGAGTGGATAGACTGTTGGAAAATGATCACCAATGCATCCACGATTTCTAGGGCCACTTCCTTAAGTACTCTGGGATGCAGACTATCAGGCCCTGGTATTTATCGGCCTTCAATCCCATCAATTTCCCCATCATAATTTCCTGACTAATAAGGATTTCTTTCAGTTCCTCCTTCTTGCTAGACTCTTGGTCCTCTAGTATTTCTGGAAGCTTATATGTGTCTTCCTTTGTGAAGACAGAACCAAAGTATTTGTTCGATTGGTCTGCCATTTCTTTGTTCCCCATTATAAATTCACCTGATTCTGACTACAATGTACCTACATTTGTCTTCATTAATCTTTTTCTCTTCACATATCTATAGAAGCTTTTGCAGTCAGTTTTTATGTTCCCAGCAAGCTTCCTCTCATACTCTAAGTTCCCCTTCCTAATTAAATCCTTTGTCCTCCTCTGTTGAATTCTAAATTTCTCCCAGTCCTCAGGTTTGCTGCTTTTTCTGGCCAATTTATATGCCTTTTCCTTGGATTTAACACTATCCCTAATTTTCCTTGTTAACCACGGTTGAGTCACCTTCCCCGTTTTGTTTTTACTGCAGACAGTGATGTACAATTGTTGAAGTTCATCCATGTGATCTTTAAATGTTTGCCATTGCCTATGCACCGTCAACCCTTTAAGTATCATTTACCAGTCTATTCTAGCCAAGTCACGTCTCATACCATCGAAGTTACCTTTCCTTAAATTCAGGACCCTAGTCTCTGAATTAACTGTGTCACTCTCCATCTTAATAAAGAATTCTACCATATTATGGTCACTCTTCCCCAAGGGTCCTCACACAACAAGATTGCTAATTAGTCCTTTCTCATTACACATCACCCAGTCTCGGATGGCCAGCTCTTCAGTTGGTTTCTCGACATATTGGTCTAGAAAATCATCCCTAATACACTTCAGGAAATCCTCCTCCACCGTATTACTACCAGTTTGATTAGCCCAATCTATATTTAGATTAAAGTCACCCATGATAACTGCTATACCTTTATTGCATGCATCCCTAATTTCTTGATTGATGCTGTCCCCAACCTCACTACTACTGTTTGTTGGTCTGTACACAACTCCCACCAGCGTTTTCTGCCCTTTGGTATTCCGCAGCTCTACCCTTATAGATTCCACATCATGCAAGCTAATGTCCTTCCTTACTATTGCGTTAATTTCCTCTTTAACCAGCAACGCTACCCCACCTCCTTTTCCTTTCTGTCTATCCTTCCTGAATGTTGAATACCCCTGGATGTTGAGTTTCCAGCCTTGGTCACTCTGGAGCCATGTCTCCGTAACCCCAATTATATCATATTCCTTAATAGCTGCCTGCGCAGATAGTTCGTCCACCTTATTATGAATACTCCTCGCAGTGAGGCAGAGAGTCTTCAGGTTTGTCTTTTTAACACACTTTGTCCCTTTTGAATTTTGCTGTAATGTGGCCCTTTTTGATTTTTACCTTGGGTTTCTCTGCGCTCCAATTTTCCTTATCTCCTTTTTACCTTTTGCTTCTGCCCCCATTTTACTTCCCTCTGTCTCCCTGCATAGATTTCCATCCCCCTGTCATATTAGTTTAACCCCGCCCCAACAGCACTAGCAAACACTCCCCCTATGACATTGGTTCCGGTCCTGCCCAGGTGCAGACTGTCCGGTTTGTACTGGTTCCACCTTATCCAGAACTGGTTCTAATGTCCCAGGAATTTGAATCCCTCCCTCCTGCACCATTCCTCAAGCCACGTATTCATCTTAGCTCTCCTGCCATTCCTACTCTGACGAGCACGTGGCATTGGTAGCAATCCTGAGATTACTGCCTTTGAGGTCCTACTTTTTAATTTAACTCCTAGCTCACTAAACTGAGCTTGTAGGACCTCATCCGTTTATTTACCTATGTACCACGACAGCTGGCTGTTCACCCTCCCCCTCCAAAATACGCTGCAGCCGCTCCAAGACATCCTTGACCCTTGCACCAGGAAGGCAACATACCATCCTGGAGTCTTGTTTGCGGCCGCAGAAACGCCTGTCTATTCCCTTTATAATAGAATCCCCTATGTGCAGTAGAGCCACCCCTGGTGCCATGAACTTGGCTGCTGCTGCCTTCCCCTGATGAATCATCCCCCCCAACAGCACCAGTATCTGTTTTGGAGGAGGATGACTGCACACTACCTTCCTTCCACTGCTCTGCCTGATGGTCACCCATTCACTATCTGCCTGAGTAAACTTTACCTGCGGTGTGACCAACTCACTAAACGTGTTATTCAAGACATCCTCAGCATCGAGGATGCTCCAGAGTAAATCCATGCGCAGCTCCAGTGCTGCAATGCAATCTGTCAGGGGCTGCAGCTGGATACACTTCCTGCACATGTAGTCGTCAGGGACACTGGAAGCCTCCCTGGCTTCCCACATAACACAGGAGGAGCATGATATGGGTCTGGGCTCTCCTACCATCCCTTAAATTATTTAATTTGGCAACAATGCCAAAGTTTTCTTACTGCTAAGAACAACAAAAAAGATAAAGTAAAAGAAAACTACTCACCACTCAACCAGTCAATCACTTACCCTCTTGGCTGTGACATCACCCTTCGATTACTTTTTACTTCTTTCTTACTTTTGACCCTGTTTCAGCTAGCTGCTCCAATGACTGCTGCTGATCCCCGGCCTCCCGCTGGGCCTTTATAGGTCTCTCCTCGCTCCTCCTCCGGCTGTTCACTCCACCACCAACTGCCTGAAGGTACCTAACAACGAGTCGCGATGTATCGTCATCCAAGTAGTCGTTGCAGAAACCAGGATACCATGGAGATTGACACTGGTGCATGCATGAGCGTAGTACCAGAATCGTTATATCTCGAAAAGTTGAGTGATTTTCCACTGAAAAAGTCGAAGATAGAGCTGCGAGGCTACTCAGGAGAGAAAATCCCTGTGGTAGGACATATCACTGTTCCAGTGAAATACAAGGATCAGTTTCAGAGCTTGCCTCTCTTAGTCATGACAGGAGACAAGCCTGCCTTAATAGGTAGAAATTGGTTGGAATAACAGAAGCTGGATTGGAATAAGATTTTTCGTGTTGAAACGAGATTTGCATCGAAAAATGATGTTATCAAACAGTATCTAAAGATGTTCTGCGAAACAGGCAGTCCGATCCAAGGTTTCAAGGTGAGTGTCAGAGTGCAGAAGGACACTAGACCAGTATACTGCAAGCCACGTCCCGTACCGGACGCATTCAAGGAGAAAGTTGAGCAAGAACATAAAAGACTAGAAATTGAGAACATTATCTCTAAGGTAGATCTAAGTAATTGGGCTACACCCATTGTTGTTATACCCAAGTCAGATGGTAAGGTAAGGTTATGTGGTGATTATAAAATAACCGTGAACGAGGTTCTAGAGGGTAATCTACCCAATACATTGCCAAAGGTAGAAGATTTGTTCACAACGCTGACAGGTGACCAGATCTTCTCAAAGTTAGATCTCACAAATGCCTACTTACAACTTGAGCTAGATGAGGAGTCCAAGTCATGCTTGACTATAAATACACATCTAGGTCTATATCAATTTAATAGGCCACCATTTGGAATGTCTCCCGCCCCCGCCATATTACAAGGGGTGATGAACCAGATTTTGCAAGGCATTGAAGGGGTAGTATGTTATTTAGATGACATATACATTGCAGCACCAAACAGGCAAATCCATAATAACATATTGAATGAAGTGGTCAAACGGCTAGAGAAGCACAGAGTATGAGTGACTGCTCACAAGTGTGAGTTATTTCAAAACTCAGTGGAGTACTTAGGGCACAGAGTAGAAAAAGATGGTTTACATCCAAACAAGAGAAAGCTGGATGCAATCAGAAATGCACCCACTCCTAAGAATGTCAATGCACTTCAATCATTTTTGGGTCTTTTGAACTATTATGGGACATTCCTACCAAATTTGGCTACAGTGTTACATCCACTGAATGAGCTGTTGAAAAAACAGGTCCATTGGAAGTGGTCAGGAGAATGCGACGCAGCATTCAAAGAGTGTAAAAGTAAGTTGGTAGAGAGTTCCATGTTAGTTCTCCATGACATATCTAAGGAGATCAATCTAGCATGTGATGCCTCTCTGTATGGAGTTGGGGCAGTGATCTCTTATATACTACATAGTGGGGAGGAGAGACTTTGCTTCACACCCGCTCAGTGCCAGTGAGCGTAATTATGCGCAAAGCAAAAGAGAAGCTTTGGCATTAAATTTTGGGGCAAAAATTCCACAAATACTTGTATGATCGTATGATTGTTACTGACCATAAGCCCCTGACAACAATCGTCCATCCAAAATCCCCAGTTCCAAACTTAGCTGCAGAACGAATGCAGAGATGGGCTTTGATTTTGTCAACATATACGTGTGAAATTGAGTACAGATGATCAGCTGATCCCAGTAATGCTGATGCTATCTCCAGGTTGTCATTCCTATCACAAGTTACACCCAATAGGGAAGAAGTGTTCTATTTTTCATATATTGATGAACTGCCAGTCACAGCTGAAGAAGTTGGTAGAGCAACCAAACGTGACCCAGTTATGTCAAGGGTATATGATTATATAGCAAATGGCTGGCCAAACGAAGTATCAGAGAAAGATATTCATCCATACTTCATTCGTAGGAATGAATTATCAATGGATAAAGATTGTATCATGTAGGGTGTAAGAGTAGTATTCCAAATAAGTTCAAGTCCAAATTGTTAGGGGATCTTCATGACCAGCAGCTGGGAATGTGCTTGACCAAGAGTTTTGTACAATTACTTTTGGTGGCTAGGTCTAGTTAAAGATATAGAGTACATCGTCAGTCAGTGTACGACATGTCAATCAGTAAGCAAGAAATCACCATCAGTACCATTACAGCCATGGAAATGTCCTTCCAGGGTATGGCAAAGGTTACATGTAGATTTTGCTGAGCTAGAAGGACAACAATTGTTCATTGTGATTGATAACCCTCCGAAGTGGGTCGAGGTGTTTCTGATGCGGAAAATAACAACAAATAAAACACTTGACAATTTGTGAAGATTGTTTTCTTCATATGGCTGATAATGGGCCACAATTTTGTTCAGAAGAATTTGCACATTTCATGAGTGGAAAAGCTGTGAAACATACCAAGATTCAACCGTACCACTCTGCTTCAAATGGTGCAGCAGAGCGCACAGTACAAATTGTAAAATGTGCTCTCAACAACCAAAGTTGGATCCAAATCCAAAGTAACAGCAGTTGTCGTTAGACCACAATTTGGCAAATTTTCTAATTACTTATCATAATACTCCTCATACGACTAATGGTAGAACTCCAGCAGAGTTGTTTCTCAAATGACAGCCACGAACCAGGTTCCGTTGTTAAAGCCAAACTTGACACAGTCCGTAGAAGAGAAACAATTAAGACAGAAAGAGAATCATGATAGAGGTAGAGTAAGAGAGACAAGTGTAAAATTGAATCAGAAGGTTAGAGTGAAGAACCATCACCATACATGGCTAAAGTGGTTACCAGGAAGAGTAGTGAAGATATGTGGCCTTTGCACAGATTTGGTCATGATGTTTGATCATGTAACGGTTAGGTATGTTCACATAGATTATATTTTACCTACAGATGTGGAAAGAGTTGAAAGTTGGAATGATTCGACTATTTCTGATGAGTCAGATAGTCTTGTTACAATTAGATTACCAGTAGCAAATCCTACATCAGATGTACTAGAAACAAGTCCAAGAGAAAGTCAAATTTAAGTCTGAGTCCGAGTCAGGCAGACAAACCGTCTGAAGTTGTAGAAAGTCAAAATGTAGATCAAGGTTTGCCCTTGGAGAAAAACATTCCTCAGGCTCAGCCTAGAATGAGTCTAAGTTCGACAGCAAGTTTGGAAAGTTGTGTTCAAGAACGAAGGTATCCTCTTTGAAACAGAATACCAGTGGTTAAGTTTGATTTGTAAATATGGCAAAATACGTCCATATCTTTTGTTGTGTATAAATCCCACATCTCTGATAAGTTGCTTTTTTTCTTTTACCTTTCCCTGGTAGTGTGGGGATATAGTAAAGCCCTCAGTGGAACTTTTTAAAATTCATTCAATGGATGTGGGCATCGCTGGCAAGGCCAGCATTTATTGCCCATTCCTAATTAAATTGAGAAGGTGGTGGTGAGCCGCCTTCTTGAACCACTGCAGTCCGTGTGGTGAAGGTACTCCCATAGTGCTGTTAGGAAGGAAGTACCAAGACTTTGAGCCAGCAACGATGAACGAACGACGATATATTTCCATACAAGTTATGTATGATGGTTATTTTATTATGATTAATTCGTCATTAAGGAGGGAGAAGTGTAATTTAGAGGTCCCCTAGTGGACTGCTGATCCACCTAGTGGACTACTGTGGTCATGTACCCACTCATGTAAATACAATAAACTGTCATGTGACAAGTCACATGATGACAAGTTTTCTGTTGAGCCATCTTGTATTCTGTGTATTTATGATGTCGTAAAGAATATATCACAACCATCACCTGCAAATTCCCCTCCAAGTTACACACCATCCTGACTTGGAAATATATCGCCGTTCGTTCATCGTTGCTGGCTCAAAGTCTTGGTACTTCCTTCCTAACAGCACTATGGGAGTACCTTCACCACACGGACTGCAGTGGTTCAAGAAGGCGGCTTACCACCACCTTCTCAATTTAATTAGGAATGGGCAATAAATGCTGGCCTTGCCAGCGATGCCCACATCCATTGAATGAATTTTAAAAAGTTCCACTGAGGGCTTTACTATATCCCCACACTACCAGGGAAAAGTAAAAGAAAAAAAGCAACTTATCAGAGATGAACAATGTGGGATTTATGGTTAGGTATGTCTTCCAGAGTCTTATTTGATTTCGTTTTGGGGAAGACCATGCGCAGAACTCGACACTGGTTTAAAATGAACAAACTTCAGATGAAAACTAGGAAATAGAAGAAACATTTATCCCACTGATTAGTGGAAACATGGAATAGGCGTCAAACAACAAGGATAGAGGCTGAAACAATTAGCCCATTTAAAAAGGAGCTGGTTTAATATGTGATTGGGAACAGGATAAGAAATTACAGGGATAAATATAAATTTTAACAATCTACTATACGTGGGTTCTGATGTCTTGCATGTTGCTGGGATGAGTGAAGCAGTTTTTTTGTGGAGGGCATCAGATACAATTGAATAGTGGAACTATAATGATGAAAGAATATTCTGGAGGTTGGCTTAATTGCTTTTTAGGGTCAGGGAATATTAGTGCAGAGCTTTCCATTAGGAGTTTAAATAAGTGGGTAGAGTCCATGATCGGATAGATTGTATATGGTCTATGGAAGGAGGAGGCTTCAGTAGCCCTTTCTGATTCTATGATTTATGCTCTTGCGTTCTAAGAACATTTTCAATCTTTTTTGTGCCATATTAGGTAACATTAAGTTGTTCTCCTAAACATAAATGGAAAGTATTAAAATTGAAATCTCTTTCTACACATTGCAACACCAGACTTTCCATTTTACCGCACATATTAGTGTATTCAGTTGAGTATCTTTCATAAATCCCCAGAAAAGAGGTGGTGCAGTCTATTCAGACAAACTGAAACAGATGATGGTAACACAAGATATCTCAACAGGGACAATGAGTTATGGTAACTCTTTTATGAGCCTGAAAGAACCGTAATTCATGAGAACCGCAGCCACAAATGAGTTATGCTCTTTTACACACTTGAAATAATGCCTGGAATTCACCCATTCGGCAAGTTACTCATTTAGAAAAATAACATTGATATGTGTATATCTGTGTCTGCACTTCCTCTGATAGATCTATAAATTCTTCGCTGTTAATTTTGGAATGCAGGATACTGTTGCCAACTTGTAATTGCTTTTTTTTGCCCTTGGGATCTTCATATGCATGACTCGTCAATGCTGAGATAAGTGGAAGTGCCAGTCACACTTACAGAATAAATGAACACCTCCTAATTTAACTAGACTGACTCATGCAGTTGGAACAGAAATTAACAATTCTCCAATTCTCACCTTCAGTATTCATAGAAAGATTTATCTTGGCTACATCAGTATACGTGATATAAATAACAAAACTTAAAACAAGAAATCACAGCATGTTGCTATGGCATCCTAACCATGTTTAGCATAGAATTAATAACATATGCCACTCTTCCACATCTTTACTAATTCAAATTCTCCCCAAATAAAATGAGACTGCCTTTGATTTCTATTTTCATCTAACATTCTGAGATGTGGCGGTTCTCAGTCGTATAAAACTAGAAAATACTATTCTTTAATAAAAAGTTAGTATACAGGTACAGCAAATGGAATGTTGGCCTTTATTGCAAGGGGGATAGAGTATAAAAGCAGAGAAGTCCTGCTACAACTGTACAGGGTATTGGTGATGCCACAACTGGAGTACTGCATACAGTTTTGGTTTCCATATTTAAGAAAGGATATACTTGCATTGGAGGCTGTTCAGAGAAGGTTCACGAGGTTGATTCTGGAGATGAGGAGGTTGATTTATGAAGATAGGTTGAGTAGTTTGGGCCTATACTCATTGGAGTTCAGAAGAATGAGAGGTGATCTTATCGAAACATATAAGATAATGAGGGGACTCGACAAGGTGGATGCAGAGAGGATATTTCCACTCATAGGGGAAACTAGAACTAGGGGACACAGTCTCAGAATAAGGGGTTTCCCATTTAAAACTGAGATAAGGAGGAATTTCTTCTCTCAGAGGGTTGTAAATCTGTGGAATTCTCTGCCCCAGAGAGCTGTGGAGGCGGGGCCATTGAATATATATAAGGCGGAGACAGATTTTTGAGCAATAAGGAAATAAAGGGTTATGGGGAGCGGGCAGGGAAGTGGAGCTGAGTCCATGATCAGACCAGCCATGATCTTATTAAATGACGGAGCAGGATCGAGGGGCCAGGTGGCCTACTCCTGCTCCTATTTCTTATGTTCTTATGTTCTAATGTTTCTAAAAAAGAAGTGATTTTTTTTTCCTATCTAATTGGATAGCTCTTTCAAAGAACCGGCACAGATATGATGGGCTGAATGGCCTCCTTCTGTGCTGTATAATTCTATGATTCTAGGTCTGCAAGTTTTAATTGCATGGTCTGTTTCCTCAGGAAATTAGGGAAGATCGAGATCGAGCACGACTGGACTCCATGGTGCTGCTCATTATGAAACTGGACCAGCTTGACCAAGACATTGAAAATGCTCTCAGCACAAACTCGTCTCCATCCACTACTCCAACTGTTAAGAGAAGACACATTCCTGTGAGTACATTTACTTACAATCACATTCTATTCTTACATGTATGCTTTGTTTACTCATACTGAATATTGTCCAAATCTTCATTGAGACTGATCTATAAAAACAGATTTTGGGAATAGTTTAATTTCAGGGTAACAGTCAGCGAGACAATTTTAAAATATGTATATATGTAATTTTATTAAAACAGATTAAGGAAGGTAAGGGCAGAACATAGTCAGCCATGTTAAGACATTATAATTGAAACTAGGATATCTAACCTCAATTGATGGTTCTCACTTGACATCCTCAAAACAGCATCTAATTAAGGTCTTCAGGTAAAATTCATTGGAGAGACAAGTGGCTGGATTTTTGGCTTTAAAGATTTCAGAGCGGTAATGGCGGCAGGGCGGTACTGATGCCGCCTTGAAAATGTTTGCGCCCTCATCTGCAAATTTCGGCAAGAAATTAGGTTCCATGATCGGGGGCGCAAGATCAGATGTTACACAACAAAGTTTTTGCGCCCCAGCCGAAAATCGTGGCGTTAAAAAAGATTAGTTCATTTAAGGAACTTCATTGTTGCTCAGTGCCCTGCAATATAATGTTATATATTGCAGGGTTTTCTTTTGGTGGAGGGAGTTCTTGTTACTTTGTTGCAGTAAAATTTATGATTGGGGACTTGTGTATCATTCTAACGTTCACGGGAGATGTGCCTTTTTGGGGGCACATAGCATGTCCTGTGTTAGCTCCATCCCGCAGTTTCCTCCGTTTAGGAGAACCGGACCATTATGAGCTGGCGATGTGTGACACTTCGTCCGGCAGCATCTCCATGCTGCCTCCCCCGCGGATGTGTGGCTGTCCAATGGCGGCTTCGCCAGGCTCCTCTTCATCGTCCTCCTCCTACTGAGGTGGGCCTGCAATCCCCATTGGCAATTTCTGGCCCCTAATGATGGCCAAGCTTTGCAACACGCAGCACACCACAATGAATTTGGATACCTGTTGAGGGGTGTATTGAAGGCTGCCTCCAGTGCGTCAGTTTGCCTGTAGGAGCTGGCATATCTCTGTCAGCACTTCCTTTCAAAAGCGCAGCCTTCTCACACACTGCTCCTCAGAGAGCTGGAGGTATGAGCGTTGGTCCCTGTAAACCCGTGGGGGGTAAGCCCGCCTCCGCAGACGCCTTCGACTTCTCATCCGTGGCCTGAAATGGCCAAGAGCCCTTCTTCTAGCTTGATGCTGCCTGCCAATAGCATGGAGCAAGTTACGCTGTTGAACTAATAATGCCCCCATTAAATTCTCTCACTAAAGTGGCAGATAAAAGTACCATTTGCAAGTTGAAGCTTTACGCAGCGTGTTCTGCGCAACTGTTGCAGTCAATGTGACTTGCGATGTAGGAGCCTCATCCCTCCATTTAAATACGCTGCCAATACCACCTGATGCACCCTGGGAATGCCTGGTTTCTCAGACTTTTCCTGGGACGGGCGTTAAATGAGGCGTTAGGGCTGAATTTTGCATCCGGGGCGCTAGCACAGCATTGCACGAGGAGTGACATCATGATCTCAGTGAAACTCGAGAGTGGCATGGTACATTTTTGCACCACCGCAAACCATGAGCCAAAATACCGGTTGGGCAGTAAAAGCTGTACGCCCGCCGTTACACCTCGAAATGGCACTTACCGCCCTCCAGGGCGCCAACTGTGGAGCAAGAAATCCGAAAATCCAGCCCAAGTTAACTCACTGTGATCAATAAAGTAAAACTGCAACATCTGAACAGCAGCATAATAGAAACTTAAGGATATGTCAACAGGTCTCGTAGCCTCCCCTCCCCCAATGCCCCAAAGGTGAAAAAACTGGCACAAGACAGAGAAAGAAACGAGGAAAATAATAACTTTAAGTACGTTTTTAAGGTAAATCACTAGGATTTTATTTTCGGAGATTGTTACAAACTATGTTATAATGTTGCCATTCTTCAAAATAACATTTAATAGCCTTGAAATTATACTGTGCAGTATTACCATATAAAAAGGCAAATTCAGCAGATTGCACTCCTGGATTAGAATCTCACGAGTTGGGAACACAGATCAGCGAATTAGGTTTACAATATTATAGTCCTATCTTCAAGTTGTGTTACCATTTGGTGAGACTCTGCTCAAGGAGCACAGACTTGCTGAATTTTCTCTTTAATGCCTTTTACCAAATTCTTTTGACTGTTGTTTTAGTGAAAATATTAATCTATGTAAAATAAATAGGTTAAAATGAATATTAAAGTAACGGAGAAAGAAATTTGATACAAGTGCATTAAACTTTCATACGATAAGATCACACAGTGTGATTTTCATGGCATTATTCTTTGTGTTGTAAGCATGTGTTTTGATAATGATCTTAACACTACGCTTGCATGTAAAAAGATTTCTGACAAAGGATATTTTGTGGAGATTATTTGTTTTAAATTACTATGCTATGTTACTTTGAAGTAAAATAGCACAAAGACCTTTTCTTCATTTTATAAGCATTAAATAATTTCAGTTTTTAACAGTACCATTTCAGCTGTGCTCTGAAAGATCGAGCTGCTACATGATTTCACTCTTGAACTTACATGCTGCTGAGGGATGATGTCACAGCAGATAGATTATTGTTTACAGATGTTGACATAAACCTTGCAAAGTCTCCTGGGAAAGGAAATGGGAGTGAAATGCTGCAGCATTTAAAGCACATGTGGCGTCATTATGAAAATATGCTGGAACATTCAACCCATGATCAGATTTTACGCAGTCCACAGTTATATATATATATTCCCATTAAATGTTTAATCCCTTAAGTATCTTTGCTACACAGAGCAATGAGTGCAATGATATTATTTTATGACTGCACTGCATTACTGCTGTTTAATGGAACTATATTTGCTGTTGCTAATCTCAAGCAGTTTTCTTTTACAATTTTTTCTCACTTTACAAGAAATTATTCATTCCTCACAATGTTATACATATTAGATGTGTTCCTGGTCCCAATGACAGCAACTCAGGAGGCACACCTTAAACATTCCATTTTATTGTAGAATACGAAAATAAAATGTCTGAAGCATTGAAAAAAGTTGGGCACCAGGTAAAATCACCTTCTGAGCACAATATTTATTGCCTCCCCAAGGATATGATTGAAAGTTTCCATTAAGTTGAGTGATATGCCTGGACTGCAGTTCTGTGCAGATACTGCTATAAAAATCATTAACATTTTCAATACAAATTCACTTTTCATTCACTTTGGGATTCCACAGTTCTCAGACCATCATCTGGCTGAGACAACAAGGACCATAAGGAGGTGCACAAAGCGAGCCAAGGTGGCTCGCCTCCCTGGTTCCATTGCTGTTTTGACGGAAGTGACAGCTGAGCAGAAATCCAAAGCTCAGCAAATGGAACTGATTGTGCAAACCAGCAGAACACTCCATAGCTTAGTCGTTTACCTCTGTATTATACAAAATGTAAATATGGTCTATAAAGGCTCCCCCAATTGCCCAAAGCTAAAATTGATTTCAGGGTGTGCTACTGATCTATATTGAGCAGGAAGATCCCAGGTTTGATCCCTGGTCTTGTTCGAAGTCAGTAAATGCAGCTGGAGCAGCAGTGAAGGTGCTACTACAATTGACCTCAGTGTGCTGATACAACGATAAGAAAATGAGCCAGGGTTCCCACTCTTAAACAATATCCAGGGACTCATGCTGGAAAGTGTAGATGTGTGGCTGTGAAGTGTGGACAGGATCAGGCATGGTGTGATACCCCAATGATTGTGATGCCCCAATGATTGTGATGTCCCATTGGTCGTGATGTCCCATTGGTCGTGATATCCCATTGGTCGTGATGTCCCATTGGTCGTCATGCCCCATTGGTCATGATGTCCCATTGGTCGTGAGGTCCCATTGGTTGTGATGTTCCATGGGTTGCGATGTCCCATGGGTTGCGATGTCCTATTGGTTGCGATGTCCTATTGGTTGCGATGTCCCATTGGTTGCGATGTCCCATTGGTTGCGATGTCCCATGGGTTGTGATGCACCATAGGTTGTGATACCCCATTGGTTGTGATGTCCCATTGGTTGTGATGTCCCATTGCTCGTGATGCCCCATTGGTTGTGATGCCCCATTAGTTGCGGTGTCCCATTGCTCGTGATGCCCCATTGGTTGTGATGCCCCATTGGTTGCGGTGTCCCATTGGTTGCGGTGTCCCATGGGTTGTGATGCCCCAGGCTCAAATGAGTCACGTGGTGGGTTGGGGCAGGGTGAAATGTTAAAAATCTGAATGCCGACCCCAACCTGCCTCCAATTCACCTACTTACAGTTTTAATGGTGGCAGGACGGGGGAAAGGTTACCAACCCACTCACAAGAGGCGGGTTGGCAATTTAACTATTCTAATGAGGCTTGGAGCCTCACACGTATTCACCATTTAAAATTTAACCGTGGCTGGCCGGGTTTTCTGGGCCTCAGGAAACCCAGTGGCTAAAGGGCTGCTGCATCCAGGAGGAAAGTGCCTTTCCACTTATCTGCTGGATCCAGTTTATCTGCTTCACCCGCCCCCCCGAACCCCCCTCTCCCCATCAATCTCCCTTGTGGCCTCCGGTCTTTGATCACCCCGGCTTCCAATCCCCCTGATGTTACCCAGTTCACAACTCCCAATCTTCCTCCCCCTGCTCCGGCTTCACGATCTCCCCCAACTCAGGACTCCCGATCTTCACCAGGCCTACCCACCCGACAGCCAGTCAGCCTCTCAATTTGGGTGTCCGCCGTCGGGAAATGGAGACAAAAATTTTAATCAGGTCCTGCCAGTAAAATCGGCAGGGCCTGAGGGAATCCCATTCTTCCCGGTTTCCCGACCTCAATTCAGCACTGCCGCTCCCTTTCCACCTCCAAGTTAACATCTAGCCCTAAGTGGGGGGTGGGTGGGTGAATGGACAAAGAGAGCAGAGCTTGGGGAAAGAGAAAAGAGAACAGGGGTATAGGATGAAGATGGGGGAAAGGGGACAGGAGATGAATGTTAACCAATTATCTCAGCAAGGAAGGGACAGACAATCAGCCAATGAAAAGAAAAAAAAAATAAAGTGTTGTGTATGGAGAAAGAGTCAGACTGAACACTGTGAGCTCAAAGCAAAGTGTGACCTTAGTCTTTTATTGGAGGTCTCCAGAGTGTCTCTCCAACCTGTGAAGCCTCCTTAAATACCTGTGCTCCCAAGGGATTATGGGATCCCTTGGGACACCAGGGGATGAGCCCTCTGGTGGCTGTACAGAGTAAATACAAGTCCACATGTATAACAACACTCCCCCCGCAAAAAAGATAATAATGTAACTATTTACAATGTGAGTCGATCTGGGGCCCTTCTTGCCCTGGTTGATCGTCTCGGTGTGAAAGCTGGTGTTGTTGAATCATTTGTTGGGCCCTCACTGGGCTGCTGTGCAGCTGGCCTTGCTGGGCTGCCTGGTATGGTGGGTCCTGCTGGGATGCTGTGGATGATGGGTTCTGTTTCGTGATCAGCCGTGGTGCTGGTTGCCACTGATGTGTGTGTTGGGGGGTCAAAAAAGGAAGGGTCCAAAGTGGATTGCTCAGGGTAGTTCGTGAATCTGAGTTTGATTTGGTCCAAGTGTTTCCGGTGAATGAGTCCATTTGAAAGTTTGACCTGAAACACCCTGCTCCACTCTTTGGCCACGACAGTGCCGGGAAGCCACTTGGGACCTTGTCCATAATTCAATACAAATACAGGATCATTGATTTCAATCTCACGTGACACATTTTCACTATCATGGTATGCACTTTGTTAAGCCGCCTGCTCTCTACCTGTTCATGTAGATCAGGGTGAACTATTGAGAGCCTTGTCTTAAGTGCTCTTTTCATGAGCAGTTCAGCAGGTGGAATCCCAGTGAGTGAGTGGGGTCTCGTGCAGTAGCAAAGCAGGACTCAGGATAGACGAGTCTGCAGTGAGCCTTCAGTTACGCTCTTCAGGCCTTGCTTGATGGTTTGCACTGCTCTCTCTGCCTGACCATTGGACGCTGGTTTAAACAGGGCAGATGTGACATGTTTGATCCCGTTACGGGTCATGAATTCTTTGAACTCAGCACTGGTGAAACATGGCCCGTTGTCGCTCACCAGGACATCGGGTAAGCCGTGAGTGGCAAACACAGCCCGCAGGCTTTCAGTAGCGGACCTGCTAGCCGACATTATCTCACATTCAATCCACTTGGAGTACGCGTCTACAACCACAAGGAACATTTTACCCAAGAACGGGCCAGCATAGTCGACGTGTACTCTAGACCACGGTTTGGAGGGCCAAGACCATAAATTTAGCAGCGCCTCCCTGGGTACATTGCTTAACTGCGAGCATGTACTACATCTGTGAACGCAGGACTCTAAGTCCGCATCGATACCGGGCCCCACACGTGGGATCTGGCTATCGCTTTCATCATTACGATGCCTGAGTGGGTACTGTGGAGGTCATTGATGAAAGTGTCTCTGCCCTTCTTGGGGACCACTACCCGATTGCCCCACAGAAGGCAGTCTGCCTGTATAGACATTTCATCTTTGTGCCGCTGGAACGGCTTTATCTCTTCCTGCATTTCCACTGGGACACTGGACCAGCTCCCGTGAAGCACACAGCTTTTGACTAGAAATAATAAGGGGTCCTGGCTTGTCCAGGTTTTGATCTGCTGGGCAGTGATGGGTGATTGCTCACTCTCAAATGCTTCCATAACCATGGCTAGATCTGCGGGCTGTGCCATTTCCACCCCCGTGGTAGTCAATGGCAGCCTACTGAGAGCATCGGCGCAGTTTTCTGTGCCTGGCCTGTGGCGGATGGCGTAGTTGTATGCAGACAACATAAGCGCCCATCTCTGGATACAGGCCGATGCATTGGTATTTATCCTTTTACTCTCGGAAAACAGGCATATAAGTAAGTGGCTTATGGTAAGTTTCCAATTCGAATTTTAGCCCAAACAGGTATTGATACATTTTCTTACCCCATAGACACACGCTAACGCTTCTTTCTCAATCATGCGGTCGGCTCTCTCAGCCTTAGACAGACTCCTGGATGCATAAGCAACCGGTTGCAGTTTTCCAAAATCATTAGCTTGTTGCAACACACACCCAACGCCATATGACGATGCATCACATGCTAGTACCAAACGCTTACATGGATCATACAACACAAGCAATTTGTTTGAGCATAAAAATTTTCTCGTTTTTACAAAGGAATTTTCTTGGCTTTTGCCCCAAACCCATTTGCCCCCTTTTCATAGTAAGACATGTAGTGGTTCTAGCAGTGTGCTGAGACCCGGTAAGAAGTTACCAATGTAATTCAAGAGTCCCAGAAACGACCGCAGCTCCGTCACTTTCTGTGGCCTCGGTGCATTCTCGATTGCCTCCGTCTTCACGTTGGTGGGCCTGATGCCGTCCGCTGCAATCCTCCTTCCCAAGAACTCCACTTCAGGCACCAGGAAAACACTCTTCGAGCATTTTAACCTGAGCCCCACGCGGTTGAGTCGACTAAAAACCTCCTCCAGGTTCTGCAGGTATTGGGCTGTGTTCCGACCTGTGACCAAGATGTCGTCCTGGAAGACCACGGTGTGTGGGACCGACTTCAGTAAACTTTCCATGTTTCTCTGGAATATCGCCGCCGCTGATCGGATTCCAAATGGGCATCTGTTATAAACAAAAAGACCTTTGAGCTTGTTGATGCAGGTGAGGGCCTTCGATGATTCCTCCAGTTCCTGCATCATGTAGGCTAAAGTCAGATCCAGCTTCGTGAATGTCTTTCCTCCCACCAGTGTTGCAAAGCAGTCGTCGGCCTTTGGTAGTGGGTATTGGTCCTGCAGAGAGAAACGATTGATAGTTACTTTGTAATCGCCACAGATTCTGACTGTGCCATCTCCCTTGAAGACTGGGACAATAGGACTGGCCCACTCACTGAACTCGATCGGTGAAATTATGTCCTCTCTAGCTCGATCTCTACCCTTTCTCTCATCATGTACGGTACTGCTCTCACCTTGTGATGGGTGGGTCGCGCCCCTGGAATTATGTGGATCTGCACTTTTGCTCCTTGGAATTTCCCGATGCCTGATTCGAACAGCGATGGGAATTTGTTTAAGACCTGGGCACACGAAGTGTCATCAGCAGGCGATAGAGCTCGGACGTCGTCCCAGTTCCAGCGTATCTTACCCAGCCAGCTCCTGCCGAGCAGCATGGAACCATCGCCCGATACCACCCAGAGGGGTAACTTGTGCACCGCTCCATCGTAGGAGACCGTTACGGTAGCACTACCGATTACAGGAATCAGTTCTTTTGTGTAAGTTCTTAGTTTCATGCGAACTGGAGTTAAGACTGGTCTTGAGGCCTTGTTGCACCACAACCTTTCAAAAGTTTTTTTGCCCATGATAGACTGGCTCGTACCTGTGTCCAGCTCCATTGACACTGGGAGTCCTTTTAGTTCAACATTCAGCATTACTGGGGGAGAATTCTGTGGCCTATGTACCTCTGCCTCCTCGATCTGAGGGTCTGGTTCGTCGTGATCCTCTGTGGATCTGTCCTCCTCTGCAACGTGGTGGTTTGCAGGTGTAACAGGTTTTGCAGCTCACCCGCACACTCGTTGGAGGTGTCCCATTGTTCCATAGCCCTTGAAAACGTACTCTTTCAATCGACATGAATGGAAATGATGATCACCCCCGCAGCGCCAACAAGATGTTAATGGCCTTGCATTCATCACCCTTGATGGTGGACTCTGAGTCATCTGCAGACGTGCAGCTGCAGGTATGTGTGACCTGCCCTGTACGTTACGATTCAAAATCAATATCACTTTGTTCACAGTACTTGTAGCAGCACTATTGTGCTGAGAGATTTGCTTCGTATTGTCACTGGTGGCAATGAACGCCTGGGCTATCGCTATGGCCTTACTCAGCATTGGGGTCTCTACGGTCAAAAGTTTGCGAAGTATGGTTTCGTTGCCAATGCCAAGTACGAAAAAGTCTCTGAGCATGTGCTCCAAATGTCCTTCAAATTCGCAATGTCCTGCAAGGCGTCTTAGCTCAGCGACATAACTCACCACTTCCTGGCCTTCAGACCTTTTGTAGGTGTAGAACCGGTACCTCGCCATCAGAATGCTTTCCTTTAGGTTCAAATGCTCTTGGACCAGTGTGCACAAATCGTCATACGATTTCTCCGTGAGTTTCGCTGGAGTGAGTAAATTCTTCATGAGGCCACACGTTGGTGCCCCACAGACAGTGAGGAGGATCGCCCTTCGTTTGGCAGCGCTCTCTTCCCCATCTAGCTCATTGGCCACGAAGTATTGGTCGAATCGCTCCACAAAATTTTCCCAATCATGTCCCTCCGAAAATTTCTCCAGGATGCCCACCGTTCTCTGCATCTTTGGGTTCGCTATCTGTATCTCATCGCCAGTTGTTGTGTATGTACACTGTGAGCTCAAAGTAAAGTGTGACCTTAGTCTTTTATTGCAGGTCTCCAGAGTGCCTCTCCAACCTGTGAAGCCTCCTTAAATACCTGTGCTCCCAAGGGATTATGGGATCCCTTGGGACACCAGGGGATGAGCCCTCTGGTGACTACAGAGTAAATACAAGTTCACATATATAAAAGAAAGAAAGAAAGAAAGAAAGAAAGAAAGAAAGAAAGAAAGAAAGAAAGAAAGAAAGAAAGAAAGAAAGAAAGAAAGAAAGAAAGAAAGACTTGCATTTATATAGTGGGGGGATTGGCAGGGTGGGCAAGAGGAGGGTCAGGGTACCCCCCAACATTGTTCCTCTGGCACGGCCACTAAAATTAGGTCACAGCAAGGGCAGTTGCAGACATCAACAGGGCGGAGGTGGGGAGGTCGGGCCAGCAAAGTACCAGAGTGAAGGCAACAATGCTGAGTAAATTGTGGGCTTCCCATGCCTAGAAAAGTTCTAATGAAGGTGGTCTCTCAGGCATGCAGCTACTCCCTCTAAGTGATTTTACGATAGTGGATTCCAAAAGCAGAGATAATGCGGGAGGCAGTCTGGCTGATTGAGCAGGGTGCTGGATTTCAGGGCTAGGATACCTGACGCCAAGAGCAAGGGCCACAAGGGAAGGCAGCCAGCAATGTTGGTAAGTCATAGCAACATAGGGCCGATAACTCAGGTTCCAGGTTTTAATAAATTTTCAGCCTGTTGCATGCAAGCCTCCTTTCTCTGTTGACTATCTCTCCTTCTGCTTAAATCCCCCCTCGTACCCTTTGGTGCTTTGTCTCTGGCATTTTGCGTATCCTCCCTCCCTTCATCTCACTATTGGTGGCCTCCAGCCATCTTGGCTCCACTATCTGGAACTCCTTCCCTTAACTTCTTCACCACTCCAGCTCTCTCTCCTTCTTTAAAAGCCTTCTCAAAACCCATCTTTTCAATCATGTTTTTGCCCCCCTCCACTAATCTCTCCTTCCATAACCTGGCACTCATTCCCTGTCCATTCCCATTTTTAAAGTGTATTGGGACAGTTTCATGTTAAAGGTGCTATTTTTGATATTATTATCATAGGCTGGGAAAAAAGCACTGCTGCATATTTTAGACAGGATTCATGTATGGGACTTTTAGATTCGTAGAAAACTATTCTGTTGAATAGTTGCCAAACTCAAACAAAAGTTCCCTTCATTGAAGTATACATCCACCCCAGCCCACGCCACTGCCAAAAGTGAACTTTCTATAAACATGGACTAAGATTTATAAAAACACATAATATTGAAACTCATTTACGTCCAGTCACACGCACAGAGCTTTAAACCTAAATATTTTAACATTATCACAGTATCTGCACTGTTGTCAGATGTACGAACTTACCTCTAGCACTATGCTTGGAATTAGGCTTTGATGATTGACAATGATTGTGATGTCGGGCTCTATAATTAGCCTGAAATCCTCTGAGTTAGAGAAAGGGAAATCAACCAGGGGTGGCTGCTCCTAATTGTGACTCATTGACCCGTGCTAAAAGTGGATGTCAGTGGAGGACAAGATCAGTCACAGCTGTGATTCTATTGTGGTTGAATAACTTCTGGGCACTCGCTATCTAGGCTCACACTTGGGCCACATCGGCAAGGTATGAAGCCAACCATGACATTAAACCCCAACAAGAAAACAATGCTTTGAGGAGAAGGGGAGATATAGGAAAGAACATTTAAAAAAATGCTTGCTGTTCAACTTGGGTTTAAAAGCTATGTAATGGCCCAGAAATTGCAGTGGGAGGCTTCCTGCGGGTGCATGCTTAAATAAAGCAGACGACAAAGCTATGAGGGCAGAGTTGCCTAAAGTGGACTGGGAAAATAGACTAAAGTGTGGAACGGTTGATGAGCAGTGGCAGACATTTAAGGAGATATTTCATAACTCACAACAAAAATCTATTCCAATGCGAAGGAAAGACTAAGAGAAGGGATAACTGTTATATATGTAAACTTGTATACACCCTTGTATAGCCACCAGAGGGCTCATCCCCTGGAGTCCCAAAGGATCCCATAATCCCTTGGGAGCACAGGTACTTAAGGAGGCCTCACAGGCTGGAGAGGCACTCTGGAGACCTGCAATAAAAGACTGTCACAATTTACTTTGAGCTCACAGTATCCGGTCAGACTCTTTATTCATACATAACAACTGGCGACGAGATACAGATGACGAACCAACGATGCAGAAAACAGTGGAGAAATTCTCGGAGGGAGATGATTGTGAAACCTTCGTAGAGCGACTCGACCAATACTTCGTGGCCAATGAGCTGGAAGGAGAAGCGAACGCTGCCAAAGTGAAGGGTGATTCTCCTCATCGTCTACGGGGCACCAACATATGGCCTCATGAAAAATCTGCTTTCTCCAGCGAAACCCACAGAGAAATCATACGATGATTTGTGCACACTGGTCCGGGAGCACCTGAACCCGAAGGAAAGCGTTCTGATGACAAAGTACCGGTCCCACACCTACTAAAGGTCTGAAGGCCAGGAAGTGGTGAGTTATGTCGCCGAGCTAAGACGCCTTGCAGGACATTGCGAATTTGAAGGACATTTGGAGCACATGCTCAGAGACTTTTTCGTACTTGGCACTGGCCATGAAATGATACTTCGCAAACCTTTGACTGTAAAGACCACAACCTTGAGTAAGGCCACAGCGATAGCCCAGGCATTCATTGCCACAATGACAATACTAAGCAAATCTCTCAGCTACAAGTACTGTGAACAAAGTGATGTTGTTTTCAAATCGCAACGTACAGGGCAGGCCCCACATGCCTGCAGCTGCACGTCCGCAGATGTCTCAGAGTCCACCATCAAGGGTGATGAATGCAAGGCCATTAACACCTTGTTGGCGCTGCGGAGGTGATCATTGTTTCCATTCATGCTGCTTCAAAGGGTATGTTTGCAAGGGCTGTAGAACAATGGGACACCTCCAACATATGTGCAGGTGAGCTGCAAACCCTGTTAATCCTGCAAACCACCATGTTGCAGAGGAGGACAGATCCATGGAGCCTCAGACCAAGGAGGCAGAGGTATATGGGGTGCACACATTTAACACAAAGTGTCCCGCGATAATGCTGAAGGTTGAATTAAATGGACTCCCAGTGTTAATGGAGCTGGACACGGGCATGAGCCAGTCCATTATGAAAAAAAAGGCCTCAAGACCAGTCTTGACTCCCATTCTCATGAAACTGAGAACTTACACAAAGGAATTGATTCCAGTAATCGGCAGTGCTACTGTAAGGGTCTCCTGTGATGGAGCAGTGCACAAGCTAACACTCTGGGTGGTATCGAGCGATGGTCCCACGCTGCTCGGCAGGAGCTGGAACTGGGACAACATCCGAGCGCTCTCGTCTGCTGACAACACTTCTTGTGCCCAGGACTAAAACAAGTTCCCTTCACTACTCGAATCAGGCATCGGGAAATTCCAAGGAGCAAAAGTGCAGATCCACTTAATTCTGGGGGCACGAACCACCCATCACAAGGCGAGAGCAATACCATACATGATGAGAGAAAGGGTAGAGAACGAGCTAGACCGGCTGCAAAGAGAGGGCATCATTTTGCCGATCGAATTCAACGAGTGGGCCAGTCTGATTGTTCCAGTCCTCAAGGGAAACGGCACCGTCAGAATCTGTGGTGATTACAAAGTAACTATCAATCGTTTCTCCCCACAGGATCAACACCCACTACCAAAGGCTGGCAACCTTTTCGTCAAGCTGGCAGGAGGAAAGATGTTCATGAAGCTGGACTTGACCTCGACCTACATGACACAGGAGCTGGAGGAATCATCGAAGGGCCTCACCTACATCAAAATGCACAAAGGTCTCTTCATTTATAACAGATGCCCGTTTGGGATTCGATCAGCCGCGGCGATATTCCAGAGAAACATGGAAAGCTTACTGAAGTCGGTCCCGCGCACAGTGGTCTTCCAGGACGACATCCTGATTACAGGTCAGGACACAGTCAAGCATCTGCAGAACCTGGAGGAGGTTCTTAGTCGACTCAACCGCGTGGGGCTCAGTTTAAAACCCTTGAAGTGCGTTTTCCTGGTGCCTGAATTGGAGTTCCTGGGAAGAAGAATCATGGCGGATGGCATCAGGCCCACCGAGTCGAAGACGGAGGCAATCGAGAATGCACCGAGGCCACAGAACGTGACGGAGCTGCGGTCGTTTCAAGGACTCCTGAACTACATTGGTAACTTCGTACCGGGTCTCAGCACACTATTAGAATCACTGCACGCATTACTGCGTAAAGGAGACAAATGGGTATGGGGCAAAAACCAAGAAAATGACTTTGTAAAAGCTAGAAAATTGTTATGCTCGAACAAATTGCTTGTGTTGTATGATCCATGTAAACGTTTGGTACTAGCATGTGATGCATCGTCGTACGGCATCGGGTGTGTATTGCAATAAGCTAATGATTCTGGGAAATTTCAACCGGTTGCTTGTACATCCAGAGGTCTGACTGAGGCTGACAGAGCCTACAGCATGATTGAAAAAGAAGCGTTAGCGTGTGTCTGTGGGGTAAAGAAAATGCATCAATATATGCTCTCAGTAGGTCGCCATTGCCTACCACAGGGGTGGAAATGGCGCAGCCCGCAGGTTTACTCATGGTTATGGAAGCATTCGAGAGTGAGCAATCACCCGTCACAGTCTGACAGATTAGAACCTGGATGAGCCAGGACCTCTTACTGTCCCTAGTAAAAGATTGTGTGTTTCACGGGAGCTGGTACAGTGTCCCAGTGGAAATGCAGGAAGAGATAAAGCCATACCAGCGGCGCAAAGATGAAATGTCTATACAGACAGACTGCCTTCTGTGGAGCAATTGGGTAGTGGTCCCCAAGAAGGGTAGGGACACTTTCATCAGTGACCTCCACAGTACTCGCCCAAGCATCGTAATGATGAAAGCGATAGCCAGATCCCACGTGTGGTGGCCCGGTATTGATGCGTGCACAGATGTAATACATGCCCGCAGTTAAGCAATGCACCCAGGGAGGCGCCACTATGTTTATGGTCTTGGCCCTCCACGGTCCATGTCGACTATGCAGGTCCGTTTTTGGGTAAAATATTCCTTGTGGTTGTAGATGCGTACTCCAAATGGATTGAATGTGAGATAATGTCGGCAAGCACGTCCGCTGCCACCACTGAAAGCCTGTGGGCCATGTTTGCCATGCATGGACTACCTGATGCCCTTGTGAGTGACAACGGGCCATGTTTTACCAGTGCCGAGTTCAAAGAGTTCATGACCCATAACGGGATTAAACATGTTACATCTGCCCCATTCAAACCAGCATCCAATGGTCAGGCAGAGAGAGCAGTGCAAACCATCAAGCAGGGTTTGAAGAGGGTGACTGAAGGCTCACTGCAGACTCGCCTATCCCGAGTCCTGCTTAGCTACCGCACGAGACCCCACTCACTCACTGGGATTCCACCTGCTCAACTGCTCATGAAAAGGGCACTTAAGACAAGGCTCTCATTAGTTTACCCTGCTCTCTATGAACAGATAGAGAGCAGGGGGCTTCAACAAAGTGATATCATGATAGCGCAAATGTGTCACGCGAAATTGAAGTCAATGATCCTGTATTTGTATTGAATTATGGACAAGGTCCCAAGTGGCTTCCCGGTACCATTGTGGTCAAAGAGGGGAGCAGGGTGCTTCAGGTCAAACTTTCAAATGGACTCATTCACCAGAAACACTTGGACCAAATCAAACTCAGATTCACGGGCTATCCAGAGCAGCCCACTTTGGATCCTACCTTCTTTGACGTCCCCAACTTACACACCAGTGGCAACCGACACCAAGGTTGGCCACGAAGCAGAACCCATCACCCGCAGCAGCCCAGCAGAACTCACCCCACCAGGCAGCCCAGCAAGGCCAGCTGCACAGCAGCCCAGTGAGAGCCCAACAAACGATTCACCAAAACCAGCATTTGCACCGAGATGATCAACCAGGGAAAGAAAGGTCACAGATCGACTCACCTTGTAAATAGTTACACTATTGACTTTGGGGGCGGGGGGGAGTGTTGTTATATATGTAAACTTGCATATATCTTGTACAGCCACCAGAGAGCTCATCCCCTGGAGTCCCAATGTATCCCACAATCCCTAGGGAGCACAGGTACTTAAGGAGGCCTCACAGGCTGGAGAGGCACTCTGGAGACCTGCAATAAAAGACTACGGTCACACTTTACTTTGAGCTCACAGTATCCAGTCAGACTCTTTATTCATACATAACAATAACCATCTGTGGCTAACTGAGGAAATAAGGGAGGGCATCAAATTGAAAACAAAGGTATACAATGTGGCCAAGACTAGTGGGAGGCCAGAGGATTGGGAAATTTTTAAAAGCCAGCAGAGAATGACTAAAAAAATGATTGAGAGGGAAGATAGATTATGAAAGTAAACTAGCACAAAATATAAAAACAGTTAGTAAGAGTTTCTACAGGTACATTAAAAAGAAAAGCGTGACTAAAGTAAATGTTGCTCCCCTGGAGGATTAGACTGGAGAATTAATAATGGAGAACAGGGAAATGGCAGAGACATTGAACAAATATTTTGTATCAGTCTTCATGATAGAAGAAACTAAAAGCATTCCAATAGTGGATAATCAAGAGGCTACAGGGAGGGAGAAACTTAATAAAATCATTATCACGAATGAAGTAGTACTTAGTAAAATAATGAGACTAAAGGCGGATAAGTCTCCTAGACCTGATGGCTTACATCCTAGGGTCTTAAGAGAAGTGGCTGCAGAGAAATTGGATGCATTGGTTGCAATCTACCAAAATTCCGGATTCTGGAGCGGTCCCAGCGGATTGGAAAACAGCAAATTTAACGCCCCTATTTAAAAAAAGGAGATGGACAAAAAGCAGGAAACTTTAGACCAGTTAGCCTAACATCTGTTGTTGGGAAAATGCTAGAGTCCATTATGAAGGAAGCAGTAGTGGGACATTTGGAAAAGCATGATTCAATCAAGCAGAGTCAGCATGATTTTATGAAAGGGAAATCATGTTTGACAAATTTGCTGAAGTTCTTTGAGGATGTAATGATCAGGGTGGATAAGAGGCAACCAGTGGATGTGGTGTATTTGGATTTTGAGGAGGCCTTCGATAAGGTGCCACATAAGTGGTTACTGTACAAGATAAAAGCTCATGAGGTTGGCGGTAATATATTAACATGGATAGAGGATTGGCTAACTAACAGAAAACAGAGAGTGGAGATAAATGGATCATTTTCCCGTTGGCAAACAGTGACTAGTGGGATGCCCCAGGGATAGGAGCTAGGTCCTCAACTATTTACAATCTATATTAATGACTTGGATGAAGGGACTGAGTGTAATGTAGCCAATTTTGCTGATGATATAAAGATGGGTGGGAAAGCAAATTTGAGGAGGACACAAAAAATGTAGACAGATATAGATAGGCTAAGTAAGTGGGCAAACATTTGGCAGATCGAGTATAATGTGGGAAAATGTGAGGTTATCCACTTTGGCAGAAAAAATAGAAAAGCAAATTATAATTTAAATGGAGAAAAATTGCAAAGTACTGCCGTACAGAGGGACCTGGGGGCGGGGGGGGGGTCCTTGTGCATGAAACACAAAAAGTTAGTATGCAGGTACAGGAATTAATCAGGAAGGCAAATGGAATGTTGGCCTTTATTGCAAGGGGGATAGAGTATAAAAGCAGAGAAGTTCTGCTACAACTGTATAGAGTATTGGTGAAGCCACAACTGGAGTACTGCATACAGTTTTGGTCTCCGTATTTAAGGAAGGATATACTTGCATTGGAGGCTGTTCAGAGAAGGTTCACGAGGTTGATTCGGGAGATGAGGGGGTTGACTTATGAAGATAGGTTGAGTAGATTGGGTCTATACTCACTGGAGTTCAGGTGGATGAGAGGTGATCTTATTGAAACTTATAAGATAATGAGGGGGCTCGACAAGGTGGATGCAGAGAGGATATTTCCACTCATAGGGGAAACTAAAACTAGGGGACATAGGGCTAGAGTTTCCCTAACCTGTTTTTCTGACGCCCTCACCCGAGGTGCGCCGCTTTTGTCCGCCTCCAATTGTGCCAAAAAAAGACGTCCGTAGTCCGGATGCTCTTGTTATGTGAGGCCCCTTGGGGAAGCGTGATCATAACATGGTAGAATTCTTTATTAAGATGGAGAGTGACACAGTTAATTCAGAAACTAGGGTCCTGAACTTAAGGAAAGGTAACTTTGATGGTTTGAGACGTGAATTGGCTAGAATAGATTGGCAAATGATACTTAAAGGGTTGATGGTGGATAGGCAATAGCAAACATTTAATGATCACATGGATGAACTCCAACAATTGTACATCCCTATCTGGAGTAAAAATAAAACGGGTAAGGTGGCTCAACTGTGGCTCACAAAGGAAATTAGGGATAGTGTTAAATCCAAGGAAGAGATATATAAATTGGCTAGAAAAAGTAACAAATCTGAAGAATGGGAGAAATTTAGAATTCAGCAGAGGAGGACAAAGGATTCAATTAAGAGGGGGGAAATAGAGTACGAGAAGAAGCTTGCCTGGAACATAAAAACTGACTGCAAAAGCTTCTATAGATATGTGAAGAAAACAAGATTAATGAAGACAAATGTAGGTCTCTTGCATTCGGATTCAGGTGAAGTTATAATGGGGAACAAAGAAATAGCAGACCAATTGAACAAATACTTTGGTTCTGTCTTCATGAAGGAAGGCACAAATAACCTTCCGGAAGTACTAGGGGACCGAGGGTCTAGTGAGAAGGAGGAACTGATGGATATTCTTATTAGGCGGGAAATTGTGTTAGGGAAGTTGATGGGATTGAAGGCCGATAAATCCCCGGAGCCTGATAATCTGCATCCTAGAGTACTTAAGGAAGTGGCCCGAGATATAGTGGATGCAGTGGTGATCATTTTGCAAAAGTCTATCGACTCTGGATCAGTTCCTTTGGACTGAAGGGTAACTAATGTAAAAACACTTTTTAAAAAGGGAGGGAGAGAGAAAGCGGGTAATTATAGACAGGTGATAATGACATCAGTGGTGGGGAAAATGTTGGAATCAATTATTAAGGATGAAATAGCAGCGCATTTGGAAAGCAGTGGAAGGATCGGTACGTCAGCATGGATTTATGATTGGGAAATAATGCTTGACAAATCTTCTGGAATTTTTTGAGGATGTAACTAGTAGAGTGGACAATGGAGAACCAGTGGATGTGGTGCATTTGAACATTGAAAAGGCTTTTGACAAGGTCCCACACAAGAGTTTGGTGTGCAAAATCAAAGGACATGGGATAATATACTGACGTGGATATAGAAATGGTTGGCAGACAGGAAACAGAGAGTCAGGATAAATGGGTCTTTTTCAGAATGGCAGTAAGTGACTAGTGGAGTGCCGCAGGGGTCAGTGCTGGGACCCCAGCTCTTTACAATATACATCAATAATTTAGATGAAGGAATTGAGTGTAATATCTCCAAATTTGCAGGGTGACTTGGACAGGTTAGGTGAGTGGGCAAATGCATGGCAGATGCAGTATAATGTGGATAAATGTGAGGTGATCCACTTTGGGGGCAAAAAGCGAAGACAGAATATTATCTGAATGGCGGCAGATTTGGAAAAGGGGAGATGCAACGAGACCTGGGTGTCATGATTCATCAGTCATTGAAAGTTGGCATACAGGTAGAGCAGGCGGTGAAGAAGGCAAATGGTATGTTGGCCTTCATAGCTAGGGGATTTGAGTATAGGAGCAGGGAGGTCTTACTGCAGTTGTACAAGGCCTTGGTGAGGCCTCAACTGGAATATTGTGTTCACATTTGGTCTCCTAATCTGAGGAATGACATTCCTGCTATTGAGGGAGTGCAGCGAAGGTTCACCAGACTGATTTCCGGGATGGCTGGACTGACACATAAGGAGAGACTCGATAAACTGGGACTTTATACATTGGAGTTTAAAAGGATGAGAGGGGATGTCATAGAAACATATAAGATTCTGACGGGACGGGACAGGTTAGATGCGTGTAGAATGTTCCCGATGTTGGGGAAGTCCAGAACCAGGGGACAGAGTCTTAGGATAAGGGAAAAGCCATTTAGAACTGAGATGAGGAGAAACTTCTTCACTCAGAGTGTTGTTAACCTGTGGAATTCCCTGCCGCAAAGAGTGTTGATATCAGTTCATTGATATATTCAAGAGGGAGTTCGATATGGCCCTTACGGCTAAGGGGATCAAGGGGTATGGAGAGAAAGCAGGAAAGGGGTACTGAGGCAATGATCAGCCATGATCTTATTGAATGGCGGTGCAGGCTCGAAGGGCCGAATGGCCTACTCCTGCACCTATTTTCTATGTTTCTATGCTCCCCAGTCTCTCCTCAGTCGTGCCGCAGCGTGGCCCAATGGTTTGGGGCGGAGCCAGGTGCCGGCGCTGAATATAGTGCCAGGACCTCTGCACGAATGTACAGTAGTGCCTGGCAGGCCGTTTCTGCAAACGCGCACTGCAGGCTGTGTGGGAGGGGCCCGAAGCACGCTGTCCCTAGCCCTGGCCCTGCTAAGGTAGGAGTTCTATTTTTTATTTGTTATTTATTGATTGCTTATTACTTTTGTCTTGGTACTTTAGGGGCAGGGTTCTTTCTATTTTTTAATTTTTTATTTATTGATTGCTTATTATTTTGGTCTTGGTGCTTTCGGTGCAGGGTTCCTTCAATTTTATTTGTTACTTAATTGCTTATTACTTTTTGTGCTTTGTTTGGTGCTTGGTGGTGCTTTAAAAGTAGTTGCTTGCGCCAATTCCTTAACTCTAGGTAAGGTTTTTCTGTGCGGACAGAAGTGGCAAAATACGTTGGATCAACTATTTGCTGGCCAAATGCCTAAAACAGGGCACGGAACGCCTCCTTTTGAAAAAAAACTGAACTAACAAAAAACCTAACTCACTTACACTGTTGCAAATTAAATGGCCAGAATTGCAACTAAAAAAATCGTCCAGAAAAATCAAAATGCTCCAAAAAAAAAGGAGCAACTCCTGGGGAAACTTGGGCCCATTGTTTTAGAATAAGGGGCTGCCCATTTAAAACTGAGATGAGGAGAAATTTATTCTCTCAGAGGGTTGTAAATCTGTGGAATCCTCTGCCCCAGAGAGTTGTGGAGGCTGGGTCATTGAATATATTTAAGGCGGAGATAGACAGATTTTTCAGCGATAAGGGAGTAAAGGGTTATGGGGAGCGGGCAGGGAATTGGAGCTGAGTCCATGATCAGATCAGCCATGATCTTATTGAATGGCGGAGCAGGCTCGAGGGGCCAAATGGCCTACTCCTGCTCCTATTTCCTATGTTCTTCCTTATGAAAAGTTTCTACAAATCTACCTGGTGGTCTTGGAGGAACATGGGATTCCGTTGGGGAGGCGTTCTCGTCCCGCGCTGCGAAGCGCGCTCCCGTCCTCTAGGTTCCCACGCAGAAGGTGCAGTCACGTGTGACTACACAACCAATCAGGTACAGTATTCCATAGCTTTCTCATTATTATGAATGAGAACTCCATATCTATGAGTTCTCATTGCTATTAATGAGAGAGAAAAAAACACACTAAACACCATAATAAAAAATAAAAAACACACCTCACATAATTAAAATTAATTGAAATTAAAGTCAATAAATGCCTGAGAAAAAAAAAATATTTTTCCGATTTTTTTATTTAAAGTTTTGTAATTTACCTTCGTGGGCAGCTTTTAACAATAAAATGTGTTTTTTCAATTTAATTTAATTATATTTTTGTATGTTTTAAAACTCTTAATGCCTGTAAAATAGGCTATACGCCTGCTTTTATCAGGCACAAGAGTTTTGAGGATATTTGCTGGGCAAGATATGGATAAATCCCGCAATTTTGCCCTTGCAAATGTCCTCGCTCCCAGGATGCATTGGATCTGTTAAGCTCCAGCTTGACAGATCGGAAAAGTCGGTTTTCAGCGCATGTGCATTGTGCGCTGAAAACCGGTATTTGCAATGTCTTCCCAGGTCCGTGGACACTCAGTAAGGACCTGGGGAGGCTGGGATTTCCAGGCCTATATGTTGTTCAAGTAAAATAACAGAGACTTTAAAGTATTAGTTTGCATGAGTCTCACAGGAACCTTTTTGAAAAGTTGCCTCAAATTGCAACATCATTCAGCTCACCTGGAGATACAATATAATCCCTTTTTGACTATAATGGTCCTTCCTCATTTTGAAAGATCCTGTAGTTAAGGATGAGATTCTTCTCTGTAGAATTCATCTAATCTTCTTCTCACTTTAACCTCAGACAAGTGTGTTTAAAGTATTTTGAATCAGTAGAATTGATCTGTCAAAAAGAATAAGGGGGTCAAATTCAGCATCAGCCCGTTTAGGAGTGGTAACAGTCACGAGACACAAGACTTAGCGCCAGGCACTGAAGTCTTGTCCCTCTCCAGAAATCTGGGTTGCTGCCCCAGGAAGGAAGTGGAGTGTAAATCAAGCACTCCACTTCCTTCCTGGAGCACTACCGGGGCGGATGCTTCAGCAGCACTGCACATTGGGACATACTGCGCTGCTGTGTCTGAGGGCCTCGTCCCTGCCACGCGATCAGCTCAGTACTCAAGCAGATTGCCGGGCTGAGCGATTGCGGCCAGGACCCCGTGAAGAAACCGGATCAGGAGCAGCAACAAGAAGATAATTTTTTTTTTTCACTCAACCACCTCGCCTTTCATTTTTGGCCCGGTAGCAGCCGGTCACCTGATCCGCACCTCCTGGCGCTGCTGCAGGGGGTGAAAGTGAAAGTGAATTTCAGTGCCGGCACACTAATGGGGCGACGCGTGTGATGATGGCGCCATGATCTCCGGGCGTATGAGATCGTGGCGCAATGCTGTAGTGCCGCCACTAAACTCCCGCCCAAAATGGTGCAAGTCATTGCCAGTGTCGCGCCCAGGCGGTAAGTCATTTGCGCCCGTTAGCGCCCCTGGGGAGGCGCAAAGGTACCGAATTTCCAACCCTAACTTTTTAGGCCTTAATGTTATTTTCTTGTTCCTAAAATGTCTACAGTCCCTGTGATTTTAAGTCACATCAAACATTGGTGTTCCTTGCAGGTGCATCTCTGAACAGGCCTTCTTGGTATTGACCTTGTCATGTATCTTACATTATTATATATAACTGTATCCTAACATGCTATACATGACTGTAATAAGATATGACCTGTAACCACCAGCATACCTTACCATCAGGGGTGCACTTGCAAGAGACAGGTATATAAGGACAGGTCTCAGGCAAGTGCAGCATTCCAGAGCTGTGAAATAAAGGTGCAGGTCCAGGGTGACCTTGACTTCACTACATGCCTCGTGTGAATCTGTACTGAGGGGACAGGACTTTACAGACCTTGTAAGTATTCACATGTAAATTAAGTCGTTGCAATCTTGATAGTTCAATAAATCTCACTCAGGGCCTGAGCTGGACATCACTACTAGTCCTGAGTGTAGATGAAAGAGAAGGAATTAGCACAGGAGCTGGCAGAACACATTGTACTTGGTTAAAGTCCAGAACCCATCAGTCACGACTGAAGCTGAAATCAAGAGCAAATTCTGCAAGGAAGGAGAATGCCAAATGCAAAGCATATGTTGCGCAGAGTTCACAAGTATGTATAGAAGAAGAATAAAGAAAAACTATTTTAACAGACAAACCCCTCTCTGTTCTTAGTAACAGTTATCTGAAGTGTGCTCTTGTAGTCATAGAAGTGAAAATAATTACATTATTGATAACATACTTGAACACTTTTTCTGAACTAGGCTGGGCTATAAAAGAGTTTGTTACCTCCTACAAAATTGGGCATTTTTAAAGTAATTATTCTTCACTTTTTAAAGTTAAAGAAACGTAGTAATTTAACACTGGACATGGAAACTTTTAGAAAATGGAAGCAATGTTCACAGCTGTTAATATACAATTGAAAAATATTCATATGTTACAGGGGATCTGTTTTTAGAAAAATAAGTTGTAAGGTTATCTTAGCATATTGGTAATGTTTTACTTCGAACAACTTCTACGGCATTCTCCCACTGACGCCCAGTGACAATGTCGGAAAGCAGTGGCTTATCAGAATGATTTTCACAAAGAAAATACAAAGTAACAGTACATTCTCTGAGCAACAGTCATTCATCACATAAAAATACTAAAGCTATGAAATATCATAGAGTAAAAAACTGCCTGCCAATCCGGTGGTTCAATGAGTTTACCTCGTGAATTGCTAACCTATACAGATCGGAAGATCCCAGGCATAATTCATGGTGTGTGCTGAGCTAGCTGATCTCAGCTAGAACAGCAATGGTGGTGAGGGCAACACTTGGCCTCAGTGTTACTCAGTTAAGGAGGAATTGTCTAAAGTTCCCACTCCTGATTGCTATCTAGTGACCATTGCTGGAATGTCTATGTGGCTGAATATCAAGCTCAACTATTTTAGTTACATAGCCGACCAATATTCACTGCCCAGGCTCACATTTAAATAATGACCACTTGATGAGATAATGAAGAGTGCCTGATAGCTGTGGAACTGTACCTGTGTAACAAGACCTTCAGGAGAGGAGGGAGGGGAGAAAGAATTTAGAGAAAAACAGACACCATGTGATCAACAAAAATGGATGTTTATTATTATGTTCACTGGATAAATGTGCTGGGTAAAACAGTGCTCTGCCAGGAAGGTGTTCTTTGATGGGTCTGTGCTGAGTGAGCTGAGACAGTCAGGCAGCTGTGGTGGTGATGCTACAATTGGCTTCAGTGCAGCCGGGCTAGGGAGGGGCAAAAGGTAGCCTCAGTTCCCACTCTTAGGGCTCAATTTTCCCCAAGCTGTTTTTTGGCGGACTTGAAGAATACGCCAAAAAAAATCATCCAACTTTCCCCGTTTGAATTGTTGATTTTGGCACCAGTTAGCCTGTCCTTTAGCTTTAAGAATGGAGCCTAAGTTCTACGCCAAAAAGATCGGGTTGCCAGGGTAACAAGGGACACACTGCGGGCTGAGGCTGGAAAATGAAACATACAACACATTCTGGCCAGCTCACAGCAACCTGCACAAGCACCTTGCACATTGTAGCAGCTTACCAGCATTAAATTATAAAAGAGTTTATGCCAAAAGTCTATCCCCCACTCCCCCGCCCCCCGCCGCTCCACCCCACCACCACCCGGTTCCGGGTGCTGCTGCTAACCCTGGCCGAAAGGGCTCTCACCCCCCTCCTCCCGGAGCCAGTGCCATTCCTAACTCTGGCACCCTCGCTAAAAGGTCTCCCTCCCCTCCCGCTGCCGGGTGCCACTGCTAGCCCTGGCCGAAAGATCTCCCGCTCCTCCCGGTGCTGGGTGCTGCTCTTAACTCTGGCCGAAAGGCCTCCCCCCTCCTTTCCCCTCTCTCCTCTCCCCCCCTCTCTCCTCTCCCCCCTTCTCTCCTCTTCCTCCTCTCTCCTGTACCCACCCCCTGCCCGCTCTCCCTCTCTGCTGCTGCTGTCCGGGCCGTGGAACTGTATCTGCTACGCTGATTCTCTTACCTGCGCCAATTCTGTTAACTGCCCAGATGGTTCTTCCAGAGTGGTCACATACGGCATCCTAAGAAAAATTGGAGTAAATTGGAGCTGACCAAACTTGCTTAAATGGCCAGAATTGGCAAGGGTGGCAGGTTACACCCCCAGTGAGGTAAAAAAAATCGTAGCCTTAAAAAAATCCTAATATGGCCTTACTATATAGTACAAATGCACACGAGGCCCATACTAGAGAGAAGGTCACTCTGTGACCAGTAACCTTTATTAGCCAGCACTGAAGTGGAGAAGATGGGTGGAGCTTCCTCTTTTATACCTGAAAGTCCAGGTTAGGAGTGTCTCCCACAAGTTCACCACCTAGTGGTCAGTGTTCTCACGGTGTACAACTTAGGTCAGTTTTTACATGGATTACAATGACAGTTGAATACATGACATCACCTCCCCCCCAAAGTCTTATTGGGATCACAGGTTAAGTCTCTCTGGTGGTTTACGCTCCCTTGTAGAGCGCCTGAGTTGGGGCTCCGGTTGTTGGGCGCTGGCCTGAGTGTCTGCTGTTTGCGGTGCCTCAGGCCTATCCAGACTGCCCACAGTGACTGGGCTCTCCTCCGCTTGGTTCCAGTGTTCGGTCACCTGTGGTGGAGTGAACTCTACATTGTGTTCTTCCTCTGCTTCTTCTATGGGGTTGCTGAACCACCTTTTTGTCTGATCCACGTGTTTGCGGCAGATTTGTCCATTGGTGAGTTTAACTACCAAAATCCTATTCCCCTCTTTGGCAATCACAGTGCCTGTGAGCCATTTGGGCCCTGCAGCGTAGGTGAGTACAAAGACAGGGTCATTGACATCAATACATCACGTCCTCGCATTCCCGTCATGGTAATCACATTGTGACCGGCATCTGCTCTCAATAATTTCTTTCATGGTCGGGTGAATAACCTGGTTTTGAGCATCCTTTTCATTAGCAGCTCTGCGGGTGGAACCCCTGTGAGCGAGTATGGTTGGGGTCTATTGGCCAACAGGAGGCGTGATAAGCAGCTTTGTAGGGAACACCCTTGGATTCTGAGCATCCCCTGTTTGATTATCTGCACTGCTCGATCTGCCTGGCCGTTTGAGGCTGACTTGAACAGTGCCGTTCTGACATGGTTGATACCATTTCCTGCCATGAAGTCCTGGAATTCAATGCTAGTAAAACACGGGCCATTGTCGCTGACCAAGACGTCCAGTAGACCATGGTGGTGAACATTGCCCGTAGACTTTCTATCGTGGCAGAGGATGTGCTTGAATTGAGAATGTCACACTCGATCCATTTGGAGTAGGCATCTACGACAACCAAAAACATTTTACCCTTGAAAGGACCTGCGTAATCCACATGGATGCGTGACCATGGCTTGGCGGGCCAGGACCAGGGACTAAGGGGGGCTTCACTGGGCACATTGCCCAGCTGGGCACACGTGTTGCACCTGCGAACACAAAGTTCCAGGTCTGCATCTATCCCTGGCCAACAAACATGTGACCTGGCAATAGCCTTCATCATGACAATGCCCGGGTCCTCATTGTGGAGTTCTCAGATGAATGCCCCTCTGCCCATCTGTGGCATGACTACTCGGTTTCCCCATAGTAGGCAATTGGCCTGAATCGAGAGTTCATCCTTGAGCCTGTGAAATGGTTTAAATTCCTCAGGGCATGCCCCGTACGTGGCTGCCCAGTCCCCATTCAGGACACATTTCTTGACTAAAGACAGTAGCGTTTCTCTATTTGTCCAGGCTTTGATCTGACGGCCTGTCACGGGTGAGCCTTCGCTTTCGAAAGCTTCAACAGCCATGACCATCTCAGCAGCATGCTCGGTTGCCCCCTCAGTGGTGGCCAATGGGAGCCTGCTGATTGCATCGGCGCAGTTTTCAGTACCCGGTCTGTGCCGAATGGTATAATCATAGGCGGCTAATGTGAGTGCCCACCTCTGTATGCGGGCCGACGCATTTGCATTTATGGCCTTGTTGTCAGCCAAAAGGGAAGTTAAGGGTTTGTGATCTGTCTCCAGCTCAAATTTTCTGCCAAACAGGTACTGGTGCATTTTTTTTACTGCATATACACATGCTAGCGCTTCCTTTTCTACCATCCCGTAGCCCCTTTCTGCCTGGGACAGACTTCTGGAGGCATAAGCTATTGGCTGTAACTGACCCTTGGCATTAATATGCTGTAACACACACCCGACCCCATAGAACAACGCATCGCACGTTAAAACAAGTTTCTTACATGGGTCATATAGCGTGAACAGATTGTTGGAGCATAACAAATTGCGTGCTCTATCAAAAGCCCTTTCCTGGCTGTCCCCCTAGACTCATTCGCGACCTTTGAGTAGGAGCATATGCAGAGGCTCTGACAGCGTGCTCAATTTGGGAATAAAGTTACCAAAATAGTTCAGGAGCCCCAGGAACGAACGCAGCTCCGTCGTGTTATGGGGTCTGGGTGCTCTCTGGATTGCTTCCGTTTTAAACGTGGTCGGTCTGATCCCGTCTGCTGCTATACTCATCCTCAGGAATTCTACCTCTGGAGCTAGGAAGACACACTTCACCTTTTTCAGTCGCAGACCTACCCGGTCCAGTCTGCATAGCTCCTCCTGCAGGTTGTGGAGGTGTTCTTTAGTATCACAACCCGTGATGAGGATGTCGTTTTGAAAACCCACCGTCCTTGGAATCGACTTGAGGAGACTTTCCATGTTTCATTGAAAGATCGCAGCAGCCGAGCGAATCCCGAATGGACATCTGTTGTACTCAAACAACCCCTTGTGTGTCATGATGGTGGTCAGCTTCTTCGACTCACTCGCCAGCTCCTGGGTCATGTAAACTGAGGTCAGGTCCAATTTTGAAAAAAGTTTGCCACAAAGAGGTCCTCCACTCTCGGTAGCGGGTACTGGTCTTGGAGTGACATCCGATTGATGGTGGCCTTGCAATCACCACATATCCTGACCGACCCATCCGCCTTCAGCACCGGCACAATCAAGCTCGCCCAGTCACTGAATTAGATTGGCAAGATGATGCCTTTCCTCAGCAGGCGGTCCAATTCGCCTTCTATCTTTTCCCGCAACACGTACAGCACCGCTCTGGCCTTGTGGTGTACTGGCCTGGCTTCCGGGTTTATGTGAATCACTACCTTGATCCCCATGAAAGTGCCAATGCCGGGTTGAAATAGTGAGTCAAATTTGTCCAAGCCTGTGAGCATGATACTCGCTCCACAGAAGAAATTGCATTGACATCGCCCCATTTCCAGTTCATGACAGCAAGCCAACTCCTCCCCAGTAGTGCGGGACCGTCCCCCGGGATAATCCAGAGTGGCAACCTGTTCTCCGAATCTTTGTGGGTCACGACTACGGTGGCACTGCCTAGCACCGGAATGATCTCTTTTGTATATGTCCGTAGCTGTGCGTCAATCGGCAATAATTTTGGCCTCCTGGCCTTGGACACCCACAACTTGTCGAACTGTTTGATACTCATCAGGGGCTGGCCCCCATGTCTAGCTCTATTGATACTGGGATGCCATTGAGGAGCACTTTCATCATTATCGGTGGCGTCCTGGTGTATGAACTGTATATGTGCTCCACATGAACTCACTGAACTTCAGCTTTCAGCGATTTCCCCCAGTGTCCATTTGGCCTCGTAGGGCTTACATCATCCCCGTCCTCCCCATCCATCAACCTGGCTGCAGGCTTCCTGCACATATGCGCCAAGTGACCGCTGACGTTGCAGTTTCTGTAGGTATATTGCTGATACCTGCAAGCTCTGGCTGTGTGTTTGCCTCCACACCTCCAACATGAGCCGTTGTTGGAAACAAAAGGTCCATTACCAGTCAATTGTCTCTTGATTGTCTCTGTAACTGTCCTTAAACACACCATTGACAGGTGTTGATGGCCCCATTACTGGCCGCATTGTCCCTTGCGATGGCATGAATTGCCATTCAGCTAGCAATTGTCTCTGTTGAATTCCCCCTTTGGGTTCAACTACATGCTCGGGCATGTCTGATTGCCCCTGTCTGCCTGGAGAACTGTGTGCCGTGTTAACAATGTTGATTAACTGTCCATTTGCTGCATTTAAACCAAGATTTTTGTCAAACATCATTCTGGTCTCTTCCTCCCCTGAGATAAATGTCTGGGCCATCAAAGCCACCATTTCCAGGGTCAAGTCTTTGGTCTCAATCAGTTTCCTGAAAACCCCAGCATGCCCGATGCCCTCAATAAAAAAGTCTCGCAGCATCTCCGCTTTGCATGCATCTGGGAACTTACATAGGCTCACCATTCGCCGGAGATCTGCCACGAAGTCTGGAACGCTTTGCCCTTCTCGCCGTCGGTGCGTGTAAAACCGGTGTCTCGCTATGTGCATGCTGCTCGCCGGTTTAAAGTGTTCCCCGATCAACTTACTGAGCTCTTCAAATGTCTTGTCCGCCGGCTTCTCTGGCGCTAGAAGGTCCTTCATCAGGGAGTACGTTCTGGATCCACAAACCATCAGGAGATGAGCCCTGTGTTTGTCGGCCGAATCCTGTCCCACCCATTCCTTAGTGACGAAACTTTGCTGTCGTCTCTCAATAAATTGTCCCAATCATCACCAACACAGTACCTCTCGACTGTGCTGCTAATAGCCATGCTCGCATGGTTTAAGTCTCAGTTTCTCGTCGCCAATAATATGTCCTTACTATACAGTACAAATGCACACGAGGCCCATACTCGAGAGAAGGTCACTCTGTGACCAGTAACCTTTATTAGCCAGCACTGAAGTGGAGAAGATGGGTGGAGCTTCCCCTTTTATACCTGAAAGTCCAGGTTAGGAGTGTCTCCCACAAGTTCACCACCTAGTGGTCAGTGTTCTCACGGTGTACAACTTAGGTCAGTTTATACATGGATTGCAATGACAGTTGAATACATGACAAATCCTACCAAAGTGAATTACGCTGGCGCAGAAACTTTGGGGAAACTTAGAGATTTGAATATACTCCAAAAAAAAAGGTGCAGATAATTGGAGAAAATTGAGACCTTAATTGTTATCCCTGCTGCAAAAGTTGAGGGCTGCAGGATAGAGGCAACAAATGTGAAATTGTACACTCCTTCCAAACAATTATAGAGACAGATACGAAATCAAAGAATGAATTCATTTTTTTTAAAACACAACAATTGTGAACAAACTAAGCACTGCAATTACTTTAACCATAAACTAAACAAGCAAAACAAACTAATAATTTCTCTCTCCTGTCTCTCATTCTCTGTCCTCCCGTTCATTCCCTACCCCTCTCCTTCTTTCTCTTTCTCATTCCCTGCCTCCTTCTGCAATTCCTTCATGAAAGGAATGCTGCCTGTTTTACTGATTGCTTCATTTGTTTTATTCAGCATTGCTCACAATTGAATGTGTAGCCAGGTGCAGTAAGTTACATTTCAGCTATAAAACAGCTGCATGCTGCTCAGCAAACATCGTTTGGTCACCGATGCTATGTATGTTCAGTCCACATTATAGACTGCAATTATAGTCAGGTTTTACTGAGGGCCAAATAATAAATAAAAATCTAACTATTTAGTAACGTGCCCCGACAAAATAAGAAAAGCAATTTTGTTGCGTACATTGTATGTACCTGCTTGTATCCCTGGAGAACAGAACTGTGTTCAGATTTAATACTTGTCACAGTTAAACAGTTCGCCAACATTTGCTGTCCAGAGGTACACCTGAAGAATGGTCGCTTTAGTGAGGTACATCTGAGGGCTGAACTTGCCTCGAGACCCGTCTAGAGTGGGGTAACCTTCTGAGCCGGGGCCAGTTATTGCCTGGGCCGGAAGTCCCACCTCCGACGAGGAATTGCCCTTTGTGCCCCGCAAGCAAGGCGGGGCGCTGTCTCAGATGCTCCACCTCGTTGGAGGGGCACTCCCGGGGTGTCAGCGCAGTGCTGATGAGGTCAGCGCTACACGGAAGCTCCGCGTAGCACTGATGCGCCACAATGCCCCTCCCATTCAGTTAAAGTGGAGGGCCACTGCAGACTCTGCAGGCCCTTGGGTGGCCACCACTGGGTCACGAGGGACAATCTGACCCAAAGAGGAGTGCCAGGCTGCATGATGATGGCCCAATCAAGATGAGGGCTGCCATTGTCAGGCCGACAGAAGTCGACCGACAAAAAATGGCAGCTTAGGGCGCCATACAGCCTTCCCTTTAAGGGACACCCCGGGCATATGTGGACATCGGCTCGCGCCAGCCTTGCGTCCCACGGGGCAATTTCCCCCATGGGGGCACAAAGGGGTCGGTGTAAGGTGCAAAGTGCAAAGGGGTCGGCGCCCACGGCGATGATGTCATCGCCGTGTGCGCGCCGGTCCGGACGCAAATCGCAGGGCGTGCCGCTAACTTCAAATTGTCCCCAAAATCTCGGGAGCAATTTCGCCCCAGCGGCAATCGCCGCCCAACCCCGGGCAAAAAGGCAATTGCGCACCGTTAACGCCTCCCAGCGGCGCCTATGGGGCACAAAAAAGAGGCCATTTCAGCACCCTGCTGTCACCTGTGGAAATGTACCCCAACAAAAATCAGTGCGTTTTAGAAAATTAAGGAGCAAATTGAAAGGGTGGAAAATAAGATCATTTACTGTTTAAGTTAAAAAGTTAGATGCTCTTCTAACTATGCTGTAATTTTTAAAGAATTATATTCTTCTGCTGTTATTAGAAGTGGAATATGTTTGAGATGTTGAACTTTCTAATTTCAATAAACTGTACTTGCAAGTGAGCAAAGCATTCTGCGAAAGACCAACATTTTTTGTTTCATCAAAGAAATTTCCTCCCCTCCCCTACCACCCCCTGCCACCCCCCACCCCCACATCCCAATTGTGTAGATTTTGTCTGGTGAATCCCGCATCACCTAAATTAGGTCCCAAAAATGAGTACATCAGTGCCTTGCAATCACATGTGCCTAATTGATAATCAGAATGTGATTTCGAGACACTGTGTATCATCTGACTGCCATTGTACGGAAGATGCTTTGTGCAGGGCAAACTTCATAGTGGCAGTGACTGAACATACAACTTGTATTCAGTATAGCTCATAGTCATTTTATGACACAAAACACAGACGGAACAAAAGGGGGATTTATCAGATCTTTTTTCAGTAGTAATTGCTATTCATTAATACTGGAAAGTGCAGAATTTAGCGGAAATACAACAGGAATAGTTTCAAAAAACATTTATCAGTGGAATTTGTATTAATCTCAGGTGTGTGAACATTTTGAATGTAGAACCTGCTTGGCTAATCTAAGGAGAATGGCTTGATATCAAGATCACTTTCAGCCCCGGATCTCTAATTTTCGGAAGAATCTATGATTATTATTTGATTTGATTTTTTTTAGTACTGGCTCTCATGACACTGTTGAGAAGAGCAGGGGAGTTATCCTCAGTGTACTGCCAGTGTACTGAGCACATCGAGTCTCGTCGCCAAGAGCATGCAGAAAACAAGCACAGGCAATGGAAAAAGTGTGCGGAAAACCAGGCTCCCCACCCACCCTTTCCTTGAACTCTGTCCTACCTGTGATAGAGACTGTAATGCCCATATTGGACTGTACAGTCACCTGAGAACTCACTTTGAGAGTGGAATCAAGTCTTCCTCGATTTTGAGGGACAGCCTATGATGATGACTGGCCAATATTTATCCCTCAATCAACATCACAAAACCAAATTATAAGAACATAAGAAATAGGACCAGGAGTAGGCCATACGGCCCCTCGAGCCTGCTCCACCATTCAATAAGATCATGGCTGATCTGATCATGGACTCAGGTCCACTTCCCTGCCTGCTCCCCATAACCCCTTATCCCCTTTTCGTTTAAGAAACTGTCTTTTTCTGTCTTAAATTTATTCAATGTCCGAGCTTTCACAGCTCTCTGAAGCAGCAAATTCCACAGATTTACAACCATCTGGGAGAAGAAATTTCTCATCTCTGTTTTAAATGGGCGGCCCCTTATTCTAAGATCATGCCCTCTAGTTCTAGTTTCCCCCATCAGTGGAAACATCCTCTCTGCATCCACCTTGTCAAGCCCCCTCATAATCTTATACATTTCGATAAGATCACCTCTCACCCCTCCGAACTCCAATGAGTAGTGGCCCAACCTACTCAACCCTCCCTCATAAGTCAACCACCTCATCCCCAGAATCAACTTAGTGAACCTTCTCTTTACTGCCTCCAAAGCAAGTAAATATGGAAACCAAAACTGCACACAGTAATCCAGTTGAGGCCCCACCAATACCCTGCCCAGCTGTTGCAAGACTTCCCTGCCCCGACACACCATCCCCCTTGCAACAAAGGCCAAGATACCATTGGCCTTCCCGATCACCCACTGTACCTGCATACTATCCCCCTGTGTTCCATGCACAAGTACCCCAGGTCCCACTGTACTGCAGCACTTTGCAATCCCTCTCCATTCAAACAATAACTTGCTCCTTGATTTTTTCTGTCAAACTGCACGACCTCACACCTTCCAACACTACACTCCATCTGTCAAACTTTTGCCCACTCGCCCAGCCTGTGTATGTTCCTTTGCAGACTCCTTGGTCCTCCTCACACATTGCCCCTCCTCCCATCCTTGTATCATCAGCAAACTTAGCCACGTTACACAGTCCCTTCTTCCAAGTCACCAACATAGACTGCAAATAGTTGGGGTCCCAGCACCGATCCCCGCGGCACCCCAGCCACTGGTTGCCAACCAGAGAATGAACCATCTATCCCGATTCTCTGCCCTCTGCCAGCCAGCCAATCCTCTATCCATGCTAACACATTACCCCTAACCCCACGAACTTTCATCCTGTGCAGCAACCTCCTATGTGGCACTTGTCAAATGCCCTCTGGTGTGGGTCAATCTGGAACTAGGGGGCATAGTTTAAGAATAAGGTGTTGCCCATTTAGAACGTAGATGAAGAAGAATTTCTTCTCAAAGGGTCGTAAACCTGTGGAATTCTCCGCCCCAGATTATCTGGTCATTATCACATTGCTGTTTGTGGGAGCTTGCTGTGCACAAATTGGCTGTCGCATTTCCTAAAATTACAACAGTGACTACACTTCAAAACTTCTTAATTAGCTGTAAAGCACTTTGGGAAGTCTTGATGCCTTGAAAAGCACTTTATAAATGCAAGTCTTTCTTTTATTATTGTTTCGTATGGGTTAATATTATGATGTTTCCCACGGTCTATTGGCAGGAGTTGGAGTCTGATTCAGAGAATGGAGCAGATGTGATTGCAATCAGTCAAAACCAGAAGGTTCATGTTGTCCACCCACCACTCGGATCCACATCCCCCATGGCCGGTCCGGGGGCGAAACCAAAGACTGGGGTAGGTTTGGAAAATTTAAACAAACCAAATAATTCTTAGAATAGACAGATTGTTATAAATTGTAGTAATGTTTATACCAAGATAGTAACTGTTGGTGTGCTGCAAAGGGCCATAGTTTCTTCCCTTTGATAATTTTGAGCAAAAAGTGGTGTAATAGACTATTTAGCCATGTTTAGCACTGCTCTGATGGTCCCTTTCCCGACAAAAAAATGATTCGTGAAGTTTTGTGAAACATGATAAATGTCTGAATTTTACTTGTTGAGGTCTTATTATGGTAATTAATGATGAACTCATGCAGTCATCCACAGCTGCAGATTCAAATCAAAAATGAGTATTTTTCCATGTCCAATCCAGCATGAATGACTTTAGTGAAGGGAAAGATTTTGAAAGTGTAACTATGACGGTGAATAAAGCTAATAATAGAGGGGAGTTTTCTGCCCAAGAACATTTGGTTGTAGTATTTGTAAGTGTATCGCATTGGAGGAGGACAAGGTGGAGGAGATGGCTGCCCAGGAGAGCAAGAGGTTATAGATGGCACACAATTCCCACCACATACTGACTCCCAGATAGAGTCAGTTAACCAGGCATGATAAGGACATAAGAAATAGGAGCAGGAGTAGGCCATTTGGCCCCTCAACCCTGCTCCACCATATAATAAGATCATGGCTGATCTGATCTTGGATTCAGCTCCACTTCCCTGCACGCTCTCTATGACCCTTCACTCCCTTATCATTCAACAATCTGTCTATCTACATCTTAAATATATTCAATGATCCAGCCTCCACAGCTCTGTGGGGCAGAGAATTTCACAGATTTATAACCCTCTGAGAGAAGAAATTTCTCCTCATCTCAGTTCTAAATGAGCGACCCCTTATTCTTAAACTATGCCTCCTAGTTCTAGATTCCCCCACGAGGGGAAACATCCTCTCTGCATCTACCTTGTCGAGCCCCCTCAGTATCTTTCAATAAGATCACCTCTCATTCTTCTAAGCTCCAATGAGTATAGGCCCAACCTGCTCAAACTTTCTTCATAAGTCAACCCCTTCATCTCAGGATGGAGGTGTAGCGCATGAGAAGGCACAGGCTTACAGGGAGGATGTAACTAAGGTCGGACATTTGGGCCACAGATTTGGGCAGGAAGGTTCAAACATCCACTCTACATTATCACTAGTGCTCTCAACTTTGATGCCACAGTGCCACAGTGACACTTCGGGAACCCACAAAGGATATCACAGGACTTCAGACATTGGCTTCTGGACATCTAAATCCATCATTGAAGTAGTGGCACTTTTGTATCAATGGTAAGCAGCTTTTTCCAATCCACCAGGCAAAGTTTAAAAGACAAAGCCAATATCAAAAGCGATAGCAACAGCCAGTCAGCCAGCAGAGAAGGAATATAATCCAGCAGCAAAAAATGGTTGCTCCCTGCTTTCCTATCAGGGAAAAAGATGGAGAAAAAGCAAATCTAATAGCCACTACAATGCTTGTTCCTCTAGACAATTTCAGTTTTTATTGGTGTTTGCAAAATCTTTTGTCATATACAATGTAGAACATATGTAATCAGAAATGTAGCTTAACATTTTGAATTTAACCTAGAACTTTTAAACTGTAGTTAACAGAAACTGCCTGCCAGTGACAGTTAACTGTCAGTCAGCTATAAGGCCGAGATTTCCGGTTGTCAGCGGGCGGGATGGTAGCGGGTCGGGTGGGAAACTGGTCAATCTGCCACAACGCGCCTTTCCCAATGTCGGGTCTGTCAGCGCTGAGCAGACACGACAGGCATGTGGCGTGTGACCCAATGAAACTCATTATAATGTACTTACCAGACACTTAACAGTCTTGTTTAACTTACCTTTTGACTTTAATTTCATGGTCACAAAAACCATATTGCTCGGGACCATGTCTGTGAACCTGAGGCGCTCGTTGAATGGCCATTGTTCCAGCTGATTGTGGGTGTTGCCGACAAGGCCAGCATGTATTGCCCATCTCTAATTGCCCTTGAGAAACATAGAAACATAGAAACATAGAAAATAGGTGCAGGAGTAGGCCATTCGGCTATTCGAGCCTGCACCACCATTCAATAAGATCATGGTTGATCATGCATTTCAGTACCCCATTCCTGCTTTCTCTCCATACCCCTTGATCCCTTTAGCCCTAAGGGCCACATCTAACTCCCTTTTGAACATATTTAACGAACTGGCCCCAACAACTTTCTGTGGTAGAGAATTCCACAGGTTCACAATTCTCTGAGTGAAGAAGTTTCTCCTCATCTTGGTCTTCAATGGCTTACCCCTTATCCTTAGACTGTGACTCCTGGTTCTGGACTTCCCCAACATCAGGAACAGTCTTCCTGCATCTAACCTGTCCAATCCTGTCAGAATGTTATATGTTTCTATGGAGATCCCCTCTCATTCTTCTAAATTCCATTGAATACAAGCCTAGTCGATCCAGTCTTTCTTCATCCGTAAGTCCTGTCATCCCGGGAATCAGTTTGGTTCACTCTATTCTTCCCCATTTTATTTTTACACCAGGCAGGGATGTACAATTGTTGAAGTTCATCCATGTGATCTTTAAATGATTGCCATTGCCTATCCACCATCAACCCTTTAAGTATCATTTGCCAGTCTATTCTAGCCAATTCACATCTTATACCGTTGAAGTTACCTTTCCTTAAGTTCAGGACCCTAGTCTCTGAATTAACTGTGTCACTCTCCATCTTAATGAAGAATTCTACCATATTATGGTCACTCTTCCCCAAGGGGCCTTGCACCACAAGATTGCTAATTAGTCCCTTCTCATTACACATCACCCAGTCTAGGATGGCCAGCTCTCTAGTTGGTTCCTCGACATATTGGTCTAGAAAACCATCCCTAATACACTCCAGGAAATCCTCCTCCACCGTATTGTTACCAGTTTTGTTAGCCCAATCTATATGTAGATTAAAGTCGCCCATGATAACTGCTGTACCTTTATTGCACGCATCCCTAATTTCTTGTTTGATGCTGTCCCCAACCTCACTACTATTGTTTGGTGGGCTGTACACAACTCCCACTAGCGTTTTCTGCCCTTTGGTATTCCGCAACTCCACCCATACAGATTCCACATCATCCAAGCTCATGCCCTTCCTTACTATTGCGTTAATTTCCTCTTTAACCAGCAACGCTACCCTACCTCCTTTTCCTTTCTGTCTATTCTTCCTGAATGTTGAATACCCCTGGATGTTGAGTTCCCAGCCTTGGTCACCCTGGAGGCACACTCGGGCAAATGCTGCCTTAATGTCAAGGGCAATCAGTCTCACCTCACTTCTCGAATTCAGTTCTTTTGTCCAAGTTTGGACCAAGGCTGTAATGAGGTCTAGAGCTGTGTAGTCCTAGCAGAACCCAAACTGAGCATCGCTGAGTAGGTTATTGGTGAGTAAGTGCTGCTTTATAGCACAGTCGATGACATCTTCCATCACTTTGCTGATGATTGAGAGTAGACTGATGGGGTGGTAATTGGCTGGTTTGGATTTTTCCTGCTTTTTGTGGTCAGGACATACATGGGCAGTTTTTCACATTGTCGGCTAGATGCCAGTGTTGAAGCTGTACTGGAACAGCTTGGCTAGAGGCATGGCTAGTTCTGGAGCACAAGTCTTTAGCACAACAGCCAGGATGTTGTCGGGGGCCATAGTCTTTGCTGTATGCAATGCGCTCACGTGGAGTGAATCAAATTGGCTGAAGACTGGCTTTGGTGATTGTGGGGACCTCAGGAGGAGGCCAATATAAATCATCCACTCAGCACTTCTGGCTGCAAATGCTTCAGTCTTGTCTTTTGCAGTAGCGTGCTGGGCTCCGCCATCATTGAGGATGGGGATATTCTTGGAGCCTCCTCCTCCCGTTAGTTGTTTAATTGTGCACCACCATTCATGACTGAATGTGGCAGGACTGCATAGCTTTGATCTGATACGTTGATTGTGGGATCGCTTAGCTCTGTCTGTAGGATGCTGCTTCTGTTGTTTAGCATGCATGTAGTCTTGTGTTGCAGCTTCCCCAGGTTTGTACCTCATTTTTAGGTACACTGGTGCTGTTCCTGGCATGCTCTTCTGAACTCTTCATTGAACCAGGGTTAGTCCCCTGGCTTGATGGTTAACGTAGAGTGTGAGATATGCCTGGCCATGAGATTACAGATTGTGGTGGAATACAATACTGCTGCTGCTGATGACCCATAGTGCTTCATGGATGCCCAGTTTTGAGCTGCTAGGTCTGTTCTGGATCTATCACATTTAGCACAGTGGTAGTGCCACACAACACGATGGGGTTTCTTCAGTGTGCAGACGATGACTATGGTGGTCACTGCTACCAATGCTGTCATGGACAGATGCATGTGTGACAGGTAGATTGTTGAGGATCAGGTCAAGTGGGTTTCTCCCTCGTGTTGGTTCTCTCACCACTCACCGCAGGCCCAGTCTGGCAGCTATGTCCTTCCAGACTCGGCGAGCTCAGTCAGTAGTGGTGCTACTGAGCCACTCTTGGTGATGGACATTGAAGTCCCCCATCCAGAGTATATTCTGTGCCCTTGCTACCCTCAGTGCTTCTTCCAAGTGGTGTTCAACATGGTGGAGTACTGATTCATCAGCTGAGGGAGGACGGTAGATGGTAATTAGCAGGAGGTTTCCATGCCTATGCTTGACCTGAAGCCATGAGACTTCATGGAGTCCGAAGTCAATGTTGAAGATTCCCAGGGCCACTCCCTTCCAACTGTATACCACTGTGCTGACACCTCAGGTGGATCTGTCCTGCTGGTGGGACAGGACATACCCAGGAATGGTGATGGAGGAGTTTGGGACATTGGCGGAAAGGTATGATTCTTTGAGCATGACTGTTGCTTATAAATGTACTATAAAACCTGACAAATCATCACTTTCCTCAGCCATAAGCTGTTTCTCAGTCCATTTCCAGCACAGCTTCTGCAGGCTTTCCAATTTCCCCTCTCCATCCACTCTTGCCTCATTGGGAGAACTCTCTCACCATTGACAGAATGTCTCTATCATCTCGACTTCAGTTGCCATCTAGTCCATTAACAGGGGTACCCTTTCTACTGTTGCAACTTGGTCCTCAGAATCGGATCACAATAAGCCCCAACACCAGCAGCACCAACAACACCACCAACCTTCTCTGCAATCAACTGATGTTGCACAGGACACAGGGTATGATCACCCAACCACATTGCTGCCCAGGAGGCCAGAGATGACCTCATCATGACTTCGCTTGATGCTGTACACCCTGGCTGCCACATGATGCACCAGGTTGGCACCACCCCACACCAATGCCATAAAGCATTCCTACAATGTCCAAGTCGTTCCTTTTACACTCAACACCATTGCGGGGGTACCGTTATGTCTCACCATTCACTGCAACTCACAAAACCAAAGGTGCACACAAATCTGTTCAAGAACAAAGACTGTTGAAAATAAAGATTTCAATGTTTGACAGCACATTAACAGAAACTTTACATGAACATTAGATAAAACACCCATGTGCCTACTCTTGTGTGTTGTTAGTTGGTATGGTTAGACTAGGATGAGGTTGCGTCTGAGGGGTGGCTAGTGAGATGTGGATGTGATAATGTAGATAGAGAAAGAGAAGGATGGGTGGAGGTACAAAGTAAGTTGGTGTGAGTAAAGATGTGCAGGAGTAGGGTCAGAAAGGCAGAGTGCTGGGGATGTGATGAGTGGCATAGCAGGATGAAGGTGAGTGTGGCTTTGTACTGACGTTTCGTGATCTACTGAGATCATTGAAAGATTTGCGCCACTGCACCCAGGTCCTCCTAATGACATCTCTGCTTGTGACCTCCTCTGCAACATGCAACCAGGCTATGTTGGTCTCCTGGGGAGGTCTCTTACGCCCATCGGAAGGGAAGAGGACCTCTCTGCGTGCTGTGCATCCCTCCATAAGCATATGGAGGGAGTCAAGGAAGAACCTGCGCAGTGATTATCAGTGTTTGCAGCACCTCAATGCTGTAGACCACTGATATCACAAATGTCAAAGGAAAGTTGGCATTGGTCCCTTTAAGGAAACCGGCTGATGACGCATTATGAATGACGTCACCAGACCCGCTTCCTCCAATTGGACTGGGAAATGCTCTAAGTAGACTTAACGAGCCCAATTAGGGGAAATTCATTTTCCAGAGAGGAATGGAGCCAGAAACTAGGCCATGACCCTCTACCGACTCCGACAATACAGGACCCACTAAGGTAAGGGAAATCTAAGTGCTTGTCTTGAATAGGTTCTAATTATTGTGAGCAGAGAGCAGAGACAGCACTTCTAACTTGGGTGTGGCTCTAAGAGTATAAAAGTAAACACTAGCTGCTGAATTGGTCTTAAACAGAGCGTACTTAAACAGTTAGGGGGAAAAATTCTGTTGCACCGTTTGGGGAGCGGTAAAACTCGTAACGTGCGAGACTTTGCGGCAGGAGCAGAAGTCTCGCCGTTCGCAAGAAATTGGGGTTACCACCCTGAAAAGAAGTGGAGCGCAAAATAATGCACTCCACTTCCTTTATGGGGCGGTAGTGGGGCGGACACAGGGCGCAGTGCTATGCACTGGGCTCACGTAGCGCTTCCATGTAGGCTGGGCTCTTCCATTAATGAAAGGGAAGGGCCCAAGCTGCAAATTCTGCGGTAATGAAAGGGTCTTACCTGGACCACCGGGGAGCAGGGGTGCCATGCCAATAGTTCAGCACTCAAGCAGATTGCCGGGCTGACCGATTGCGGCACGGACCCACACGGTCAAAGCGCCAAAGGGGCGCAAGACAAAATCGGCATGATTATTTTTAAAAGGCCCACATTCCCCCTTAACTAGCTGCCCAGTTCACATCCCCTGAAGCTGTCACTGGCATCATGGGAGGCACAAACGATCCAAATTTCTAGGCCTTAAAGTTGGGAATTTGGAGAGAGTGGTAAGTCGGAGCAGAAGGGGAAGGAGGTGTGGCTTTTTGCCTCCAATACCTGGAGTCCTTTCATCTACCTGGAACTTAAACTAGAGCTGGTAATTAGTTAAAAAAATAACTAAACTATAAACTATGAATTTAATTAATTAAATAAATGAAACAAGGTTATAAAGGGATGGCAGTGCGGGTGGTGCATGTGGGACTTTATGGAGAGCATCATGATCCCTGGTGACCACCTTTGCAGTAACTGTCTGCATCTTGAGGAACTTCAGCTCAGAGTTGTTGAGCTGGAATCCGAGTTGCAGACATTACGGGGCATCGGGGAGGGGGAGAGTTATCTTGACACTTTGATCCAGGTGGCAGTCACACCCCTTAGTTAAGTAGTTGCACCGGTCTGATTAGTGATCAGGGACAAGAGAGTGTGACTGGCTCAGGCAGGTAAGGAAACCCTAGGTGCAGTGCTGGAGGAGCCTCTGACTTTGTCCTTCCAACAAGTATGAGGTTCTTGCTGCTTGTGTGGATATGGGCAAAGTCTGCAGGGTGGGTGACCAAACTGACCACGACACCAGAGTACAGCAGACCATTCAAGTGGGGGGAGTGAAAAGGAATATTGTAGTGGTAGAGAATAGTATCGTCAGGGAGAGAGATACTGTGCTTTGCAGCTGCAACCGGAAGTTCCAAAGGCTGTGTTGCCTTGCCAACAAGGGTTAAGGATATCTCCTCATGGTTGGAGAAGAATTTGGAGTAGGAGGGAGAGGATCCCATTGTCATGGTCCATGTCGGAACCATTGACGTCGGAATGAGGTTCTGCTGAGAGAGTTTGAGGAGCTAGAGACCAAATTAAAATGCAGAACCTCAAAGGTAATAATGTCTGGATTGTTACCTGAGCCACGCACAAATTGGCATAGGAACAAGCAGATCAGAGAGTTAAATGCATGGCTCAAAAAGTGGTGTGGGAGGAAGAGGTTTCAATTCTTGGGGCACTGGTACCAGTACTGGGGAAAGAGGGAGCTGTTCCGTTGGATACTACTTAAATCGACTGGGACCATTGACCCGGTGAATTGCTGTGGATAGGGTTTTAAACTAAAAAAGGGGGGGAGGTGTCAGGTGAGGGAAAATTTAGTAATCTAAAGAGAAAATTCAAGGCAATGGAATAGTATAGCGCTTTGGTTCAAGATAAGCAGAGTGTGACAGGAAGGGACAGAAAGGTTAACGGTAATAGTGCATCGCGAATAATGTGAAGCAGGGACTAATGGTAAAAAGTTAAAATTAAAGGCTCTATATCTGAATGCACGGAGCATTCGCAACAAGATAGACAAATTATTGGCACAAATAGAGATAAATAGGTTTGATCTAATAGCCGTTATAGAGACATGATTGCAAGGTGACCAGGGTTGGAAACTAAATATTCAAGGGTATTTAATGTTTCAAAAAGACCGGCAGAATGGAAACGGAGGGGGTAGCCCTGATAATAAAGGATGACATAAGGACAGTAGTGAGAAAGGATCCTGGCTTGGAAGATGATGAAGCCGAATCAGTAGTGGGTGGAAATAAGAAATAACAAAGGCCAGAAAACATTAGTGGGAGTAATGTGTAGGCCCCCAAACAGTAGCTAAATTGATGGACAGTGTATTAATCAACAAATAATAGGAGATCGTAACAAAGGTAATACAATAATTGTGGGGGACTTTAATCTTCATATAGACTGGACAAATCAAATTAGCAAAGGTAGTCTGGAGGATGAGTTCATGAAATGAATTTGAGACAGTTTCCTAGAACAATATGTTGTGGAACCAACCAGAGAACACGTTATTTTAGATCTTGTATTGTGTAGTGAGACAGGGATGATTAGTAATCTCGTAGTAAAGGATCCTTTGGGGAAGAGTGATCATAATATCATAGAATTTCACATTGGGTTTGAGAGTGATATACTTAAATCCAAAATGAGAGTTGTAAACTTAAATAAAGTTAATTGCATAGATTGGGGGAGGGGGTGAATCAGGCAGATTGTAAAATTAGATTAAAAGGTATGATGATAAATAAGCAGTGGCGAACATTTAAACAAATATTCCAAAATTCTCAATTAATATGCATTCCATTGGGAAATAAGAACTCTACATGAAAAGTAATCTATCCATGGCTAACTAAAGAAGTTAAGGCTAGTATTAGATTAAAAGAACATAAGCACATAAGAAATAAGAGCAGGAGTAGGCCATTTGACCCCTCAAGCCTGCTCTGCCATTTAATAAGATCATGGCTGATCTGATCTTGGGTTCAGCTCCACTTCCCTGCCCACTCCCCATAACCCTTCACTCCCTTATCATTCAAAAATCTGTTTATCTCCACAGCTCTCTAGGGCAGAGAATTCCACAGATTTACAATCCTCTGAGAGAAGAAATTCCTCATCATCTCAGTTCTAAATGGGCGACTCCTTATTCTTAAACTATGCCCCTCGTTCTAGATTCCCCCACGTGGAAAAATCCTTTCTGCATCTACCTTGTTGAGCCCCCTCAGTATCTTGTATATTTCAATAAGTTCACCTCTCAATCTTCTAAACTCCAATGCGTATGGGCCCAACCTTTCTTCATAAGTTAACCCCTTCATCTCAGGAATCAACCTAGTGAACCTTCTCTAAACTGCGTCCAATGCAAGAATATCTCTCCTTAAATAAGGAGAGCAAAACTGTATGCAGTACTCCAGGTGTGGTCTGTGGCAGTACTCTAGGTGTGTGTACAGTTGTAGCAGGACTTCTCTGTTTTTATACTCTACTCCCTTGCAATAAATTCCATTTACCTTCATGATTACTTGGTGTACCTGCATACTAACTTTTTGTGTTTCATGCACAAGGACCCCCAGGTCCAAAAGAGGTGTATAATGTTGCAAAGAATAATAGTAAGCCTGAGCAGTGGGAGGGCTTTAGAAACCAGCAAAGGATGACCAAAAAAATTGATTTCAAGGGAGAAAATATCATATGAGAGCAAATTAGCAAGACATTTTTAAAAAGATTGTAAGAGAGTATGTAAAAAGGAAGAGAGTAGTAAAAGTAAGTTTTGTTTCCTTAGATGCTTTCCATTGTTAAGGAAGTGATTACAGGGCACTTAGAAAATCATAATATGATTAGACAGAGTCTTCATGGTTTTGTGAAAGGGAAATCATGTTTGATAAATTTATTAGAGTTTTTTGATGATGTAACTAGCAGGGGTAGGTAAAGGGGAACCAGTGGATGTAGTATATTTGGATTTCCAAAAGACATTTGTTAAGGTGCCACATGAAAGGTTGCTATGCAAGATGAGGGCTCATGGGGTTCAGGGTAGTATATTAGCATGGATAGAGGATTGGTTAACAGACAGGAAACAGAGAGTAGGGATAAACGACAAGCTGCAACAAGGATCAGTGCTTCGACCTCAGCTATTTACAATCTATATTAATGACTTAGGTGAAGGGACCGAGTGCAATGTATCCAAGTTTGCTGATGATACAAAGCTAGGTGGGAAAGTAAGCTGTGAGGAGGACATAGAGCCTGCAAAGTGATATAGATAGGTTAAATGAGTGAGCAATAAGGTGGTAGATGGAGTATAATATGGGAAAATGTGAGGTTATTCAATTTGGTCGGAAGAATAGAAAAATAGAATATTTTTGAATTGGTGAGAAACTATTAAATGTTGGTGTTCAGAAAGATTTAGGTGTCCTCTTACAGGAAACACAGAGTTAGCATGCAGGTAAAGCAAGCAATTAGGAAGGCAAATGGCATGTTTACCTTTATTGCAAGGGGGTTGGAGTACAAGAGTAAGGAAGTCGAATTACAATTTTACAGTGAGACCACAACTGTAGTACTGTGCAGTTTTTATTTCCTTATCTGAGGAAGGACGTGCTTGCCTTGGAGGTGGTGCAAGAACGATTTACTAGATTGATCCCTGGGATGAAAGGGTTGTCCTATGAGGAGAGATTGAGTAGATTTTGCCAATACTTTCTGGAGTTTAGAAGAATGAGAAGTGATCTCATTGAAACATATAAGATTCTGAGGGATTATTTCCTCCGGCTGGAGAGTCTAGGACTAGAGGGCATAATCTCAGGCTAAGGGCTCAGCCATTTAAAACTGAGATGAAGGGGAATTTCTTCACTCAGAGAGTTGTGAATCATTGGAATTCTCTGCCCCAACTGGCTGTGGATGCTAAATCGTTGATTATATTTAAGGCTGAAATAGATTTTTGGACTCTAGGTGAATCAAGGGATATGGAGATCGGACAGGAAAGTGAAGTTAAGGTCATAGATCAGCCATGATCTTATTGAATGGCGGAGATGTCTTGAGGGGCCGTATGGCCTACTCCTGCTCCTAATTCTTATGTTCCTATGTTCTTTCTGGTTCTATATTCCATGTGGTTCCATGAAACTAAGTGGATCACAAAAAGATAAAGTTTGGACATGCCTACTATATATGGATGAATGGTGCTGGATGACAGATAAGCCTAGATTTTACAATCAGCATTATTTTAACACTGGAGTTTATAGGTTAATGGCAGTGTTAAAATAACATAAATCAGAAAATCTAGGTAGTTCTCATTAAGCCATCTTTCTTTTTTTTAGTCATTTTGACAATTTTAAAGTAGTATTACAGAAATTCCTCTGTTTGTTACATTCAGCAATTTTTCAAATTCATTCAAAAAGAATGTGTTTACAATTTCACTGCACATAGCCACCAAAGCAATTCTTCAATTTCATACAGCTTCATCCTCAAAGGAATTAAAACACTGAATTTGAGTAACTTAATTGACATCCAGTTAAGTAAAAAGAGCCAAATGATACACAGGCCAAATAATAATTCTGATCGCCAGTGCTTCACCCAGAACATCCTCAGCTATTTATCAATCTCTAAAACAACCATCCAAGGATTAAGAATTAGGAACTAAACTAAAAGGGAATAGTGTCACTTTTCTATAAAATTATGTATTTACGTTAAAGTATAATTTTGTCATTGGAAGTCCAATTTTGAAATGCAATGTTATTTTCCATCGATATAAATTATACTTCTTTCACATGGTGGCACTTTGAAAGTGTATGTCCATATCAATTTCTGTCAATGCAAAAGTGAAAATCTCACAGATCTCCAAATAGTTTTCCAATATGTACTATACCATATCATGTCCCGTGGTTTGAAGACTGGTGAGTCATACATATTACTTTCAATTTAGAGCACTGTTCTTTCACAACACATGAACCCCCAAATTGTGAGATTCTAACTCTGGTGCAAGATGGTGCAGGGTCTTGCTGGACATGCATGCAGATCGGATTGGATGCTATGGTCAGTGTGTCTGATTCACAACACTCCAGATTTTATCCTAAGGAGTAGGCTGAACTCATGTGAAATCTTTAAAAAAATTCACTCTCTTGACTTTCATGTACTTCATGTTGCAGGCCTAAGCATGTGAAGCTGATACTTTAGAGTGAAGCTTTAAGTACAAGTACTTGTGAAGTGTGCATTCTTGAACAAATATGCTACCATATTATGAAAGTGTAGTTTGTTGGTGCGATGTGAGGGCACCGGTAATATTTTCTCCCCAATTCTCCTGACCTCTACTCTCCTGAAGGTGCTGCCTCTTGCTGGGGTTTGGTTTCAAGGACACCGGCAACCCTACAGTACTGCAACCAAGTGGCTGTTCTTCTGAGCTTTTACACAGTGAAAGTTAATGTAGCCAAACTTAATCCAGTCCTCAGCTGATGTGCACACACGTTCACTATCTAAAAGGAGTCACAAGAGAGCAGCCAGAAAGGTGAACCCTAGTAGATTTTCTTCTTTCCTAGTATGAAAGTTCTGAGGCCAATTTTAGCATCTCAGTTATGTTCCAACCATTGCCATAAACCCAACGCAGAAACGGGGACAAAACTGGATCAATGTTACTTAGTGCAGTTCACTTATCTACTGGTGCATCAGGAAGGTTAGATGCCACTATTTTAACATCAAGCCAGGAGAGACAGAAGGGGCGTGACACAGGGGAGCTGTTGACATCACACTGAAACTGCAGTGCAACATCACCATGAAGCACGAGACTAACTTGTTGACTTTTTGCACTGAAGCAATAGGTTTACAATACAGCACAGTATTTCCGTGCAGGGCAGATTTGACCTATACTGGAAGTGTAATTGGGGCTAAAGTGCACTGCATGAAAACAACACTAGTAAACGCAATAAACCAAGCTGTACAACGGAGTATAAATTGAACAAGCATGTCTGGCCTGGAAAGTAGACCGTGATGAATTGTTACATTTCTACCTGAGCGCACAACTAGAATTTGTAGTTTTGAAATTTATGGCAACTGAGGCTTATAGGGATTGTGTGGCATGGATGAGTCTGAAAAGGCGAGTGTCTCTTTCTTTTGGCGGGAGTTGGTTTGTGAGGGGTGGCGTTTGTGGAGATGAGTAATGACCCCATTACACTTTGATTACTACATTACCAGGGTTGCATTGACAAGGGGAAGAATTAAAGGCATTCAGATGTAACCAGCTGTGTAATTTAATTTAACCTTCCACATTGTTCCTAATGTCTTGAATTATTTACTCACTGCTCAGCATCAGTGAACTTAGGTCAGACCACACAGAGGTGGCAGCATGGAATGTCTGTCCAGTTTACAGTGGCATTTATCAGTGAGAAGTGAAAGCATCACGTGCTATCCATTAACTTGGACTCCTCATCTCATAACAAAAATATTATTTTGCCGTAAAATGATTGCATTTATTTGCCTTCCAAATCAATTCTTTGATACCTCATGCATTGTAACATTAAAGGAAAACAATTAAAAAGACAGAATATTGCCACAATACAGTCAATGCTGGTTGTGACTAGATCCAAAAGGTTAGACAATATTTTTGTGTCTGTACAACCTTTTCATTAAAGAATTCCACTGCTTACATAGTGGGCAGGTAAACCAATTGCTGATGGGATTAACCACGAGTAGAATGGCAAGGTGCGAAATAGATGGTCCTGTGGTGTATGCAATAGCGACAGTGTAGAAATGTATGTCACTGTGAGTGTAGAAATGTGTGTATCCAATCCGTGACTGTGTAGAAATGCGTGTGTCCAATCTGACTTTAGAAATGTGTGTATCCAATAGTGACAATGTAGAAATGTGTGTTACTATGACAGTGTAAAATGTGTATAGCCAATCTGTGACAGTGTAGAAATGTGTGTATCCAATCTGTGACAGTGTAGAAATGTGTGGCCAAAATGTGACAGTGCATAAATGTGTGTATCTAATGGTGACAGTTTAGAAATGTGTGTATTCAGTCTATGACCATGTAGAAATGTGTGTATCCAATCTGAGACAGTGTAGAAATGTGCATATCCAATGGTGACAGTGTAGAAATGTGTGTATTCTATCTGTGACAGTGTAGAAATGTGTGTATCCAATGGTGACAGTGTAGAAATGTGTGTAGCCAATGGTGACAATGTAAAAATGTGTGTTACTGTGACAATGTAGAAATGTGTGTAGCCAGTCTGTGACAGTGTAGAAATGTGTTTATCCAATGGTGACAGTGTAGAAATGTGTGTATTCTATCTGTGACAGTGTAGAAATGTGTGTATCCAATGGTGACAGTGTAGAAATGTGCATTACTGTGATACTGTAGAAATGTGTGCATCCAATCTGTCACGGTGTAGAAATGGGTGTATTCAATCTGTAACAGTGTAGAAATATGTGTTACTGTGACAGTGTAGAAATGTGTGTATTCAATGGATACAGTGTATAAATGAGCGTATAAAAGGTTACTGCACAAAATAAAAGGTCACGGGGTTGGGGGTAATATATTAGCATGGATAGCGGATTGGCTAATGACCAGAAAACAGAGAGTCTTGATACATGGTTCAATCTCGGGTTGGCAATCTGTAACTAGTGGAGTGCTGCAGGGATCAGTGCTGGGACCCCAACTATTTACAACCTATATTAACGACTTGAAAGAAGGGACCGAGTGTAACGTAGCCAAGTTTGCTGATGATACAAAGATGGGAGGAAAAGCAATGTGTGAGGAGGACACAAAACATCTGCAAAAGGACATAAGCGGGAAAAAATTTGGCAGATGGAGTATAATGTTGGAAAGTGTGAGGTCATGCACTTTGGCAGAAAAAAATCAAAGAGCAAGTTATTATTTAAATGGAGAAAGATTGCAAAGTGCTGCAGTAGAGTGGGACCTGGGGATATTTGTGCATGAAACACAAAAGATTAGTATGCAGGTACAGCAAGTGATCAGGAAGGCCAATGCAATCTTTCCTTTATTGCAAAGGGGATGGAGTATAAAAGCAGGGAAGTCTTGCTACAGTAATACAGGGTATTGATGAGGCCACACCTGGAATACTGTGTCAGTTTTGGTTTCCATATTTATGAAAGGATATACTTGCTTTGGAAGCAGTTCAGAGTAGGTTCACTACGTTGATTCCGGAGATGAGAGGGTTGACCTATGAGGAAAGGTTGAGTAGCTTGGGCCTCTATTCATCGGAATTCAGAAGAATGAGAGGTGATCTTATCAAAGTGTATAAGATTATGAAGGGGCATGACAAGGTGGATGCAGAGAGAATGTTTCCGCTGATGGGGGAGACAAGAACTAGGGGGCATAATCTTAGAATAAGGGGCCACCCATTTCAAATTGAGATGAGGAGAAATGTATTTTCTCGGAGGGTTGTAAATCTGTGGAATTCGTTGCCTCAGAGACTGTGGAAGCTGGGACATTGAATAAATTTAACACAGAGATAGACAGTTTCTTAACCATTAAGGGAATAAGGGGTTATGGGGAGCGGGCAGGGAAGTGGACCTGATTCCATGATCAGATCAGCCAAGATTGTATTAAATGGCGGAGCAGGCTCGAGGGGCCAAATGGCCTACTCCTGCTCTTTTTCTTATAGTCTTATCTATCCAATCTGAGACAGTGTAGAAATATGTGTATCCAATAGTGACATTGTATAAATGTGTGTATCCAATGCTGACAGTGTAGAAATATGTGTATCCAATCTGAGACGGTGTAGAAATGTGTGTATCCAATGGTGACATTGTATAAATGTGTGTATCCAATAGTGACATTGTAGAAATGTGTATATCCAATGGTGACAGTGTAGAAATGTGTATATCCAATGGTGACAATGTAGAAATGTGTATATCCAATGGTGACAGTGTAGAAATGTGTTTATCCAATCTGTGACAGTGAAGAAATGTGTGTAATCAATCTGTGACAGTGTAGAAATGTGAGAATCCAATCGGTGACAGAGTAGAAATGTGTGTATCCAATCACTGACGGTGTAGAAATATGTGTAATCAATCTGTGACAGTGTAGAAATGTGTGTATCCAATGGTGACAGTGTAGAAATGTGTGTATTCAATCGGTGACAGTGTAGAAATATGTGCATTCAATGGTGACAGTGTAGAAATGTGTGTATCCAATAAGTGAAAGTGTAGAAATGTGTGTATCCAAGTGAAAGTGTAGAAATGTGTGTATCCAATGGTGACATTGTATAAATGTGTGTATCCAATAGTGACATTGTATAAATGTGTGTATTCAATCGGTGACAGTGTAGAAATATGTGCATTCAATGGTGACAGTGTAGAAATGTGTGTATCCAATAAGTGAAAGTGTAGAAATGTGTATATCCAATGGTGACAGTGTAGAAATGTGTTTATCCAATCTGTGACAGTGTAGAAATGTGTGTAATCAATCTGTGACAGTGTAGAAATGTGAGAATCCAATCGGTGACAGAGTAGAAATGTGTGTATCCAATCACTGACGGTGTAGAAATATGTGTAATCAATCTGTGACAGTATAGAAATGTGTGTATCCAATGGTGACAGTGTTGAAATGTGTGTATTCAATCGGTGACAGTGCAGAAATATGTGCATTCAATGGTGACAGTGTAGAAATGTGTGTATCCAATAAGTGAAAGTGTAGAAATGTGTGTATCCAATCAGTGAAAGTGTAGAAATGTGTGTATCCAATAAGTGACAGTGTGAAAATGTGTGTATCCAGTGGTGACAATGTAGAAATGTGTGTTACTGTGACAGAGTAGAAATGTGTGTATCCAATAAGTGCCAGTGTAGAAATGTGTGTATCCAGTGGTGACAATGTAGAAATGTGTGTTACTGTGACAGTGTAGAAATGTATGTATCCAATCTGAGACAGTGTAGAAATGTGTGTAGCCGATCTGGACAGTGAAGAAATATGTATATCCAATGGTGAAAGTGTAGAAATGTGTGTATCCAATCTGTGATAGTGTAGAAATGTATGTCTTCAATCTGTGACAGTTTAGAAATGTGTGTTACTATGACAGTATTGAAATGTGTGTATTCAATCTGTGACAGTGTAGAAATATGTGTATTCAATGGTGACAGTGTAGAAATATGTGTATCCAATGTTGACCGTGTAAAAACATAGAAACATAGAAAATAGGTGCAGGAGTAGGCCCTCGAGACTGCACCACCATTCAATATGATCATGGCCGATCATGCAACTTCAGTACCCCATTCCTGCTTTCTCTCCATACCCCTTGATCCCTTTAGCCGTAAGGGCCACATCTAACTCCCTTTTGAATATATCTAACGAACTGGCTTCAACAACTTTCTGTGGTAGAGAATTCCACAGGTTCACGATGCAGGAAGAATGTTCCCGATGTTGGAAAAGTCCAGAACCAGGGGATACAGTCTAAGGATAAGGGATAAGCCATTTAGGACTGAGATGAGGAGAAACTTTTTCACTCAGAGAGTTGTTAACCTGTGGAATCCCCTACCGCAGAGAGTTGTTGATGCCAGTTCATTGGATATATTCAAGGGGGAGTTAGATATGGCCCTTACGGCTAAAGGGATCAAGGGGTATGGAGAGAAAGCAGGAAAGGGGTACTGAGGTGAATGATCAACCATGATCTTATTGAATGGTGATGCGGGCTCGAAGGGCCGAATGGCCTACTCCTGCACCTATTTTCTATGTTTCTATGTTTCTCTGAGTGAAGAAGTTTTTCTTCATCTTGGACCTAAATGGCTTACCCCTTATCCTTAAACTGTGACCCCTGGTTCTGGACTTCCCCAACATCGGGAACATTCTTCCTGCATCTAACTTGTACAATCCCGTCAGAATTTTATATGTATCTATGAGATCCCCTCTCATTCTTCTAAATTCCAGTGAATATAAGCCTAGTCAATCCTGTCTTTCTTCATAGGTCAGTCCTGCCATACCGGGAATCAGTCTGATGTACCTTAGTTGCACTCCCTCAATAGCAACAATGTTCTTCCTCAGATTAGGAGACCAAAACTGCACACAATACACAAGGTGTGGTCTCACCAAGGCTCTGTACAACTGCAGTAAGACCTCCCTGCTCCTATACGCATACTCCCTCGCTATGAAGGCCAGCATGCCATTTGTCTTCTTTACTGCCTGCTGTACCTGCATGCCTACCTTCAATGACTGATGTACCATGACACATGTACCATGACACCCAGATTTCGTTGCACTTCCCCTTTCACTAATCTGTCACCATTCAGATAATAATCTGCCTTCCTGTTTTTGCAACCAAAGTGGATAACCTCACACTTATCTACATTATACTGCATCTGCCATGCATTTGCCCATTCACATAACTTGTTCAAGTCCCCCTGCAGCCTCCTTGCATCCTCCTCGCAGCTTGCATTGCCACCCAGCTTATTGTCATCTGCAAACTTCGAGATATTACATTCAATTCTTTCATCTAAATCATTACTGTATATTGTAAATAGCTGGGGTCCCAGCACTAAACCCTGCAGCACCCCACGAGTCACTGCCTGCCAATCTGAAAAGGACTCGTTCATTCTTTGCTTTCTGTCTATCCATGTCAATACATTACCCCCAATACTATGTGCCTTAATTTTGCACACTAATCTCTTGTATGGGACCTTGTCAAAGCCTTTTGAAAGTCCACCACATCCACTGGTTCTCCCTTGTCCACTCTACTAGTTACATCCTCAAAAAATTCTAGATTTGTCAAGCATGACTTCCCCTTCATAAATCCATGCTGACTTGGACCGATCCTGTCACTGCTTTCCAAATGCGCTGCTATTACATCTAATGTGTGTATCCAATGGTGACAGTGTAGAATTGTGTGTATCCAATGGTGAAAGTGTAGAAATGTATGTATTCAATCTGTGACAGTGTAGAAATGTGTGTACCCAATCGATGACAGTGTAGGAATGTGTGCATCAATGGTGAAAGTGTAGAAATGTGTGTATCCTATCTATGACAATGTAGAAATATGTGTATCCTATCTGTGACAGTGTATAATTGTGTGTATCAAATGGTGACCGTGTAGACATGTGTGTATTGAATCTGTGAGCATTTACCAGTCTGACAATCTCCAGGGACTGGGTTTAGGTTTTATTTTGTGAAACTCGAACCTCATATCAAAGTTAGTGAATTAGAATTCAGAGTTAGCCAAGCTTTTAAGTTTTATCATTAAATGAGCCAAGCTCTTTAAATGTAATCTTTGACTAATTTGTTCCATATTTGTTTTCAATCTTGTAAAATCAGCACTCTGGAAGTTGATACTTGAAAACTTCAGCAGTCTGATGTACTTTTGAAAATGGAACAGACCAGGCAAGTCCCCGGTTCAGGTTCTGCTCTGCTGTTTTCTCAGTTACAAATTGACCTCAGTGCTCCCGGGCTAGGGAGAGGGAAAATCAACCAGAATCCCATTCTTGATGGCTATTTAATAATAATATAATAATTACCTTCATTTATATAGCGCCTTTAACATAGTAAAATGTCCCAAGGCGCTTCACAATAGTCTTACAACCCATTAGATGTTGACAAGAGAGGGAAAAAGATAAAAAGCGGGAGAAGGAAGTCTAATAGAGGTAAGAGGCTCGGGTCTGATGCGGCAGCCAAAATGTGCATGCAGATAGACACAGGCAAAAAAACGAAGGAAAAAAATTCAAATTACATTTCCATAACTCTCCTCATTACAACATTGGCTAACTCTGAATTCTACAATAAGGAGTGTACAATAGTAAAATTAATATAATAAGGATTAATTATAATTAAATAAAATTAAATAATATACAAATAATTATACATTAAGTTAAAATTAGAAAATCAGCAATTGAAGCAAGTTAAATATGTTTTTAGCTTTCTTTAAAATTCATTCCCTGTCCTTTGATTCAATTAATATGGAAGAACCAATCACCGCCCTCCATCCTTGTGATGTCATAATGTCATTATTTAGTGACTTCCGTTGTGGTTGTGAGGTGAGGGTGAATTTGGCACCACTGTGATGCCCACCGTGACTCATGCTAATACTCGCTGTCCAGAATCACACATAACGAATGGATATTTGGATGAATTACTGGAAGATAAGCAGCACCTGCAGAACCATGCTCCAACATGACATACTTTCTTCAGCAGAGTAGGCGTCAGGGGAGAAAAAAAATTGTATTGCAACATATACAGCATCCACTGCACCACAATCTTACCACAGTGACCAATGAGTCTGCTCGACAGCCAAGGCTTTAGAACAGTCAATTTTAGAAACATAGGGCCCAAGTTTCCACACGATAAAAAACGGGCGCCCCTCCGAGCTGGGCGCCCGTTTTTCGCAACTAAAACGGCGCCGGAAAAAAAACTCGCGATTCTGGAGAGCCCTGCAGCTCCTTGTCTGCCTGGCGCGGCGCCCGGGGGGGCGGAGCCTACACTCGCACCGATTTTGTAAGTGGGAGGGGCGGGTACTATTTAAATTAGTTTTTTTTCCTGCCGGCAACGCTGCGCGTGCGCGTTGGAGCGTTCGCGCACGCGCAGTGTGAAGGAAACATTGGCACTTGGCCATTTTTGTAGTTCTTTGTAGCTGTTTAATTTTTGAACATTTTTTAATAAAAGCACATTGCCATCAGCACATCAGCACTGAGGCTTCCTGCAGCCTTCTCACTGTCTCCTTCCCGCCCGCGGTCTGGAACGGCTTCCTCCCCCCTCCCCCGCTGCGTTCAGTCGATCGGGCCCGCACTCCCTCCCTCCCGCCGTCTGGAACGTCTTCCTCCCCCCCCTCGGGTGGGCAGGCCCGCACTCCCTCTCTCCCGCCGTCTGGAACGTCTTCCTCCCACCCCCCGCTGCGTTCGGTCGGGCGGGCCCGCACTCCCTCCCTCCCGCCGTCTGGAACGGCTTCCTCCTCCCCCCCTGCCTTCGGGAACGAACGAACGAACTTGTGAGGCTGGCTGAAGCACTTTCACACAGGTAGGAAGATGGTTTATTTAATCTTTTCTTTGCTTATAAATGTTTATTCAGGTTGGATTTATTTATATAATATTTGTATAATATAATATAAATAAGGATTTAATGACTTCCCTTCCCCCCCCCACCTCGTTCTGGACGCCTAATTTGTAACCTGCGCCTGATTTTTTAATGTGTAGAACAGGTTTTTTCAGTTCTACAAAAATCTTCACTTGCTCCATTCTAAGTTAGTTTGGAGTACGTTTTCACTGTGGAAACTTTGAAATCAGGCGTCAGTGGCCGGACACGCCCCCTTTTGAAGAAAAAATTCTGTTCCAAAGTAGAACTGTTCTACCTGACTAGAACTGCAGAAAAAAAAATGTGGAGAATTGCGATTTCTAAGATAGTCCGTTCTCCACCAGTTGCTCCTAAAAATCAAGTGCAAATCATGCGGAAACTTGGGCCCATAGAAACATAGTAAATAGGTGCAGGAGTAGGCCATTTGGCCCTTCGAGCCTGCACCACCATTCAATAAGATCATGGCTGATTATTCAACCTCAATACCCCTTTCCTGCTTTCCCTCCATAACCCTTGATCCCTTTGGCCATAAGGGCCATATCTAACTCCCTTTTGAATATATCTAACGAACTGGCCTCAACAACTTTCTGCGATAGAGAATTCCAAAGGTTAACCACTCTCTGAGTGAAGAAGTTTCTCCTAAATGGCTTACCCCTTATTCTTAGACTGTGACCCCTGGTTCTGGAACTCTCCAGCAACGGGAACATTCTTCCTGCATCTAACCTGTCCAATCCCGTCAGAATTTTATATGTTTCTCTGAGATCCCTCTCATTCTTCTAAACTCCGATGGATACAATCCCAGTTGATCTGGTCTCTCCTCATATGTCAGTCCTGCCGTCTCAGGAATCAATCTGGTGAACCTTCGCTGTACTCCCTCAATAGCAAGAACGTTCTTCCTCAGATTAGGGGACCAAAACTGAACACAATATTCCAGGTGTGGCCTCACCAAGGCTTTGTACAACTGCAGTAAGACCTCCCTGCTCCTATACTCAAATCCTCTAGCTATGAAGGCCAACATGCCATTTGCCTTCTTCACCGCCTGCTTTACCTGCATGCCAAACTTAAATGACTGATATACCATGACACCCAGGTCTCGTAGCACCTCCCCTTTTCCTAATCTGTCACCATTCAGATAATATTCTGTCTTCCTGTTTTTGCCACCAAAGTGGATAACCTCACATTTATCCACATTATACTGCATCTGCCATGCATTTGCCCACTCACCTAACCTGTCCAAGTCACCCTGCAGCCTCTTAGCATCCTCCTCACAGCTCACACCGCCACCCAGCTTAGAGTCATCTGCAAACTTGGAGATATTACACTCAATTCCTTTATCTAAATTATTGATGTATATTGTAAATAGCTGGGGTCTCAGCACTGAACCCTGCGGCACCCCACTGGTCACTACCTGCCATTCTGAAAAGGACCCATTTATTCCGACTCTCTGCTTCCTGTCGGCCAACCAGTTTTCTATCCACGTCAATATATTACACCCAATACCATGTGCTTTAATTTTGCACACTAATCTCTTGTGTGGGACCTTGTCAAAAACCTTTTGAAATCCAAATACACCACATCCACTGGTTCTCCCTTGGCCACTCTACTGGTTACATCCTCAAAAAATTCTAAAAGATTTGTCAAGCATGATTTCCCTTTCATAAATCCATGCTGACTTGGACCGATTCTGTCACCGCTTTCCAAATGCGCTATTTCATCTTTAATAATTGATTCCAACATTTTCCCCACCACCGATGTCAGGCTAACCGATCTATAATTCTCTGTCTTCCCTCTCCCTCTTTTTTAAAAAAGTGGTGTTAGATTAGCTACCCTCCAGTCCATAGGAACTGATCTAGGGTCAATAGAACGTTGGAAAATGACCACCAATGCATCCACTATTTCTCGGGCCACTTCCTTAAGTACTCTGGGCTGCAGCCTATTAGGCCCTGGGGATTTATCGGCCTTCAATCCTATCAAATTCCCTAACACAATTTTCTGAATAATAAGGATTTCCTTCAGTTCCTTCTTTTCGCTAGACCCTCGAACCCGTCGTATTTCTGGAAGGTTATTTGTGTCTTCCTTAGTGAAGACAGATCCAAAGAATTTGTTCAATTGGTCTGCCATTTCTTTGTTCCCCATTATAAATTCACCTGATTCTGACTGCAAAGGACCTACGTTGGTCTTTACTAATATTTTTCTCTTCACATATCTATAGAAGCTTTTGCAGTCAGTTTTTATGTTCCCTGCAAGCTTCCTCTTATACTTTATTTTCCACCTTCTAATTAGTCCCTTTGTCCTCCTCTGCTGAATTCTAAATTTCTCCCAGTCCTCAGGTTTGCTGCTTTTTCTGGCCAATTTATATGCCTCTTCCTTGAATTTAACCTAATTTCCCTTGTTAACCATGGTTGAGCCACCTTCCCCTTTTTATTTTTACTCCATACAGGGATGTACAATTGTTGAAGTTCATCCATGTAATCTATAAATGTCTGCCATTGCCTATCCATTGTCAACACTTTAAGTATCATTTGCCAGTCTATCCGAGCCAATTCACGTCTCATATCATCGAAGTTACCTTTCCTTAAGTTCAGGACCCTAGTCTCTGAATTAACACTGCCACTCTCCAGCTTAATAAAGAATTCTACCATATTATGATCACTCTTCCCCAGGGGGCCTTGCACACCAAGATTGCTAATTAGTCCTCTCTCATTACACAACACCCAGTCTAGGATGGCCAGCCCTCTAGTTGGTTCCTCGACATATTGGTCTAGAAAGTCATCCCTAATACACTCCAAGAAATCCTCCTCCACCACATTGCTACCAACTTGGTTAACCCAATCTATACGTAGATTAAAGTCGCCCATGATAGCCTTTATTGCACACATCCCTAATTTTTTGTTTGATGCCATTCCCAACCTCACTACTACTGTTTGGTGGTCTGCAACAACTCCCACTAGCGTTTTCTGCCCTTTGATATTCCGCAGCTCTACCCATACAGATTCCACATCATCCAAGCTAATTTTAATGCTGTAACACAGTTTTTTTTAAGTTGCTTCAAAATATCCTTCTATCCCTCCCACTATCCCTCCTCCAAATCTAAAACTCACACTTTAACTGTCTCTATCAGAGAATTATACTCAATCTTGATGTGTTGACAATCTGGTTTGATTAGTGTGTAGTGGTCATGTGGAAACAATGGACGTCTCAAAGCGCTTTACAGCCAATGAAGCACTTTTGGAGTGTAGTCATTGTTGTAATGTTGTAATGAGGAGAGCTATAGAAATGTAAATTGTTATATAAAAATGATGAAAATCCTGGGGGCAAAAATTAGTTAGCGCCCAACTATGGCCATGAAACAGGCGAGGTGACTGAGGCATGTACCTGAGGAGGTCGGCCCGAGGATTTCCTTAAATTGGTCCACGACCATGACCCTTATCTTAATAATCTGGGTGAGCCTTCGAGGCCTATCGTGCCTACAGAGGCAGTTTGCTGTGCCACACGGGACCAATTTGTCACCTGCCTTGCCATCAGCGGCCATCTGGTATGTCCTGGGATAGGCGGGGGAGGAGAACAGGAGGGCGGTGATCGCAGTTCAGTAGAGGCTCACAGTATTAATGGGGAGGGAAGAGGAATACTCTTGCTTATCCTGACTCTGCATTGAGGTAAGTGTAAATAACTTTCCTGATGGTTTCTTCAGGGGCCCCTATAAGGACCGTTGGTTGAGCCACTGTAGATCCAGTAAAACTAGTCAGCGTTTGCGCAGTGCAAGCTCCAACTAATCTTAACAAATTTAGCAAATGGGCATAATGTATACTAATTTCTATCCCCTGATGTCTACTGATGGTATTGTTAACTCAATACTATGTTAAACTATAATGGCCATGAGCTTGCGGTCGGAGGCTTCACGCGGGGAAATGCATCCGATCCACAAATAAAATCCGCGCCTACCTTCTGCCTTGGGGTCCCCTGACACTAACACTGCTGGGCCTCTATGCGTAGATATGCATAAAAGCCCATGTTTCCCAAAAACGCAGGCTGTTCACAAGTACCCCTGGAATCACGTGGGCTGGCCCAACCAATGAAAGAAGGGGGAATCCCCATTCAAGCTTTTGCGGATTCCATAAGTACGGAATCGCCATAAGCATGAATGGAGATTACATAATAAACACATTTACAAAGCAAATGCATTTTTTTTTAATTACATATTTCAAATTAATTAAAATATAGCTGTGGCTCAGTGGGTAGCACACTTGCCTCTGCGTCAGAAGGGTATGGGTTCAAGACTCACTCAAGGGACTTGAGCACAAAAAAAACTCTAGGCTGACATTCCAGTGCAATGCTGAGGGAGTGCTGCACTGTCAGAGGTGCCGTCTTTCAGATGAGACGTTAAACTGAGGCCCCGTCTGCTCTCTCAAGTGGACATAAAAAATCCCATGGCACTATTTCGAAGAAGAACAGGGGAGTTATCCCTGGTGTCCTGGCCAATATTTATCCCCCAATCAATATAACAAAAACCAGATTATCTGGTCATTATCACGTTGCTGTTTGTGGGAGCTTGCTTGTGCGCAAATTGGTTGCCGCGTTTCCCACATTACAACAGTGACTACACTCCAAAAGTACTTCATAGGCTGTAAAGCGCTTTGAGACATCCGGTGGTCGTGAAAGGCGATGTATAAATCCAAGTCTTTCCTTCTTTCTTTCAAACAAAAATGTAATTTTTTGAAAAATAAATGTAAACATTTTAAAGGGGTTAAAAATAATCTTAATTTATTTTACAGGTGTTTTAATGTTTAAAGAATTGAAAAAAAATTTTATATTCATTTAAACTCTTATGCTGTAAAAGCAGGCCTTACACCTGTTTTTACTAGGCGTAAGAATTTCACGGGCCTATGCTGGGCAGCAGTTGGGCAAATAGCCCAACTCTCCTCCCACGGATGCCCTATTCCTGGAGATGGCTTCAAAGATTCTTGACAGATCGCGAGTACCGGGTTTTTGCGCATGTGCTTTGCACCTCATATACACGTAGGGGCTGCAAAATACAGGCCAATGAAGTTTCACAGCTGTGAAATACTCGTGAGTGCTGTACTAACTTAAAGAGCATTGGCACATTACCAAGCATTTGGGCAGGTTCGGCTCCTAGAGGGGCAGGTAATAATCTGTCCACTCTTCTGCTGTTCTGATGGCCCAGAAATTGCAGTCGGAGGCTTCCCTCTGACCACATAGAATACAAGAACAGGGGGGTTATGCTTGAACTGTATAAAACACTGGTTAGGCCACAACTGGAGTAGTGCGTGCAGTTTTGGTCACCACATTACAGGAAGGTCGTGATTGCACTAGAGAGGGTACAGCGGAGATTTACGAGGATGTTGCCGGGAGTGGAGAATCAAAGATATGAGGACAGATTAGATAGGCTGGATTTGTTTTCATTGGAACAGAGGAGGCTGAGTGGAGACCTCATTGAGGTGTATAAAATTATGAAGGGCCGAGATATAGTGGATAGAAAGGGCCTATTTCCCTTAGCAGAGGGGTCAACAACCAGGATCATAAATTTAAAGTAATTGGTAGAGGTTTTAGAGGGGAAATGTCTTCATGCAGAGGGTTGTGGAACTCACTGCCTGAAAGGGTGATAGAGACAGAAACCCTCACCACAATTAAAAAGTACTTGGATTGCACCTGAAGTGCCGTAATCTGCAGGGTTACAGACCTAGAGCTGAAAAGTGGGATTAGGCAGGATAGCCTCTTGATGGCCGGCATGGACACGATGGGCCGAAATGGCCTCCTTCCATGATGGTCTCGGAGGTTCGGAGACTTGTGATCCTAAGCCTCTACCTGAAGGCCTGCATAGAGGTCCTCGTATCCCAGGTGCGTATGGGCTTTGTACGCATCCCTGGGTTCACGTGGGCCGGCCCAACCTATCAGAGTAGGGGTATTCCCATTCATGGAGGTTCCAATCACCATGTATGAATGGGAATGCCCCCAAAAACACACACTGAAAATAAATTTAAAAAACATTACATATTTCAAATTAATCAAAATGCAATATCATTAATTAAAACAAAAGTTTTATTTTTTGAAAGATAAATTTACATATTTTAAAGGATCTATAAATAAACTTACCTTATTTAACAGGATTTTAAATATTTAAATTATTTTTTAATGCATTTTTCTATACCTTAAAGGCCTTACACTGATAAAAGCAGGCTTTACACTTGCTTTTTTGATCAGTCGTAAGAATTTGAAGGGCATTCGATGGGCGAATAGCCCAACTCTCCGCCTGCGGAGGATTCTTGACAGATCGCAAGTTCCAGGTTTAGACGCCTGTGCTTCGCATACCTAAACCCGGAAACTGTGGGGCCCCTACGGGTGTGCACCTTGTACGGGCTCATAGGCACCACAAATTCAGGCCCAATATGTTTGCTACTGCAGTTGCAAATTTTCTCAATCCAGTTTTAAAATATTTATCTGAAATAAAAAGAAATGTCTAACTCCAAATGCCATTTATGGCATGATAATGCTCATGTCTCTGTTTGCATCATTCTTTACAAATACAATCTTACCATGCTCTCCTTATTATGGATGGCTCTAATGCTTTGTTACCTTTCTATCTTGCTGCTGATGGCAGCCTCCAATTTAGCGGAAGTGTTAAACAAGGTGTCGTCCTTCAGAGTCTCTGAGACCCACTTTTCTAGGCCCCAAGTGAACAGAACATTTTAGCCTTTTATACAAGCCTTTTATACAGTATAAGGTAATTGTCTTGCTGTTCTGCACAGCAACCTTTCCAGTGATCCAGGAAGTTGTGTTGGCCAAAAACAACTGAGCATGCACTGTTACAGAATCACTACATACAGCAGATCTGCAGTATAAATAGACTATAACGTGCTCCAAAACATTATTTTACAAGACAAAGCCATTTGTAAGCCTCATGGAAAAGGTGAGCTTCAGATTATATCATGAGTAATTATTCAACATGACACTACCAAATACAGCACACAATCTCTATGTCACAAGATGGACATTTTAATTTGTTGTCAGCATTAGTAGAACAAGCAGTTGCAGTAAGCAGCAGATTAAAAACTTGAGTCCACTTTAGCAGAGATTACCTGCTGAAGACAAACTTTTACTGAATCCTTGGGTGGTCAGCCTTTTCTGACTCCTCAAACAATGTAAAATGAGATTAATGTCAACAATTACTCACCAGCTGGTACTGAATAAAAAACTTGATGCCTTAAATGATGCTAAACTGTTCAAAACCCATAAAACCTATTGCTACCAAGTCTATACCTCACTGAAAAACTGTTCAATGCTAAAATTATTGAATCCCCAAAACTGAGGGGGAAACCATTTCACAATCATTTGAAATGTTTTAATTTAATTTTAATATTATATAATTTAAACATCCACATCCTCACATGGTTATGAACTAAAGGCAACAAAAAATTCAACAGAGTAGTATTGTACAACCAGTTTTCAGCAAATGTAAGTAAACATTGAAGGCGTCACTGGACACACAAAACAAGTTGGAAGGAAGCGTTCGATGAGGTTTAAGTATGAACTACCTCAACTTAATTAACTCTTTAATTTTTGTCTTTTAAAATTGTGTTTGTTTAAGATAATCTGATATTTCCAATTGTATTGGGTGGCTTTATGAGCATATTTAGGCAATATTACTCTTTAACATTAATCCCAGTCACAGACTTTTGCAAGGGTGATTGGTGTGAGTTATCCTTCCAGTTAAGGGTTCTCTATCAAGGTAACGGTTAAGGCAGCTTCGTGGGTATCAGCCTTGCTTCAGTTGTAAAACTCTTGAGGAAATCAGGAAAACGTCCCTTATCAATTCCAAGTGTCTTGTGTGACCAACATATTTTACATATGTTGATGGAAACATTTTTTTCCCACTTTTAAAAAATTACGCCTCTGTGAAACGTTTTGGGACGTGCCATGTAAATGCAAGTCCGTGTGGTTAAACTTACTTTCATCCCATTTTCTCACTTGCTGTTTTTTCAGAGAGAAACATATCAAGAGAGCAGGTGGGCCGTGTGCTTTCAGCTGTCTGTCAACATACCAGGTTTAATCAGCCAGGAAGGGGACCAGAGTGGCCCAATGATAATTCACCCTCCAGTTTTCCGTCCCCATATCATGAGTAAGAGATCAAGCTGCAAACCATGGATCTGTAGCATACTTCATCAAGCTGAAAAAAATCAGAGTTGTTTCCTCAGACACCATCAGATACCGTTTGAGGGATTTTCATCTCTATGCAGTTTTTAGCACAACATTGAAGTGCAAGTGTCTGTGAGGATGTGTGCCTTTGTCTTGTAATGGATTTGCAGTGCATTATGGAGATATCACCAGCTACTCCTATCAACTGTCCGAACTTGAATTTTGAGCGTGGTGATAGTATCCTTCATTGATTTTATTACATAGTATTACATAGTATTTACAGCACAGAAATAGGTCATTGGGCCCAATAGGTCCATGCCAGTGTTTGTGCTCCACATAAGCCTTCTCCCACCCTTCTTCATCAAACCCTATCAGCATATCCTTCTATTCCTTTCTCCATGTTTTGATCTAGCTTCCACTTAAATGCAGCTATGACAGTCATCTCAACTACTCCTTGTGGTAGCGCGTTCCACGTTCTAACCACTCTCTGGGCAAAGATGTTTCTCTTGGATTCTTTATTGGATTTATTAGTCTTATATTTCATATAATCATAAATATAATCTTATATTTATGGCCCTTGTTCTGGTCCACCTTGCAAGTGGAAACGTCTTTTCTATGTCTACTCTAACAAACCCTTTCACAATCTTAAAAACCTCCAGCAGGTCACCGCTCAGTCTTACCTTTTTAAGAGAAAAGAGCTCTAGCCTTTTCAATTGTTCCTGATAGGAATCGTCTCTCAGTTCTGGGATCATTCTAGTAAATCTTTTTTTCACCTTCTCCAGTGACTGTATATACTTTTTATTATGTGGAGACCAGAAATATTCACAGCATTCCAAGTATGGTGTAACGAGGTTCTGTACAAGTTTAACATAACTTATTTGCTTTTCAATTCTATCCCTCTGGAAATGAACCCCAGAGCGTTGTTTGCATTTTTATGCACTTATTAACCTGTGTTGCTACTTTTAGTGATCTGTGTGTCTGTGCCCCCAGATCCCTCTGTTCCTCTAGACTGTAAGACCTAGAAATTGGCCTCCATAGCGCCTCCCGTTATCACCTCCGGGGGTGCGATAACGGGGCGCTAACCTGGTTCCAACTGGGCGCAACGATAACATTGACGCCATATTTGGCAGGAGGTTTGCGGCAACGGTGTGGCATTGCGCCACGATCTCCTTCGCCCGGAAATCATGACATCATCGCCATGCGCATTGCCCCGGTAGCACCCCAGACTTGAACTTGGGTTCTGCCCCCTGCAGCATCACTGGGCGAAAACACCGGCAGCTGCAGGAGGCGTCCATCAGGAGGCCGAGTGCTTCAGGGCAATACTTAAAGGTAAGGTGACCAAGGTAAGTAAAAGCAAAAGTTTAACTTCTCTCTTTCAGGTTTCTGACCGGTCTTCTTTGCCTGCAATCGATCAGCCCAGCACTCTGCTTCAGTGCATCGGGCTGATCAGCCGGGATCGCGGTTGCCGTTGGGAGAGGTAAGATTTTTTTTGCTGAGCCTGCAGCGATGGCCCTTTCCAGGAGAGAAGGAGTCTTTCAACGCAGCAGTGCTACACGGCCCAATGTGCAGCACTGCTCCACTTACCGCCCTGCCTGCTGCCGATTGCACTCCAGGAAGAAAGTTCAGCGGCTGATTTAGGGCTCCACTTCCTTCCTGGAGCACTACTCCGGAAATTTTTTTAAGGTAAAAAACAATGAGTGCCTGCCGCTTATTTTTTCTACTTTTAAATGTTAGCGCCACAAACAGGGCGCTCCCAAATATCTCCCCCTTATTTTCCAAGGAGTATGAGCCTTCCTTATTCTTGCTACCAAAATGTACTACCTCGCGCTTATCTATATTGAAGTTCCTTTGCTAATTACATGGCCATTCTGCAAGTTTATTACTCTTCCTGTATTTTTTCTCACTCCTCCTCTGTATTAACTAAACCCCCAATTTGGTATCATCTGCAAATTTTGAAAGCATACTTCTAATTCCCAAGTCCAATTGTTTATGTAAATGGTGAACAACAGTGGTCCCAGCCCCGACCCTTGTGGAACATCTCTTCCCACCATTTGCCAATCAGGGTAACCACTTTAACCCCTATGCTCTGTTTACTGTTTTGTAGCCAGCTTGCTATCCATTACATGTTCCCTGACTCCACATGTTCTGACCTTAGCCATAGAATATACAGCACAGGCCAACTGGTCTATGCCAGCATTTATGCCCCACTCGAGCTACACGTCAACATATCCTTCTATTCCTTTCTCTCTCATGTGCTTATCTCATCATCATCATGATCATAGGCAGTCCCTCAAAATCGAGGAAGACTTGCTTCCACTCTAAAAGTGAGTTCTCAGGTGGCTGCACAGTCCAATGTGGGAATTACAGTTTCTGTAACAGATGGGGCAGACAGTGGTTGAAGGAAAGGGTGGATGAGGAGTCTGATTTGTCGCACACTCCTTCCGCTGTCTGCGCTTGATTTCCGCATGCTCTCGGCGACGAGACTCGAGGTGCTCAGCGCCCTCCTGGATGCTCTTCCTCCATTTTGGGCGGTCTTGGGCCAGGGATTCCCAGGTGCCGGTGGGGATGTTACACTTTATTGAGGAGACTTTGAGGGTGTCCTTGAAATGTTTCCTCTGCCCACCTGAGGCTCGCTTGCCATGTAGGAGTTCTAAGTAGAGCAGTTGTTTTGGGAGTCTCATGTCGGGCATGCGGACGATGTGGCCTGCCCAACGGAGCTGGTCGAGTGTGGTCGGTGCTTAAATGCTGGGGATTTTGGCCTGAGCGAAAACACTGATGTTGGTGCGTCTATCCTCCCAGTGGATTTGCAGGATTTTGCGGATGCAGCACTGGTGGTATTTCTCCAGCGCTTTGAGATGTCTGCTCTATATAGTCCATATATCTGAGCCATGTAGGAGGGCAGGTATCACTACTGACCTGTACACTATAAGTTTGGTGCCAGGTTTGAGGTCCTGGTCTCCAAATACTCTCTTCTTCAGGCGATCGAAGACTGCACTGGCACACTGGAGACGGTGTTGGACCTCGTCATCGATGTCTTCCCTTGCTGATAGTAGACTCCCGAGGTATGAAAAATGGTCCACGTTTTCCAAGGCCGAGCCGTGGATTTTGATGAACAGAGGGCAGTGCTGTGTGGTGGAGTCAGGGTGATGGAGGACTTTTGTCTTACAGATGTTTAGCATAAAGCCCATGCTTTCATATGCCTCGGTGAAGGTGTTGACAATGGCTTGCAGTTCAGCCTCTGAGTGTGCACAGATGCAAGCGTCATCCGTGTACTGTAATTCGATGACAGAGGATGGGACGACCTTGGATCTAGCCTGGAGGCGACGTAGGTTGAACAGGTTCCCATTGGTTCTATAGTTTAGTTCCACTCCAGTGGAGAGCTTGTCGATAGTGAGATGGAGCATTGCAACAAGGAAGATTGAGAAGAATGGGATGCAATGGTGCAGCCCTGCTTGATGCCGGTCCGGATGTGGATTGGGTCTGTGGTGGATCCGTTGGTTTGGATCACGGCCTGCATGTTGTCATGGAGCAGGCAGAGGATAGTGACAAACTTTTGGGGCAGCCGAAATGGAGGAGGACGTGGCCATAGTCTCACACGGTTGACAGTGTCAAAGGGCTTTGTGAGGTCAAAGAAGGCCATGTACAAGAGTTGGTGCTGTTCCCTGCATTCCTCTTGTAGTTGTCGCATGGTGAAGATCATGTCTTTAGTGGATGGAATCCAAATTGTGACTCTGGGAGGAGCTTTTCAGCCACAGGAAGAAGACGGTTGAGGAGGATTCTTGAGATGACTTTCCCAGTAGCCAACAGCATGGAGATTCCTCTGTAGTTGCCGCAACCGGACTTGTCCCCTTTTTTGAAGATGGTCACGATTACGGCATATCTAAGATCTCCTGGCATGCTCTCCTCCTTCCAGATAAGAGAGATGAGGTCATGCATTTGTGCCAATAGTGCTTCTCTGCCATACTTTAGTGCCTCAACAGGGATTCCATCTGCACCTGATGCCTTGTTCTTGAGCTGACGGATGGCCTTTTCTACCTCGTGCAGTGCTGGGGTTTTGGTTAGATGGTGGCAGGATGGAGTCGAGGACACTCATGTCGAAGGCAGAGTCTCGGTTGAGGAGATCTTTGAAATGCTCCTTCCAGCGGGCCCTCACTGCCTCGGTGTCCTTAATGAGTGCCTCTCCATTCTTGGCCAGCAGTGGGGTGGGCCTTGGGTTTTTGGGCCGTAGGTAGTCTTGACTGCGCTGAAGAATCCTCGCATGTCATGGTTGTCGGCCAGCTGCTGGATAGCCTGTGCTTTCTCCACCCACCATCTATTCTTTAGATCGCGGGTTTTTTGTTGGACCTCCGCCTTCAGCTGCCAGTAGAGCTGTTTTGCTGCTCCCGAGTTGGGTTGCTGCTTTAAGTTCAGAAATGCCTTGCGCTTGCGGCTTATTAGCTCCTGGATCTCCTGGTCGTTCCCCTTAAATACATGTATGCTATTCACCTCAAGTATTCCTTGACCTCGAAGCATATTGATAGCTATAATTAAATATTTTTTCAGTGTAGAAGTTAGTGGCGTATGCAGCTTTTAACCACTGTTGTAAAATTTGAATACACCTAGTCAAGGTATAGAATACCGAACATAAGAACATAAGAAATAGGAGCAGGAGTAGGCCATACGGCCCTTCGAGCCTGCTCCGCCATTCAATAAGATCATGGCTGATCTAATTATGGACTCAGCTCCACTTGCCCGCCCGCTCCCCATAACCCCCTATCCCCTTATTGTTTAAGAAACTGTCTATTTCAGTCTTAAATTTATTCAATGTCCCAGCTTCCACAGCTCTCTGAGGCTGCGAATTCCACAAATTTACAAACTTCTGAGAGAAGAAATTTCTCCTCATCTCTGCTTGAAATGGGTGGCCCCTTATTCTAAGATCATGACCTCTAGTTCTAGTCTCTCCTTTCAGTGGAAACATCCTCTCTGCATCCACCTTGTCAAGCCCCCTCATAATCTTATACGTTTCAATAAGATCACCTCTCATTCTTCTGAATTCCAATGAGCAGAGGCCCAACCTATTCAACCTTTCCTCATAAGTCAACCCCCTCATCCCCGGAATCAACCTAGTGAACCTTCTCTGAACTGCCTCCAAAGCAAGTATATCCTTTCGTAAATATGGAAACTAAAACTGCATGCACTATTCCAGGTGTGGCCTCACCAATACCTTATATAGCTGTAGCAAGACTTCCCTGCTTTTATATTCCATCCCCTTTGCAATAAAGGCCAAGATGCCATTGGCCTTCCTGATCACTTGCTGCACCTGCATACTATCCTTTTGTGTTTCATGCACAAGTGCTCCCAGGTCTCGCTGTACTGCGGCACTTTACAATCTTTCTCCATTTAAATAATAACTTGTTCTTCGATATTTTTCTGCCAAAGTACTTGACCTCACACTTTCCAACATTATACTTCATCTGCCAAATTTTTGCCCACTCACTTAGCCTGTCTATGTTCTTTTGCAGATTTTGTGTGTCCTCCTCACACATTGCTTTTCCTCCCATCTTTGTACCATCAGTGTGATATATTCACAGAGCACAGCACACACAGTTCCTAACATGCAGGCAGCTCTGTCGGACGCCTCAGGAACAGCCCGGTCTGTTTAATTATTAACTCTGTAGTTGCAGTACACAATACGTCCACGTACACAGTGTGGAGCTACAAACATTACAACCTTACAGACATTACACTTCTCCCTCCTTAATGAAGAAGTTATTGTAACAAACATCATACATAACTTTCATTTTTATACATAACACAGGATATAGACTTATTTTTTTCCATATTTACAAATTTAACTTTACCACTTGTTTTCTGTTTCGAAGAGGATACCTTCGCTCTCGAACAGAACCTTCCAAACATGGTGTCGATTTCACACTCATTCGAGGCTCATCCTGAGGAACTTTTTCCTCCATGGAATCTCCTTGATTTTCATTTGAACTCACTCTAATGTCAGGCTGTTTGTTTTCCTGACTCGGACTCAGACTTGCATTCTGATTCTCTCCTGGATTTGTTTCCAGTACATTGGATTTAGGATTTGCTACTGGTGTATCAAAACTATCTGATGAGTCAGAAATAATTGAATCATTCCCATGTTCAACTCCTTCCATGTCTGAAGGTAAAGTATGATCAAAATGAACAAACCTAACCTGTCCATGATCAAACATCTTTACCAAATATGTGCGAGGATCAGATATCTTCACCACTCTTCCTAGCAACCACTTTACCCATTTATGGTGAATGGTTCTTCACTCTCACCTTCTGGTTTAATTTCACACTTCTCTCTTTTACTCTACCTCTATCATGATTCTCTTTCTGTCTTAATTGTCTCTCTTCTACGGACTGTGCCAAATTTGGTTTTAACAACGAGAATCTGGTTCGTGGCTCTCATTTGAGAAACAACTCTGCTGGTGTTCTACCAGTAGTTGTATGAGAAGTATTTCGATATGTAATCAAAAAATTAGCCAATTTGTGATCCAATGACAGCTGTAGTTTCCTTGGATTTGGATCTAACATTTGTTTGATGAGGGCACGTTTTACAATTTGTACAGTGCGCTCTGCTGCATCATTCGAAGCAGGGTGGTATGGTGGAAACTTGGTATGTTTCACACCATTTTTGCTCGTGAATTGTGCAAATTCTTCTGAACGAAATTGTGGTCCATTATCCGAAACAATTTCTTCTGGGAGGCCAAATGAAGAAAATAATCTTCGTAAAATGTTCAATGTTTTACTTGTTGTTATTTTCCACATTGGAAACATCTTGACCCACTTCGAATGGTTATCAATCACAATGAACAATTGTTGTCCTTCTAACTCAGCAAAATCAAAATGTAGCCTTTGACACACCCTGGGAGGCCATTTACATGGCTGTAATGGTACTGATGGTGGTTGCTTGCTTACCGATTGACATGTCGTACACTGATTCACAATGTATTCTTTATCTTTATCAAGACCTGGCCACCATAAATAACTGTGTGCAAAACTCTTGGTCAAGCACATTCCCAGGTGCTGGTCATGGAGGTCTCCTAATAATTTGGACCTAAATTTATTTGGTATAACCACTCTTGCACCCCACATGATACAATCTTTATCGACTGATAATTCATTCCTACAAATGAAGAATGGATGTATATCTTTGTCTGATACCTGGTTTGGCTATCCATTTGCAATATAATCATACACCTTTGACATCACTGGGTCGCGTTTGGTTGCTCTACCAATCTCTTTAGCTGTGACTGGCAGTTCATCAATGTACGAAAAATAAAACACTTCTTCCCTATTGGGTGTAACTTGTGATGGGGAAGACAATCTAGACATTGCATCAGCATTACTGTGATCAGCTGATTGTCTATATTCAATATCATATGTATATGCTGACAAAATCAAAGCCCATCTCTCCATTCAGCTGCAGCTAATGTTGGAACTGGGGACTTTGGATGGAGGATTGCTGTCAGGAGGTTATGGTCCATAATGATGTTAAACTTACGACCATACAAGTATTTGTGGATTTTCTTGACCCCAAAAATTAATGCCAAAGCTTCCCTTTCGATTTGTGCATAATTACTCTCACTGGCACTGAGAGTACATGAAGCAGAAGCAATTGGTCTCTCCTCCCCACTACATAATACATGAGAGATTACTGCCCCAACTCCATACGGAGAGGCATCGCATGCTAGCTTGATCTCCTGAGATACGTCATAGTGAACTAACATGGTGCTCTCTAACAAGTTGCTTTTACACTCCTTCAATGCTGTATCGCATTCTTTTGACCACTTCCAATGGACCTATTTTTTCAATCGGTCATTTAGTGGATGTAATATGGTAGCCAATTTTGGTAGGAACTTCCCATAATAGTTCAAAAGACCCAAAAATGATCGAAGTTCAGTGACATTCTTGGGAGTGGGTGCATTTCTGATTGCATCCAGTTTTTTCATGGTTGGATGTAAACCATCTTTGTCTACTCTGTATCCTAAGTACTCCACGGAGTTTTTAAATAACTCACACTTACGAGCAGACGCTCGTACTCTGTGCTTCTCTAGCCGTTTGAGGACTTCATTCAACATGTTATTATGAATTTGCCTATTTGGTGCTGAAATTAGTATGTCATCCAAATAACATACTACTCCTTCAATACCTTGCAAAATCTGGTTCATCACCCCTTGGAATATGGCAGGGGTGGAAGACACTCCAAACGGTAGCCTATTAAATTGATATAGGCCTAGATGAGTATTTATAGTCAAATATGACTTGGACTCCTCATCTAGTTCAAGCTGTAAGTAAGCATTCATAAGATCCAGTTTTGCGAAGATCTGACCACCTGTCAGTGTTGTGAACAAATCTTTTATATTCGGCAATGTATTGGGGACATTACCCTCTAGAACCTGATTTACGGTTACTTTATAATCACCACACAATCTTACCTTATTATCGGACTTAGGTACAACAACAATGGGTGTAGCCCAATTACATCGATCTATCTTACAAATAATGTTCTCAGTCTCTAGTCTTTTGAGTTCTTGCTCAACTTTCACCTTGAGTGAATATGGTACAGAACGTGGCTTATAATAAACCGATCTAGCGTCCTTCTGTATCCTGACACTCGCCTTGAAGCCTTGGATCGGACTGCCCATTTCACAGAACATCTTCGGATACTTCTTGATAACCTCATCCATTGATGAAAATCTCGCTTCCACAAGGAAAATCTCACTCCAATCCAGCTTCAGTGATCTCAACCAATTTCTTCCTAGTAAGGCAGGCTTGGCTCCTTTCATTACTATTAGAGGCAAGTTCTGAAATTGATGTTTATATTTAACCGGTACGGTGATACGACCTACCACAGGAATTTTCTCTCCCGAATAGCCTCGCAGCTCCATCTTGGATTTCTCCAGTTGGAAATCACGCAATTTGTCGCGGTATAGCGACTCCGGTACTACACTCATGGATGCACCTGTGTCAATTTCCATTGGTATCTTGAATCCCGCAACATTTATGTGGATTTTGATACTTTCCGAATCGCTGTCCATTAACCTCGTGCTCCTGATGACATGTAACTCTAACATCTCCATGTCTTGTTGTTGTTCTTCCATGCTATGTAGTCTCTTGGGATTTCTACTCATAGTTTTAAAAGCTGGTTTGCCCTTCAGTCGGCATGCCTTCGCAAGATGTCCAGTCTTTCTGCAGAAGAAACACTCTGCCCTCACATATGGACAACTTTGAGCAACGTGTTGTCCCAGGCACCTATAGCATGACTTCGATGCTCTGTTAGAATTTCCAGTTTCTGAGACTTTGGGCCCCCACCGCCTTTTACTTTGAACCTGCAGGCGATTTACCTTGGTTGACTGACGACTGTGATTATTATGAAATTCTCGGGAATATTGTTCGGCCATGCCCATCGACCTCGCTGTCTGACAAGCAATCTCAAAAGTCAAATCATCCGTCGTCAATAACTTTCATTTGATCGCATAATTTTTCACCCCACAAACAAAACGGTCCCACAATACTCGGTTTTGAAAGTTTCCATAATTACAGTGCATAATTGCCATTTTTAGTGCTACAATGTAATCACTGATACTTGCATCAGCCTTTTGATTCCGTATCCTGAAACGATAGCTTTCAGCAATTTCTAACGGTTTGGGGTTATAATGCTGCTCCAGCTTCGTTAAAATCTCTTTGCGTTGTGTCCTTTGGCTCGTCAGGCACAAGCAGATTTACAAGGGTTTCGTACAATGACGGACCCGCCTCCGATAAGAAGATCGCTCTCTTACGTTCCAACACAGCCCGGTTCTGGACTGCATTGTCTGGAACTTCGATTATGTTATTTGCAGTGAAATACATTTCTAGCCGATCCACATACGCTTTAAAACGTTCCCGGTCGTGTCTATATTCACCCAAATGTCCCATTTGACCTGCCATTTTAATCTCTAGCTGTTCACACTGTGTGCTGAATTTTACCTCGGATTTTTGTAGCTTTTTCCAAAGACATAAACTTCCAAAGTCTTCCTGTCGGCTGGCTGAATCCTTCACCAACAAAATGTAAGCTTTAAATCATCCAAAAAATCCCATCTCATCGCCAAATGTGATATCTTTAAAGATCACAGCACACACAGCTCCTAACATGGCAGGCAGCTCTGACGGAAGCCTCCGGAACACCCTGGTATGTTTCATTATTAACTCTGTAGTTGCAGTACACAATACGTCCACATCCACAGTGTGGAGCTACAAACATTACAAGCTTACAGACATTACAATCAGCAAGCTTGGCTATGTTTTACAGTCCCTTCTTCCAAGTTAATATAGATTGTAAATCAAACTAAATCTCAACTATGCCATTGTCCTCTTCCACAGACTACTGCTTTATTACAATGTCATCGTGAAGTCTTCACTCTAACGTGTGTTATTTTAGCAATTTGAACAGGATTTTCTTAAACTTTCAGGAACAAATGAGTCATGTTAAATAGTGCTGTCTTATTTATAATAGGTGGCCAAGTTGGTACAGCTCACAATTTAATATCGTGCATATACAGTCAACCCAGTGCTGGAGTGCTTTGGAGTGCACCGGCAAGGACTGGCCATATTATATTCTGATTTAATTCTTCTCCAGGGGCACGATTTTTTTCCTTGGACAAAGTTGGCAGCTATCACAGAATAAACACTGGGGATAGGATACTAGCCGATTAAAAGCTCTTGTGTGACCTAAATCTCAGCATTCCACTTCAATTGCTCGGCAACTGGAGATTTTGACTATCAACAGAAAGATAAAGAGCAGTTTAGATCTCTCTAAACAATGTACTGTTTGCAAAATTCAAATAGTAAGCCCACAATGGTGAGCAGGGAAATAAGTGCCTGGGAGTTGAGAACAGGTTGCTACTGAAAAGTCAACAATTGGACAAGTTACAAGATCATCATCAGAGTACCACGATGCAGAACCACAACTAGACAACCTCCTAACCAGCTTGTGGTTTTGCCATTTGCATTTGCACATCACTGGGTACGGTAGCATAGCGGTTATGTTACTGGACTAGTAATCCAAAGGCCTGGGTTAATAAAAACATAGAAACATAGAAAATAGGCGCAGGAGTGGGCCATTTGGCACTTCGAGCCTGCACCACCATTCAATAAGATCGTGGCTGATCATTCACCTCAGTACCCCTTTCCTGCTTTCTCTCCATACCCCTTGATCCCTTTAGCCGTAAGGGCCATATCTAACTCCCTCTTGAATATATCCAACGAACTGACATCATCAACTCTCTGCGGTAGGGAATTCCACAGGTTAACAACTCTCTGAGTGAAGAAGTTTCTCCTCATCTCGATCCTAAATGGCTTACCCCTTATCCTTAGACTGTGTCCCCTGGTTCTGGACTTCCCCAACATCGGGAACATTCTTCCTACATCTAAACTGTCCAGTCCCGTCAGAATTTTTAATATTTCTATGAGATCCCCTCTCATCCTTCTAAACTCCCATGAATAAAGGCCCAGTTGATCCAGTCTCTCTTCATATGTCAGTTCAGCTATCCCGGGAATCAGTCTGGTGAACCTTCGCTGCGCTCCCTCAATAGCAAGAATGTCCTTCCTCAGAGTAAGAGACCAAAACTGAACACAATATTCCAGGTGAGGCCTCATTAAGGCCCTGTACAACTGCAGTAAAACCTCCCTGCTCCTATACTCAAATCCCCTAGCTATGAAGGCCAACATACTATTTGCTTCTTCACCGCCTGCTGTACCTGCATGCCAACTTTCAATAACTGATGGACCATGACACCTAGGTCTCATTGTACCTCTCCTTTTCCTAATCTGCCACCATTCAGATAATATTCTGCCTTCGTGTTTTTGCCAAAGTGGATAACCGCACATTTATCCACATTATACTGCATCTGCCATGCATTTGCCCACTCACCTAACCTGTCAAACTCACCCTGCAGCCTCTTAGCGGTCTCCTCACAGCTCACACCGCCACCCAGTTTAGTGTCATCTGCAAACTTGGAGATATTACACTCAATTCCTTCATCCAAATCATTAATGTATATTGTAAATAGCTGGGGTCCCAGCACTGAGCCCTGCGGCACCCCACTAGTCACTGCCTGCCATTCTGAAAAGGACCTGTTTATCCCGATTCTATGCTTCCTGTCTGCCAACTAGTTCTCTATCCACGTCGGTACATTACCCCCAATACCATGTGCTTTAATTTTGCACAACAATCTCTTGGGTGGGACCTTGTCAAAAGCCTTTTGAAAGACCAAATACACCACACCCACTGGTTCTCCTTTGTCCACTCTACTAGTTATATCCTCAAAAAATTCCAGAAGATTCGTCAAGCATGAATTCCCTTTCATAAATCCATGTTGACTTGGACTGATCCTGTCACTGCTTTCCAAATGCACTGTTATTTCATCTTTAATAACTGATTCCAACATTTTCCCCACTACTGATGTCAGGCTAACCAATCTATAATTATCCGTTTTCTCTCTCCCTCCTTTTTTAAAAATTGGTGTTACATTAGCTACCCTCCAGTCCATAAGAACTGATCCAGAGTCAATAGACTGTTGGAAAATGATCACCAATGCATCCACTATTTCTAGGGCCATTTCCTTAAGTACTCTGGGATACAGACTATCAGGCCCCGGGGATTTATCGGCCTTCAATCCCATCAATTTCCCTAACACAATTTCCCACTTTATAAGGATATCCTTCAGTTCCTCCTTCTCACTAGACCCTCGGTCCCCTTGTATTTCTGGAAGGTTATTTGTGTCTTCCTTCATGATGACAGACCAAAGTATTTGTTCAACTGGTCTGCCATTTCTTTGTTCCCCATTATAAATTAACCTGAATCTGACTGCAAGGGACCTATGTTTGTCTTCACTAATCTTTTCTCTTCACATATCTATAGAAGCTTTTGCAGTCAGTTTTTAAGTTCATGGCAAGCTTCCTCTCACACTCTATTTTCCCCCTCTTAATTAAACTTTTTGTCCTCCTCTGCTGAATTCTAAATTTCTCCCAGTCCTCAGGTTTGTTGCTTTTTCTGGCCAATTTATATGCCTCTTCCTTGGATTTAACACTATCCCTAATTTCCCTTGTTAGCCACGGTTGAGCTACCTTCCCCTTTTTATTTTTACTCCAAACAGGGATGTACAATTATTGAAGTTCATCCACGTGATCTTTACATGTCTGCCATTGCCTATCCACCGTCAAATGTCTCAGTATCATTTCCCAGTCTATTCTAGCCAATTCACGCCTCATACCATCGAAGTTACCTTTCCTTAAGTTCAGGACCCTAGTCTCTGAATTAACTGTGTCACTCTCCATCTTAATAAAGAATTCTACCATATTATGTTCACTCTTCCCCAAGGGGCCTCGCACAACAAAATTGCTAATTAGTCCTTTCTCATTACACATCACCCAGTCTGGGATGGCCAGCTCTCTGGTTGATTCCTCGACATATTGGTCCAGAAAACCATCCCTAATACACTCCGGGAAATCCTCCTCCATCGTTGCGGTGCAGGCTCAAAGGGCCGAATGGCCTACTCCTGCACCTATTTTCTATGTTTTTCTATGTATTGCTACCAGTTTGGTTAGCCCAATCTATATGTAGATTAAAGTCGCCCATGATAACTGCTGTACCTTTATTGCACGCATCCCTTATTTCTTGTTTGATGCTGTCCCCAACCTCACTACTACTGTTTGGTGGTCTGAACACAACTCCCACTAGTGCTTTCTGCCCTTTGGTATTCCGCAGCTCCAACCATACAGATTCCACATCATCCAAGCTAATATCCTTACTATTGCGTTAATTTCCTCTTTAACCAGCAATCCCTGGATGTTGAGTTCCCGGCCTTGTTCATGTCTCTGTGATGCCAATTATATCATATTCATAATAATATATAATAATCTGGAGACGTGAGTACAAATCACACCACAGCAGCTGGGGGAATTTAATTTAGTTAATTAAATAAATCTGGAACTAAAAAGCTAGTATCAGTACTGGTGACCATGAAACTACTGTTTTTGTTGGAAAAACCCAAACGGTTCACTAATGTCCTTTAGGGAAGGAAACCTGCTGTCCTTACCTGGTCTGGCCTATATGTGAATATGGTTGACTTAACTACCCTCTGAAATGGCCTAACAAGCCATTCAGTTGTATCAAACTGCTACAACAAAGTCAGCACTGTGGAGTACCTTCACCAGGCAGACTACAGCGGTTTAAGAAGGCGGTTCACCACCACCTTCTGAAGGGCAATTAGGGATGGGCATTAAATGCCGGCCTTGCCAGCAAAGCCCACATCCTGTGAATTAATTTAAAAAAAATGTTTTTCCCATGGATGAACCTTAACTAGATTTTCAGTTGGAGGCAGTTCTGTAATTAAAAAGAACCTCCATATATAGTGCCTTTCATGACATCAGAACATCCCAAAGCCCATTTCAGGAAATGAAATAATTTATATGTCTACTCACTGTTGTAGGCAAGTATGGTGTCTCTGGAATGGTAGCATAGTGGTTATGTCACTGGACTAGTAATTTCAGAGGCCTGAACTAATGATCCAGAGACATGAGTTCAAATCCCACCACAGCAGCTGGGAAATTTTAATTCAGTTAATTAAATAAATTTGGAATTTAAAAAGCTAGCACCAGTAATGAAACTATTGGATTGTTGTAAAAACCTATCTGGTTCACTAATAGCCTATATGTAATTCCAAACCCACAGTAATGTGGTTCACTCTGAACTGCCCTCAAAGTAGCCTTGCAAGCCATTTGGTTGTAACAAACTACTGTGAATTATAATGAGAATAAAACTGGACATGACAACAGCACATCCAGCTCAGTTTTCTCTGCAAAGGTCTCCTTATGAACATCTGGGGATTTGTGCCCAAATTGGTGAGAGCTGTCCCACAGACTAGTCAATCAACAGCCTGACTAACAGAATCATACAATGTCCTATCACTATCCCTGGTTATGTCCTGTCCCATTGGTATACAATCAGGCGAGACTGGCCTTGCGAATCCTCATTGACTTCGGACCACATGAAAGTCTCATGGCTTCAGATCAAGTACGGGCAATGAAACCTCCTGCTGATTACACCTACAACCCTCCATGTTGAACACTAAGAGTAACAAGGACACAGAATGTACTCTGGGTGGGGGATTACAAAGTCCATCACCAAGAATAGCTCGGTAGCACCACTACTGGCTGATTCCTGAAGGACATAGCTGCCAGACTGGGTCAGCGGTAGGTGGTGAGAGAACCAACACGAGGTTGACCTTGTCCTCACGAATCCAGATATCGCAGATGCATTGGTAGTAGTGACCACCGCACAGTCATTGTTGAGACGAAGTCCCATCTTCACACTGAGGACACCCTTCATCGTGTTGTTTTACCACCGTGCTAAATGGGATAGATTCAGAACAGATAGGGAAGTTACAGAGATAGGGAGGGTGTATGGGCTGGAGGGGGTTACAGAGATAGGGAGGGTGTAGTGGCTGGAGGGGGTTCCAGCGATAGGGAGGGGTGTGGGGCTGGAGTAGATTAGAGATATGGAGGAGGTTACAGATGGGGAGTGGTGTCGGCTGGAGGGAGATACAGAGATAGGGAGGGGTGTAGGTGGGTGGAGGAGGTTACAGATAGGGAGGGGTTTAGGGTGGTGGGGTGGGTTGCAGAGATAGGGAGTGGTGTATGGTGGGAGGAGGTTGCAGAGATAGGGAGAGGTGTAGGGGCTGGGGGGGGGAGGGTTAGAGATTGGGAGGGGTGTTGGGGCTGGAGTACAGAGATAGGGAGGGTTGTAGGGCTGGAGGGGGTTAAATTTTTTATAAAAGAACAATTTAAAACCGAGTTGAAAAGGAATTTCTTCTCCCAGAGGGTTGTGAATCTGTGGAATTCTCTGCCCAAGGAAACAGTTGAGGCTAGCTCGTTGAATGTATTCAAGTCACAGATAGATAGATTTTTAACCAATAAGGGAATTAAGGGTTACGGGGAGCGGGCGGGTAAGTGGAGCTGAGTCCACGGCCAGATCAGCCATGATCTTGTTGAATGGCGGAGCAGGCTCGAGGGGCTAGATGGCTTACGCCTGTTCCTAATTCTTATGTTTTTATATAAAGTAGCTCAAAACTGGGCATCCATGAGGCACTGTGGGCTATTCAGCAGCAGCAGAATTGTATTCCACCACATCTGTAATCACATGGCCCGGCATATCCCTCACTCTACCATGATCATAAAGCCAGGGGGCCATAAGAAATAGGAGCAGGAGTAGGCCATACGGCCCTTCGAGCCTGCTCCGCCATTTAATACGATCATGGCTGATCCGATCATGGACTCAGGTCCACTTCCCTGCCCGCTCCCCATAACCCCTTAATCCCTTATCGGTTAAGAAACTGTCTATCTCTGTCTTAAATTTATTCAATGTCCCAGCTTTCACAGCTCTCTGAGGCAGCGAATTCCACAGATTTATAACCCTCTGAGAGAAGAAATGTCTCCTCATCTCAGTTTTAAATGGACAGCCCCTTATTCTAAGATTATGCCCTCTAATTCTAGTCTCCCCCATCCTCTCTGCATCCACCTTGTCAAGCCCCCTCATAATCTTATGTTTCCATAAGATCACCTCTCATTCTTCTGAATTCCAATGAGTAGAGACCCAACCCACTCAACCTTTCCTCATAAGTCAACCCCCTCATCTCCGGAATCAACCCAGTGAACCTTCTCTGAACTGCCTCCAAAGCAAGTATATCCTTTCGTAAATATGGAAAACAAAATTGCACGCAGTATTCCAGGTGTGGCCTCACCAATACCCTGTATAACTGTAGCACGACTTCCCCACTTTTATACTCTATCCCCTTTGCAATAAAGGCCAAGATTCTATTGGCTTTCCTGATCACTTGCTTTTGTGTTTCATGCACAAGTACCCCCAGGTCTCACTGTACTGCAGCACTTTGCAATCTTTCTCCATTTAAATAATAACTTGCTCTTTGATTTTTTTCTGCCAAAATGCATGACCTCACACTTTCCAACATTATACTCAACCTGCCAAATTTTTGCCCACTCACTGAGCCTGTCTATGTCCTTTTGAAGATTTTTTGTGTCCTCCTCACACATTGCTTTTCCTTCCATCTTTGTATCGTCAGCAAACTTAGCTATGTTACACTTTGTCCTTTCTTCCAAGTCATTAATATAGATTGTAAATAGTTGGGGTCCCAGCACTGATCCCTGCGGCACCCCACTAGTTACTGATTGCCAACCTGAGAATGAACCATTTATCCCGACTCTCTGTTTTCTGTTAGTTAGCCAATCCTCTATCCATGCTAATATATTACCCCCAACTCTGTGAACTTTTATCTTGTGCAGTAACCTTTTATGTGACAGCTTGTCAAATGTCTTCTGGAAGTCCAAATACACCACATCCACTTGTTCCCCTTTATCCACCCTGTTTATTACATCCTCAAAAAATTCCAGCAAATTTGTCAAACATGACATCACCTTCATAAATCCATGCTGACTCTGCTTGACCGAATTATGCTTTTCCAAATGTCCTGCTACTGCTTCTTTAATAATGGACTCCAACATTTTCCCAACCATAGATGTTAGGCTAACTAGTCTATTGTTTCCTGCTTCTTGTCTGCCTCTTTTTTTAAATAGGGGCGTTACATTTGCAATTTTCCAATCTGCCCGGACCTCCCCAGAATCCAGGGAATTTTGGTAAATTACAGCCAATGCATCCACTATCCCTGCCGTTACTTCTCTTAAGACCCTAGGATGCAAGCTATCAGGTCCAGGGGATTTATTCGCCTTTAGTCCCATTATCTTACTGAGTACCACCTCCTTAGTGATTGTGATTGTGTTACGTTCCTCCCCCTCTATAGCCCCTTAATTATCTACTGTTGGGATATTGTTTATGTCCTCTACCGTAAAGACTGATACAAAATACTTGTTCAGAGTTTCTGCCATCTCCATGTTCCCCATTACTAATTCCCCGGTCTCGTCCTCTAAGGGACCAACATTTACTCGAGCCACTCTTTTCCTTTTTATATACCTATAGAAACTCTTGCTATCTATTTATATATTCCATGCTAGTTTACTTTCATAGTCTATCTTCCCATTCTTAATCATTTTTTTAGTCATTCTTTGCTGGCTTTAAATGCTTCCCAATCTTCTGTCCTCCCACTAGTTTTGGCCACTTTGTATGCCCTTTTTTAAAATTGGATGCTATCCTTTATTTCTTTAGTTAGCCACGGATGGCTATCTTTTCTTTTACACCCTTTTCTCCTCATTGGAATATATTTTTCTTGAGAGTTGTGAAATATCTCCTTAAATGTACACCACTGTTCATCAACTATCCTACATTTTAATCTATTTTCCCAGTCCACTTTCGTCAACACTGCACTCATACCTTCATAGTCTCCTTTATTTCAGCTTAATACGCTGGTTTGAGATCCAACTTTCTCACCCTCCATCTGAATTTGAAATTCAACTATGCTATGATCACTCATTCCAAGGGAATCCTTTACTGGAAGATTGTTTATTAATCCTGTCTCATTACACAGGACAGATCCAAGATAGCCTGCCCGCTGGTTGGTTCCATTACATGCTGCTCAAGGAATCCGTCCCTTATGCACTCTATGAACTCTTCCTCAAGGCTACCCTGACCAATTTGATTTGTCCAATCAATATGGAGGTTAAAATCACCCATGATTACTGCTGTTCCCTTTTTGTAAGCCCCCACTATTTCCTGGTTTATACTCCGACCAACAGAGTTGCTACTGTTAGGGGGCCTATAGACTACGCCCACCAGTGACTTTTTCCCCGTATTGTTCCTTATCTCCACCCAGACTGTTTCAATATCCTGATCATTTGAGCCAATATCATTTCTCACTATTGCAGTGATTCCATCCTTTATCAATAGAGCCACCCCACCTCCTTTTACTTTCTGTCTGTCCTTCAGATTGTCAAATAGCCCTGAATATTTAATTCCCAGTCTTGTCACCTTGCAACCACATCTGTGTAATGGCTATCAGATCATACCCATTTGTATCTATTTGTGCCGTCAATTCATCTATTTTGTTACGAATGCTACGTGCATTTAGACCAACCCTGGTTCAATGAGGAGTGCAGAAGAGCATGCCAGGAGGAGCACCGGGCATACCTAAAAATGAGGTGCCAACCTGGAAAGCAAAACAGAGCTAAGCGATCCCACAATCAACAGATCAGATCAAAGCTCTGCAGTCCTGCCTCATCCAGTCTTGAATGGTGGTGGACAATTAAACAACTAATAGAAGGAGGAGGCTCCATGAATATCCCCATCCTCAATGATGGCAGAACCCAGCACACAAGTGCAAAAGACAAGGCTGAAGGGTTTGCAACCAGCTTCAGCCAGAAGTGCCGAGTGTATGATCCATATTGGCCTCCTTCTGAGGTCCCCACCATCACAAAAGCCAATTCGATTCACTCCACGTGAGCACATTGGATACATCCCAGCTGTTGTGCTGAAGACTAACTGTGCCTCTAGCCAAGCTTTTCCAGTACAGCTACAACTCTGGCATCAATCCGACAATGCAGAAAACTGCCTAGATATGTCCTGTCAACAAAAAGCAGGACAAATCGAATCCGTCCAATTACTGCCCCATCAGTCTACTCTCAATCATCGGTAAAGTGATGGAATGTGTAGTCGACAGTGCTATCAAGTGGCACTTACTCACCAATAACCTACTCACCACGCGGCTCCAGACATCATTACAGCCTGGGCCCAAACATGGACAAAAGAGCTGAATTCCACAGGTGAGGTGAGAGTGACTGCCCTTGACATCAAGGCAGCATTTGACCGAATATGGCATCATGGAGCCCGAGTAAAATTGAAGTCAATGGGAATCGGAGGAAAACCTCCGCTGGTTGTAGTGATACCTAGCACAAATGAAGATGGTTTTTGGAAGTCAATCATCACAGCTCTAGGATATCGCTGTAGGAATTCCTCAGGACAGTGTCCTAGGCCCAACCATCTTCAGCTGCTTCATCAATGACCTTCCCTTCAACATAAGGTTAGAGGTGGGGATGTTCACTAATAACTTCACAGTGTTCAGTTCCATTCACAACTCCTCAGGTTATGAAGCAGTCCATGCCCGCATGCAGCAAGACCTGGATGAGATTCAGGCTTGTTCTGATACGTGGCAAGTAACATTCGTGCCACACAAGTTCCTGACAGTGACTATCTCCAACAAGCGATAATCTAATCATTACCCCTTGACATTCAATGACATTACCATCGCCAAATTCCTCACCATCAACATCCTGGGGGCTCACCATTGACCAGAAACTTAACTGGACCAGCCATATAAATACTGTGGCCACAAGAGCAGGTCAGAGGCTGGGTATTCTGCATCTAGTGTCTCATCTCCTGACTCCCCAAAGCCTTTCCACCATCTACAAGACACAAGTCAGGAGTGTGATGGAATACTCGCCATTTGCCTGGATGACTGCTGCTCCAACAACAATCAAAAAGCTTGATACCATCCAGGACAAAGCAGCCCGCTTGATTGGCACTCAGCCACCACTTTCAACATTCACACCCTCCACCGCTGGTGTACCATGGCTGCAGTGTGTACCATCTACAAGGTGCACTGCAACCTCTTCGGCAGCACCTCCCAAACCCGCGACCTCTACCACCTAGGACAAGGGCAGCAGGCGCATGGGAACACCATCACCTGCAAGTTCCCCTCTAAGTTACACACTATCCTTACATGGAAGTATTTCACCGTTTCTTCATCGCTGGAACAAAATCCTGGAACTCTGCACGACAGCACTGTGGGAGTACTTTCACCACACGGACTGCAGAGGTCCAAGAAGGTGACTCACCACCATCTTCTCAAGGGCAATTAGGGATGGGTAATAAAAGCCGGCCTTGCCAGCAACGCCCACATCCCATGAACAAATTTTTAAAAATCTGATTCTGCTTTGTTTATACTGCGGGGTGGATCCAACAACAATCAATAATTACACGGAGCCCCAAGCCAGTCCAAGGCCCGAATGGATGGGAGGGGGTGGGGGTAGCAGATTCATAATACCAACACACAAACGGGAAAACGATGCAGCCCGAGGAGACCCCCCAACCCTGGGCTCACACACTTCACCCTGCCTTACATGTTCCACAGCCCCGCAGGATCTCCCCATTGACAGTCGTTCAAGGTTGAGCCCTATCACTCGTGTGCGAGTGCAACTCATCAGTATGTCCAGCAAAATGTAAGGGTCCCAAACCGAGCCTTTGCAGGTATCCTCTGCAAAGGCCAATGCAGATTATGGGTGTTCTGTTTTTGAACTCTGGGGCTATTCAGATTAACTAAATTAGACTTAAAATCATCTGCAGTCCTATGTTCCTGCGAGTCAACACCTTCAGAACATGAAGGGGGAAAATAAATGTTCCCTATTATGTTTATTATGCTGCTTAAAAATACAGCAGTCCCAATTAGAATAGGGTACAGCAGCTTGTTATTTTCCCGTTTGCATATTTCATTGTACTCTTCATGTAAAATTAGATATCACATTCTTCCTGTTGACGTATAGATAATTATTAAAAAGTGAAGAAAAAATATGCTTTCTGTACAAAAATAATGACGTTAATGGTCTGAAATGACTGGTTGTTCCCAAACTCTCTCTCTCTTATCCAAGAAAAGTCGGCAAGGTCCTGGAATCTGCCAAGATCAAAATGTGTGAACTGATGCAAACATTAAGTACATGTTGTGACATTTACAGGGATATTATGATGGTATTAAAGTTTGAAGAGACATAAATCTTTTTGTCCAAAAATATGTTGAAACATTAATTACACTACTCAAAGCCAACACTAACTAACTTCACTGTACAATTAATAACATTCCAGCATTATGATTAGCTGTTGTAAGAGCTCTAATGTATTCATTTAGAAGGCTAATGTTGTGTCCTGCACATGTCTTGGACATTAAGAAATTATCTGCTGCTGGTATTTGACTTGCCCTTAACACTAAATTTAGAAGTTTGTATAGTTCTTGAAACTTTAATTGAGAACTGTAATTGCACAAGATTTCAGCTTCTGAGGTGCAGACATGTTCACTGAAAGTGTGTTGTTGCTAGAGAATGCAGTTGCAAAGTTGATTTATACTAATCTGTAACTATGGCCACAATTTTACCGGTACCTAGAGGAAAGAATTAGAGGCGGGTCAGCTGTGAAATTTGAAATGATTGACAGCGGGTCGGGATCCCACTGTCAACCCGTCGCCACGCTAGTCTCCCAGGTGTCAGGTCTGTCAGCGCTGAAATGACCCGACACCAAGCAGTGCGGGAGGCAATTTAGATTATTAAGAGCTTGTTAACGGGCACTTAAAAACAATTTTAAGCTCACCTTTAGATTTTAAGAGTTCACCAACAGATTCCCCGCTGTTCGGGGATCACGTTAGTAAGGAGGTCGGGTGTGGTGTCAGCATGGGAATGATTTCTTAACTTGACAGCTGCAAATGCTCTATAAAAGTTCACATTTCATAGGTGTTCACTTTCCAAAGTTAGAAGCTGTTGCTTACAGATTGAGCTTTATGCAGTCAGCAAGTGTTTGGAGCAAACTCTATCCAGTATCACCTCATTGGAACAACCTCCCTCACCATTGACAGATCACTTCTGTCATCCCAAACTCACCTGCTATCTATTCCAGCAGCATTGGTGCCCTTGAAAAAAATCTCACTATGGTCCTCAAAATCCCATCATGATCAACCCCAACACCAACATCACCAGGCACACCAGTAGCACCGGACACACCAGGCACACCAGCAGCACTGGGCATATCAACTGATGCTGCACAGGACACAGGGCATCGACACCCGACCACATTGCTGCTTGGGATGGATGACAGGGATGACCTCACCATGGCCAGATTGATTTCACTTGATGATGTACACCCTGGCTGCTGCATGATGTGCCAAATTGGCACCACCCCATACCAATGGTATAAAGCATCCCTACAATACCCAAGCCATTGCTTTCACACTCATCACCATTGCGGGTATCCTTACGCCCCACCATTCACTGCAACTCACTAAGCCACTTCCAAAGGTGCATACAAATCTATCCAAGAAGGCAAAGTATTGAAAATACCTTTTTTGATACCTTTTTTGAAGAAGTAACAGAGAGTGTAGACAATGTTAATGCAGTAGATGTAATTCATCTAGATTTTCAAAAGGCCTTCGATAAGGTACCCCATAATAGACTAATGAATAAGGTCAGAGAATGCAGAGTCCGGGATAAGTAGCAGAATGGAACACTAACTGGCTTCAAGACAGAAAGCATAGAGTGGGATTAAAGGGTAGCTATTCAGAGAGCCAGAAGGTGGGTAATGGAGTTCCACAAGAATCAGTGCTGGGACCACTGCTGTCACAATTTATATTAACGATTTAGACTTTGGAATCAAAAACACAATTTCTAAATTTGCAGATGACACCAAATTGGGGGCGATAATCAATACTGAGGAGGACTGCAAGAAATTACAGGAGGACATTAATAAACTTGCAGAATGGGCAAATAATTGGCAAATGAAGTCCAACACAGATAAATGTGAAGTAGTACATTTTGGTAGGAAGAATAGGGAAGTCACTTATTACTTGGAGGGTGTGAGCCTGGGTGGGGTAGAGGAACAAAGGAACCTTGGAGTACAAATACACCAATCACTAATAGTTGCACCACAGGTTAGCAAGGCCATAAAAAAACAAACCAAGCACTAGGGTTTATTTCTAGAGGTATAGAGGCCGAAATTTGGGGTTTGCGGGATTGAGGGGTCACTTCGAATTAAATGATAATTTAGCACGGGGACGGGACGTGCCATCATCAGTGCGGAATTGGCCTCTTAGAGGCAACAAAATGTGTGGGGCGGTAACTGAGCATTCACGGGGTGGTCGCGGGGCACAACTCTCAGCGCCGCACTGAACACACCACACTGGTGCGTCACAACGTCCCTCACCTTTTAAAGGGGAGGGCCGCTGCGATCTCTGCAGCTTCTTTAATGGCGCCCTCTGGGTCACCAGGGAGGGTGTCGGCTGGGCCACCACCATCTATGAATATGGCCATCTTGATGCTATGGCAGGGGAAGAGTCCTGATATGGAGAGATTCAAACAGGGAATTGCGGGAGATATGGAGATGGACTTGGGAAGCAACAACACATTTAAAGCCTTTGATGAGTGAACCCTTAATGCAACAACATAAATCTTACTAAACTAATATGTGTAAGCAACAAAATGAAAAGGTTTAATAACTTTCCTGGCTTTACCTCCTCCCTAAACATAAAAGGGGTTACAAACACTTTTTCATGAAGATAGTGCCCTTTAAAGGCTCCTCCGTAGAACTGAGGGGGTATATTACTTATACTCCTGTCAATGATTTTGGTGGAAATAGCAAAGGAAAATTCTCCCTCCCCTTTGTTTATTAAAATAGTGAACTTGAACTCCCCCATAGTACATCTACTGAAAGCGAGCACCATTCATACTTGGAAGATCCCAGGTTGACCATCTGGTCTGTGTTGAGTGGTTGATCTCAGCTGGAGTGGTATGGGGAGGGGTGCCTCTGCAGCCCTGGTTTATGGATGGGTTCCTGCTCCTTACTGCTACATGTGCATAATTTTAAGTAAGGTGAGGACAATTTCAGCTTTAGCTGTAATTCCTCTCCATTCTTGAATATCCTATCAACACTCAATGTTGAAAAATGAAGATTGCTCACTTGGGTGAAGTACCAGAGGATGCCTAGAACCTTGGGATTCCAATACATTAAACGCTCAATGGAAACTGAGGGGAAAAATTACAAGTATAACAAATGGAACATTAACATTGTATTTCAGGTAAGATCAAGCAAAAATCTATAGATTTAACACCTCTGTAGATATTTAAATTCAGATCATTTTAATTGGAAATACAATAACCAGTGGAAATAAGAATTGAGAGTTGTAAAATGGGCTGCTGACTCACTACCACCTGTTTTACACTGTCACACAAAGTCTAAATTATCCTCATTTCTCTTCTGCTTCAGAGAAACAGGTCTGTTAAAGAGGTGTAGAGTCTACACATTCTTAGATTCATTCCCATTCTTCAGATAATCAGAGGATTGGCTGTCTTGTGCAGTTTATTCTCATTTTACTTCGTCATTTTAATTCATGCTTGGTGATGGAAAATGAATGCTGTGCAGCTAACTGCAACATCAGAAGTAAACCTCAGCCCTTCCACATCTTCATTACCAGCACTCAATTCACCCATTTCAGGAAAGTGCTGCAACTTTCTCTGGAGTGCTGGTTGATTGGTGTTCAGACAAACAAAGCTTTACAAATTAATCATTTTAAGATGTGCTCTAATGCTGCAGCTCCTCATATATTGTTAACAATGATGCTTCTGACGCCAATGTGTTAAACTTTTCAAGAAAATTACTTTCTTTCTTGAAAATATACTTTTGCTAAAGATGTGCATTCTAAACACAAAATTTATATTCTCATACAACTTTGTAGATGAATAAATACAAGTCGGAGTAGTATGAAACAATCCAAAGAGGATTTTTAATCCAAGAGTTCATAGTAAGAACCTTAAAAACCATTAGGACTAATTGATGTATTAATCATGATTCATTCATTTTGTTCTTTTCTCTCTCCCTGTCCTGAAGGCACTGATTGTTTCTAGCACATTTATCCAACCCCTGTAATTACAGCTTTCATTTCATTGAAACTTCACTATATATGAGCAGAACAGCTAAATCCAAATGAACCTGCAGATAATGTCAAACAATATTGATGTTTTTCATGCATTTTTCAAACAGCTAAATTGTTGCTTGATTTTTATGCCTCTCTAATTTTCTCTCACCCTCTCCTCTCTCCTCCTGAAGTCATTGACCCATACACAGTAACTGCCCTCTGTAATCTCACGCACGTGGCCACCGTTCATCTGCGAGTTTTGACCATGATTGTTGGCAGACTACCTAACTGTGAAGGACATTACAACTGAGACCAATCCTGTTTTCACTCGATGGCCACACATTGTGAAAGGCTCAGGACTGGAGACCCTAACTAATTTTTCCCTTCTCTAACCCGAGATACTGCTATCTTGGCAAGCAATATCTCCAGAATTTAAGAAGCCAATCTATTGATTTTAGACGGGTAGACTTTATGAAGAGACAAAGGGGCTAATTCACCAAGTATGTGCTGGCAGCAGAGAACCCCGCCTACAGGCAGCGGGTATCTGAAAATGTGGGCAGCATTTTTTTTTATATGCACTGCCGGACAGCAGCGGTCCCACTGATAGCACAAACTCAGAAAATGACCCTCAAAATGTATAACTGTGCATGGGAAAGTGTTGCTCTTTCTGTTATATGGCAGTGGTTTAGCAGAATATTCCTGGAACAACTGACACCAGCTTTTAAGGCTAAGCCGCATTATAAAATATTTGACATCGTGCAGCTGTTACGTCAGGTTGGACTGTTCTTTGTCACTCCATTTGACTGAGCACTTCTGGTCATTAACTCAGGTAATTTGGAGAAACATTAGATGAGTGACTGGAATTGGGGAATGAAGTCTGTGCTGTGGAAAACTTGGATACTGTAGTCTAAACAACACTGACTGGAAAAACCTCCTGAATGGAAAACATTGGCCCGGAGTGAGTCATCCTGCAGCAAGCACAGTGAGAGAAGAAAATGTATGCACCAGCAGAATCCACAAAATAAAAGGGAAAAATAATCTTGGTCGGCAATGATACATTTTGAAGAAAAACAGTTAACTGTCCACTGTCTATGATTATTTGTGTGATTCACAAGAGAATGATGAGAATGCAAACTTTTCTATGTGAATTTTGAAATATTTACCTCAATTAGCATCTTTAGAACTTCCTGTTTATTTTGAACAGTTGAACATTGATCATTCTATCTATTCCACGTTAGTGCATCTTTTTACATTATAGAAAATTCTAATTCTCTTAATTCAAATTGTTCAATTTGAATTGGAATTCTGAAAGACAACCATCTCCCATTGAAAATGCATAGAAAATGTGTTGCTTAATTTGAACCTCTAAATTCAGATTGTTGGATCATTCGAATTTGATTTCCCATGCCAAATGGGTCACGACCAGTGAAATCTGCTTAATTTGAATTCAAACTGGTTCAAATGCAAAACAGAGCAGCTAACCTTCCTCAGCTGTCTAACCTCACCTTGTTGGGAAAGATGATGAATTCACTGAAGAATTTGGAACCTGCCATGTTTCTGCCTCACGGATCAGCTGCTTAAAAACCACCACACAATTCAATCCAGGTCCACACAGGAGGAGACGAGCAACATTCTCACAAAACATGTCGACAACTGAGTGTGTGATAGCATTCTTCAAATCTCCTCTTGTTACAAGCGCTCAGAAACATCTTTACATCAGGCGGTAAAGAAGGCAAATGGTATGTTGGCCTTCATAGCTAGAGGATTTGAATATAGAAGCAGGGAGGTCTTAATGCAGCTGTACAGGGCCTTAGTGAGGCCTCACCTGGAATATTATGTTCAGTTTTGATCTCCTAGTCTGAGGAAGGACGTTCTTGCTATTGAGGGAGTGCAGCGAAGGTTCACCAGACTGATTCCAGGGATGGCTGGGCTGTCATATGAGGAGAGACTGGATCAACTGGGCCTTTATTCACTGGAGTTTAGAAGGATGAGAGGGGATCTCATAGAAACATATAAGATTCTGACGGGACTGGACAGGATAGATGCGGGAAGAATGTTCCCGATGTTGGGGCAGTCCAGAACCAGGGGACATAGTCTTAGGATAAGGGGTAGGCCATTTAGGACTGAGATGAGGAGAAACTTCTTCACTCAGAGAGTTGTTAACCTGTGGAATTCCCTGCCGCAGAGAGTTGTTGATGCCAGTTCACTGGATATATTCAAGGGGGAGTTAGATATGGCCCTTACGGTTAAGGGGTATGGAGAGAAAGCAGGAAAGGGGTACTGAAGGAATGATCAGCCATGATCTTATTGAATGGTGGTGCAGGCTCGAAGGGCCGAATGGCCTACTCCTGCACCTATTTTCTATGTTTCTATGTTTCTAATGTTCATGAAACCAGATTTTTTACAAGCTGCACCCAAGTGGAGCACAAGCTTTCATCATTACCCCAAAGTATCTGCCTCTAAAAGCAGAGTACATTGCCAATTACTTTCGAGACTAAATTTGAGGAAACAGCTGGCTAAGCTGCAGTTGAGGATCCCACATACGTACTGACGGCTGACTCAGAAGCAATGAGCCGCTTTGTTCACACACCTCTGCCAGAGGTTTGCACCATTGTTGTTGTTGATACGGGAAGTCCTGCCGTTCGGATTGCTGACCGACGTAGAAATTGTTGATGCTGTGCTGGAGGATGCTGCTGCTGGTGGGAGTGAGAGTCAGGAAGAAGCTGAAGCCAGAGCTACAGAACGAGCCTCGCCGCAGCCATAGCACCCGATTCTGTGCGATTGTTGAGGAACAGCTAGCAATTAAGCCGGGTGTTCAGGTCTAATCTTTTACTGTGCTACAATAGTTTCTGTGCGAAGGCACTGCTGACAGGAAGAAAATATTCTGGTCCCACAAAAATGTATTCCAAAAATTAATTCTGGCCTGTTTCTTGAGCGGCTTCCAGCCATCCTTTTAAGGGCTGTTGGTTAGGCTGCTCGCCACCTGATAAGAATGGATGGAGCGTGCACAACACACTGCCCATTTGTACCTGAAAATTACAATTGGGGTTCGACAACTTGTGTGGGATCCCGATTTTCACATTGAAACATTCTCACACCCGAAACAGGCGGGCGTTCCGCTCGCCCAGTTACAGGCCCATCCGAAAATTGCATCAGAATTTGTCCTGAATTAGGCTCCCTGTTCCCGCCACTTCCCCGCTGAATTTTCAACTGCTGGCTGCTTATTTTTTAGGCGAGAAACAGGTAGCCGGCAGTTGAAAATCACCCCCAGAGGTTCTAGTGACAATCTATCTGTGGTATGATGAGGTGTTGCTCAGTAATTTCTCCAAATTTGTAAATCCTACATTCCGGGACTTCTCTTTGATATAGGCACCAGAAACAACGTTTTCAACTGGTTACATAATTCACTGACATGGTAGTACCTTTGTACCATTATGATGTGGAGTTTTCCCCCCTCATTTTCAGGTGTTTGAAACCAAGATAATAAGCAAAGTTCAGTCCCAATTATTACTTTTGGAACTAAATTAAAAAGATGAAATTATTTTTTTCAATTCCTTACTAACGATGGTCCAACTGTACTCCTTGACAGAAACTTCAAATCGCTACTAACAGTTATCGCAAGGTATATTTTCTAAAGCTGTGTGCCATGACTCAATAGATATGTGAAGAGAAAAAGATTAATGAAGACTAATGTAGGTCCCTTGCAGTCAGAATCAGGTGAATTCATAATGGGGAACAAGGAAATGGCAGACCAATTGAACAAATACTTTTGTTCTGTCTTCACTAAGGAAGACACGAATAATCTTCTAAAAATATTAGGGGACCGAGGGTCTAGCGAGAAGGGGGAACTGAGGGAAATCCTTATTAGTCAGGAAATGATGTTAGGGAAATTGAAGGGACTGAAGGCCAATAAATCCCCAGGGCCTGATAGTCTGCATCCCAGAGTACTTAAGGAAGTGGCCCTAGAAATAGTGGATGCATTGGTGGTCATTTTCCAACATTCCATGGACTCTGGATCAGTTCCTATGGATTGGAGGGTAGCTAATGTAACCCCACTTTTTAAAAAAGGAGGGAGAGAGAAAACAGGGAATTATAGATCGGTTAGCCTGACATCGGTAGTGGGGGAAATGCTGGAGTCAATTATTAAAGATGTCCATAGCAGTGCATTTGGAAAGCAGTGACAGGATCGGTCCAAGTCAGCATGGATTTATGAAAGGGAAATCATGCTTGACAAATCTTCCAGATGTAACTAGTAGAGTGGATAAGGGAGAACCAGTGAAAGTGGTATATTTGGACTTTCAAAAGGTTTGTGACAAGGTCCCAAACAAGAGATTAGTGTGCAAAATTAAGGCACATGGTATTGGGGGTAATGTATTGACGTGGATAGAGAAATGGTTGGTAGACAGGAAGAAAAGAGTGGAAATAAACGGGTCCTTTTCAGAATGGCAGGCTGTGATTAGTGGGGTGTCGCAGGGTTCAATGCTGTGACCCCAGCTATTTACAATATACATTAATGATTTAGATGAAGGAATTGAATGTAATATCTCCAAGTTTGCAGATGACACTAAGCTGGGTGGCAGTGCAAGCTGCGAAGAGGATGCTAAGAGGCTGTAGGCGGACTTGGACAGGTTAGGTAAGTGGGCAAATGCATGGCAGATGCAGTATAATGTGGATAAATGTGAGGTTATCCACTTTGGTGGCAAAAACAGGAAGACAGAATATTATCTGAATGGTGACAGATTAGTAAAAGGGGAGTTGCAACGAGACCTGGGTGTCATGGTACATCAATCATTGAAGGTAGGTATGCAGGTACAGCAGGCAGTAAAGAAAGCAAATGGCATGCTGGCCTTCATAGCAAGGGGATTTGAGTATAGGAGCAGGGAGGTCTTGCTGCAGTTGTACAGGGCCTTGGTGAGACCACACCTTGAATATTGTGTGCAGTTTTGGTCTCCTAATCTGAGGAAGGACGTGCTTGCTATTGAGGGAGTGCAGCGAAGGTTCACCAGACTGATTTCCGGGAAGCAGGACTGACATATGAGGAAAGACTGGATCGACTAGGCTTATACTCACTGGAATTTAGAAGAATGAGAGGGAATCTCAGAGAAACGTATAAGATTCTGATGGGACTGGACAGGTTAGATGCAGGAAGAATGTTCCCGATGTTGGGGAAGTCCAGAATCAGCGGACACAGTCTATGGATAAGGAGTAAGCCATATAGAACCGAGATGAGGAGAAACTTTTTCACCCAGAAAGTTGTGAACCTGTGGAATTCTCTGCCACAGAAAGTTGTTGAGTCCAGTTCGTTGGACATATTCAAAAGGGAGCTAGATGTGGCCCTTACGGCTAAAGGAATCAGGAGGTATGGAGAGAAGGCTGGGGTGGGGTACTGTGGTTGAATGATCAGCCAGCATCATATTGAATGGCAGAGCAGGCTCGAAGGGCCAAATGGCTGCTCCTGCACCTATTTTCTATGTTTCTATATTCATCATCATCATCATAGGCAATCCCGCGGAATCGAGGAAGACTTGCTTCCACTCCTGAAGTGAGTTCTTTGGTGGCTGAACAGTCCAATACAAGAGCCACAGACTCTGTCACATGTGGGACATAGTCATTGAGGGAAGGGGTGGATGGGACAGGTTTGACACACGCTCCTTCCGCTGCCTGCGCTTGATTTCTGCATGCTCTCGGCGTTGAGACTCGGGGTGCTCAGCGCCCTCTCGGTTGCACTTCCTCCACTTAGGGCGGTCTTGGGCCAGGGACTCCCAGGTGTCAGTGGGGATGTTGCACTTTATCAGGGAGGCTTTGAGGGTGTCCTTGTAGCATTTCCGCTGCCCACTTTTGGCTCGTTTGCCATGAAGGAGCTCCGAGTAGAGCACTTGCTTTGAGAGTTTCGTGTCTGGCATGTGGACTATGTGGCCTGCCCAGCGGAGTTGATCGAGTGTGGTCAGTGCTTCAATGCTGGGGATATTAGCCTGAATGAGGATGCTGATGTTGGTATGCCTGTCCTCCCAGGGGATTTGTAGGATCTTGCGGAGACATCGCTGGTGATATTTCTCCAGCAATTTGAGGTGTCTACTGTACATGGTTCATGTCTCTGAGCCATATTAGAGGGCAGGTATTACTACAGCCCAAGGAGGTACACAAAGGGTGCAGGTGTGTCAGAAAATGATGGTAGTAGGCCTTAGGCATGCAGCATCTTTCCCCCTATTTTCCACCTGCACTGTGTTTGAATCTATTCGTGAGTGGGTGCCTCATTGAGCTTCATTTCAACTGCAGCTCCTGATCTCAGCTTGGAAGCTGCAGTATGAGTTCCAACAAGGTACTACTCTCTTTATGCTGGTTGGAATACCATTTCTCATGCAGAGGGAACAATTCTAATCATGCATGGTTACACAAATGTGCAGAGCTCCTCCCCACTAGTCAAACGTTCAATGTTTGGACAGTGCCATGGGAACCAATTGAAGGTCTGCTGATGTTAGATTCCACACGGTTTCCACATTTATGCTACAAATTTAATGTTACTGTGAAATGGAAACTTTAAAGTTGTAGTGTAACTGCTTCCATGTACTTTTCCTGGACTTTATTAGTACTTTCATAGGAGTGTTTAATTTATGATTTCAACGACCTGCAGATAACAATTTTACCATCGAGGCGTCTGTGCTGGAAAAATTATAATCCGCATGTCTTAACAGAAAGGCATTGTCTTCTAGCTGCACTTTGTTCATTCCTTGTTGCTTGTTCTGTCATCCCTTTGAGCCTTGGGGTGTGACGCATCTTGTGGTGCCTCCCAGTAGTTTAGAACAACATCTTGTGAAGTAGCTTTCTTTGCCACATAATTGATATACCAATGGTTGGCAGGGCAGGATGCATATCCTCCTTTTTTGGATAATTGGTTCCATAATTGCCATTTATTCCTTGTAGATGCTACTTTTGTTACTGTGTATCTTTTTATTGTGGCAAAGGTTGTTTGCCACTGTTCTGCCACAGTCCTGCAGCTCTGTTGTTCTGTGTTCAAGAATATTTCATACATTCAACGGGATAGAAATTCACCCCTGCCGGAAACCTGGCACACAAACCGCTTTCTAAGTGTTTTTACTGTCACATCAGACGAGGCGGACTCTTGATCGATTTTCAGCTCTTTGGCAATTTTTTTGGTATTGGACCAGAAGTCGGATATAATGGGGGCAGAAGTGCAGCGGTACGTATTCGAGAGAGACGGAAGTGGGGGCAGGACGGAGTCTCCGCTGCTGTCAGTCAGCGGTGGAGCGGTGCTGATGTTAGTGCGCATGTGTGTCACCACGTCTCTCCCCTCATTTAATGGGGACAGAAGCAGCGATTATTTAGGCTCGGCCACTGGGCCACCAGGGAAGGTTTTGGCCGGGCCTGTGGCCTAGCACCCAAGAGGGGGTGTCAGGCTGCCTTTTAGCGGTCCGACTGAACCCGGGGCCATAATTGACCAGCTGATTGTGACGTTGGCCAGCAAAAAAAAACATGGCAGCCGCGGCAGTGCGCCTTCCCTTTGATGGGCCGCCATGCTGCCATGGTTCACACAGTGAAAGGAAGGTGCACCAACAGAAAGAGCTGTCGGGGGCACCGTGCGGCGGATCTATGATTTTTCCAGCTAAATTTCGCGGGGGGTGCCATGGAGATGCGGGAGAGCAGTGCTGCGCGCTTTGATGACGCGCTTCGGTTGGTCGGCAGCAGCGGGCGGAAGTGGGGACCACCAGAAAAATCCCTGGGGTGAATTTCGATCCTGGACTGGAAGTCGGCGGCCGCTCAACTCTGCCACCTGGCCACCGCTTTCTGGTGGTGAGTGGCCTTTTTGGGAGGCTGAATTTTGGCCCCAATCAGTTTTTCAAGGTTATGTAAGATTAGGCTCCTCAATGCTCATCACCTTAGACGGGGGGAGGTGAAGCTCAGGATAATCGGTGACTCTATCCCTGTATCAGATAATTGTTGTAACTGTGCATGATATGTCTTAAGTGGTTCAATCAGTCTCTGCTTAAAGCTTATTTACATGTAAAGATTTCATTGCCGACCTTTTCTTTAATGTGCAACAATCCCCAAAGTTTTCTCCCAGCTGAATTTTAATGGAGACGGTGGGTTGAGAGCAGGGGTTACGGGGGCTCCGAAGCTGAGTTTCCCGCAGGCCCTGCCGAATTTAATGGCAGGGCCTGATTTGCATGGGAAGCCGCTGTTTCCCACTTGCAGCCAGCCTGATTGAATGGCAGGCTGGCTCGGAGCGGGTAGGCCTGTGGCACTAGGCTGCAGAGAGGAGGTAGGGAAGGATTGGGTGGGGTCCGGGGGGGTGGCCGGAGTAGCAGGGGGCTGGAGTGGCAAGAGGATCGGGGACTGGGAGTGGCCAAAAGAGTGGGGGGGCGGTGGGTCATAGAAACATAGAAAATAGATGCAGGAGTAGGCCATTCGGCCCTTCGAGTCTGCACCGCCATTCAATGAGTTCATGGCTGAACATGCAACTTCCTATAGTCACAAGAGGATTGGGGACCGGGGAGTGCCCAGAGGGCAGGAATCTCGTGGGGGAGATCGGTAGCCTGGGAAGGAGGCCTTATGAGGAAATTGAAGGTCTCAAGGGTGAGGTCTTGACAGGGGGGGTGGGGAATAAGGGGGATGGCAGAGGATTCGGAGGTCTGGTGTGGTGGGTGAATTCTAGACCGCTGCTGAACCAGGTTCCCACTACTCGTGAGCAGACACTCCCCTGCGTCCCCCACCTCAACGATCTATCTTTTTCTCGGCCAGGTCAGCCTCAGGTCACCCCATTGGCTCCTGCCTGTCAGTAATTTGATATTTATTAGGGAGACAATAATGTGATATTGTTTAAAAGCAAGCTACAATTATGCTTTCCTCATGCCATTGTTATTGTGGGATGTCGATTTTGTTCTCTGATTTACTCCATTCTTCTCCTACAGACCCTGGGGGTGAAATTTCCCCTCTGAGAAAGGCCCATTAGCACCTCCGGAAGCGGCAACGGGGTGCTAATTCGTTTTCGCCTGGTCACGCCTGCCAGAGCACCTCCTCCCCGACTGAAATTGCCCCAAGGATTCAGTGGGCAAAAAGGGATTAGTGCCGCGACCCGTTGTTTATGCACCGGCACAGAGCAAGCACGCCGATGATTTCATTGGCATGCGAACCGACACCTTTGCACCCCACAGGGGGCAATTACCCCACAGGCCGTGAGATTGGTGTGGAGCGAGGCCAACAACAGCTTTGGGGGACGCAAAGCTATCATGGATGGGACGTCCCGGTCGCCCTTAAAGGGGAGATTGTAGCGCTGCATCCGCCATATTTTTTGTGTCGGCTGACTTTGCAGTCGACCCAACAATTATGGCCCTTAGTGCAGCCGGGCCACCAACATGTTGCCCTACGACCCCTGCTGACCCGGCCGAAACCCACACTAATGGCCCAGTGGGCACCATGAGAATGGCTGTACGGCTCGCCTTTAAAAGAAAGGGAAAGATGTCGTGCCGCATCAGCGCAACACGGCACATCCCCGTCGCACTGACGTGATCAGCGCCGCGCTCCTCTACCATACTGCAAGCCCCCGCCACGGACGTGGAGTGCCTGTGATAGTGCTCCGCCTTCATTGAGGGGCGGAAAGGCACAATTCCACACCGGGGGTACAAGTTCATGCCACAACACTAACTATTCAGTTAAATCAAATTATGTGCCCCAAACAAAGCGCGAGGCAATTTCACCCTCCCTGACTCAAGTGGAATATAATTTCATGAGTGACAATCATCTTCCATTCCCTAATTCCTATGTGTGAGCCTAAACAGAAAGGGACGGTCAGTTATGTAAGATTTCTAAATCTCTGGCATTTAAGTTCGACAGTGAGATGATTCTTTTAAAACAATTGGAACAGTTTATTAAAAACACACACACATGCACATCAGCAGTCGTCAGTTACTTAGTTACAACAGATACAATGAGGTTATAATAACAAGCAATATACGTTACTTCCCTTTGGCTGGCTGGTTTGAACACACGGCTTGCTGTTTTGGCTGGTCTTCAACAGGAGGTCTTGTGCCGTGTGTCCAGCAGAGAGAGAGAAAAGTCTTTGGTTGAGTTCTTTATACGCCTCAAAGCCATTGTCCCTCAGAAAGCCTCAGAATTGGACCTTGGTTCCAGGGTAGTTCCTTATTGGCTCTCCTCACACACGTGGCTGTCTAACCTGGCCCAGCCATCGCTTGATTAGTTTAAATGGCTTTCCAGTACACCAAATCCATGAAAGCTCTGTGGGCTTTCATTTTGTTTCAACATAAACAGGCCTTTCCGCATAACCTAACTTTTAACATTTATACATACACAGAAGCAATTTTAATCATTAATAAACACTTTTATTCTTACAAACTCCCCACCTTGAGGGGGAAATATCCTTATTGACCCCTCATATGGGTCATCTCCTCAGGGTCAACATATTGAGAGGGAGAGAGAGAAAAGTGGATGGCCTGACTTGGTCCCCACCTCGTAACTGCCAAAGAGTAAATACTGCACTGATCTTGTTTCCCACAGACCATGTCACGGATCCTCGCGATTGTTAGGAAGATACCGGCCACGACCGAAGCCAAGGGAAGATGGAGAAGTGGGAGCTGCAGCGTGACTCACGAACATCATCAATCATCAATTGTAGGCCACATAGGGGATTTACTATAGTCCATTAATATCTCCAGCGGAGACTCTCCCCTTCCCATACCTTCAGTGCACTGTCGCTTCTCGAAGCACATTGATGATTGATGATGTTCGTGAGTCACGCTGCAGCTCCCACTTCTCCATCTTCCCTTGGCTTCGGTCGTGGCCGGTATCTTCCTAACAATCGCGAGGATCCGTGACATGGTCTGTGGGAAACAAGATCAGTGCAGTATTTACTCTTTGGCAGTTTTTAACTGATTAATGTGAAACCACTTCTTGTACTTAACACCCTTTTTCCCTGGTAACTGAATCAAGTAAGTCGCTGGCTTCAATCGGTCTATAATCTTACGCGGTCCCCACCACCTGGGCTCAAAGGCAGCTTCTTTGTCCCATAATTTGGAATCATTACTGAGTCTCCCACCAGGTATTCACAGGGATGTACTTTCTTCTCAAAGTACTTCTCAATGCGAGGAGCATTCGTTATAAGGTGGATGAATGAACTGCGCAGATAGCTGTTAACGGATATGATGTAATTGTGATTACGGAGACATGGCTCCAGGGTGACCGAGGCATCCAGGGGTATTAAATATTCAGGAAAGATAGACAGAAAAGAAAAGGAGGTGGGGTGGCGTTGCTGGTTAAAGAGGAGATTAATGCAATAGTAAGGAAGGACATTAGCTTGGATGAGGTGGAATCGGTATGGGTCGAGCTGCGGGACACCAAAGGGCAGAAAACGCTAATGGGAATTGTGTACAGACTACCAAACAGTCATAGTGAGGTTGGGGATGGAATCAACCAGGAAATTAGGGATGCGTGCAATAAAGGCACAGCAGTTATCATGGGTGACTTTAATCTAGATATAGATTGGGCTAAACAAACAAATTGCCCTTCTGCTCCACGGGAGGTTTCTGTCCTCCCTGAGGTCGCCTTTGAACACCTGCGCTACAGTGTGACAGGTGTACCGCCCCAGTCAAACTCCCCACCTGCCACTGTCCCTGGAGTGCATTAGGGATGGTTTTCAAGACCAATATGTCGAGGAACCAACCAGAGAGCTGGCCATCCTAGACTGGATGTTGTGTAATTAGAGAGGATTAATTAGTAATCTTGTTGTGCGAGGCCCCTTAGCAAAGAGTGACCATAATATGATAGAATTCTTCATTAATATGGAGAGTGACCCAGTTAATTCAGAGACTAGAGTCCTGAACTTAAAGAAAGGTAACTTCGACGGTATGAGACGTGAATTGGCTAGGATAGACTGGCGAATGATACTTTAAGGGTTGACATTGGATAGGCAATGGCAGACATTCAAAGATCACATGGATGAACTTCAACAATTGTACATCCCTGTCTGGCGTAAAAATAAAACGGGGAAGGTGGCTCAACCGTGGCTTACAAGGGAAATTAGGGATAGTGTTAAATCCAAGGAAGAGGCATATAAAGTGGCCAAAAAAGCAGTAAAGCTGGGGACTGGGAGAAATTTAGAATTCAGCAGAGGAGGACAAAGGGTTTAATTAGGAGGGGGAAAATAGAATATGAGAGGAAGCTTTCAGCTAACATAAAAACTGACTGGAAAAGCTTGCACAGATACGTGAAGAGAAAAAGAGTAGTGAAGACAAATGTGGGTCCCTTAGAGGCAACAACAGGCGAAATTATAATGGGGAACAAAGAAATGGCAGACCAATTGAACAAATACTTTGGTTCTGTCTTCACTAAGGTAGAAACAAATAACCTTCCGGAAATACTTAGTTTGCAGATAACACTAAGCTGGGTGGCGGTGTGAGCTGTGAGGAGGACGCTAAAAGGCTGCAGGGTGACTTGGACAGGTTAGGTGACTGGGCAAACGCGTGGCAGATGCAGTATAATGTGGATAAATGTGAGGTTATCCACTTTGGAGGCAAAACACGAAGGCAGAATATTATCTGAATGACGGCAGATTAAGAAAAGAGGAGGTGCAACGAGACCTGGGTGTCATGGTTCATCAGTCATTGAAAGTGGGCATGCAGGTTTAGCAGGCAGTGAAGAAGGCAAATGGTATGTTGGCCTTCATAGCTAGGGGATTTGAGTATAGGAGCACGGAGGTCTTACTGCAGTTGCACAGGCAATAGTGAGGCCTCACCTGGAATATTGTGTTCAGTTTTGGTCTCTTAACCTGAAGAAGGACGTTCTTGCTATTGAGGGAGTGCAGCAGACTGATTCCCGGGATGGCAGGACTGACATATGAGGAGAGATTTGATCGACTGGGCCTGTATTCACTGGAGTTTAGAAGGATGAGAGGGGATCTCAGAGAAACATATAAGATTCTGAAGGGACTGGACAGGTTAGATACAGGAAGAATGTTCCCAATGTTGGGGAAGTCCAGAACCAGGGGACATAATCTAAGGATAAGGGGTAAGCCATTTAGGACTGAGATGAGGAGAAACTTCTTCACTCAGAGAGTTGTTAACCTGTGGAATTTCCTACCGCAGAGAGTTGTTGATGCCAGTTCATTGGATATATTCAAGACGGAGTTAGATGTGGCCCTTACAGCTAAAGGGATCAAGGGGTATGGAGAGAAAGCAAGAAAGGGGTACTGAGGTGAATGATCAGCCATGATCTTATTGAAACATAGAAACATAGAAAATAGGTGCAGGAGTAGGCCATTCAGCCCTTCGAGCATGCACCGCCATTCAAGAGAATGCAGGGCCATATCTAACTCCCCCTTGAATATATCCCAATGAACTGGCATCAACAACTCTCTGCGGCAGGGAATTCCACAGGTTAACAACTCTCTGAGTGAAGAAGTTTCTCCTCATCTCAGTCCTAAATGGTCTACCCCTCATCCTAAGACGATGTCCCCTAGTTCTGGACTTCCCCAACATCGGGAACATTCTTCCCGCATCTAACCTGTCCAGTCCCATGAGAATCTTATACATTTCTATAAGATCACCTCTCATCCTTCTAAACTCCAGTGAATAAAGGCCCAGTTGATCCAGTCTCTCCTCATATGTCAGTCCAGTCATCCCTGGAATCAGTCTGGTGAACCTTTGCTGCACTCCCTGAATAGCAAGAATGTCCTTCCTCAGATTAGGAGATTAAAACTGTACACAATATTCCAGGTGAGGTCTCACTAAGGCCCTGTACAACTGCAGTAAGCCCTCCCTGCTCCTATACGCAAATCCCCCAGCTATGAGGGCCAACATACCATTTGCCTTCTTCACCGCCTGCTGTACCTGCATGCCCACTTTCAGTGACTGATGAACCATGACACCCAGGTCTCGTTGCACCTCCCCTTTTCCTAATCTGCCGCCATCCAGATAATATTCTGCCTTCGTGTTTTTGACCCCAAAATGGATAACCTCACATTTATCCGCATTATACTGCATCTGCCATGCATTTGCCCACTCACCTAACCTGTCCAAGTCACCCTGCAGCCTCTTAGTATCCTCCTCACAGCTCACACCACCACCCAGTTTAGTGTCATCGCAAACTTGGAGATATTACACTCAATTCCTTCATCTAAATCGTTAATGTATGTTGTAAAGAGCTGGGGTCCTAGCACATAGCCCTGCGGCACTCCACTAGTCACTGCCTACCATTCTGAAAAGGACCCGTTTATCCCGACTCTCTGCTTCCTGTCTGTCAACCAGTTCTCTATCCACGTCAGTACATTACCCCCTCTATCATGCGCTTTGGTTTTGCACACTAATCTCTTGTGCGGGACCTTGTCAAAAGCCTTTTGAAAGTCCAAATACACCACATCCACTGGTTCTCCCTTATCCACTCTGCGAGTTACATCCTCAAAAAATTCCAGAAGATTTGTCAAGCATGATTTCCCCTTCATAAATCCATGCAGTCTTGGTCCGATCCTGTCATTGTCTTCCAAAAGCGTTGCTATTTCATCCTTAATGATTGATTCCAACATTTTCCCCACTACTGATGTCAGGCTAACCAGTCTATAATTACCCGTTTTCTCTCTCCCTCCTTTTTTAAAAAGTGGTGTTACATTAGCTACCCTCCAGTTCATATGAACTGATCCAGAGTCGATAGACTGTTGGTAAATGATCACCAATGCATCCACTATTTCTAGGGCCAGTTTCTTAAGTACTCTGGGATGCAGACTATCAGGCCCCGGGGATTTATCGGCCTTCAATCCCATCAACTTCCCGAACACAATTTCCCGCCTAATAAGGATAGCCTTCAGTTTCTCCTTCTCACTAGACCTATTGTCCCCTAGTACAATCGGAAGATTATTTGTGTCTTCCTTTGTGAAGACAGAACCAAAGTATTTGTTCAATTGGTCTGCCATTTCTTTATTCCCCATCATAAATTCACCTGAATCTGACTGCAAGGAACCTACGTTTGTCCTCACTAATCTTTTTCTCTTCACATATTTATAGAAGCTTTTGCAGTCATTTTTATGTTCCCTGCAAGCTTCCTCTCGTACTCTATTTCCCCCCTTTTAGTTAAACTCTTAGTCTTCCTCTGTTGAATTTTAAATTTCTCCCAGTCCTCAGGTTTGTTGCTTTTTCTAGCCAAATTATATGCCTCTTCCTTGGCTTTAACACTATCCTGAATTTCCCTTGTTAGCCATGGTTGAGCCACCTTTCCCGTTTTATTTTTACTCCAGACAGGGATGTACAATTGCTGAAGTTCATCCATGTGATCTTTAAAAGTTTGCCATTGCTTATCCACCGTCAACCCTTTAAGTATCATTTGCCAGTCTATTCTAGGCAATTCACGCCTCATACCGTCGAAGTTACCTTTCCTTAAGTTCAGGACCCTAGTTTCCGAATTAACTGGGTCACTCTCCATCTTAATAAAGAATTCTCCCATATTATGGTCACTCTTCCCCAAGTGGCCTCGCACAGCAAGATTGCAAATTAGTCCCTTCTCATTGCACATCACCCAGTCTAGGATGGCCAGCACTCTAGTTGGTTCCTCGACATATTGGTCTCGAAAACCATCCCTAATACACTCCAGGAAATTCTCCTCCATCGCATTGCTACCAGTTTCGTTCGCCCAATCAATATGTAGATTAAAGTCGCCCTTGATAACTGCTGTACCTTTATTGCACACATCCCTTATTTCTTGTTTGATGCTGTCCCCAACCTCACTATTACTGTTTGGTGGTCTGTACACAACTCCCACTAGCGTCTTCTGCCCTTTGGAATTCCGCAGCTTCACCCATACTGATTCCACATCATCCAGGCTAATGTCCCTCCCTTACTATTGCATTAATTTACTCTTTAACCAGCAACGCCACCCCGCTTCCTTTTCCTTTCTGTCTATCCTTCCTAAATGCTAAATACCCTTGGATTTTGAGTTCCCAGCCTTGGTCACCCTGGAGCCATGTCTCAGTGATGCCAATGACATCACACCCGTTAACTGTTGTTTGCGCAGTTAATTCATCTACCTTATTCCGAATACTCCTCGCATTGAGGCACAGAGCCTTCAGGCTTGTCTTTCTGACACACTTTTCCCCTTTAGAACTTTGGTGTAATGTGGCGCTTTTTGTTTTTTACCTTGGGTTTCTCTGCCCTCCACTTTTACTATTCACCTTTCTATCTTTTGCTTTTGACTCCATTTTATTTCCCTCTGTCTCCCTGCATAGCTTCCCATCCCCCTGCCATATTAATTTAACTCCCCCCCCCCCCCACCAACAGCACTAGCAAACTCAAAGGGCCGAAGGGCCGAATCGCCTACTCCTGCACCTATTTTCTATGTTTCTATTTTTCTATTCAGGGAGGAGGGTCTAGCCAGAAGGAAGAACTAAATAAGATCCTTATTAGTCAGCAAATTGTGTTAGGGAAATTGATGGGATTGAAGGCCGATAAATCCCCAGAGCCTGATATTATGCATCCCAGATACATAAGGAAGTTGCTCTAGAAATAGTGGATGCATTGGTGGTCATTTTCCAACATTTTATAGACTCTGGATCAGTTCCTCTGGACTGGAGGGTAGCTAATGTAACCCCACTTTTTAAAAAAGGAGAGAGAGAGAAAACAGGGAATTATAGACCGGTTAGCCTAACATCGATGGTGGGGAAAATGAATGGAATCAATTATTCGAGATGTAATAGCAGCGCATTTGGAAAGCAGTGACAGGATTGGTCCAAGTCAGCATGGATTTATGAAAGGGGAATCATGCTTTAAAAATTTTCTAGAAATTTTTGAGGATGTAATTAGTAGAGTGTACAAGGGAGAATCAGTGGATGTGGTGTATTTGGACTTTCAAAAGGCTTTTGACAAGGTATCACACAAGAGATTAGTGTGCAAAATTAAAGCACATGGTATTGGGGGTAATGTACTGACGTGGATCGAGAACTGGTTGGCAGACAGGAGGCAAAGAGTAGGAATAAATGTGTCCTTTTCAGAATGGCAGGCAGTGACTAGTGGGGTACCGCAGTGCTCAGTGCTGGGACCACAGCTATTTACAATATACATTAATGATTTAGACAAATGAATTGAGTGTAATATCTCCAAGTTTGCAGATGACACTAAGCTGGATGGCAGTGTGAGCTGTGAGGAGGATGCTAAGAGGCTGCAGGGTGACTTGGACAGGTTAGGTGAGCGGGCAAATACATGGCAGATGCGTTATAATGTAGATAAATGTGAGTTTATCCACTTTGGTGGTAAAAACAGGAAGGCAGATTATTTTCTGAATGGTGACAGATTAGTAAAAGGGGCAGTGCAACGAGACCTAGGTGTCATGGTACATCAGTCATTGAAAGTTGGCATACAGGTACAGCAGGCAGTGAAGAAGGCAAATGGCATGTTGGCGTTCATAGCGAGAGGATTTGAGTATTGGAGCAGCGAGGTCTTACTGCAGTTGTACAGGGCCTTGGTGAGGCCACACCTTGAATATTGTGTACAGTTTTGGTCCCCTAATCTGAGGAAGGACATTCTTGCAATTGAGGGATTGCAGCGAAGGTCCATTAGACTAATTCCCGGGATGACAGGACTGACATGTGAAGAAAGATTGGATCGACTAGGCTTATATTCAATGTAAATTGAAGAATGAGAGGTGGTCTCATAGAAACATATAAAATTTTGATGGGATTGGACAGGTTAGATGCAGAAAGAATGTTCCCGATGTTGGGGAAGTCTCGAACCAGGGGTCACAGTCTAATGATAAGGGGTAAGCTATTTCAGACCGAGATGAGGAGAAACTTCTTCACTCAAGAGAGTTGTGAGCCTGTGGGATTCTCTACCACAGAAAGTTGTTGAGGCCAGTTTGTTAGATATATTCAAAAGGAGTTAGATGGGACCCTTACAGCTAAAGGGATCAAGGGGTATGGAGAGAAAGCAGGAATGGGGTACTGAAGTGCATGATCAACCATGATCAATTGAATGGCCTACTCCTACACCTATTTTCTATGTTTCTATGTTTAATTTGTCTTTTTGACTTCCCCAATTTGGTGGCCACAAATCGATTGATCTGATCGGTGTGATCTACCACTTGTTCCAGTCAATTGGAACCACATGTTTTTATTGTCAGGGGACTCATCCCTGTTAGTGTTCGCTGGCCTGGTGTTCTTATGGGCCTCCCCATCATTGCCTGATATGGGGAGACCCCTGTTGTTTTATGAGGTGTGGACCTCATTGCCATTAAGCACATTGGTAATATGTTAGCCCATTGAGTGTGGTGGGCCGTGCACAATTTGTTTAACATTATCTTGAGGGTCCTGTTTCCCTCTTCGACCCTTCCGGACGACTGGGGGTGGTGAGCAATATGTAATTTGGGTTTTATCCCCAACATTTCCTGCAGGTGAGTAAACATTTTACTGGTAAAGTGTGAACCTTGATCGCTGTCCACTTACACTGGTACTCCCCACCTACAAAACACATGATTCAATAGTGTTTTGGCTGCTGTGATTGCGATGTTGGAGCAGCAGGGGAATGCTTTGATCCATTTCGTGAATTGATCCACCACCACTAGGGCATGCTGAAAATTGCCTTGCGCCTGTCGAAGTGGCCCAATGAAGTCTATCTGGAGGTGAGTCCATGGCCCTTGAGGTGGGGGTGCGCTTTGAAGCAAGGCTCGGTTAGTGCATGCGGGAGGATGATTGGTTGATTGTTTCCCTCATGGAAGGCTACCAAGCTGTGGATGCTACCTTATAGATGGTTACCAGGGCCGAACAGTGCCCTGCTGTGGGGTGGGAGTGAAAGAGGGAGAGCAGTTCCTGACTCACCTCTGGTGAAACACATACCACCGGGCAGGCGTTTGGCTTTCTTTTGAACATCAGCAACTGCTCATCTGAGTCAGGGGCAGTGACTGGTATGGTATTGGAAGCCCAGACTGTTGGTTGAGGGAGGGGTCTGCCTTCCTCGTGTCAGGTGCTTACAATAGCATATGACCAGTATTGCTGCTGCAGGGATTTTAAATCTAGGTGATCTGTTGGGGAGGCCTTGCTAACAGCATTGCTGGGCTCAACAACTATATCCTCTATCACCCCATCAATGGCTGCTCTGTCTGCTCTGGAATTTCCCTCACTATGTGGACCCCTTTTTCTATGGGCTGCTACCTTTCCTATGAAGCAGGGCTGGAATTGCTGTTTAAGGTATGACCAGAGCAGGCGTAACCAGGGCCCATGGACCAGGGTCTTACCGTCTATCGTACAATAGTCATTTTTGTGGTATGGGGCAAGGAGAACATGGTGTTTATAGCATAGGCACTATTGGACCAAATATTCACTGGTCTATCTGAGGTCTCCTTTACAGCAGTTAGAAGTGCGACGATTTCTGCATATTGTGAATACTGTTGCATCTTCGCTAGATGATTCTTTCTGGCAATACCACAGCATATTCGGTGTGAGGGGATCCTTCAATGTGATATGAGGACCCATCGATATCGACATCTGGGGCACCCTGTCTGGGCTCTTTCTGCACAGGATTGGTCTCAAAGTTAATCAGGGGTAACGGACATTCATGCGGGTCCCCCTCATAGATCAGAAATTGTGGCAGCAAGGTGGGTTTGGAAATGGAATCAATGTCTCTTTCCATAAGTTCCAATGTCCATTTGCTGAGGCATTGCGATGAAACTAGAGAATCTCCAGGTTTCATCAGTCATGACAGAGGTGTGTGTCTGCTGTGCACCTGCAACCCAGTAATAAAAGTAAAGTGATGTACCAACCAGTAGACGGCCAGTAGGTGGCGCTCGCATGCTGTGTACATCTTTTCTGCCCCCTGCAGGATTCAAGACGCATATGCAATGGGCTCGCATTTGGCACAGAACTGCAGTGAGGCTTTGCTCCGTGGCCCGACCTCCAAATGGAAGGGCTGCGTGGGATCAGGAGGGATCAGACATGCGGCCTGTATCACTGCAGTTTTTAATTTAGCCATGGACTGGGTGTGGGCATCAGTCCATCCCGGGCATATCTTATGACCCTGCAGTTTTATTAAATCATACAGGGCTTTGCACACTCTGCAAAGCCTGGGATAAAGTTCTTTTGGTTCACCACCAAATCCAAGAATGATCGTAGGGCTGTTTTTGAAGTGAGTAATGGCAATCGCTGTATTATCTCCACCTTGTGAGAGTCGGGGATAATCCCTCTGGAGAAATGGACACTCCAAGAAAGGTGGCCTGTTCTTTTACTAATTGAGCCTTACGGGGATTTACATTTAGTCCCGCCTGAGCCAACAATGTCAAAAGTTTGTGTAAAAGGGACAGATGCCCCTCCGTGCTGTCGGTTGCCAGCAGCAGGTCGTCTATATACTGTAACAAGCAGGTAGGGCAGCCATTCTTTTGTGGAATATCGTGGACGCATTGTGGAACCCCTGAGGCAGGCATGTCCAGGTGTAGCTCTGGTCCTCAAAGGTGAACGCAAATTTGTACTGGTCTTCCCCTTTAACAGGGATACTCCAGAATCTATTGGCGATGTTGAGGGTCGAGAAGTACTTGGAACCAACGGGAATTTGAGATAATACGGAAGGAGTTTCTCTTACTACCGGTGAGCAGGCTGGTGTTACAGAATTTAACTTTCTGTAATCAATAGTCAGTTGCCAGCTGCTATCAGGCTTTTTAACCGGCCATGTGGGTGAATTGGTTGTGAAAGTGCCTGTCCTAAGAACACCCTGCTCGACTAGGGATTTTATGGTGTCTCGGATGTAAGGGTGACTCTCTCTTGGGATGGGGTACTGTTTAGTGAATGAGTGGGGGGGGTCTCTCAATAGATTCCTCGTTGGCCATTTTTCCACAGTCATGCAGATGTTTTTAAATTAGTTTTGCCACAGCTTCATTTTCGCTCCCTGGAGCGTCATACTCAGATGGCTTTTTAATAGCAAAAACTGAGTGAGCATCTGAAATTTCTATCATTCCTGCCTTATCTCTCAATCCCAGTCCTGATTATAATCTATCACCGCGCCATACTGATCCAACACATCAGTCCCTAAAATTCCCCTTCTGTCGGGGGTGATCATCAGCATAGGTCCTGGGACCTTACAGGTGAGGCCTCCCAACTGAAGTTCAGTGACCTTCCCTGTATACATGGTGGTTGTATCACCGTTAAACCCTTAAAGGGTCATATAACCCTTGCCCGCCCTGCATGGCATTCAGGGTATGGGGTGTGGATGATGGTAACGGCTGAGCCAGTATCGATAAACCGAATCTGTTGCCTGTCTCCTTTTAAGACAACAAGAACTACTGGTCTCCCACTACCATCACGTTGGAACCCCACTTCTGACCAATCTTTGGGGTCGAACCCAGTCATAGGGTCGATCCTTGAATGGGTCCCTCTAATGAGTGTGCATCGACGATTGTGTGCACCGGTAAATGATTTTGCATCCTCCCCATGGCAATTTGGGTTTGTATAATGGTTATCAATTGATCCAATCGTTGATCTGTCCCAGAGGGCTTGGATTTGTTCCTCAGGAGGTATCTATGCATTGCAACCCTGGTTCGGTGCTGGTCTGGGTCTGCTGCAGTCTGATTACTGTGGATACCAGGGCCTGCTGCTCCCCTAACTTACCTTTTAGCCTCACTATTTCCAGTTGCACCGGGAGTGATCTGCCTCCCTATGTGGCTTCTTAATGACTTCCCTTAATGCACCTCTAGCATCTTCTACCTCTTGCTGGAGCCTCAAGTTTTCCAATTTATATTTTTTTAACTCTAATTTGTTTCATTTGCTTCAACAATGGCTGCTGTGGCATTTAAGTTTGAGAGACTTTGTTGTTGTAGCAATGGAGCTGCCTGTTCGGCCCCTCTTTCCAATTGCTTAATACTGTAGTTTAGTTGGCCAATTTCTTGTCGTAAATGCTGTATTTCTCCCTCTTTTAATTGCTTCACAAGTTGGAGGCCTTCTTTCTTTTGTTGTTTTATACCTTCATTCTCTCTTTCTTTTGGTTGAATCTCCTTTACATGTAATTCTTTCAAATCTTGTATCACTTTGGCGTCCTGTCTCATTAATTCCTCATCTCTCCGGGCACAATAAAATGCGCTGACGTCCACGAGATTGCCCATTTTAGCCTTATCTGTCCCTTATCTACCCTTTCCTGGATAAGTTTCACCATCTCCCCAAATAATGCAGGTTGACCCTCGTGGATGTGCCGTGCCTCTGCCTTTAACTCCTGTATGTCTTGTATCGGGAACTTTTTGGACAACTTCTCCTGATAAACTAGCTCAACATTTCATTTTATTGTTGGCTTTCTGTCCATGACCGATCCCTTCATCCTGTGTCTTTTAAATATAAAAACTTGTGGGTCCACACTTAAACATTTACAACCCACCCCACTTAAACAGTTACAACCCACCCCACTTAAACATTTACAACCCACCCCACTTAAACATTTACAACTATTGAGACGACCGCTCCTTAAAACGCAATTTCTCCCGATCCGTTTAATCGTTTCAAGCTATACTTCGCAACACAGTTTAGAATCGCAACTCCCGAGATTTCCAATTGTTCAAAAGAGTCATCAAAAAGCTGTCTCACCAGTTGCCCGCATTCTCCACCAATTTGTAAGATTTCTAAATCTCTGGCATTTAAGTTCGACAGTGAGATGATTCTTTGAAAATAATTGGAACAGCTTATTAAAAACACACATACATGCACATCAGCAGTCATCAGTTACTTAATTACAACAGATACAATGAGGTTATAATAACAAGCGATATATGTTACTTCCCTTTGGCTGGCTGATTTGAACACATGGCTTGCTGTTTTGGCTGGTCTTCAACAGGAGGTCTTGTGTCCAGCAGAGGGAAAGAAAAGTCTTTGGCTGAGTTCTTTATAACTCTCAAATCCATTGGCCCTCAGAAAGGGCCCGGATATCTCAGTCGGTAGAGCATCAGACTTTTCATCTGAGGGTCCAGGGTTCAAGTCCCTGTTTGGGTGTTAGGTTTTGGGCAGTGTCGTCGGAGGTGGAGCGGGACGTTGGTGAGGCCGACAAGAGGCCCAACAGTTGCAGGGAATAGCGGCAGCGTCGTCGGAGGTGGAGCGGGACGTTGGTGAGGCCGACAAGAGGCCCAACAGTTGCGTGAAGCAGCGGCAACGTCGGAGGAGGTGGAGCGGGACGTTGGTGAGGCCGACAAGAGGCCCAGCAGTTGCGTGAAGCAGCGGCAATGTCGGAGGAGGTGGAGTGGGACGTTGGTGAGGCCGACAAGAGGCCCAGCAGTTGCGTGAAGCAGCGGCAGCGTCGGAGGAGGCCCAGCCGGTGCAGCTGCAGTGGGGAGGCAAAAAAGAAATCGAAAGGTGATGTCACAGCCAAGGGGGTAAGTGATTGGCTGGCGATTGGTAAGTAGTTTTTCTTCTTTTTCTTTATCAGTAAGTAACCTTTAACATTGTTGTTGCCAAATTAAGTTAATCTAAGGGTTAAGACATGGCAGGAGAGCTCGGATATGTGTTATGCTCCTCCTGTACTATGTGGGAAGTCAGGGATGCTTCCGGTGTCCCTGACGATGATGTGTGCGGGATGTGTATCCGCCTTCAGCTCCTGACGGACCGCATTGCAGCACTGGAGCTGCAGGTGGATTCACTCTGAAGCATGCACGATGCTGAGAATGATGTGAATAGCCCGTTTAGCGAGTTGGTCTCACCGCAGGTAAAGGGTACACAGTCAGAAAGGGAATGGGTGACCAACAGGAACAGCAGTGGAAGGAAGATAGTGCAGCAGTCCCCTGCGGTCATCCCCCTGCAAAACAGATACACCAATTTGGGTACTGTTGAGGGGGATGACTCATCAGGGGAGGGCAGCAGCAGCCAAGGTCATGGCATCGTGGGTGGCTCTGCTGCACAGGAGGGCAAGAAAAAGAGTGGGAGAGCTATAGTGATAGGGGATTCTATTGTAAGGGGAATAGATAGACGTTTCTGCGGCTGCAACCGAGACTCCAGGATAGTATGTTGCCTCCCTGCTGCAAGGGTCAAGGATGTCTTGGAGCGGGTACAGGACATTCTGAAAAGGGAGGGTGAATAGGCAGTTGTCGTGGTGCACATAAGTTCCAAAGATATAGGTAAAAAACAGGATGAGATTCTACGAGATGAATTTAGGGACCTAGGCGCTAAATTAAAAAGTAGGACCTCAAAAGTAGTAATTTCAGGATTGCTACCAGTGCCACATGCTAGTCAGAGTAGGAATTACAGAATAGCTCAGATGAATATGTAGCTTGAGGAGTGGTGCAAAAGAGAGGGATTCAAATTCCTGGGACATTAGAACCGGTTCTGGGGGAGGTGGGACCAGTACAAACCGGACGGTCTGCACCTGGGCAGGACCAGAACCAATGTCCTAGCTAGTGCTGTTGGGGAGGAGTTAAACTAACATGGCAGGCGGGCGGGAACCTATGCAGGGAGACAGAGGGAAATAAAATGGAGGCTGAATCAAAAGATAGAAAGGGGAATAGTAAAAGTGGAGGGCAGAGAAACCCAAGGCAAAAAACAAAAAGGGCCACATTACAGTAAAATTTTAAAGGGGCAAAGTGTGTTAAAAAGACAAGTTTGAAGGCTCTGTGCCTCACTGCGAGGAGTATTCGGAATAAGGTGGACGAATTAGCTGCGCAGACAGCAGTTAATGGATATGATGTAATTGGCATCACGGAGACATGGCTCCAGGGTGACCAAGGCTGGGAACTCAACATCCAGGGATATTCAACATTTAGGAAGGATAGGCAGAGAGGAAAAGGTGGTGGGTGGCGTTGCTGATTAAAAAGGAAATTAATGCAATAGTAAGGAGGGACATTAGCCTGGATGATGTGGAATCAGTATGGGTGGAGCTGCGGAATACCAAAGGGCAGAAAATCCTAGTGGGAGTTGTGTACAGACCACCAAAGTAGTGAGTGTTGGGGACAGCATCAAACAAGAAATAAGGGATGTGTGCAATAAAGGTACAGCAATTATCATGGCGACTTTAATCTACATATTGACTGGGCTAACCAAGCTGGTAGTAATTCGGTGGAGAAGGATTTCCTGGAGTGTATTAGGGATGGTTTTCTCGACCAATATATCGAGGAACCAACTGAGAGCTGGCTATCCTCGACTGGGTGATGTGTAATGAGAAGGGACTAATTAGAAATCTTGTTGTGCGAGGCCCCTTGGGGAAGAGTGATCATAATATGGTAGAATTCTTTATTAAGATGGAGAGTGACACAGTTAATTCAAAAACTAGGGTCCTGAACTTAAGGAAAGGTAACTTCGACGGTATGAGGCGTGACTGCAAAGGATTCTTAAAGGGTTGACGGTGGATAAGCAATGGAAAACATTTAAAGATCACATGGATGAACTTCAGCAATTGTACATCCCTGATTGGAGTAAAAATAAAACTGGGAAGGTGGCTCAACCGTGGCTAACAAGAGAAATTAAGGATAGTGTTAAAACCAAGGAAGAGGCATATAAATTGGCTAGAAAAAGTAACAAACCTGAGGACTGGGAGAAATTTAGAATTCAACAGAGGAGGACTAAGGATTTAATTCAGAGGGGGAAAATAGAGTACATGAGGAAGCTTGCAGGGAGCATAAAAACTGACTGCAAAAGCTTCTATAATTATGTGAAGAGAAAAAGATTAGTGCAGACAAATGTAGGTCACTTGCAGTCAGATTCAGGTGAATTTATAATGGGGAAAAAAGAAATGGCAGCCCAATTGAACAAATACTTTGGTTCTGTCTTCACGAAGGAAGACACGAATAACCTTCTGAATGTACTAGGGGACAGTGGGTCCAGTGAGAAGGAGGAACTGAGGGATATCCTTATTCGGCGGGAAATTGTGTTAGGGAAATTGATGGGATTGAAGGCTGATAAATCCCCGGGGCCTGATAGTCTGCATCCCAGAGTACTTAAGGACGTAGCCCAAGAAATAGTGGATGCATTGGTGATCATTTTTCAACAGTCTATCGACACTGTCAGTTCCTATGGACTGGAGGGTAGCTAATGTAACACCACTGTTTAAAAAAGGAGGGAGAGAGAAAACGGGTAATTATAGACTGGTTAGCCTGACATCAGTAGTGGGGAAAATGTTGGAATCAATCATTAAGGATGAAATAGCAGTGCATTTGGAAAGCAGTGACAGAATCAGTCCAAGTCAGCGTGGATTTACGAAAGGGAAATCAAGCTTGACGAATCTTCTGGAGTTTTTTGAGGATGTAACTAATGGAGTGGACAAGGGAGAACCAGTGGATGTGGTGTATTTGGACTTTCAAAAGGCTTTTGACAAGGTCCCGCACAAGAGATTGGCGTGCAAAATCAAAGTGCATGATATTGGGGGTAATGTATTGACGTGGATAGAGAACTGGTTTGCAGACAGGAAGCAGAAAGTCGGGATAAATGGGTCCTTTTCAAAATGGTAGGCAGTGACTAGTGGAGTGCCGCAGGGCTCAGTGCTGGGATCCCAGCTCTTTACAATATACATTAACAATTTGGATGAAGGAATTGAGTGTAATATCTCCAAGTTTGCAGATGACTCTAAACTGGGTGGTGGTGTGAGCTGTGAGGTGGACGCTAAGAGGTTGCAGGGTGACTTGGACAGGTTAGGTGAGTGGGCAAATGCATGGCAGATGCAGTATAATGTGGATAAATGTGAGGTTATCCATTTTGGGGGCAAAAACACGAAGGCAGAATATTATCTGAATGGCGGCAGATTAGGAAAAGGGGAGGTGCAACGTGACCTGGGTTTCATGGTTCATCAGTCATTGAAGGTTGGCATGCAGGTCCAACAGGCGGTGAAGAAGGCAAATGGTATGTTGGCCTTCATAGCTCGTGGATTTGAGTATAGGAGCAGGGAGATCTTACTGCAGTTGTACAGGGCCTTAGTGAGGCTTCACCTGGAATATTGTGTTCAGTTTTGGTCTCTTAGTCTGAGGAAGGACATTCTTGCTATTCAGGGAGTGCAGCGAAGGTTCACCAGACTGATTCCCGGGATGGCTGGACTGTCACATGAAGAGAGACTGGATCAACTGGGCCTTTATTCACTGGAGTTTAGAAGGATGAGAGGGGATCTCATAGAAACATATAAGATTCTGACGGGACTGGACAGGTTAGATGCGGGAAGAATGTTCCCAATGTTGGGGAGGTCCAGAACCAGGGGACATAGTATTAGGATAAGGGTTAGACCATTTAGGACTGAGATGAGGAGAAACTTCTTTACTCAGAGAGTTGTTAACCTGTGAAATTCCCTGCCGCAGAGAGTTGTTGATGCCAGTTCATTGGATATATTCAAGGGGGAGTTAGATATGGCCCTTACGGCTAAGGGGATCAAGGGGTACGGAGAGAAAGCAGGAAAGGGGTACTGAGGGAATGATCAGCCATGATCTTATTGAATGGCAGTGCAGGCTCAAAGGGCTGAATGGCCTACTCCTGCACCTTTTTTCTCTATTTCTATGAAAGCCTCAGGATTGGATCTTGGTTCCAGGGCAGTTCTTTATTGGCTCTCCTCACACATGTGGCTGTCTAACCTGGCCCAGCCATCTCTTGATTAGTTTAAATGGCTTTCCAATACGCAAAACCCATGTGGCAGCTCTGTGGGCTTTCATTTTGTTTCAACACAAACAGACCTTTCCATATAATCTACACTTTTAACATTTATACATCCACAGAATCAATTTTAATAATTAATAAACACTGTTATTCTTACAGTTATTCCATGCTGAGGGCATCACTAACACTTCAGCTGCCATTTCACTTACGCACTTTCCAACAAGACTCAGAAACCCTGGCTGCTTTTTTCCCCTCCATCGCCCAAGGACACTGGCGCCAATTTTAGGAGCCATACTCCTACCCTGGCTGAGATCATTATATGTCACCTAGACCGGAAATCAAACCTGCAACGTTCCTGGGCCTGTATTGCTCAGTTCCACAATCGATAGTGGTTTTACCAATTAAACCAATTGGGGAGTTCAGAGTTATAGTTCTTATGGTTCAATTGGAAATGGTATTCATACATCAGTCAATAACTGTTGTCCAGTGATTGCTTTGTCAGAATGCATATATAGCATAATAAAGCATCATATATAGTATAAGAAAATTAGATTGTTAAATGCATGCATTTTATTAGCATTCTTTGGCAAATAAGAACTCCTTCTAAGTAACTTCAGTGGATCATATCAGAATGATATGCTTTGAATTCCTGAATAGGTTAGAGTAAAATGTGTTGGAATTGAGAATTAGTTGCCAAGGAAATTATTTACAAGTCATCAGATAACAGTTAATAGGTGCCATCTTTTGAAAAGGTAACATAAGTTCATCAGCATTATATAAAAACGGAAACAGAATATGACCCTCAGTTATAGCATCCTGTCTTTCTTTTAAGCCTTTAATTGACCATTTTCCTGCTTAACATAATTTAAGGTACTGAGCACTATCATTACAAAGCCAGTGTAAATGCTTGAGGATTTTTATTGCTTTGACCTACCATATGTTACAGACTACAGAAAAGGAATCATGTTTCCGAGCACTGCACATTCTGCACGTGTACTTACTATTTGTTTTTCCACCAAATAAAATTGTTTTGATTTGATAAGTTCCACACCAGGAGAATTGGGAATTGTTTTACAACCATTTAATTTCATAGAAAATGTCTTTAGATGAAATAGTGAAGCTTACTGTAAACACTTGCATTGTGAAATCCAAACTTGATGGGGTAAGTAAGAAAAAAAAGAACTTGCATTTATATAGCACCTTTTACAACCTCAGGATATCCTAAAACACTTTACCAGCAGTGAAGTACTTTTTGGAGTGTAGTTACTGTTGTAATGTAGGAAATATGGAAATGTGGCAGACAATTTGTGCACATCAAGCTCCCACAAACAGCAATGTGATAAACGATCAGGTAATCTGTCTTTCAGTGATGTTGGTTGAGGAATAAATATTCGCCAGGATTCCTCTGCTGAGTAGTGCCATGGGACCTTTTAGAGAGCAGGCGGGGTCTTGGTTTAATGTCTCATCCAAAAGTAGGCACCTCCGATAGTGCGACGCTCCCTCTGTACTAAACTGGTATGTGACCTTCGATTTTGTGCTCAAGCTTCTGGAGTGAGACTTGAACCCACAACTTCCTGACTCAGAGACAATTTTCATTGAAGTCAATGGAACTAATAATCGGGAGAGATGTAAAATTGTCTGCCGACTCACTATCACCCATTTTATCCTATCGCACAATATCAAAACTTATCCCAGAGACCTTTACAGATGGCTCAATGGTAAAATAAGTACCTGATGTGCTACTGAGTCACACAGACCAGGAAGGATCTCCAGTCTGGGCTGGGCTACCTAGTCTCAGTGGTTGGGATGCTACAATTTACCTCAGTGTCCTTGGGTTAGAGATTCAAGAAAAATTGGGATGGGTTTCAACTCCTTATCATTGTTCAGACCCTTGTGTCACAGTGGCCCCTGTGTATGAACATTGGTTGAGGTCAAGATTGAGACCGAAGTAAAAGTAAAGAAAAAATAAATTTTGTTTTCGCATAGAATAGTACAAATGACGATTAAAAGTACTTCGTGCCATGTTAACTGAATTCTTAAATTAAACTGGATCAAAAGCTTGATAGAAATGGGATGTATTCACACAAATGATCAAATACTGTAGACCATTACGGTTTCAGGTCTACTGGGACTATGGAACTGTTATCTGTGGAATGTGACTAGTGAGGGTTGAATCATTCAGCTTATAATAAACTGATGTCCTGGAGTTCCCTCACTTGATTCTATTCAGTGGTTAGCGAATAAGTTTCCTCAGTGTGTTTAGATGTACAGGGTTATTCACATACCTCAGGATGTAAATTACTCTGTTCGAAGGAGTGAGTACAGTGAGTGAAATGGCCTTTTCTTAGTCAATGATTTCCCTTCTGCGCAAGTACTCTCATCTTGCTTCTCTTTTTAGTCTCTTTGTTTCTCCACACTGTTTATTTCCTGACTGCTCCTTTTGTGTAGTGGAGGGTATTCACAGATAACCACTTTTTATTTTTGTAGACTAAAGAGGAATAAATGTAGCAGCCCTGAAATTACTGGGTTATGAGGGTGCCAATCAAGATTTTGAGAGGCCAGGAATTTCTGATGGAACTCATCCAATGGAGAAGCTCACTGGCAGAGGTTCTGTGCAGTTTCAGGCCAGGCTAAAGTGTCCACCCTTAAAGTAGCAGCCACGTAGAAATGGCAGAGTTAGGGCAGGGTGACATCACCCATCCTAAATTCATAGGGCTAGACTTTTGGCACATTATTGCCCATTTATTGGTCATTTAGCGCCCATATAAGCGCTGAGATTCAGGCTATCACCCATATTTGCTGAAAAGTGCCAGATTATAGCCCATTTATCGCCGGCACAACTTTTGGCATACAGGAATGAGCTGCATCGCACAACCTATTTTAAAAAAAAATGACATCATCCTTGTGCAAAGCCGAGAATAGTGTTTATAATGGAAACTAGCGCCCGATTATGGTCCAAATTATTATGTACTATTATGGAAACACAACAGATATTGAAATCCACAATTAGTCACTCCACATGCTATTCATCGCTAATTTTAACGTGATATGCTAATACGGTTTGTATCCAATGGATGCATGGTTACAACATCGACGTTCAGATAAAATATTTATTAAAATCGTGTTTAAGAACTAATGTTTGACACCAAACATCTCGTGTACAATCTCCAGGAAAGGCCCCATCCACGGGTCGTGCTATTCGGCACCTGAGGGGAGATAGGCGGTTTATATGAATCGATGGAGGTCCCCCAGGGGGGGAATCAGGACCACTGGTGAGCTCAGCAATGACAGGACTATAATGGGAGGGGGCACCGTGTCCATGGGCTGTGTTTGGAGACCTCTGTGTGGCCGGAACTAATGTCCCAAAGTGTCCCAGGACAGACAGTGAGCCAGAGTAGCTCTCCCCCAGTCCAGGCTGGGTCACTGTGTGAGTGACAGCAGCTGGAGAGACTCACACAGTCTGAGTAAAGCTGACTGGACCCCTCAGTGCTCAGTCGTGCCCCATCCACCAACGTAACCAAAAAGAAGACGGTGCTAAAGAGTTGTTCACAGCACACAAGCAGCTATATAATTTAATAATTCTCCTTCGAAACTAAAGTGATAGAAATGCCGAATGTTAGCGGTCTGTCTCTTTCCATTCATTCCTTTGGCCACAATTTTCGATCAAAGCCTTTAAATAATAATTAATACGGTTGATTAAATTTAAGGCATCTCAGCAAAATTAGACTTAAAGGGCGCAGTCCAAATTTTAGCACGAAATCTACCCAAGATTACCCAGCTTAATTACAATCTGGCAGATTTAAATTTTAATTAATGGGTCAGTGCATCATTACAATTTAAAATGTAATAATTGTTATATATGTGGACTTGTATTTACTCTGTACAGCCACCAAAGGGCTCATCTCTTGGAGTCCCAAGGGATCCCATAATCCCTTGGGAGCACAGGTATTTAAGGAGGCTTCACAGGTTGGAGAGGCACTCTGGAGACCTGCAATAAAAGACTAAGGTCACACTTTACTTTGAGCTCACAGTGTTCAGTCTGACTCTTTCTCCATACACAACAATTGGCGATGAGATACAGATAGCGAACCCAAAAATGCAGAGAACAGTGGGCATCCTGGAGAAATTTTCGGAGGGAGATGATTGGGAAACTTTTGTGGAGCGACTCGACCAATACTTTGTGGCCAACGAGCGAGATGGGGAAGAGAGCGCTGCCAAACGAAGGGCGATCCTCCTCACCGGCTGTGGGGCACCAACGTATGGCCTCATGAAGAATCTGCTCACTCCAGCGAAACCCACGGAGAAATCGTACGATGATTTGTGCACACTGATCCGAGAGAATTTGAACCCGAAGGAAAGCGTTCTGATGGTGAGATATCGGTTCTACACCTACAAAAGGTCTGAAGGCCAGGAAGTGGCAAGTTATGTCGCCGAGCTAAGACGCCTTGCAGGACATTGCGAATTTGAAAGACATTTGGAGCACATGCTCAGAGACTTTTTCGTACTTGGCATTGGTCATGAAACCATACTTCACAAACTTTTGACTGCAGGGACCCCAACCTTGAGTAAGGCCATTGTGATAGCCCAGGCGTTCATTGCCACCAGTGACAATACGAAGCAAATCTCTCAGCACACAAGTGCTGCTACAAGTACTGTGAACAAAGTGATGTTGTTTTCAAATCGTAACGTACAGGGCAGGTCACACATACCTGCAGCTGCACGTCCGCAGATGACTCAGAGTCCACCATCAAGGGTGATGAATGCAAGGTCATTAACACCTTGTTGGCGCTGCGGGGTGATCATCGTTTTCATTCATGCCGATTCAAAGAGTATGTTTGCAAGGGCTGTGGAACAATGGGACACCGCCAACGAGTGTGCAGGCGAGTTGCTAGGCCTGTTAAACCTGCAATCCAGCATGTTGTAGAGGAGGACAGATCCACGGAGGATCACGACGAACCAGAACCTCAGATAGAGAAGGCAGAGGTACATGGGGTGCACACATTCACCACGAATTGTCCCCCGATAATGCTGAATGTTGAATTAAATGGATTCCCGGTGTCAATGGAGCTGGACATGGGCACGAGCCAGTCCATCATGGGCAAAAAGACTTTCGAAAGGTTGTGGTGCAACAAGGCCTCAAGGCCAGTCTTAACTCCAGTTCGCACAAAACTAAGAGCTTACACGAAAGAACTAATTCCTGTAATTGTCAGTGCTACCGTCAAGGTCTTCTACGATGGAGCGGTGCACAAGTTATCACTCTGGGTGGTACCGAGTGATGGTCCCACGCTGCTCGGCAGGAGCTGGCTGGGAAAGATACGCTGGAACTGGGACGACTACCGAGCGCTATCGCCCGCTGACGACACTTCGTAAGCCCAGGTCTTAAACAAATTTCCTTCGCTGTTCAAACCAGGCAACGGGAAATTCCAAGGAGCAAAAGTGCAGATCCACGTAATTACGGGGGCGCGACCCACCCATCACAAGGCGAGAGCAGTACCGTACATGATGAGAGAAAGGGTAGAGATCGAGCTAGACCAGCTGCAAAGAGAGGGCATAATTTCACCGATTGAGTTCAGCGAGTGGGCCAGTCCTATTGTCCCAGTCCTCAAGGGAGACGGCACCATTAGAATCTGTGGCGATTACAAAGTAACTATCAATCGTTTCTCCCTGCAGGACCAATACCCATTACCAAAGACCGACGACCTCTTTGCAACGCTGGCGGGAGGAAAGACATTCACGAAGCTGGATCTGACTTCAGCCGACATGACGCAGGAACTGGAGGAATCATCGAAGGCCCTCACCTGCATCAACACGCACAAAGGACTTTTTGTTTATAACAGATGTCCATTTGGAATCTGATCAGCGACGCGATATTCCAGAGAAACATGGAAAGTTTACTGAAGTCGGTCCCTCACACCGTGGTCTTCCAGGACGACGTCTTGGTCACAGGTCGGAACACAGTCGAGCATCTGCAGAACCTGGAGGAGGTTCTTAATTGACTCAACCGCGTGGGGCTCAGGTTAAAACGCTCGAAGTGCGTTTTCCTGGCACATGAAGTGGAGTTCTTTGGAAGGAGGATTGCGGCGGACAGCATCAGACCCACCAATGTGAAGATGGAGGCAATCGAGAACGCACCGAGGCCACAGAACGTGAAAGAGCTGTGGTTGTTTCTGGGACTCTTGAACTACTTTGGTAACTTATTACCGGGTCTCAGCACACTGCTAGAACCACTGCATGTCTTACTATGAAAAGGGGGTGAATGGGTTTGGGGCAAAAGCCAAAAAAATGCCTTTGTAAAAGCGAGAAAATTGTTATGCTCAAACAAATTGCTTGTGTTGTATGATCCATGTAAGCGTTTGGTACTAGCATGTGATGCATCATCATATGGCGTCAGGTGTGTATTGCAACAAGCTAATGATTTCGGGAAACTGCAACCAGTTGCTTATGCATCCAGGAGTCTCTCGAAGGCTGAGAGAGCCTACAGCATGATTGAAAAAGAAGCGTTAGCATGTGTCTATGGGGTAAAGAAAATGCATCAATACCTGTTTGGGCCAAAAGTTCAAATTGGAAACTGACCATAAGCCACTCATATCCCTGTTTTCTGAGAGTAAAGGGATAAATACCAATGCATCGGCCCACATCCAGAGATGGGCGCTCATGTCCGCATACAACTACGCCATCCGCCACAGGCCAGGCACAGAAAACTGCGCCGATGCCCTCAGTTGGCTGCCATTGCCCACCACGGGGGTGGAAATGGCGCAGCCCGCAGATCTAGCCATGGTTATGGAAGCATTTGAGAGTGAGCAATCACCCGTCACTGCCCAGTAGATCAAAACCTGGACAAGCCAGGACCCCTTATTATCTCTAGTCAAAAGCTGTATGCTTTACCGCAGCTGGTCCAGTGTCCCAGTGGAAATGCAGGAAGAGATAAAGCTGTTCCAGCGGCGTAAAGATGAAATGTCTATACAGGCAGACTGCCTTCTGTGGGGCAATCGAGTAGTGGTCCCCAAGAAGGGCAGAGGCACCTTCATCAATGACCTCCACAGTACCCACCCATGATGAAAGCGATAGCCAGATCCCATGTTTGGTGGCCCGGTATCGATGCGGACTTAGAGTCCTGCATTCACAGATGTAATACATGCTCGCAGTTAAGCAATGCACCCAGGGAGGCGCCGCAAAGTTTATGGTCATGGCCCTCCAAACCGTGGTCTAGGGTACACGTCGACTATGCAGGCCGGTTCTTGGGTAAAATGTTCCTTGTGGTTGTAGGCGCGTACTCAAAGTGGATTGAATGTGAGATAATGTCGGCTAGCACGTCCGCTGCCACAACTGAAAGCCTGCGGGCCATGTTTGCCACTCACGGCTTACCCGATGTCCCGGTGAGCGACAACGGGCCATGTTTTACCAATGCTGAGTTCAAAGAATTCATGGTCTGTAATGGGATCAAACATGTCACATCTGCCCCGTTTAAACCAGTGTCCAATGGTCAGGCAGAGAGAGCAGTGCAAACCATCAAGCAAGGCTTGAAGAGGGTAACTGAAGGCTCACTGCAGACTCGCCTATCCCGAGTCCTGCTTAGCTACCGCATGAGACCCCACTCACTCACTGGGATCCCACCTGCTAAACTACTAATGTAAAGAGCACTTAAGACAAGGCTCTCGTTAGTTCACCCTGATCTACATGAGCAGGTAGAGAGCAGGCAGCTTCAACAAAGTGCATACCATGATAGCACAAATGTGTCACACGTGATTGAAATCAATGATCCTGTATTTGTATTAAATTATGGACAAGGTCTCAAGTGGTTTCCCGGCACTGTCATGGCCAAAGAGGGGAGAAGGTGTTTCGGGTCAAACTTTCAAATGGAATCATTCACCGGAAACACTTGGGCCAAATCAAACTCAGATTCACGGACTATCCTGAGCAACCCACCTTGGACCCTATCTTTTTTGATCCCCCAACATACACACCAGTGGCAACTGGCACCACGGTTAACCACGAAGCAGAACCCATCATCCACAGCAACCCTGCAGGGCCCAACACACCAGGCAGCCCAGCAAGGCCAGCTGCACAGCAGCCCAGCGAGGGCCCAACAAATGATTCAACAACACCAGCTTTCACACTGAGTCGATCAACCAGGGCAACTCACATTGTAAATAGTTATACTATTGACTTTGAGGGGGAGTGTTGTTATATATTTGGACTTGTATTTACTCTGTACAGCCACCAGAGGGCTCATCCCCTGGAGTCCCAAGGGATCCCATAGGTATTTAAAGAGTCTTCACAGGTTGGAGAGGCACTCTGGAGACCTGCAATAAAAGACTAAGGTCACACTTTACTTTGAGCTCACAGTGTTCAGTCTGACTCTTTCTCCATACACAACAATAATTTAATACTTACTCGTGCCGATGCAACAAGACTGTTCTATCGCTTGCAGCACTGGTCTGCCTCACGGCCATCGTGGGGCACCGATGATACGAGGGGGGCGATATCACCCCATATTTTTTGATAAATCCAGGATGGAGGCTTCCCACGTCCACCTCGGGTTAATTGGCCTCACCGATTCTCCACCTCATTAACTAAGGCTTCATTAGCCTCATCTGTAAAGGCTTTCATCCTCCTTCTCCCTGAAACCTTCTGCATGCTATCTCCCAATCTTCCTGCGACATCCTTCAAAACCTTTCTTCTCTCTCTCCCTCCCTTTGCCTTCTGAGCATGCGCAGATGACCTCTGATCTCCCGAATCGCGGGAAAAGTTATTTGCTGAAAAAAAACGCGCATGCGCAGAACAGCCATTGCTGTGGATGCCAGCGTTGCATGACTGAATACATCGCTAAGGCCCATTTCACATCGCTAAGGCTATCACCCGAATTAAAAGGCGAAATTAGTGGTTTTAAAATGGGCGATATTCCAGCGATCCTGAAAAATAAAAAAAGCACCAAGGGTACTGAGGTGAATGATCAGCCATGATCTTATTGAATGGTGGTGCAGGCTTGAAGGGCTGAATGGCCTGCCCCTGCACCTATTTTCTATGTTTCTGTATTTCTATGTTTCATCCCACAACTCAACCCCCTTACACACAAGTGACCAATATCATGGCTCTTCTCTGCGCTGCCTTCCAGGGTTTGTATGTCTCTCTTGTTTCTTGGCGACCAGAACTGGATGCAGTATTTAAGATGCGGATTGACCAGAAAATTTAATCGGGAAAGTTTAATCATTACCTGCTGCGACTTCTTAATTTCCTGCTCACTAGGTACTGAATTGTAACTCAAGTCCTCTGCCTAGAACGAGGATTTTTTTATTTGCTTTCAAGATGTACATGATTCTGGAAAGGCCCCATTTATTGACTATCTGTATTAGTGATTGTTGTTACAATTGATTGGTTTGCTCAGCCACTTCAAAGAGCACTAAGAGTCAACCATATATCATGGAACTGGAGTTACGGGCAGGCCAGACTGAGAGAGGGAGAATGGCAGGTTCCGATTCTTGAAGGGCATGATTGAACCAGTTGGATTTTGATGACAATCCAATAGCTCTGTTGCTGCCAGGCCACAAATTACCAAATTTATTGAATTTGACTTTCATAACTTGCAATGGTGGAGTTTGAACTTATAACCTCTGGAGTTCATCCAGTACCAGAAGTGATACGCTAGTACTCACCAATTAGAATCCAATATAACTCTATTGCAGTGTTCTTCCATATAACAAGCAGAGTTCCTGTTTCCGAATTTTTTTGCAAGCAATATAATCATGCAATTCAGGACATTTGTGGATACACAGCCTGGTATGGTGGAAGGAAGGTGGGGAGTGGGGGGCCGGGGGGGAGGGGGGGAATGAGTTGACTACAAAGTAGAATGCATTACTTAATTGTTGTGCTTCAAACTGGGTTTGTTAAATCAAGGCCATGTAGGAAAATGCACTGTGAGGGAATGAACGTGGATGGCCAAGCAAAAGATGACTGAGATCTGAGCACGTGCAAGCAGCTGCTGGACCAAATTTTGGGACCATTCAGATCATTGAGTCTGCCCCATCATTCTGCTAGCCATGGCAGCGTTATGACTTAATTCCCAGTTTCCTCTCTTATTATCCATCACTTGCATAATTCTATCTTATTTAAGCTGTGCAATTGAATCATGTCTATCAGAGACTAATGGATGTCCTTGTGTAAATCATTTCATAGATTCATAAAGCACAGAAGGAGGTCATTCGGCCCTTCGTGCCTGTGCTGGCTCTTTGAAAGAGCTATTGGACTCGCGCTCCAGTCCTTTCCCAATAGCCTTGCAAATGTTTCCCATTCAAGTATTTATCCAATTCCCTTTTGAAGGTTATTATTGAATCTGCTTCCACCACCCTTTCAGGCAGTGCATTTCAGATCATGACAACTTGCTGTGTAAAAATATCTCTCCTCATCTCACATCTGGTTCTTTTGCCAATTACCTTCAATCTGTGTCTTCTGGTTACTGACTCTTCTGATAGTGAAACCAGGCCCTCTGCACCCTCGCTAAAGCCTTAACATCCTTCCTAATATGTGGTGCCCAGAATTGAATACAATACCCCAGGTGGGGGCCTAATCAATGATTTATAAAGGTTTTGTATAACGTCCTTGTTTTTGTATTCTATGCCTCTGTTTATAAAGCCAAAGATTCCATATGCCTTTTTAACAGCCTTCTCAACTTGCCCTGCCACCATCAAAGATTTATGTACATACACCCCCTGTTCCTGCACCCACTTTAAAATTGTACTATTTAGTTTATATTGCCTCTCCTTAGTTTTCTTACCAAAATGTATCACTTCACACTTCTCTGCATTAAATTTAATCTGTGGGAGAACTTGGAATACATTCTATGGGTGGAAGGCTATGTGAGGCATTGGAAAAAAGCAACACTGTAAATGTTATGTTGAATGAATACCAGTATCTAAAGCATAGCAAGCATTGTTGTCTGTACTACAGGAATTTCTGATGCTAAAAGCAATCTAGCTAATAAAAATCACATGGTTAAAATTCATTTAAAATTATTGATCATGATTTTTAATTGCATTATAAACAGTGAAGGGCAGTCATTGTAAAACAATTATGAACTCATAAATCTTTCCAGAGAAACTCCAGGCACCATTTGTGTGCAACATTATCAGTTGTTTATGTTGAACTGCAGTCACAAGTTTAATAGCAGCTAAGTATATATACAAAAAATAGCCTGAGGTTCAAATTTTCCATTTGCACATTCACAGCTGCAAGTCGAGACCTGTAAGGAATCAATAATGCAGTGGCCATGTCCATCTGTAAGTGTTAGTGTAGAGACTGAGTTCAGCCATAACATCTCACCTTTATGAATGAAATGGGAAAGGTGTTAGAAAACTGAATGAACTTTGCGTTGAATTTCATAGCACTCTGACATCATTATCGTAAAAATAAAACTGTAAATGCTTTGATTGAATTCTGACACCCTACTGTGAGTAGAGCTTAACCTCACAGTCTGTGCCAGCAGCAAATGCCATTAATAATCTGCTGGTTGTTGCAGCTCTATGCCCACTGTTCAAGAAGTCATCACTGGTATTGTGCAGCTCTTGTATGGTCTTCTGCTCGTCCAGCTCGATTTATTTTGTTTCCTCCAAAAATGTTCCTGTTTATTGGGGAATGTAAACTTGAGATCCATGTTTGACTCTGTCCCTTCCCATGAAGCAGCTTGGGACGTTTTGCCACATTAAAGACACAATATAAAAGAAAGACTTGCATTTATATAGCATCTTTCACAACCTCAGGACATCCCATGAAGTACTTAAAAAAAAAAATGTAGTCACTGTTGTAATGCAGGAAAATGCTAATAAGTGGAAGCTGTTGTCTATGGCACATTAGCAGCAAAAAGCAATGGGAGATTTTGCGATCCAAATCTTCATTGAATTTGACTCTTCAGTTTGGGGAAAGTGAAACTGTACTCAGGCCAGTTGTATGAGGTAGAGAAGGAAAATGGATTGGGAGTGGTCTTATTCATCCACTCCTTCCGAAGAACTGACAAAAGATATTAATGCTAGTCATTAAGGGCTTTCATAGGTATTTATGTGGTTTGGACAATCCTAGCATCCAACCTAAGGAATATAGCATGCATCTGCAAGCACAGCTTGGGAAAGGAGGAGAAAAGAAGCGAAATAGAACTAAGAAAATTAACATTATTTGAAAAAGAGAAAAATTCAAAACTCAAAACAGATATTCCACTATACCACATTACATAATGGTACAAAAAGGAACAAGGTTTTGCTTTAACATCTTGAAGGTTCAATTTTATCTAATCACCTTTCCATAGATGAAGATAAAACCAAGTTGTGGGTAAACATCGAGAAAATGCACAACTGCAACAGCTACTCGGAGCAACTAGGCATAGCTGGCAATAGGAAAATCTCTGTTATTTTATTCTTTATTTTCCTACTCTACATAAATTAAATGTTGTGTTTATGTTTTCACTAAGAGGGGTGAAATCAAACGCAACATCTTTTGATTTATATCTTGCAAAGTTTATTGCAGACTTTTGTTGTGAGATCTTCCTGGTGCCAGCCATGCCTAGTTGCTCCAAAGAGCTGTTGCAGTTGTGTCATCATCATAGGCAGTCCCTCGGAATCGCGGAGGACTTGCTTCCACTCCCAAAGTGAGTTCTTTGATGGCTGAACAGTCCGATACGAGAGCCACAGACCCTGTTACAGGTGGGACAGACATTCGTCGGGGGAAAGGGTCGGTGGGGTTGGTTTGCCGTGCGCTCCTTCCGCTGCCTGCGCCTGGCCTCTTCATGCTCCTTGCATCGAGACTCAAAGAGCTCAACGCCCTCCCAGATGGACTTTCTCCACCTCAGGCGGCCTGCGGCCAGGGTCTCCCAGGTGTCAGTGGTGATGTCGCACTTTACCAGGGAGGCTGTGAGGGTGTCCATATAATGTTTCCGCTGTCCTCCTTTGGCTCATTTACCATGAAGGAGCTCCGCATAAAGCATTTGCTTAGGGAGTCTCGTATCTGGCATGCGTACTATGTGGCCTGCCCAGCAAAGCTGATCGAGTGTAGTCAGTGCTTCAATACTGGGTATGTTAACCTGGTCGAGGACACTGATGTTGGTGCACCTGTCCTCCCAGGGGTTTTGCAGGATCTTGCAGAGACATCTTTGGTGATATATCTCCAGCGACTTGAAGTGCCTTCTGTACATCGTCCATGCCTCAGACCCATACAGGAGGGCAGGTATTACTACAGCCCTGTAGACCATGAGTTTGGTGGTAGATTTGAGGGCCTGGTCTTCAAACACTCTTTTTCGCAGGCAGCCGAAGGCTGCGCTGGTGCACTGGAGGCGATGCTGAATCTCTGCATCAGTGTCTGCCTTTGTTGTTAAGAGGCTCCCGAGATATGGGAAATGGTCCACGTTGTCCAGGGCCACGCCGTGATCAGGAGATCGAAGAACTAATAGATCGCAAGCGCAAAGCATTTCTGAGCTTCAAGCAACAGCCCAACTCAGGAGCTGCAAAACAACATTAAGACGGCTCAAGGCTCGGTCCAACAAAAAACTCGGGACCTAAAGAACAGGTGGTGGATGGAGAAAGCACAGGAGATACAACAACTGGCCAACAGCCACGATGTGCAAGGATTCTTCGCTGTAGTCAAGGCCACCTACGGTCCAAACTCCCAAGGCCCCACCCCATTCCTGACAAAGAACGGGGAAACATTCATCAAGGACACCGAGGCTGTCAGGGCCCGATGGAAGGAGCACTTTGAAGATCTCCTCAATCAGGACTCTGCCTTTGACTCGAGTGTTCTCGATTCCATCCCGCAGCATGCCACCCGCCACCAACTCAGTGAAACTCCAACGTTGCATGAGGTTGGCAAAGCCATAAAACAGCTTAAGAATAACAAGGCTACCGGTGCGGATGGAATCCCTGCTGAAGCGCTAAAATATGGTGGAGAGGCGCTGTTGGCACGGATACATGACCTCATCTCTCTCATCTGGAGGGAGGAGAGCATGCTGGGAGATCTCAGAGATGCAGTGATTGTGACCATTTTTAAAAAGGACAAGTCCGACTGCGGCAACTACAGAGGAATCTCCCTGCAGTTGTGTAGTTGTGCATTCTCTACATGTTTACCCACAACCTAATTTTATCTCCATCCATCAAAACAGTGATCAGATGAAAGTTATTAAACCAGCATTTTATTAATTTTCTTACTATTGTTTATCTAATGTGGTAATAGTTGAATTTATGTCCGTTGCTCACATAGTGCAATTGAGGAGTGCCAGCATATCAATGGTGGTCATTTTTATGTATTGGGCACTTAGGAGCATTGCGTACAGGGAGCATCAAAACAGAAAATGCCAGTTTTTTCCATTTGCATAGAATCCTTAGATTCTGTTTCAGTTTGGAATTAATGTGGAAGATTTATTTAGAGAGTGTAAGATTCTTGCATCAAAATAGTTAGGAGTCTAGTTGGTATAAACAAAGGCCCTGAAATTCCATAGGGGTTCTCCCATTCTGTCAGTGGAATATCAGCAATGCCCCAGAAAATTGACATATGGCCATTTTTAGCCATGTACAACATTTCTCTGAGTGTTCTGTCACTCTCCTGCTTAAGTTACAGTCGGAGATCAGAAGAACGCCCATAGAATTTCCAGGCTACAATGTTTGCATCTATTTTGTACTCAGTTTACTTAATGTGCCAAAATAAGACAAGATTTTGTTTGTCAGCCTGTCATTAGTAGTACTTTTTATACTGGTTAAAGTAGTCAAAGAGGTGTTCTATCTGCCAGCCCACTACATACAATCATTGCATTTGTCATGTATTCAACTATCATTGTAACCCGTGTATAAGTTGACCTAAGTTGTACACTTTGAGAACATTGACCACAAGGGGCGAACTTGTGGGAGACACTCCTAACCAGGACGTTCAGGTATAAAAGGGGAAGCTCCACCCACCTTCATCACTTGAGGTCTTGGTAACAAAGGTAACTTGTCACAGAGTGACCTTCTCTCAAGTATGGGCCTCGTGTGCATTTATACTGTATGGTAAGGACATATCAGCATTTTACAGCACAATGGAGGCCATTCAGCCCATCACAAATGTGCTGGCTTTCTGAAAGGGCTATTCATTTGTTTGCAAATATCTATCCACTTCCTTTTTAAACCTATAATGGGTTCTGCGCCCATCACTTTTTCTGGTAGGCCATTCCATATCTTAACAAGCGCCTGCATAAAAGTTCTCCTAAACTCTCCCTTCCTACTTTTGGTGATGATTTTAAATTTATGCCCTCTACTGACCATCTTACTGATCAATAGAAATTATTTTTTCCTATTGCCCTTATCAAAATCTTTCATAATTTAACATTTCTATCAAACCTACCCACTAAATCTTCTCTATTCTAATGAAAAATGCCCCAGTTTCTCTACTCTCCTAATAGCTGAAGCTTTGATATAATTCTAGTGAATCTTGTCTGCATGCTTTCCATACCCTTGACATTCTTCCGAAAGCAGGCCATGCAGTCTAGACCAGCGTTCATTCTCCCTCCATGTAGCAGCAATGGGAGTTCTCAGTAATAATGGGGAGAAAAGGGCTGGGGAGGCACTGATGTAACTGAAAACCCAAATATTTTGTGGGGTGATTGTACAAATCGACTTTTTCATTTCATAGAAATGTATTTCATTAAACATTATGTTTAATCCAAACTAGCCTGCGGACAGTGCAGTTTAACTAGAGGGAGCTCCAACATAGCATTTGCCAAAGTAGAAGCAGCATATTAATTTTCATTGCTGTGCTGTGTCTGGATACTTTAAAAATGATACAAATTGCAGTGAGGTGCTACTTTGCCCTGAGCTTTCTTTATGAAAATGTGTTTGGAAATGTAAGCCAGCAGTCCCGGAACTCTATTATTTGTATTTGTGTGATAGAATCAGAAAGAAATCAGGCAGTAGTGGGAATTTTTCTTTTTCTTTCACCGCATGCCACCAAATTAAAATGTTAAAGATACAATGTAAATATTGGAATAACTGTACATGAAGTGGGCAGTAACAGTTTTCAGGATTGAGTCCTGAAATAGTAGTAGGAGGGAATGCTGAAGAAGACAAGCGCCCATTTTGCCAGTTTATGTATTTCAAAAAAGATGATACAGCTGGAAAACACAACTTTATCGATAAATATATCGCCTCCTTTTCCATCTACTCTTAAAGGCAATGACTAATGCTCGAGTACATAATATATATAAATGTTGCTGCTGCCTTGTAGCCCAAATCTTATCGCATTTGGTACTCAAAGCTAATTTCATCCCTCCTCTGAGATTTACCTTCCAATCTCACTGAAAGCCCCTGCCCACTTTACTATCATGACCTAATGTTCTCTAGGATACCGTTCTTGGGCTGGCACTGGAAGACCGTGACCCCTCACCTCTACACAGAGCTATTGACCGCCCTGTTTTTCCAGCCCCTGCTATTGTTTGGCTGCCCATTCAGCCACCCCTCCACCACCCCTCCCCTACACCCTGTACAACTGTTGCTCAAGATGTTTGGCATGTTCTTTTTGAGCAATTTAAGCTGGAAAGAAACCCGGAAAGCATGGTGGAAGCAGATTCAATAGTAACTTTCAAAAGGGAATTGTATATGCACTTGAAAAGGAAAAAATTGCAGGGCCACAGGGAAAGAACAGGGGAGTGGGACTAATTGGGTAGCTCTGTCAAAGAGCCAGCACAGGCACAATGGGCCAAATGGCTTCCTTCTAGAAACATAGAAAATAGGTGCAGGAGTAGGCCATTCGGCCCTTCAATGAGTTCATGGCTGAACATGCACTTCTGTGCTCTATGATTCTATGAAGAACTCAGGTTTAATTTCTTCTTCCTGCTGATCTCAGCACAGTGGCTGTGGTGTTACAGTTGACTTCACTGTTTATGGATGGGGAAAATAATCTAGTATTCGGAACCCAGGAGAGGGCTCAGAGCTAGTTAGAGTGGGTGAGAGCGCAGATGAACAGGACCCCAAGGAAGAATGGAAAAGGCAGGAGGCAACAGAGCAGAGTAGCACTGGGGTAAGTGTAAACCACAAGGTGATAGGAAGGGACAATATGTATGAATATAAAGGGGCTGCAGGAGGGGTCAAAACTAAAATTCATGGTTTAAAAACTAGTATTAAAACACTCTACCTAAATGCATGCAGCATTCGAAATAAAGTAAATGAGTTGACGGCACAAATCATAAAAAATGGGTATGATTCGGTGGCCATTACAGAAACGTGGTTGCAGGGTGGCCAAGACTGGGAATTAAACATACAGGGGTATCTGACAATTCGGAAGGATAGACAAGAAGGGAAAGGAGGTGGGGTAGCTCTGTTAATAAAGGATGATATCAGGGCAGTTGTGAGAGATGATAATGGCTCGAATGAACAAAATGTTGAATCATTGTGGGTGGAGATTAGAGATAGTAAGGGGGAAAAAGTCACTGGTGGACGTAGTTTATAGGCCCCCTAATAATAACTTCACGGTGGGGCGGACAATAATCAAGGGAATAATAGAGGCATGTGAAAAAGGAATGGCAGTAATCATGGGGGAATTTAACCTACATATCGATTGGTCAAATCAAATCGCACGGGGTAGCCTTGAGGAGGAATTCATAGAATGCATATGGGATTAGAACAGTATGTTACAGAACCTACAAGGGAGCAAGCTATCTTAGATCTGGTCCTGTGTAATGAGACAGGAATAATAAACGATCTCCGAGTAAAAGATCCTCTCGGAATGAGTGATCACAGTATGGTTGAATTTGTAATACAGATTGAGGGTGAGGAAGTAGTGTCTCAAATGAGCGTACTATGCTTAAACAAAGGGGACTACAGTGGGATGAGGGCAGAGTTAGCTAAAGTAGACTGGGAACACAGACTAAACGGTGGCACAATTGAGGAACAGTGGAGGACTTTTAAGGAGCTCTTTCATAATGTTCAACAAAAATATATTCCATTGAAAAAGAAGGGCGGTAAGAGAAGGGATAACCAGCCGTGGATAACCAAGGAAATAAAGGAAAGTATCAAATTAAAAACCAATGCGTATAAGGTGGCCAAGGTTAGTGGGAAACTAGAAGATTGGGAAAATTTTAAACAACAGCAAAGAATGACTAAGAAAGCAATAAAGAAAGGAAAGATAGATTACGAAAGTAAACTTGCGCAAAATATAAAAACAGATATTAAAAGCTTTTACTGATATATAAAACAGAAGAGAGTGACTAAAGTAAATGTTGGTCCATTAGAAGATGAGAAGGGGGATTTAATAATGGGAAATGTGGAAATGGCTGAGACCTTAAGCAATTATTTTGCTTCGGTCTTCACAGTGGAAGACACAAAAACCATGCCAAAAATTGCTGATCACGGGAATGTGGGAAGGGAGGACCTTGAGACAATCACTATCACTAGGGGGGTAGTGCTATACAGGCTAATGGGACTCAAGGTAGACAAGTCCCCTGGTCCTGATGAAATGCATCCCAGGGTATTAAAAGAGATGGTGGAAGTTATAGCAGATGCATTCGTTATAATCTACCAAAATTCTCTGGACTCTGGGGAGGTACCAGCGGATTGGAAAGCAGCTAATGTAACGCCTCTGTTTAAAAAATGGGCAGACAAAAGGCAGGTAACTTTTGGCTGGTTAGTTTCACATTTGTAGTGGGGAAAATGCTTGAAGCTATTAAGGAAGAGATAGCGAGACATCGAGCTAGGAATAGTGCAATCAAGCAGACGCAACTTGGATTCATGAAGGGGAAACCATGTTTAACTAATTTACTGGAATTCTTTGAGGATATAACGAGCATGGTGGATAGAGGTGTCTGGATGGATGTGGTGTATTTAGATTTCCAAAAGGCATTCGATAAGGTGCCACACAAAAGGTTACTGCAGAAGATAAAGGTACGTGGAGTCAGAGGAAATGTATTAGCATGGATAGAAAATTGGCTGGGTAACAGAAAGCAGAGAGTCAGGATAAATGGGTCCTTTTCGGATTGGAAATCGGTGGTTAGTGGTGTGCCACAGGGATCGGTGCTGGGACCACAACTGTTTACAATGTACATAGATGACCTGGAAGAGGGGACAGAGTGTAGTGTAACAAAATTTGCAGATGACACAAAGATTAGTGGGAAAGCGGGTTGTGTAGAGGACACAGAGAGGCTGCAAAGAGATTTAGATAGGTTAAGCAAATGGGCTAAGGTTTGGCAGATGGAATATAATGTCGGAAAATGTGAGGTCATCCACCTTGGGAAAAAAAACAGTAAAATGGAATATTATTTGAATGGAGAGAAATTACAACATGCTGCGGTGCAGAGGGACCTGGGTGTCCTTGTGCATGAATCCCAAAAAGTTAGTTTGCAGGTGCAGCAGGTAATCAGGAAGGCGAATGGAATGTTGGCCTTCATTGCGAGAGGGATGGAGTACAAAAGCAGGGAGGTCCTGCTGCAACTGTACAGGGTATTGGTGAGGCCGCACCTGGAGTACTGCGTGCAGTTTTGGTCACCTTACTTAAGGAAGGATATACTGGCTTTGGAGGGGGTACAGAGATTATTCACTAGGCTGATTCCGGAGATGAGGGGGTTACCTTATGATGATAGGTTGAGTAGACTGGGTCTTTACTCGTTGATGTTCAGAAGGATGAGGGGTGATCTTATAGAAACATTTAAAATAATGAAAGGGATAGACAGGATGGAGGCAGAGAGGTTGTTTCCACTGGTCGGGGAGACTAGAACTAGGGGGCACAGCCTCAAAATACGGGGGAGACAATTTAAAACCGAGTTGAGAAGAAATTTCTTCTCCCAGAGGGCTGTGAATCTGTGGAATTCTCTGCCCAAGGAAGCAGTTGAGGCTAGCTCATTGAATGTATTCAAATCACAGATAGATAGATTTTTAACCAATAAGGGAATTAAGGGTTATGGGGAGCGGGCGGGTAAGTGGAGCTGAGTCACGGCCAGATCAGCCATGATCTTGTTGAATGGCGGAGCAGGCTCGAGGGGCTAGATGGCCTACTCCTGTTCCTAATTCTTATGTTCTTATGTTCTTATGTTTCCACTGCTATTCGCCATTCCAGTTACTCCCTGCTAGATATCAAGGGCAAGTAGGAATGGGGAATAAATGCTGGCCTTGCTCATGGCCACCTGTTTTACTGATGTAAATTTAATATTAGAACTCCAAATTTATTAACTCCACCAAAAATGTACCAGATGCCATATTGACTCAGGTTATTTTAGTCATCCAGGGCACCACCTGAAACAGGCGTTAGGTTTCATAAATATACAAATCGGGGTCTTACGCCATTGTAGGACCACGATCATCAAATTCAGGTATATAAGGGCAGAGCGAGTACCGCGCATGTTCCGCCTACTTGTGCAAGGCATTGAGCTGCCTAACCAGTGACCCTTAAAGGAACTATTGGAAGCACTCAAGAAACAGCCATGGAAGTTTTCAGTTTTTATTTTTGTGGGCCCAGGAGAAACTCCAGCGTGCTGCTGGCACGTTCGAGGCCCCCCCTTCTGGAATTGGCAGCTGGCTCAGGATAAGAGTCATTCGATTGCCTGCCATCCCCGATGGGTGAGCTGCAGTGGGGTGCCCTTCTGCCGCTACAAACTCCGTTCCCTGGCCACCGACTCCACCCCTCTCCCTGGCAGCTTTCTGAGGCTGAACTAGACAGTTTGCAACTTTGGTGTCGTATTTGACCCAGAGATGAGATTACAAACACACATCCGCGCCATCACCAAGACCATCTCCTTCCACCTCCATAACATCACCCGACTCCTCCCCTGCATCAGCTCATCTGCTGCTGAAACCCTCAAATGCGCCTTAGTTAACTCTGGACTTGACTACTCCAATGCACTCCTGGCCAGCCTCCCACCGGCTTCCCTACATCCCATTCATTCATCACCCCTGTACTCACTGATCTACATTGGCTCCTGATCTGACAATGCCTCGATTTTAGAATTCTCATCCTTATTTTCAAATCCCTTCCCTGCCTCTGTAACCTCCACCAACCCTACAACCCTCTGAGATTTCTGAGCTCCTATAATTCTGCCCTCTTGTGCATCCCTGATTTTAATTGCTCAATTCTTGGTGGCTGTGCCTTCAGCTGCCTCGGCCCTAAATTCTGGAATTCCTTCCCTAAACCTCTCTCTCCTCTTTTAAGATGCTTTTTAAAACCTACCTCTTAGACCAAGATCTGTCCAACTATCTCCTTATGTGGCTAGGTGTCAAATCTTGTTTGATAATGCTCCTGTGAAGTACCTTGGGACATTTTACTATGTTAAAGGCATTATATAAAGGCAAGTTGGTTGTTGTCAGCAACATTAAAATGAGGCCTGAAGCCGAATTTGACTGAGATCACATGGACCGGTACACGGAGCCATTTTGATTTTGGGCCCATTTTAGTTGCAAGTTGAATTTCTTGACAATTGTTTCAGCACACACGTAAAGAATGGCCACTAGAACAACATCATGAAGGCTGATAGAGGTAGAAGCATAGTCCAGCATCAGTTAACATCTCGAGGAGGGAGAAAAGAGAGAAAATACATATGGAAAGAAAGAAATCAGTCACACATGACAACAACTAATGCTGCAAAGAGCATCTAAATACTTTATTACACCATAAAAGTGACATTTTAATTTGGGGAATAAATTCTTCAAGAAGGTATGTGGATTTTGTTTCACAAATCTGAATTGCATGAAGAAATTGATGTTGCCATACAAGTCTTCCACTGAGTCTCCTTTAAAGTCCAATAAGGAAATGAGGGCAAGGCACCTGCTTGACAGTCTTTGCTTTGCATCTACATTTCAAAGTTCAGGAATAAACCAGGAGTTTGGCTTATGCACCACACATCATAGAACCATTTACAAATCTGTTTGTCGGACACACAACAGAATCGCTTTGAAGTATTTTGGTATAAATTTACACAAGGTCCCAAAGGAATGCATTGGTAGGTGTATGCGTGAGGAGCTCAGTATAGACTCTGGTCCTTCCCTTCCTCATTCCTGTATGACGACAACAGTTTCATAATAACAGCAAACATCCTGTAGCCTCACCTTAACTGAGCCCTTTGTTCACTAAATCTTCAGATTTATCAGAAAATCTGACATGCTTGGCAATAAAGGCACCAAGAAGAAATAACTTCTACACTTCCTGTGCAGTTTCAAATAACTTTTGCTGAAGAGGGACATTTCTAGCCTTTCAAGTACACAGATACCAAGCCCGAAAATGCTTGGGCCTTTTGATGTATTTGATAGTAGTATGGCTGAAAGACCAAATATTAGGGGGCCGGAATTGCCCCGTGACCTGTCCAGGGGTGGTAACCTTCCGTGCCTCGGGTCAGTTGACGCCCAGGATGGACACCCCCGGCGTGTAATTGCTCTTTGCAGCCCTCAAACGAGGCAGAGCATTGCATCAGGCACTCCAACTTGTTGGAGGGGCACTCCTGAGGCGCCACAATGCCCCTCCCCTTCATTTAAAGGGGAGGGCCACTGCGCACTCTGCATGGCCCTTTGGTGGCCACCACTGGGCCACTAGGGACAATCCCGATCGGGCCAGCAGCCCAGCATGCAAAGGGGAGAGCTGGGTTGCATGATGGCGGCCCGATGGAGATGAAGACCGCCATTGCCGGGCCGATGGAAAAGTCGGCGACAAAAGAAAATGGCAGCCCGGGGCGCACATAGTCTCCCCTTTAAGGGGTGCCCCGGGTGGACATCAGCGCCCTGCAACAAATCTCAAGTCCTGCGAGGTAATGTCCGCCGTGGGGCGCAAAGGGGTCAGCGCTGGACGGTGACGGGCCGGCGCACCCACGGCGATGATGTTGTCGCTGGGTGTGCGCCGTCCTGGAGCGCGGTGCTAACTCCAAACCGCCTCCAAAATCTTGGGGGCAATTTCGCCCCAGGCGCCACCACCGCCTGCCCTCAGGCGAAAAGGCAATTGCACCCCATTAGCGCCGCCGCTAGGCTAAAAAGTGGCAATTTCAGCCCCAAGGTCAAAACATAGATTCACTGGGGTAAATTTTCACTTGGTGCAATAGTGTAAATTAGGTGTTAGTGAACCGATAGCCTTTTTTCACCTCTCTGGATTTATGAGGTTCCCTCTTAACCTTCTCTCCAGACTATAACAGTTTAAGGTATTTAAATCTTTCCCTATAGCTTACCCCTGTTCTTCTTAGGATCATTCTTGTTATTCTTTGCTGCACCCTTTGCAACATGCATATGTCCCATTGGCGACTCAATGGACAAATTTTGGAGCACGGGCCACCACTGTGGCATCTCTCTTGAGTTTGCATATATCAGGAAATCATAGGATCTGTTGTCCAGAATTTTCTGTCCATCAAGTTTTATAAATAAAAACCCATGGGCAACACATTCCCAATTTCCCGAGGTGCATGGTCAATGAGCAAGAATCCAATACCATGAATTCGGAAAAGTTGCCCGAATGGTCCAAGTGTCGTCTAACCAAAATAAATGCTGGAAATACTCAACAGTTCAGGCAGCATCTATGGAAAGAGAAACAGAGTTAATGGGTTAGATTTTACCAACCTCGGCGGGTCCATGGTGGGCAACGTTGGTGGCGGGTCCTCACCATGCTGCTGGCTCCAGTCCACTCTCCAAAATGATTTGTCCTTAATTGAACTTGTTAAGCCCGCCCAGCGAGTTTCCCAGCCAATTGAAGGAAGCAGATCGAATCACATTATTTGATGATGTGTCATCAGCCGGTTTCCTTAAAGGGACCATGCGCAAATTAATTTTGACATTTGTACTATCAGTGTTCTGCAGCATTGGGGTGCTGCAAACAAGCACGTCACAGAGGTGCAGGGCTGCACCCAGGCTCTCCCATGACTCCCTCCATATGCTTATGGAGGGGGTCACAGCCCCAGGGAGGTTCTCTTCCCTTCCACTGGGCAGAAGAAACCTCCCCACGACACCAACGCGGTCTGGTTGCACATTGCGCAGGGGGACACAAGCAGGGATGTTGTTAGGAGGAACTGGCTGCATGGCGCAAACCTTTCAATGATCTCAATAGATCACAAAACAGTACTGCACTGCCACACTCATTCTGCTGTGCCACTCATCACATCCCCATCACTCTGCCTTCCCTACCCCACACCTGCACATCCTTACTCACACCAACTTACCTTGCACCTCCACCGATCCCTCGCTAACTAAATTATCACTTCCCTATTTCACTAGTCACCCCTCACACTCACCCTCATCCGAGTGCAATCTTACCACCTAACAGCACACAAGGGTAGGCACGAGTATGTTTTAGGCAATGTTCATGTGAAGTTTCCGTTCATGCGCTGTCAAACATTGAAATCTTTATTGTCAACATTTTGCATTCTTTGACAAATTTGCGTGAACCTTTGGAACATAAGAACATAAGAACATAAGAATTAGGAACAGGAGTAGGCCATCTAGCCCCTTGAGCCTGCTCCGCCATTCAACAAGACCATGACTGATCTGGCCGTGGACTCAGCTCCACTTACCCGCCCGTTCCCCGTAACCCTTAATTCCCTTATTGGTTAAAAATCTATCTATCTGTGATTTGAATACATTCAATGAGCTAGCCTCAACTGCTTCCTTGGGCAGAGAATTCCACAGATTCACAACCCTCTGGGAGAAGAAATTCCTTCTCAACTCGGTTTTAAATTGGCTCCCCCGTATTTTGAGGCTGTGCCCCCGAGTTCTAGTCTCCCCGACCAGTGGAAACAACCTCTCTGCCTCTATCTTGTCTATCCCTTTCATTATTTTAAATGTTTCTATAAGATCACCCCTCATCCTTCTGAACTCCAATGAGTAAAGACCCAGTCTACTCAATCTATCATCATAAGGTAACCCCCTCATCTCCGGAATCAGCCTAGTGAATCGTCTCTGTACCTCCTCCAAAGCCAGTATATCCTTCCTTAAGTAAGGTGACCAAAACTGCACGCAGTACTCCAGGTGCGGCCTCACCAATACCCTATACAGTTGCAGCAGGACCTCCCTGCTTTTGTACTCCATCCCTCTCACAATGAAGGCCAACATTCCATTCGCCTTCCTGATTACCTGCTGCACCTACAAACTAACTTTTTGGGATTCATGCACAAGGACGCCGTTTGCGTGGAGCCTTTCCTGCGCCTCTTGCGGACGAGGTTGATGGGACTGGCTCTGCAAGGGCCGGGCGTGGAGGTCATCCTCTCGGCTTACGCCGATGACGTGCTCCTCGCGGTAGAGGATCCCGCTGACCTGCGGAGGATGCGTGAGTGCCAGGAGATTTACTCGGCCGCATCCTCCGCCAGGATCAACTGGGAGAAATGTTCCGGACTCCTGGTGGGTCAGTGGCGGGTGGACTCCCTGCCGGAGGAGCTCAGGCCTTTTGCCTGGAGCACGACCCATCTCCTCTATCTGGGAGTCTACCTTAGCCCCGACGGGGGAGCCTGGCCGGCGAACTGGCAGGAGCTGGAGGCCAAGGTCGCCGCTTGCCTAGGGCGCTGGACAGGACTGCTCCGAGTGCTGTCCTACAGGGGTCGAGCGCTAGTCATAAACCAGCTGGTGGCCGCAATGTTGTGGTACCGGCTGGTCACTTTGACCCCTCCCCCTGCGTTTGTCGCCAAGATACAGAAGAAGCTGGTGGACTTCTTCTGGAACAACAGGAAGCACTGGGTCTCTGCCGCGGTCTTGAGTCTCCCGCTTGAGGAGGGCGGTCAGTCGTTGGTGTGCGTCAGCGCCCAGCTCGCGACTTTCCGTCTTCAGACCCTGCAGAGATACCTTTACGTCGAGCCCCCTCCTAGGTGGTGTGCTCTGGCGAGGTATTTCTTCCGCCAGCAGCGCGACCTCAATTATGACACGCAGCTCCTGTTTGTGAACTTGGGGGATGCCAGGACCGCCCTCCGGGAGCTGCCTGTCTTTTACAGGGAACTCATCAGGGTCTGGAACAAAGTCTCCACCAAGCGCAGCTCTCCGCCGGCTGGAGTGGCGGCCGTCCTGCAGGAGCCGCTGCTCGGGAATCCGTACCTCCACGGCCGAGGTTTCATGTGGCGGTCGGAAGAGAGGGCTGTGGCTGGTGAGGTGACCAGGGTCAGGGACCTGCTCGATGGTGGAGGAGCGGGCTGGATGGCGCCGCCACGCGGCCGATGCCATCGAGTCGCTAAAAACAGCTCTGGGCCCTGACTCCGTTAGGTGCATCGAGGAGGCTCAAGCACGTGGGGAGATCCCGTCCGAACTGACCCCCGTCCGGACGGAATTCCTCATCGGCGCCAAACCCCGGAACCTCCCTTGGGGGCCGGCGCCTCACAACTTGAGCCGCCTCGGGGAAATCCCCTCCGTGCCTTTCAGTACCACGCGGAGGGGTTTCCTGTACGGGCTGCTCCTGCACACCCTCAACTTTGCCATCCTCGCTGGCCGTCCGGACACGCCATGGCGTACCATCTTGCCGTCCGGAGGAGGCGGGGGTCCCCGATGGAGGGCACTCTACGCAGGGGTCCTCCCACTATTCATCGGGGACTTGGCCTGGAGGGTGGTGCACGGAGCAGTGCCGTGCAACAAATTTTTAAGCCGGTTCACGGACTCCCAGGCCGCCTGCAATTTCTGCGGTCTGGAGGAGTCCGTGTTCCATGTTTTTATTGAGTGCACGAGGTTGCAGCCCCTGTTCCATTATTTGAAGGGGCTGCTCCTGAAATTCTGGCTGCACTTCAGTCCCACTCTCCTGATCTTTGGGCACCCTGTGCGGAGGGGAGCGGGTAGGTCCGAAGGCCTCCTCGTAGGACTGCTCCTGGGCACGGCCAAGGGTGCCATCAGCCGGTCCAGGCAGCGGGCGGTCGAGGGGGTCGTTCAACCTGACTGCCTGCCTCTCTTCCGCTCTTACATCCGGTCCAGGGTGTCCTTGGAGATGGAGCACGCGGTGTCCACCGGTACGCTCGCGGCCTTCCGCGAGAGGTGGGCACCGGAGGGACTGGAGTGCATCATCACACCCGGCAACCAAATTTTAATTTGATTTTACGTTTTAAAGTTTAATTTGTTTTCATTGCCGTTGCTTTTAGTGTCCCCCTCCCCTTTTATAGGGGGCACTGGAAAAATTTGATTTTAGCGCCCCAAAAAAAAACAAAAAAAGAAAAAAAAAGGGAAAAAAAAAAGGGGCCTTGAAAATGTCTGCTGTGTCACCCAGGCGGGTGGCATGGTTTTAATGTTTATGTTTATTTTCAGGTAAACTCAAAAGAATTTCATGCACAAGGACCCCCAGGTCCCTCTGCACCTCAGCATGTTGTAATTTCTCCCATTCAAATAATATTCCCTTTTACTGTTTTTTCCAAAGATGGATGACCTCACACTTTCCAACATTGTATTCCATCTGCCAAAACTTAGCCCATTCGCTTAACCTATCCAAATCTCTTTGTCCTCTACACAACCCACTTTCCCACTAATCTTTGTGTCATCTGCAAATTTTGTTACACTACACTCTGTCCCCTCTTCCAGGTCATCTATGTATATTGTAAACAGTTGTGGTCCCAGTACCGATCCCTGTGGCACACCACTAACCACCGATTTCCAACCCGAAAAGGACCCATTTATCCCGACTCTCTGCTTTCTGTTCGCCAGCCAATTCTCTATCCATTCTAATACATTTCCTCTGACTCCGCGTACCTCTATCTTCTGCAGCAACCTTTTTGTGTGGCACCTTATCGAATGCCTTTCGGAAATCTAAATACACCATACACCACATCCATCGGTACACCTCTATCCACCATGATCATTATATCCTCAAAGAATTCCAGTAAATTAGTTAAACATGATTTCCCCTTCATGAATCCATGCTGCCTCTGCTTGATTGCACTATTCCTATCTAGATGCCCCGCTATTTCTTCCTTAATGATAGTTTCAAGCATTTTCCCCACTGCAGATGTTAAACTAACCGGCCTATAGTTACCTGCCTTTTGTCTGCCCCCTTTTTTAAACAGAGGCGTTACATTCGCTGCTTTCCAATCCGCTGGTACCTCCCCAGAGTCAGAGAATTTTGGTAGATTATAATGAATGCATCTGGAAGTGGCTTAGAGAATTGCAGTGAATGGTGAGACATAAAGGTACCCCTCGCAATGCTGATGAATGTGAAACGAATGGCTTGGGCATTGCAGGGATATTTTATGGTGTTGGTATGGGGTGGTGCCAACCTGGTGCATCATTGGCAGCCAGGATGTACAGCTTCAAGTGAAGTCAATCTGGCCATGGTGAGGAAATCCCTGGTGTCCCGGGCAGCAATGTGGTCAGGTGCTGATGCTCTAAATCCTGTGTAACATCAGTTGATTGCAGAGAAGGTTGGTGTTGTTGTTGGTGCTACTGGTGTGCCTGTTGGTGTTGGGGCTGATCATGGTGGGATTCTGAGGACAATAGTGAGACAGTATAAGCTGTACCTATTCTGATGTAATAGATGGCAGAAGCAATCTTTAAATAGTGAGAGTTGTTGTTCCAATGAAGTGACACTGGATAGAGAGTTTGCTCCAAACACTTGCAACCTGCATAAAGCTCAATCTGTCTTCCAAATGCAGTAAGCAACAGCTTCTGACCTTGGAAAGTAAATAGCTGTGAGATAGGAGCTTTTATAGCACAGTTCCAGCTGTCAAGTAATGAGATGATTCCATAACCATTCAACTCCCGCCCTGCTTACCTGATGTGATTCTCGAGCAGTGTAGACCCCATGAGCAACCTGGTACACTCTGAAGGTGAGCTGAGACTAGTTATTAATCCTCTGTTAACAAGGTCATAATGACCTGAATTGCTTCCCCCGCTGCTGCTGTCAAAAAATGTTTCTCCCCACCCATCCCGCCAACAATCGCACCTGCTGACCCTCCGGAAAATTCTGCCCAATGTTTCAGGTTGATGACCTTTAGTCAGAACTGGAAACAGTAAGAGTTATAACAGATTCTGAGCAAGTGGAGAGGCAGGGAAAGCGGGGAAGGAAAAATGATCCATTGAATGTGGAGCCTGGTGGGTGGAAGGTGAGGGGAACCCTATTGTGGTTCTGGGAGGGAGAGTGAGAGCAGAAGTGCAGGGAATTTGATTCGGAGACAGGCAATATAACAAGGCTCTGTTAGGGTGGAACCAATTCCATGGCAATTAGTTAGAGACCAGTAGCTACAATCTAAATGCAGCCTTTCATCATATTTGGTCCACAAATTCCCTTCCTAGTCTCTTTCATCATCCTAGAGTATATGTCATCTGGTCCAGGGATTTTTAGCCTTTATCTCAATTATCAGTTACTTCTGCCACACTGATTTCAAAATCCTGTAGGATATTCATTATATTACTGTAATTAGACAGCAAACTAATGAATATTTCCAACATTAATTGTTCAATAATTCTGTTTTCACTTCTGTAGTGTATGTAGGCACCTTTTGTAATGACTCCACGAGGCAAGGTATGATACTTAAACATGGAGCAGTGTGCAGGTAACCCTTGGGTTTCCAGCAGCAGCACCCTCTGGTGCACAGTAAGGTGTGTACAGTGTAAGAGTACATACAGTGTTACAGACATCACACAACAAACAAGCATGCATATATAACAACACTCCCCCTCTAAGCATTTTTAATATCATTATTTTCATGACCTGGGGAGGTGATCAGTAATGGGCTATGGGAGGTTGTGGTGAGGGTTGTGTGGGTGCCAGGTGTGACCCCTGTACTTGAGGCTGGCCTCATACATTTCTCCCCCCCCCCCTTCACACACAGACCATGTGGGTATCACTGTTGTGGGATCCCTCAAGGGGGTAGCCAGAGCAACAGTAGGTAGGATGCATTCTCTGCGATATGGATAATTGTGTGGTGGTGGACAAGGCCACAGAACTGGGTGGGCTCCTTGTCCTCCAATTGAGATGAGGGTCAGGTCATCCCAGGGTTTGCCAGGGAAGCTGGAGGGTATTGGCTTCTCGCTCCTGGTGTTGGCCCTGGTGGCCAGGAGGTGTAGGGCTGGTCTGGTGCAGGTTGCCAGTGGTGGTGGGTGTGCTGTCCATTGACCACTGTCCCTGTAGTGGGTCTGCTCCCACTGGGTGTGTGTGTGTGCTTCCAGAGGCATCACATTTGTTCCAAAGGTCCAGGCTACATGGTCTGGTAGCCAGCTGGACCTGGGGGTCTCCCACAGGGGGATTCCTCTAGCATTTGCATGGTCCCTGTCAAACTCAATGTCCTTTAGCAGTACCCTACCTGTGTACATGACACCTTGGCTCTGATCACACATAGTCGAGCCTACATTACAAATTACAGCATTTGCATCACTTTTGGGTGTCGTGGTCTCACTAGACATGGTTACATTAGACATTTCAAACTCTCTGTCATAATCATCAAACATAACAAACTTATTCTTAACCTTACTTGCACAAGCATTCATCTCGTTCATCACATTAGTTACACCAGCATCACCATTCATGGTTACATTATCATACTTGCGCCCTTTTATTGCATCTTTAGCTTTAAAGTCCTTGTCCTCATTTAGTTGAAACTGTCCCTTTAAATTTTTTGGGTTACCGGTCTCCAATCCGATTGGCCGCTCGGTGCCACGTGTCGCTCTTGCAGTGCTGCCCCTTGTGGTCTGGCCACGGCCATTTTGTTTGCGGTTCTTCTCCTCGTGTTGCAGCCGCCATTTTCTGGCTCTCCTTCAGGTAGGCTGTGGTGGTCTTTTCTTCCTCAGGTTCGGCCCTGGACGTCAGGAATCCACTTCTTTCGATGATGTTCACCTCTTGAAATCCTGCCCCGGCCCGGAAGGTGGAGTTTTCGGTCCTGGAGATTTCGCTGCGATGTTGTGGAGTCGTCGCCGCGCAGATGAGCTGGACGGTGGGATCTCTGGATGCAGCGGTGGATCTATGTTTGATGTCGATTGTTGGAGCCCGGAGGCCATCGCCACTTTGACCGACTTGGACTTGGTTCATCCAATTCCTTCCCAGCAGCGTGGGACCATCGCCAGCTACGAAGGGGAGTTTGTTCAACATGCCGCCCTGGGAGACCTGGACGTCCACACTGCTAATGACCGCAATTTTACCTTTGGTGTAGGTGAGCAGCTTCGCTTGGACAGGATGCAGTTTTGGTCGATTGGTGGGAATTATCCAAAGTTTTTCAAAGATCGTTTGGCTCATCACAGACTGGCTCGCCTCTGTGTCGATCTCCATAGAACCTGGGACACCGTCGATGTCTACTTCCATCATCCACGGAGAACTTTCGGTGGAGCAGGTATAAATTCCATACTCTTCTTCCAAGGTTTGAGCAGCTTCACCTTCATCTGTGTCAGAGCCCCAATGATCAGCCAACTCATCAGAGACGCGGTGAGTATAGCTTTTTCTGTACATTCTTTGAAGGTGCCCTTTCTTTTTGCATCCTTTGCATGCATAGTCTTTGTAGCAGCACTGGTGAGCCCTGTGGTTTCCTCCACAGCGCCAACACGGGGCCATCCGGTTTGCCCCATGTGGCGGATTCAGGGTTGCTGGACTCCGGGCAGCATTTCTGCCTGTAGAAGTATCCATGTGGTGCACTGCATTCACTGGTTTACAGTCCTGGGTCAGTATTCGCCTGGAGTCACCGGCCGAAACCATGTAGGCCTGGTTCACTTGAATTGCTTTCTGCAGGGTGACTGTGATGTCGGCCCTCGTGGCCAATTCCGATGACAAATATGTCCCTTAGTGCTTCTCCAAAATCACACGGTGCAGCTAGTCTTCTTAAATATGCAGTATACTTAGTAATTTCTTGGCCTTCGGGTCACCGGTAAGTTAGAACCGGTGCCTGGCTGTGAGGATGCTTTCTTTTGGTTTTAGTTGCTCCTGTATAAGTGTTACAAGTTCCTCATAGCTTTTGGTGGTTGTCTTCGCTGGGGCTAGCAAATCCCTGATGAGACAATGGATGGTGGGCCCACAACTGCTAAGCAGGATGGCCCTGCGCTTGTTTGGTCGTGTAGCCGGTGTGTCCCCATCCAGGTCGTTGGCTATGAAGAAATGTTCCAATCTTTCTACAAAAGCGTCCCAATCTTCCCCCCTCAGTAAATTGCTGAAAGTTGCTGAGATTCAACATGCTGAGCTTGTAGTTCGTGACCTCGTATCCTCATCGCCAGTTGTAGTGCATGTAGGCACCTTTTGTAATGAATCCACGAGGTAGGGTGTGGTACTTAAACTGTGTAGACTGTAGTCCTTTATCTGCTCCTCGAGTGAGGACACCAAGCTGTGAGCTTCCTTTTATACTGGGTTACCTGCTGGGTGTGCAGGTAACCCTTGGGTCTCCAGCAGCAGCTTTCTTTTGGTGTACAGGTAAGGTGTGTACAGTGTAAGGGTACATACAGTGTTACAGACATCACACAACAAACAAGCATGCATATATAACAACTTCAGTTATTATCCTAAGAAAGCCTAGTTTCCTCCCTAACTACTCTTTTTACTGTTAAGTTTTATTGGCTCGGAATTTGCGGTCAGCACCAAATCAAGTGAATCTCCTGCATCCAGAAACAGTGATGTCATCAAACTGACTAAGCAGCCAATCACATTGAAGAATTTTCACAGACAGCAAACCAGGAAGTTAAATGCAGATTATAATTTATTTTTCATAACTTTTAAATTTTTCTTACAAATAGTCTTTCTTTTGTTCCCTTATTTCTATTCATCCATTTTGATGCAATAGCATAGACAGCACTAAAAAACATCCCCTCATCTTCTGCATGACATTGTGACAAAATGCTGTGCAGCTCTTCTGAGTGTTCTCCTTCCCCAGAGAAAAGAAATGTTGTCAAACGTTTTTCCATGAAGGAAGCTCCACTTTCAAACAGTGATTTCTCTAAAAGTCTTTGATCTGCAGAAAGGGAAATAATTGTAAATAACACAAGAAGGATTCAACTGATTAACAATGAAAAACTTCCAGAATTCAGAGGAAACTCTTTCCTTGCAAGTCCCAAAATGAAAATATTGGTCATTAAGAGATATTTACTAACAATCTTTCAAGTAGTAGTGCCCCCTATAGTCATTGGCCTGCTAATCATGTCAAGATAGTGCACGTCATTAAAATCATCACATGGAAGTTATTTAAAACCTTCAAACGTTTCTGTTCAGTTTTATCTTTACGGTGATAATTCTAGCATATTATGCCACTTAAGTAATGATTGCCCATATTTACTGCAGCTTACATTCTAGTTTCCGTGACGGAAAATCATCAGAAATAGACATGCAAGAATCAGCGACTGTCCAGCAGCAGTTACGTTAATTGAGCCTTAGATGTATCTAAGTGATGTATTCGTTATCTCAGTCCATTAGCAATTAATAGCACTGACATTAGAACTTGTTTGGTTATTTTCAGAGCTGGGTAAGTAACTGAAGTTCCTTTTCAATCTTAGCATATTTATTTTTAGTGTGATATTAACAGTAAATTCTTACTCAACAATTAAAATAACAATAGTTAGAAAATCCTTTACTAAAATACAGCCGAAATGTATTACATGCATTTATCTTGCTTTTGAAATGTTGCTGCCCTCATTCCATCCTAATTGTACCGAGCCTGTACATAGGGCTCTGATCCAGTTATTGTCAGAATCTTAATGAGGGTGAATTAATTCTGTGATGCTACTTCTTGCCAGTTGGGAAGTTCTCATTCACCACCACAGTTCATTTCATGAGGTGCTGGTCCTTATTACATTCGCCTCCAGCTCCATCTTGTTGTTATGCCACTTGTAAAAACTCCAAATAGAATATCATGTTTGTCAGTTCCATTTTTGAATGGGTTGCAATCATTCCTGGTAAAATTAAAGCACTGCATGATATCCAGCATGTGACAGAATGAATTCCACGTTCCATAACAACCCAAATGAAAGTTATTATTCACGAGCCCACTGGAATTTCAAAATAAATGAAACAGTTTACGTTCATTTTCACTACCAGTTAATGCCAACTGTAACCACAGCAACTCACACAACATAACTGCCACTAAATATTCAGGACTATTGACAGTGCAAGGAATAACTCACATTGCTGCATAGCTGACCCATGATAAAAACCCATTCAACCCACAACACAACCTAAACAGAGCAGAACCAAGCAACTGTTCCATCACATGCTGCACAATAAGCAAACAACACACGGGGTGTGAACCTCCGCAGAGGTTTTCTCGATCGTCCGCTGTAACTTTGGTGGAAGAGCCATGGAAACCCCAGAGAAATTATGTAAGCAGTGTTTATACGTTTTTTTGTGGTTTCAGTGGCTCTTTTGTGGCATATAAAGCAATTGGCATTTTAGCATGATCCACTTTGGGGTGGAATGAGTTGATCACAACAAATCAATGAATATACAAATCAATGGCACGAGTAGGAAAACATCGGCGGAAATTTACCCCCAATGTGTTTTGACATATAAGAACATAAGAACATAAGAATTAGGAACAGGATTAGGCCATCTAGCCCCTCGAGCCTGCTCCGCCATTCAATAAGATCATGGCTGATCTGGCCGTGGACTCAGCTCCACTTATCCGCCCTCTCCCTGTATGATCAGAAGCATTGGTTAAAAATGACTGGGTAAGTCAAATTCTCACCCAACTTGTTGATAATGGATGTGTTACAGGTAGAATCATAAAATCATAGAATGGTTACAGCACGGAAGGAGGCCATTCAGCCCATCAAGCCCATGCCAACTCTCTGCAAGATCACTTCAGCTAGTCCCAATCCCCCACAAATCCAACTTGTGAACAGTATTCAGTCATTTTTATGGATCTTGCAGTTAAAAATGAAAGCAATTTTAAAATCCCATTCTTTACATTAGTTGATGCTACATCAGGATGTCATTACATACAACAGCATTCTCTCCAGAAAGGAAGAGCATTACAGCTGTTTGTAGCGTTTGACACTGCAAATTACAACAGTGAATATACTTCAAAAATACTTCATTGGCTGTGAAGCACTTTGGGACATCCTGAGGCCACGAAAAGCACTATATAAATGCAAGTTCTTTCTCACGTACTCCCCTGATTGCTGGATCAGCCACAAAATCCACACCTGTTAACAATTAGGTTACAATATATAGATATAAACAATCATTTGTCTGTCAGCCTAGAGTTGTGGCATATAAAGCAATTGGCATTTTAGCACGATCCACTTTAGGGTGGAATGAGTAGATCACAACAAATCAATGAATATACAAATCAATGGTATTTTGTACCATATATAATACATGAGCTAAATATATCACAGAGTAATATTACAATTAATAATTGGACAGTATTCCATCATCATTAATATTGCCAGCCTTGGCTCATCTTAGCCAGAGGTTTTAGATTAAAACCCCACTCCCGGATTTGGGGACATAATCTAGGCTGACACCTCGCTGCAGTACTGAGAGAGTGTTCCACTGTCGGTGGTGACATCTTTAGGATGAGACATTATACATCTGCATGTTCAAATGGATGTAAAATATCCCATGCCACTGTTCAAAGTTGAGCAGAAAGCTCTCTTCGTGTCCTGGCCAATATCCAACTCTCAACCAACACCAGTAGAAACGGACTGCCTGGCTATTCATCCCATTTCCTGTTTGTGGCATCGTGAGGTGCGCAAATTGGATGCTGCATTTACCTGCAAAACAACAATAGCTCCATTTTTAAAGTAATTGAATGAATGTGAAGCACTTTGAAACATCCTGAGAACACGATAATGTGCTACTTAAACTCAATCTCAGTGCGAAGTCAAAGCCAAATGTTTTCTAATACTGTGCAGTCACTGGTTCACAGTAACTGAATAAGTTAAATTCCATTTTTATTGCAGAGAATTATCACATTTTCCAGATATTTTTTCACATGTTTTGGAATTATATTTCATGATTCCATCAATTTTTCTGTGAAGCCATAAAACAGTTGCTTTGAACATACATTTGAAGGGGCACTCATTTCATGACAGGATGTTTTGTTTGCAAATGCCCTGTGTAATAATGTGAACCATATTGAGACCCATCAGGAAGGCTGTAGGTTCTATCCTTAAGCTGTGCTGACTAACTAGTCTCAGTTGGAGTGGCAACAGAGGTGTTAAAATGGGTGCCAGGGCTCCTGAATCAGAGTTCATAGTCCCAATCTTAGCGGCGGGACCTCATTAATATTTGTAGCTCCACCTCCCGCCCGGCAGCCAGCCAAATGGACAGACTGGCTGGTGGCTGAGAACGAACACCAGTGGCAGGAGGCCGCAGCTGGGGACCCTATGGGACCGTCTCTGGCAATTGGGAGGGGGAGGTCAGCAAATAGAGGGGGGTGGGGGAGGGCCTGTGATCGGGAGGATTGAGGGGAAGCTGCCGATTGGGAGATCTAGGGAGTGACCTGTGATCGGAAGCAGGTAGGAAGCTGGGGATCGGGAGGGCTGAGGGGAGGCCAAAGGGTTTCTTGCAGGGCCTGAGGGGAGTACTCCTGCTCCTCATGGCCCACAAGGAGTGCTGAAAGAGCCACTTACTTTGTGGAACTGGCAGCTCCCGCCTCTGTTTCATGTCGGAATTCCCGAACCCTGAGAAACCCGTGCAGCACAGTAAATTTCAAAACGGACTCCCCTTTGCACCGTGGGAGTCCAATTCAAATATGTGAATTAAGCGTCGCGCCTCTCCATGTGAGACACTTGGATGCCGCGATATCCGCCACTGTAGAAATGCTGGTGGGTGCACGCGCGGCGGGTTGGGGTCACCTTCCACACATTTCACTTTATAAGCCCCCACCCCAGACATAAATCAACACATAAATGATCCTGATAAATGATTGCACAATAGGTGATTTGAAAAAACAAATTTTCTTTAACTTTCCAATGCACAAATTCACGGAGTAATAAGTCAAGAATCTTCTTTCAGTCATCATCTTAGACAGTCCCTCGAAATCGAGGAAGACTTGCTTCCACTCTAAAAGTGAGTTCTCAGGTGACTGTACGGGACTTACAGTCTCTGTCACAGGTGGGACAGACAGGCGTTGAATGAAAGGGTGGGTGGGGAGTCTGGTTTGCCACACGCTCCTTCCACTGCCTGCGCTTGTTTTCTGCATGCTCTCGTTGATGAGACTCGAAGTGCTCAGCACCCTCCTGGATGCTCTTCCTCCACTTAGGATGGTCTTTGGCCAGGGATTCCGAGGTGTCGGTGGGGATGTTGCACTTTTTCAGAGAGGCTTTGAGGGTGTCCTTGAAACATTTCCTCTGCTCACCTGCGGATCGTTTGCCGTGTAGGAGTTCCGAGTAGAGTGCTTGCTTTGGGAGTCTTGTGTCGGGCATGCGGACGATGTGGCCCGCCCAACGGAGCTGGTCGAGTGTGGTCAGTACTTTGATGCTGGGGATGTTGGCCTGATTGAGAACACTCACATTGATGCGTCCATTCTCTCAAGGGATTTGCTGGATCTTGTGGAGAGAGCGTTGGTGGTATTTCTCCAGTGCAGCCTTTGTTCACTTGAGGAAGAGAGTGTCGAAGACCAGGACCTCAAATCTGGCACCAAGCTTATGGTCTACAGGGCTGTAGTGATACCCGCTCTCCTATTATGGCTCAGAAACGTGGACCATATACAGTAGACACCTCAAATCGCTTCTTTCAGTAATGGGCTAGTTGCATCCATTTGGAATGAATTTTTGTTCATTTGTATTGTAAACGTAAATCATTCACACCACTTACATTGTCGCAAGGGGTGTGGGAACTGGTCACAAATCATAATTTTTCTATTTGGAATTTTATATTAGGAAAGATCACTTTCTTGTTTATCTAGTTATATCTGTATTAGGAATTCAATAAGTAGAATCTTAACAGAGCCTAAAACAAATCACAACCAAGTTAAAAATGAATGTCCTCACTAGACCATAGATAACTTTCCCCTCCCATGAGGACCCAAATGTTGTAACATTTAACTGTCCAAGTCCCATGCACACTGGATGAGGACTAAATCTGAAAGTAAGGTCCTTACCTCAGGATCGCTTTTCTGTGCTTGAGGATAAGGCAAAATAAAGGGAACATTGCTCCTTTAAGCGCTTGATGCTAACACAAAATGGACAAGTACCCAGTACTGAAATCCTTCATTTTGATGAGCAAACATGCACCTAAAGCTTATACTGCACATATAAAACAAGAAATGCAATATGGCCAGGCATGTATTGGACTTTATATTGTGCACTCTATATTTATTTTAAATAATAATACTTGAGTTTCACATGTTTAAACCATTACGTAAACATAGTTGAGTGGTTAAAAAATAAAATGAGGACACACATACAGTTAGAAGATACAATAAATTTTAGGCTCCTTCATTACAATGTAGTATTATCAGTTTATTTCACAAATTGAATGCCAGAAAATATCAGGGTGAATTTTGCATGGCCACATAGCAGAACTTCACTTGACAGGATTGCAGATTGGAAAATTAGGCATAGAGTTCAATGTGCCTGCTTGTACAGAGCATCAACACATAATATATAAAGAGAATGTGCTGAGGAATCATGTGATGCGAGTTATATCGCATAATTGCCCTGACCTGATAGCTCACAGATGACAAAGTGGGATCAAGCACATATAAAATGCCATCTCTCGATCTATTCTCTTTAGAAAAGTAATTTAGATGAAAATGATAAAAGTGAGATGGAAATATTGGCCTGGAAATTGTAGTCGGAGGCTTGCCGCGGGCAAACGCCTCTGAACCGCAACAAAGGCATGCACCTACCTGCTGCCTCAAAACCTTTAAACTCTTGCGCTCCTGGGCCTGCAGGCATATGCCTGCATAAAGGCCCACTTATCCCAGGGGCGCATGCAGTTCGCAAGCGTCCCTGGGATCAGTGGGCCAGGCCAACCAAGCAAAAAGAGGGATTGCCATTATGCTTTTGGGGTTTCCAATTATGTACGGAATCCCCATAAGCATAATAGGAATCACAAAAAAAATACAATTTCACACCAATGAAATAAAATAATTAATCACATGGTCAAAATTAATTTAAATACCATTTCATTAAACATTTAAAATAAAAATTAGATTTTTTGAAAAATAAATTTAAATATTCTTAAATGGGTTAAAAATAACCTAAACTATTTTAAATGTAAGCGAATGTTTAAAACATTTTTAAAAATGTATTTTAACATTTATTTAAACCCTTACCATGGTAAAAGTAAGCCTTTTGCCTGATTTTACCAGCTGTAGGGGTTTGGTGGGTATTCGCTGGGCAGTAGTTGGGCAAAGAGCCCAACTCTGCACCAGCGAATGTCAATTTCCAGCAGATGCATACAATCTATCAAGCAGAAACTTCACAGATCTCAGGTTCCGGGTTCTGGCGCATACGCATTGCATGTGAAAATCCAAAACTTGTAGGGTACGTTGTGCATATGCAGCCATAGGCCCCATAAAATCCAGGTCATTCATTTTAAATATAAATTCTCTGAAACATGGATCTTAGACTGATTTTCTTGATGTTACTGTAAGACAGTTTATTTCCCAATGCCAACTATTCTCAATTTTGATTTCATTTCCATCAAATATGAAAAATATTTTGCAAAAATAACATCACCTTGTGTGGTATAAGCCATGTTTTCTGAATAAATTAATTCATACTGGTCTGTAGATAAGGCATGAGAAGCTAGAAGTAGAATGATTCATCTTTCTTTTCTGTAATCTACGCATATCATTTTCTTGGCTTCTAAAACGGTTTTGCCTCACTGTGACTTGGACCATTTGATACAAATCAGGCTGGAATCTGGGTCATGTATATGATGTAACCAACATTTCACACAGCTGTTAACATTTTGTATTCAATGTGTGAAGATACTTCATCTAAATCTGCCTGTAATCAGTCGACGGGCCGAATACAATTAGAAACACATGGAGAAACAGAATACTTAAAATGTTCTCAGAGGCTTGCAGAGCTGAAAATTCTTGGAGCGTATGTTACTGGCTAAGCTGATGCTGCTTGTGTTAGTTGAGTTATTCCAATCCTATTTTTATTTTGTTTTCTCCCTTGTTTTTTTACATCTGTCTTTTGCTTCCAAGTTCAATTCATTAACTGAGAGAACTAGCAGGTGACCTTGTCCCAGGCTTCCACCATCAATGCTTTCCCAGCCCATCAGGTCATAAAGCAGGGGAGTAATTGCACAGCTTTTTCAAAGAGCTGGCACAGGTATGATGGACTGAATGGTCTCCTTCTATGATTCTGTGGTATGTGAGGAGTGCCCAAAATGGCTCCCTGATTTAAAAGTTTGAAACTTGCCATACTTGCAATGCCACCATCAACAGCGGATGCATTGTATGTGTGTATGTAAAAATAAATATATAGGTGCAAAAATTACTGTAACGGCATAATCATCAAATTACTCCATAATTTCTGCCAAAATTTACACTGATCTTACTATCAGCAATTTATGCTGAAATTTCCCGAGAATAGCATTAGCATATGACGGAACAAAAAAAAACAGCATAAAAGAAGCGGAAATCACCGTGAACAATCAAGGCCCAAGGAAAGCATGGAACTTACTTCATATTCTTTCTTTAAGTACGTCTTCATGAATGAAAATTAAAGTTTGGAAATTAGGCAAAGCATGTTTAAGAAAATGCAACTGTGGCAGTTTAGCAATTTTTTTATAACTCATTCTGATACTGTAAAAATGTATTCATAGATACAGGAAGTACAGTGCAGGTCTCCATTTGGAGGAATAAAATAAACATAAAAACTCCATAAAACACCAGAAATATGACTCTGGATATTGCAGCACCTACGATTTTAGGCATTAATTTACAGCCCATTCAAAACTGACATAACTGTATGAAGCTTGTGTTCTCTGGTCTTCTGCATAGGGGCAGAGGGATGATAATTAGCAGCAGAGTGTTTTGGCTGACTGTGCAAAATATCAAGGAAACTCAGATGTAGTATAAAGACAAGATTAAGTCAAATACTTTTGAATTTCTTCACTTTTTTGCTGAAAATTGGAATTATTCCATATTTAAGCCATTATTTCTGCGCAAGTAGTCAGGAAATTCCAGGCCATTGTGTCAGCCTCCACTCAGATGTAGCACTTTTGATTTGAGTCAAACCCCAGCCCAGAAACTTGACAAATCTCCTGGAATTTTTTGAGGATGTAACTAGTAGAGTGGACAAGGGAGAACCAGTGGATGTGGTGTATTTGGACTTTCAAAAGGCTTTTGACAAGGTCCCACACAAGAGATGGGTGTGCAAAATTAAAACACATGGTATTGGGGGTAATGTACTGGCGTGGATAGAGAACTAGTTGGCAGACAGGAAGCAGAGAGTCGGGATAAACTGGTCCTTTTCAGAATGGCAGGAGGTGACTAGTGGGGTGCCGCAGGGCTCAGTGCTGGGATCCCAGCTATTTACAATATACATTAATGATTTAGATGAAGGAATTGAGTGTAATATCTCCAAGTTTGCAGATGACACTAAGCTGGGTGGCGGTGTGAGCTGTGAGGAGGACGCTAAGAGGCTGTCGGGTGACTTGGACAGGAGTGGGCAAATGCAGTATAATGTGGATAAATGTGAGGTCATCCACTTTGGGGGCAAAAACATGAAGGCAGAATATTGTCTGAATGGCGGCAGATTAGGAAAAGGGGAGATGCAACGAGACCTGGGTGTCATGGTACATCAGTCATTGAAAGTTGGCATGCTGAAGAAGGCAAATGGTACGTTGGCCTTCATAGCTAGGGGATTTGAGTATAAGAGCAGGGAGGTCTTACTGCAGTACTGCAGTGTACAGGACCTTGGTGAGACCTCACCTGGAATATTGTGTTCAGTTTTGGTCTCCTAATCTGAGGAAGGATGTTTTTGCTGTTGAGGGAGTGCAGCGAAGGTTCACCAGACTGATTCCCGGGATGGCAGGACTGACATGTGAGGAGAGACTGGATCGACTTCACGTATTCACGGGAGTTTAGAAGGATGAGAGGGGATTTCATAGAAACATAAAATTCTGATGGGACTGGACAGGTTAGATGCAGGAAGATCCCAATGTTGGGGAAGTCCAGAACCAGAGGACACAGTCTAAGGATAAGCAGTAATCCATTTAGGACTGAGATGAGGAGAAACTTCTTCACTCAGTGAGTTGTTAACCTGTGGAATTCCCTACCACAGAGAGTTGTTGATGCCAGTTCGTTAGATATATTCAAGAGTGAGTTAGATATGGCCCTTACGGCTAAAGGGATTAAGAGGTATGGAGAGAAAGCAGGAAAGGAGTACTGAGGTGAATGATCAGCCATGATCTTATTGAATGGTGGTACAGGCTCGAAGGGCCGAATGACTTACTCCTGCACCTATTTTCTATGTTTCTATGTTGAGCACATAATCTAGACTGAAAATTCAGTGCATTACTGAGGGAGTGCAACATTATTGGAGGTGCCGTCTTGGAATGAGATTTTAAAATGAGGCCCCGTCTGACCTTTCAGGTGGGTGTAAAATATCCCATTACACTTTTAAGAGAAGAGCAGAGAAGTTCTCCCGAATATTTATCCCTCAGCCAACATCACTAAAGACTGATTTCCTGGTCATTTACTTCACCGCTGTTTGCCGGACTTTACTGTGTGCAAATTGGTGGCAGCGTTTCTCTACATTACAACAGTAATTACAGTTCAAAAGTACGTAACTCACTGTAAAGTGCTTTGGGACGTCCTGAGGTTCTGAAAGCCACTATATAAATGCAAGTTCTTTCTTCTTCATCATCCATAATGTATGTAGCTAACAGTTGTTATTTCTGCAACTTGGAAAGTAGAAGTTTCATTTGTTTTTTTTTTATAGGTGACACTGTCATTTAAGGTAAATACTAATCTTTAAACTGTACAACAGTGATGTAAAGTATACAGGTCCGCACAAAGAAACCCTAGTTATGGACCAAAAATAAGTGGCCAACCAGTTGAAAAGGATAAATATGCCAGATTATTGAATGCCATTGCCAATACTTTATCTAATTAACACTTTGGATTTAGAGAAGCAGTATCTAAACATCAGTTAACAAATTTAATTGCAAATATTTTACTGATAACTAAACATCAATAATACAACTGCTATAAGCCTATCTGTAACCATTGAATTGAATCTAGTGCTGGTTGTTTTACATAATTCTTAGTTAAGGGAAGAACAGATCATTCACATTCACATTCACATTCCTTTCATTTTCATCTTTCACTGAAGTGAATATCAGGGCCAAAGATGGAGGGCCACGGCAGCATGGGCATGTTGGATAATTGTTGACAGTTATACTTTTCTTTCAGACTTTAAATGTTCTTTTCATGCTAGCAGCAATGCCCATGAGGCAGTCAAGCTAAATAGGTTAAATCTAGAAAATATAACCAATGTTTCCTCATGGCAAGTAGAAATATACTGGGATGCATCTCATGGGCATTTGATTGCAAGTCAAAACAAGTTGGGTAGTGTCATGTATTCAACCAGCATTGTAACCCATGTATAAATTGACCCTTGGCATTGACATGCTGCAACACACACCCGACACCATAGGACGACGCATCACACATTAACACAAGTTTCTTACATGGGTCATATAGCGTTAACAGATTGTTGGAACATAACAAATTGCGTGCTCTATTAAAGGCCCTTTCCTGGCTGTCCCCCCAGACCCATTCGCGACCTTTGCGTAGGAGCACGTGTAGCGGCTCTAGCAGTGTGCTCAATTTGGGAAAAAAGTTACCAAAATAGTTCAGAAGCCCCAGGAACGAACGCAGCTCCGTCGTGTTACGGGGTCTGGGTGCTCTCTGGATCACTTCCGTCTTGGACGCAGTAGGGCTGATCCCGTTTGCTGCTACCCTCATCCCCAGGAATTCTACTTCTGGAACTAGGAAGACGCACTTCGCCTTTTTCAAGCGCAGACCTACCCGGTCCAGTCTGCGTAGCACCTCCTCCAGGTTGTGGAGGTGTTCTTCAGTATCGTAACCTGTAATAAGGATGTTGTCCTGAAAAAACAACGTCCCTGGAATCGACTTGAGGAGGCTTTCCATATTTCATTGGAAGATCGCGGCGGCCGAGCGAATCCCGAACGGACATCTGTTGTACTCAAACAACCCCTTGTGTGTAGTGATGGTGGTCAGCTTCTTCGACTCACTCGCCAGCTCCTGGGTCATGTAAGCTGAGGTCAGGTCCAATTTTGAAAAAAGTTTGCCACCGGATAGCGTCGCAAAGAGGTCCTCCGCTCTCAGTAGCGGGTACTGGTCTTGGAGTGACACCCGATTGATGGTGGCCTTGTAATCGCCATATATCCTGACCGACCCATCCGCCTTGAGCACCGGCACAATCGGGCTCGCCCAGTCATTGAATTCGACTGGCGAGATGATGCCTTCCCTCAGCAGGCGGTCCAATTCGCCTTCTATCTTTTCCCGCATCACGTACCAATGGTTTGTGTCAAGCTTAGGTGCTTTCAGTGGGTTTGCTGCTTACACTGCCATTGTGGCTGGAAGAGGAGCAAGAGGCTGGAGTCCAGGGATTTGCAGTTGCAGAGAGAAGAAACAGAAGTGGGGGGCAGCTTCAGGAGGCCTTACCCCACACGAGTGTACAGGGGTTAAACTTTAAGCCTGACACATTCAGCCACTCGAATCATATTTCACTGGCAGTGTGGTAGGGCACACTTCTCCCATCTGCTGGAAATAAGACATTCTTCCTCATTTCCTTACTTCCTCCTCTAAAGCCTCCAGGGCATTGTCCGAAAATCTAGGCGCAGTGCCAGTGGACACCTTCTGCCTTCCAGTGCACAGAAACCTGCTTTTGCTTCAGCTCGGCTCCACAATGAGCACAGCGGCTCCCCTTTAAGAGGTGCAAGCCAGCAGGAACTTATATAGGGTGCGCCCAAGATCTGTCCCCTCGATGGGTGAGCTGCCCATTAGCAGCGTGATTCATGCTGATAGCTCGCCTACCAAATTGAAATGAAGCACGAACCTGGAAATGGTTCATGCCCCACACAGACGTCATTGGGTGAGCAAAGCAATTGCCTCACCCACTTCCCGCTCATTTTAGGCATGAGTTGTATGTATCTTCCTCTAGGTGTAGAGTTTAATGTAAAAGCAGATGTGAGTAAATAGGTAAGGAAGTGTGACAGAAATCAGTCACAGACTGTTTTAATGCTCCTTTGATAAAATATGTTTGTGGAAGTTAGGCTATTACAAAAAAAAAAATGCTTCTTAAGTCCTTGTTAAAAACAAAACAAGTGAAACTTTTAGAAAAGATCGAGTTAATTATTCAGTCAGACCTGTAAATTTGCTTTATGAGGCAAGGGCAACATTTCAGAGCACTGAGAGAAATTAATATTGTTCGCAGTGTTTTCATCCTGTAGCAACAGTGCAATAATCATTGCTCGGTAGCACAAACTGCAGCAGGAGCTCAAGGAGAGAGTGCGAGGAAGTACAGAACTGCAACACTTATGTGCACAAAGCAGAAAAAATGCACCCTTCGAAGATCAACATATTCCAATGAATGGATCTACTATAACAAAATGCAACTGCCTAGACACTAAGAAGTGCCATTATATAAGGAGATGAGAATGATCTATGAATGAGCAGTAAAGATCACCACTGCCATGAAATTTATGCTACAGAATAGAACACATGAAGCTTTCATTTTGAAGCAATCAAACATGGCACAAATCTAAATGAGAAGGAAAAGGGTTAGCTCCACTGCGATAGAAGCTACACAGTTAATTCATGGCCGATGGAACCTTGCACACCTTTTGTAATCCCAATGGAAATCAACATCATAATGTATAGTAAAAGTAACCATGAAGCTGTTGGATTGTCATAAAAATCCAATCGGTTCAGTAATGTCCTTTCGGGAAGGAAACCTGCCGCCCTTACCTGGTTTGGCCTATATGTGATTCTAGTACCACACCAACAAGTTTGACTCTTAACTGTCCTCTGAAGTGGCCTAGTTGTGCTAGGGATGGGTAATAAATGCCTTGCCAGTGATGTCCACATCCCAAGAATGAATGATAAAAGTAAATGCACAAATCAGGATCTTCACTGATCAGATTGTTTGGAATCCAAAAGTAACACTCCAGATGCTTGTATGAGTTAGAGGGTGAGGGTTACAAAATGCCCCAATGGAGGCAGGAATACTTGTAAAATCGGGAGAGATGTAAAACGGGCTGTCAATTAATTATCATCCATTTTGCTCTATTGTACAAAGCCAACATGACCTCCTACATGTCCAAATTATAATCATAAATGTGGAAATATTTTCCCACACTGCAAAACTGGGAGGATGGGGAACTTCAGCTGGTCAGAAGCTATTTCCTCGAACATGCCTTATGTGATGGTTATAGTAACAACAATGGATATTTTAAGTGGAATTTTCTGGAAACTGTACACTTGATACAGCCATCTGGTTAGGTACAGTTGCTGAATGTGCAGCTGCAGAGCTGGAATGAGCCATACATGAGCTTTGCACTGATGATTGAAAGCATATATGTCAAAACACTTTTCATTCCAACTTTCTGTATGTCAGCATTTTGTTTTGTAAGATTCCCACTATTAACGTTTGGGCTCTATAGGAATTTGTAAGTATCATGATGGTTTTTCTGCAATGTGTTTTTTTTAAATCTGAATAAGAGAGCACATATATACTTTGCTGTTAACTCCATGAAAAGTGATATTGTGGTAGACATTAACTGAAGTGAAACTGTTGTAAGATCACCAAAAAGTATGTATGGTATAAAACACTTAGAAAAACAGAAAGTGATGGAAGTACACAACATCTGAACAGAGAAAGGCAGGTGAATTTTGTAGCTTCAGATCCTTCCCTTCTGTTTTTCAAATTTGCAGCATTCACATTTTAATCCCTACCAATGCACAACTTCTAAATGCACAACACTAATTTCCTACCTTTAAAAAAAATCACAATTGAACCATTGAACCACAATGGATAATTGATTAAAAAATATATGTGCTAATTATCAACTTAAAGAATATTTAATTACTTATTAGGCGAGTCCCTTGAAATTGGAATGTACAGTATTAGTAACAAACACTGTGTCCTCTGTCCATGATGTTAATAAAGACTATCCACAAGAAAACATTAAATGTTGCGATTAATGCCTTTGTTAAAACAGCCAACAAAGAAATGTAATTGAAACACATTAATGTATTTGTACAGTATAATTTCAAGACAGAAGTTTGCAGCAGTGAGCAACTTAAACACATTTATTTGTCACTTTGGTTAATCAAGGTGGGACCATTAGTTAGCAGTAAGTAATGAATGCTTCATAGCTCTGAAAGGGTTGTAGGATGCTAGGGGATAGCTTTTTATCTTTGAACAGCAGTGAAGCTATCCAGTGCAGGAGGGAAATCCCATCTTATTGCTTCAGCACTAAAAAATGTTAAATTGCTTCCTGAGAACAGAGTTCACGCACAACATATGGAAAGGATTAAGCAGGCTCAGTAATTAATTCACAAATGGGGTTTTGTAGCAAAATGTTGCTGACTTATAGGTATCATCGGTTAGGGTTGAATGGTGTGTCATTTTAATTTTATAAAACCAAATTCACGAGCAAAATAATTTTAGAAAATAACTAAATAGTAGTTTCCAAGTGCCATGGGACATTTACTACCTTAAAGGCGCTATATAAATGCAAATAGTTGTTGTTGATCCTTGCCTCAGTGACTCATTGGGAAACCGCACTATGTGGTGTGGTCCTCAGCCACATGGCCTTCTTTTGAAGGAAACAGGTTTGACTCAGTGTCTGTGCTGAGTTAGTTAACATCAGCCAGGGCAACACTGGGAATACTGGAAGTAACTTCAATGTCACAGGTTAGAGGGAGGAAATCAACCTAAGAAAAATAAGGAGGTCACTTATTACTTAGAAAATAAGAATCTAAATGGGGTAGAGGAGTAAAGGGATCTGGGAGTACAAATATACAAATCACATAAAATGTTGCGATGCAGGTCAATAAGGCTGTAACAAAAGCAAACCAAGCGCTTTTGTTTATTTGTAGAGGGATAGAATTGAAAAGTAGAGAGGCTATGCTACTCTTGTATCGAACCTTGATTAGACCACACTTAGAGTACTGTGTGCAATTCTGGTCATCATAAAATAAAAAGGATTTGGGACTAGAACCTCCAATTTTTTGCCTGCTTAACGCCCAATTTACCGCTGAAATGACGTATAACGCCCATATATCGCCCATTTTGGCACAAAATGGAAACTGGCGGGCATTTTTCGGAAACTTATCGCAGAGCGTTACTTTCCCCATGTGCTTAATGCTGAGAAAAAATATTTTTTGGGCGGAATCAGCAGGATGGGCGAATTCATCGCCCATAATATTGCCCAGGGTTACTTTCCGCGTGGAATTAACGCCAAGATTCAATATTAACGCCCGGCAACTGTTTTTTGTCGTAAAGAGCATATTTACCCAAACTAGCAGCCATGGAGATCGCCCATCATCAATTTTCCCACCTCGCACACATTTCGCCCACAATATCGCTTGCTCAAAAAACACCCACAAAAAGTGGAACTAACTGGAACATTATGGACGCCATGTTGTAGATCACATGTTGCGTCCTTTAAAAGGCTGCTGTGTTTCAACTTCGGCGGAGTTCGGATGTACTCTGCAGGTTGTTGGAGTTGATGTTAACATCTCTAAAAATATCTTGACCACACTGTGACCGATTGGAATTGAAGAGATGTGCTCGTCGGGACATTCCTTGTTTGTGTGCAATCGGTGGCAAACAGAGAGCTACTGCAATAGGGCCTGTCCTTTCTCACCCTCTCTTGGTGACCAAATACATCCAGCAGACTCGACATCGCCGAAGGAACGCTGCACTGCATTATGTGCCTAATGTACGAAGTGACAGACAGATGAGGAGGACCAGACGTTACACCCCCCACAAGTACAAGGAGAAGCATTCTTACCTCGACTTGCCCGACACTACCTGTGCTTCCACAAAGAGGTTATCAATGAGGTATTTCAGCTGATAAGGACAGATCTGCAGCCTGCCAGCACCATCAGAACTGCACTGTCTGTCGAGGTCAAAGTCACGGCGGCACTGTCGTTCTACGCCTCGGGTTCTTTTCAGCCCACAGCTGGCGACATTTATGGACTTTCTCAGCATGCCACACATCGCTGCATTAGACAGGTCACTGAAGCCCTTTATGCAAGCAGGAGGGACTTGATCAGCTTCCCTATGACCAGGGAGGCACAGAGTGAGAGGGCTCTAGGTTTCTCCAGAATTGCAAACATCTCCAAGGTGCAAGGAGCAATAGACTGTACGTACATCGTGATGCGGGCACCTTTTCAGGATGCTGAGGTTTTCAGGAACCACAAGGGATTCCACTCCCTGAATGTCCAGCTGGTTGTTGACGACGAGCAAATTATACTGGCAGTGAATGCTCAATTTCCGGGCAGCATCCATGATGCGCGCACCCTTCGTGAGAGCACTGTATCTGACTTGTTTTACAATGAGCCATAAGGTCAATGCTGGATGCTTGGGGACAAAGGATATGGCCTCGCCACCTGGCTGATGGGCTGATGTCCTCCCTGCGTGACACACACACCGAGGCCGAGAGGCGATACAATGAGAGCCACAGAGCAACTCGCAATATCATGGAGAAAATCATTGGAGTGCTGAAGCAGTGCTTCAGATACCTGGACCACTCAGGAGGCGAGCTCCAATACCACCCTGAGCAGGTAGCTCAATTCGTGGTGGTGTGCTCCATGCTACACAACTTGGCTATCAGGAGGGGACAAGAATTGCCCAATGAGTCTGACAGTCCACCTCACCAGAGAGAGGAAGAGGAGGACGAGGAGGCGGATGCTGACATCGGCCCAAACAATCAGGCTGATGCTGAAGCCATGCCCCCGCCCCCCTGTAGACCGCATGAAAAGGCGCATGGGTGGCATGATAGCTGCAAGAGCCTTACGTCAGGTGCTCATCAATGATCAGTTTGCCTGAAAGAAAGTTGGTGTTATTTACAAGGCTGACACACTGCTGGGTGTGAGGGTCATACATCAATGGTGGACATCACCTTGGTGACAGTTAAAGTTTACGTTGATTCAAGTTAAGTGTGGTTATACCCTTTGATAAGAAATCACCAGCATTTAATGGTGCAGTTATCTGAGCCAATGTGCTGCAAAGTTTTGTTAAATAAAAACATTTAAACCGAACATTAGTCTGAAATCATCAGTATTTCTGTACAAACCAACCCCCCCCCCCCACCCCCCGCTTCTCCTCCCCACCTCTACCCCTTCTCCTTTCCCTCCTGACTCCAAGCCGCCTGGCCGAGAAGGTCCTCAGGCGATGCTTCATTGTGGGGGGGGGGGTGCAGTGGTGATTGCCGAAGTCCTGCTTGGACGGATGCGGGAGAGGACGGTCCCGAGGTGGGAGCATGCTCTGAGCCATAAGCAAGATGTTGCTGCTGACTCTCATGTGTGGTTGGCAATGGGGGTGCGTCACCTTGGGGTGCAGTGAGGTGCTCCGGGACCACTGGGAGCCCTCTGCCACCTGTGTTCCTGGCTACCAGCTCCAGGGCCTCCTCCATCTCTTCCATTTTATATGTTATTTGTTGGACAAAAACTCGGTGCCAACTATGTTCTTGGTGCTTAGTGGGCTTTTTGCTACTGGTGAATCTCTGTCATTCCTACCACAACAGCCAAACAAGCACACACCACAGCCACACATGCTTTCAGTGCCTCTCAGCTCCCTCTCTCTCTATCTCCTCTTCTGCACATGTCATGATGACCCTTGACCTCATGAATCGCGGTAATCGAGCGTTGCCATGCTGTTGCTAAGGACAGACACACTTTACGGCAGAAGGTCAGAAAAATTTAACGCTGCCGTCCATTTGATATCGCTCACGGTAACGCCCATTTTCATAAATGTAAACTAGGTGTTTTGAGAATGGGCGAGAAGCCGGCGATCTGAAAACCCTTTTTTAATGCCCACACCGGAAATAATGCCCATTTATGGGCGATAAGCTCAAAAGTGGAAGTTCTAGCCCATAGAGGCACTGAAGAGGGTGCAAAAAAGATTTACAAGGATGATACCAGAACAGGAAAGGATGAACTGGATGGGTCTCTTTTCTCTTGAAAAGAGAAGGCTGAGGGGTGACCTAATAGAGGTATTTAAAGTTATGAAAGGTTTTGATAGAGTAGACAAGAGTGTGTTTCTACTTTTGGGTAAGACCAAAACTAGAGGTCATCAATATAAGATAGTCACCAAGAAATCGAATAGGGAGTTCAGATGAAACTTCTTTATCCACAGAGTGGTGAAAATGTGGAACTTACGACCACAGGGTTTATTGAGGCGAATAGTATAGATGCATTTAAGGAAAAGCTAGATAAGCATATGAGGTAGAAGGGAATAGAGGGTAATGCAGTTAGCGTTAGATGAGGAAGGATGGGAGGATGCTCGAGTGGAGCATAAACACCGGCATGGACTGTTTCTGTGCTGTATATTCTATGTAACCTTGGTTTTCGTCCATGCTGGAAAGTGCATAGTTGAGGAGGTGACTGGCATGAGTTGTGATGCCCACCAAAGCTAAATAGCCTGCCATTGCATATTGCCAAGGCTCACATGTGAAAAATAGCCATTTGAATGAGTACCTGAGAGCTCCAGGCACAAGGTGATCCACAACCCAGCCTGAACCAGTGTCTGCAAGAGTGGAAGGAAAAAAATTGTGAGTGGGAACATAAGAATTAGGAACAGGAGTAGGCCATATGACCCTTCCAGCCTGCTCCACCATTCAATAAGACCATGGTTGATCTTCGACCTCAGCTCCACTTTCCCGCCCTATCCCCATATCCTTCACTTCCCCTAAAGTCCAAAAATCTATCTATCTCAGCCTTGAATATGCTCAACAATTCAGCATCCACAGCCCTTTGGGGTCGAGAATTCCAAAGATTCACAACCCTCTGAGTAAAGAAATGGCTTGCTCACTGGGTTTACCTGGCCAGCTTAGAACCCAGCACTGAACTCAGTGTAAAAATCCACGTTTGCCGTGGTGACGTTAAGTTGCTGTTACATACCGACTGACATCAGCTCTTCCTCATTCTACTTAGCAGGGCAATGCATTTTACTGGCAGCGCTGCCAGGCCTAGAAAAATGGAAGACATCGCGGGACCCGCCACCAGCTGCCAAAAGAACAGCAGCCACCCTCTTGTTGTGATTTTTTGACAGTAAAGCCCCAGAATGTTAAGCCCTGAGTATTTTATATTTAGAAGTGTGCCCACACTGTCCAATAAAAAATAAGTACATGATGGGAAGGACACACACTAGAAACATTCTGACCAGGTGAAAATGGGTTGTGCTGCAAATGAATGATTTGCACATGAGCATAAAGCAAATAATATCAAATTTTACTGATGACACTGCAGAGACATGATAAATTGTGGGGAAAAATGCAGGAGGCCATAGACAGATTAGGGGAGTGGTAAATGCAGTTCGATGTACATAAATCTGAATACTAATGGAAGGTATCATTGACAGTACTATCAAGTGGCACTTACTGACCAAGAACCTGCTCACCGATGCTCAATTTGAGTTGTCAAACATGGACAAAAGAGCTGAATTCCAGAGGTGAGGTGAGATTGACTGCCCTTGGCATCAAGGCAGCATTTGACAGAGTGTGGCATCAAGGAACCCTAGTAAAATTGAAGTCAATAGGAATCAGGGTGAAAACTCTCCATACCTAGCACAAAGGAAGATGGTTGTGGTTGTTGGCGGTCAATCATCTCAACCCCAGGATATCGCTGCAGGAGTTCCTCAGGTCAGTGTCCTGGGCCCAACCATCTTCAGCTGCTTCATCAATGGCCTTCCGTCCATCATAAGGGCAGATATGGGGATGGTCAATGATGATTGCACAATGTTCAGTTCCAATCACAACGTCAGAAAATGAAGCAGTCTATGCGAGCATGGAGCAAGACCTGGACAACATTCACCAACAAGTGAGTATAACAACCTCCCCTTGATATTCAACAGCATTACTGTTGTGTATGGAGAAAGAGTCAGACTGAACACTGTGAGCTCAAAGTAAAGTGTGACCGTAGACTTTTATTGCAGGTCTCCAGAATGTCTCTCCAAGTTGTGAAGCCTCCTTAAATACCTGTGCTCCCAAGGGATTATTGGATCCCTTGAGACTCCAGGGGAAGAGCCCTCTGGTGGCTGTACAGTGTAAATACAAGTCCACATATATAACAACACTCCCCCCCGCCCCCCGAAAAAGTCAATGTGTAACTATTTACAATGTGAGTCGATCTGGGGCCCTTCTTGCCCTGGTTGATCGTCATGGTGTGAAAACTGGTGTTGTTGAATCATTTGTTGGGCCCTCGTTGGGCTGCTGTGCTGCTGGCCTTGCTGGGCTGCCTGATGTGTTGGGCCTTGCTGGGATGCTGTGGATGATGGGTTCTGCTTCGTGGTCAAACGTGGTGCCAGTTGCCACTGGTGTGTATGTTGGAGGATCAAAAAAGGTAGGGTCCAAGGTGGGTTGCTCAGGATAGTCCGTGAATCTGAGTTTGATTTGGTCCAAGTGTTTCCGGTGAATGAGTCCATTTGAAAGTTTGACCCGAGACACCTGTTCCCCTCTTTGGCCACGACAGTGCTGGGAAGTCACTTGGGACCTTGTCCATAATTTAATACAAATACAGGAGCATTGATTTCAATCTCGCGTGACACATTTGCGCTATCATAGTATGCACTTTGTTGAAGCTGCCTGTTCTCTACCTGTTCATGTAGATTAGGGTGAACGAACGAGAGCCTTGTCTTAAGTGCTCTTTTCATGAGCAGTTCAGCAGGTGGGATCCCAGTGAGTGAGCGGGGTCTTATGCGGTAGCTAAGCAAGACTCGGGATAGGCGAGTCTGCAGTGAGCTTTCAGTTACCCTCTACAAGCCTGACCATTGGACGCTGGTTTAAACGGGCCAGATGTGACATGTTTGATCCTGTTACGGGTCATGAATTCTTTGAATTCAGCACTGGTAAAACATGGACCGTTGTCGCTCACCAGGACATCGGGTAAGCCATGGGTGGCAAACATGGCCCACAGGCTTTCAGCAGTGACAGCTGACGTGCGAGCCGACATTATCTCACATTCAATCCACGTGGAGTACGTGTCTACAACCACAAGGAACATTTTACCCAAGAACGGGCCTGCATAGTTGACGTGTATCCCAGACCACGGTTTGGAGGGCCAAGACTATAAACTTAGCGGCGCCTCCCTGGGTACATTGCTTAACTGCAAGCATGTATTACATCTGTGAATGCAGGACTCTTAAGTTCGCATCGATACCGGACCACCACACGTGGGATCTGGCTATCGCTTTCATCATTACGATGCCTGGGTGGATACTGTGGAGGTCATTGATGAAGGTGTCTCAGTCTGCCTGAATAGACATTTCATCTTTGCGCCACTGGAACAGCATTATCTCTTCCTGCATTTCCACTGGGACACTGGACCAGCTCCGGTGAAGCACACAAAATTTGACGAGAGATAATAAGGGGTCCTGGCTCGTCCAGGTTTTGATCTGCCGGGCAGTGATGAGTGATTACTCACTCTCAAATGCTTCCATAACCATGGCTAGATCTGCAGGCTGCGCCATTTCCACCCCCGTGGTGGGCAATGGCAGCCTACTGAGAGCATCGGCGCAGTTTTCTGTGCCTGGCCTGTGGCGGATGACGTAGCTGAATGCGGACAACATGAGTGCCCATCTCTGGATGCGTTGGTATTTATCCCTTTACTCTCGGAAAACAGGGATGTAAGTAGCTTATGGTCAGTTTCCAATTCGAATTTTAGCCCAACCGGGTATTGATGCATTTTTTTTACACCTTAGACACACGCTAACACTTCTTTTCCAATCAGGCTGCAGGCTCTCTCGGCCTTAGACAGACTCCTGGATATATAAGCAGCCGGTTGCAGTTTCCCGAAATCATTAGTTTGTTGCAATACACACCCAACGCCATATAATGATTCATCACATGCTAGTACCATACGCTTACATGGATCATACAACATAAGCAATTTGTTTGAGCATAACAATTTTCTTGCTTTTACAAAGGCATTTACTTGGCTTTTGCCCCAAACCCATTCGCCCCCTTTTTGTAGTAAGACATGTAGTGGTTCTAACAGTGTGCTGAAACCCAGTAAGAAGTTACCAAAGTAGTTCAAGAGTCCCAGAAACGACCGCCGCTCCATCACGTTCTGTGGCCTCGCTGCGTTCTCGATTGCCTCCGTCTTCGCGTTAGTGGGCCTGATGCCGTCCGCCACAATCCTCCTTCCCAAGAACTCCACTTCTGGCGCCAGGAAAACTCACTTCGAGCATTTTAACCTGAGCCCCACGTGCGTGATTGAGTCGATTAAAAATCTCCTCCATGTTCTGCAGATGCTCGACTGTGTTCCGACCTGTGACCAAGATGTCGTCCTGGAAGACCACGATGTGCGGGACCGACTTCAGTAAACTTTCCATGTTTCTCTGGAATATCGCCGCCGCTGATCGGATTCCAAACGGGCATCTGTTATAAACAAAAAAACCTTTGTGCGTGTTGATGCAGGTGAGGGCCTTCGATGATTCCTCCAGTTCCTGCGTCATGTAGGCTGAAGTCAGATCCAGCTTCGTGAACGTCTTTCCTCCCGCCAGCGTTGCAAAGAGGTCGTCGGCCTTTGGTAGTGGGTATTGGTCCTGCAGGGAGAAACGATTGATAGTTACCTTGTAATCGCCACAGATTCTGACGGTGCCATCTCCCTTGAGGACTGGGACAATAGGACTGGTCCACTCGCTGAACTTGATCGGTGAATTGATGCCCTCTCTTTGCAGCTGGTCTAGCTCGATCGCTACCCTTTCTCTCATCATGTACGGTACTGCTCGCGCCTTGTGATGGATAGGTCGCGCCCCTGGAATTAGGTGGATCTGCACTTTTACTCCTTGGAATTTCCCGATGCCTGGTTCGAACAGCGAAGGAAATTTGTTTAAGACCTGGGCACACGAAGAGTCATCAGCGGGCGATAGCGCTCGGACGTCGTCCCAGTTCCAGCGTATCTTTGCCAGCCAGCTCCTGCCGAGCAGCGTGGGACCATCGCTCGGTACCACCCAGAGTGGTAGCTTGTGCACTGCTCCATCGTATGAGACCTTTACGGTAGCACTGCCGATTACAGGAATCAGTTATTTTGTGTAAGTTCTTAGTTTCGTGCAAACTGGAGTTAAGACTGGCCTTGAGGCCTTGTTGCACCACAACCTTTTGAAAGTCTTTTTGCCCATGATGGACTGGCTCATGTCCATGTCCAGCTCCATTGACACTGGGAGTCCATTTATTTTAACATTCAGCATTATCGGGGGAAATTCATGGTGAATGTGTGTACCCCATGTACCTCTGCCTCCTCTATGCAAGGCTCTGGTTTGTCGTGATTCTCCGTGGATCTGTCCTCCTCTGCAACATGATGATTTGCAGGTTTAACAGGCTTGGCAGCTCGCCTGCACACTCATTGGAGGTGTCCCTTGTTCTACAGCCCTTGCAAATGTACTCTTTGAATCGGCATGAATGGAAACGATGATCACCCCCCACAGCGCCAACAAAGTGTTAATGACCTTGCATTCATCACCCTTGATGGTGGACTCTGAGTTATCTGCAGACGTGCAACTGCAGGTATGTGTGACCTGCCCTGTACGTTATGATTCGAAAACAACATCACTTTGTTCACAGTACTTGTAGCAGCACTTGTGTGCTGAGAGATTTGCTTAGTATTGTCACTGGTGGCAATGAATGCCTGGGCTATCGCTATGGTCTTCCTCAAGTTTGTGGTTTCTACAGTCAAAAGTTTGCAAAGTATGGTTTCGTGGCCAATGCCAAGTACGAAAAAGTCTCTGAGCATGTGCTCCAAATGTCCTTCAAATTCGCAATGTCCTGCAAGGTGTCTTAGCTCGGCGACATAACTTGCCACTTCCTGGTCATCAGACCTTTTGTAGGTGTAGAACCGGTACCTTGCCATCAGAATGCTTTCCTTCGGGCTCAAATGCTCTCGGGCCAGTGTGCACAAATCATCGTACAATTTCTCCGTGGGTTTTGCCGGATTGAGCAGATTCTTCATGGGGCCATACGTTGGTGCCCCACAGACGGTGAGGAGGATCGCCATTCATTTGGCAGCGCTCTCTTCCCCATCTAGCTTGTTGGCCACGAAGTATTGGTCGAGTCACTCCACAAAAGTTTCCCAATCATCCCCCTCCCAAAATTTCTCCAGGATGCCCAGTGTTCTCTGCATCTTTGGATTCGCTATCTGTATCTCGTCGCCAGTTGTTGTGTATAGAGAAAGAATTAGACTGAACACTGTGAGCTCAAAGTAAAGTGTGACCTTAATCTTTTATTGCAGGTCTCCAGAGTGTCTCTCCAACCTGTGAAGCCTCCTTAAATACCTGTGCTCCCAAGGGATTTTGGGATCCCTTGGGACTCCAGGGCAAGAACCCTCTGGTGGCTGTACAGAGTAAATACAAGTCCACATATATAACAATTACCATTGCTGAATCCCCCACCATCAACATCCTGGGATGTCACTATTGATCAGAAACGTAACTGGACCAGCTATATAAATACTGTGACAACAAGAGCAAGTCAGCGGCTGGTATTCGGCGGCGAGTGTTTCACCTCCTGACTCCCCAAAGCCTTTCCACCATCTACAAGGCACAAGTCAGGAGTATGATGGCATACGCTCCACTTGTATGGATGAGTGCAGCTCCAACAACACTGAAGAAGCTCGATAGCATATCCAGGCCAAAGCAGCCCGCTTGATTGGCACCTCATCCATCACCTTCAACATTCACTCCCTCCACCACCGGCGCACTGTGGCTGCAGTTGGTACCATCTACATGATACACTGAAGAAACTCGCCAAGGCTTCTTCGGCAGCACCTCCCAAACCCGCGACCTCTCGCACCTAGATAGACAAGGGCAGCAGGCGCATGGGAACGCCATCACCTGCAAGTTCCCTTCCAAGTTACACATAATCCTGACTTGGAAATATATCGCTGTTCCTTCATCGTCGCTGGGTCAAAATCCTTGAACTCCCTCCCTAGCAGCACAGTGGGAGTTCCTTCACTACAAGGACTGCATCAGTTCATGAAGGCAACTCACCACTACCTTCTGATGGGCAATAAATGCAGGTGACACCCACATCCCGGAATGAATCATTTTTTTAAAGTACTATATTTTGAAGCAAAAAAGAGATCGGAAATCCAACCTAAACAGCAAAACATTCAATGAAATAACAACAACTTGTATTTGTATTTATATAGCTCTTTTAACATCGTAAAAAATCCCAAGGCACTTCACAGGAGCATTATGAAACAAAATTTGACAACGAACCACATAAGGAGATATTATGGCAGATGATCAAAAGCTTGGTCAAAGAGGCAGATTTAAAGGAGGAAAGATTAAAGAGATGGAGAGGTTTTGGGAGGGAATTCCAAAACTTAGGGCCTTGCCAACTGAAGGCACAGCCACCAGTGGTGGAGTGATTGAAATTGGGGATGCGCAAGAGGCCAGAATTAGAGGAGCGCAGATATCTCGGGAGGTTGAAGGAGATTACAGAGATAGGGAGGGGTGAGGCCATAAAGGGATTTGAAAATAAGGATGAGAACTTTAAAATCGAGGCATTGCTTAACCGGGAGCCAATGTAGGTCAGCGAGAACAAGAGTGATGGGTGAACGGGACTTGTTGCAAATTAGGATATGGGCAGCAGAGTTTTGGATGATCTCAAGTTTACAGAGGAACAGAGCGATCTAGGGATACAGATACACAGATTTTTTAAAGTTGGATTGCAGGTGGAAAATGTTAGAAATTATACAAACAGGATTCTGGGCATAGGGCATTGAATAAACAAATGAGGTGATGATGAACTTGTAAAAGATGTTTCTACTGGTCAGTGCCTTGGTAAGAAGGAGACATAAATCTAAGTTCAGAACTAGAAGAGGGGATTAGAATAAATGTTTTTATGCAAAGTATTATTACAATATGCAAATAGTTATTGCAAATAGCTATTGTGACTAAGACAATTACAGCATTTGAGAGGTAATTAGACAAACACTTGAAGAGAAAAAATATTAAGGCGTGTGGGGAAGGAGCAGGAAAGTGGAATTGCAGTGGATAGCTCTGATGTGGTGAGGTCCAGTGAGCTGAATGGCCTCCTTTGATTCGCACATATTTGCTCATTTAGCACCATATAGCACCCATATAACCGCCGAGATTCAGTTTATTGCCCATTTTTGATGAGAAATGGAAACTACTGCCCGATTATCGTCCATTTATCACCGGCCGAACTTTTGGCATACAGGAATGAGCTGAATGCCCGGCCTATTTTTTTAAAATAAAATCTGACGTCATCACTCATGCAAGGCCCAGAATACTGTTTATAATGGAAACTAACGCCAAATGTCGCCCAGATTATTGCCGAGTGCTACATTCGGCATTTTGCCCATATTGCGCCCAAATGATTGCTCAACCAAAAAGACGCTCAAGAAAAGCTACACTCACCTGACCTTAACCCAGCAGTATAGACGCCATTTTGTAATTCAGAGGAAGTTTAATAAAAGGCTGCTTCAAATTGATGGGAACACTGAAGTAATTCGTGAGTGATTTTAAGGGTGTTTTAGAATCTTGCCACTCATTTAATCACATTGAGTTCATTTTGTGTTTGTTGAGGACAATTTAAGAATTTTGAAGATACATTAGGGCATTTATAGTGATTTATAGCAATGGGGCCTATAAATTCTCAACCAGTATTGATGACTACTCACATGCTGCAGACTAGAGATGGGAGAAGGTTCATTGCAGAGCATTATGTGCCCAATCGAAGAGGTGGCAGACTGCTGAGGAGGAGGAGATGTTACACCCAATGTGTTTACAGGGATAAGCAATCATACCTGGACTTGTCCGATAACATGTGCATTGGAAGGCTGCGCTCCCGAAAGGTGGTCATCAGTGAGATATACCAGCTAATTAAGGGAGATCTGCAGCCTACCAGCACCATCAAGATCGCACTGTCCATTAAGGATAAGGTTATTGCGGCACTTTCCTTCCATGCACTGGGCTCCTTTCAGGCCTCAGCTGGCAACATTTGCGGTACACACATTGATGCATTTGACAGGTGACTGAAGCCCTTTACGCACGCAGGATGGACTTTGTAAACTTCCCTATGACTGTGGAGGCACAGAGTGAGAGGGCTTTGGGGTTCTCGAGAAAGCAAACTTCCCCAAGGTGCAGGGAGCAATAGACTATACGCACATTGCCCTGCGAGCACCTTTATAGCATGCAGAGGTTTACCGTAACCGAAAGGGATTTCACTCCCTGAATGTGCAGTTCGTTGCCGACCACAAGCAAATAATCCTGGCGAGAAAATGGAAATTTTCCAGGGAGCATCCATGATGCGCACATTTTGCATGTGAGCACTGTCTCTGACTTGTTTAAGAGTCAGCACAAAGTCACGGTTGGGATGCTGGGGGATAAAGGATGTGGCCTTGCCAGCTGGCTCATGACCCTCCCCTGTGAAAGACTCAGACAGAAGCCGAGAAGCACTACAATGAAAGCCATATAGCCACACGCAATATCGTTGAAAAGACTATTGGAGTGCTTCAAATGCCTGGACCACTCAGGAGGCAACCTACAATACCACCCTGACCAGGTCACTGAGTTCATTGTGGTGTGCTGCATGTTGCATAACCTAGCTATCAGGAGAGGACAACAATTGCCAGATGGGACTGCCGGTCCACCTCAGGAGAGAGGGGAAGCGGAAGAGGAGGAGGATGATGAGAACCTCGGGGAGGACAATCAGCCTGGCGATGAACCCATGCCCCCCACACACCACTGGAAAAGCCCTGTGGCAGTTACGCAGCTGCAAGACTGTTGCATCAGCATCATCATCATCGTAGGCAGTCCCTTGGAATCGAGGAAGACTTGCTTCCACTCTAAATATGAGTCCTCGGTAGGGGAGCGTCAGCAGCTCATAAATGAACGCTTTGCATGAAGTTACGTTGGTGACAGTTGCAGTTGCGTTACGTTTCATCCTCGCCTGGCCTGGCCTGGCCATTGTTTGCAACCCTTGTATTGATGTTTAACCTTATGTTATTAGAAGACACTGCACGACAATTGTAAAGTTCAATAAAAAATTGTAAATAATTTAACAATTGATGTAATAAAAATTAAACAACCTATAACACCCATCTCCCGTCCACCCCTAACAGTCAACAACATTTTTCACCGAACAATAATTTTTCAATAATAATAACAGTAAAAAAACATCCTCTCACAACCCCGAACATTCAACAAATATTTAATAACAATAAGAACAACAGTCAATAATTTTAATTAAAATAGATTAAGGCCCAAGTTCCCCCCCCCCCCCCCCACCTGCGGCCACACTTCCCTCCTCTACCTCTACCTCCCTCATCATAACCCCCCCTTTCCCACTTACGCTCCCCTTTCTAGTAATGGGGCCAAGTCGTCTTGTAGCAGGGCACCTCGAGTTCTGCTGCTGTGGTGCAGGGGGGGTGGAGGTGACGTTAGCAGATTCAATTCAGAGGGCCCAGGAGAAGACATTTCTGAAGAAACATCTTCTAAGTCAGAAGCAACTGCATCTTCCTGACTCGCATCTGTCGACGTTGTTGGTGGTAGGGCATCTTGGGGTGCAGTGCCATATCACAAAACCATCGCCTGCAACATGGCATCAATGGAGTCAGCCGTTTGCCGCATTGCTGCAACCATCTGCCCCATGTCTTCCAAGATTTGCGCAGATAGTGTAGCAATGTTGCTGATCAACCCACCAATCGCTTGGAGGAGCTCTCGACCAATGGCGACACTCGCCCTCGACAGAGACACCATGTCCTGGTTCACATCTGCCTGTCGCTGCTCGTGCCTACCTCGCCAACCCAACCTCCGCGGGGTGCCCTGCTGCAAGCCGCTTGCCCCCGCTACTTCATTCGTTGAGGATTACATGGCCGCAGGTACTGCAGATTCCTCGACCAGCCCATCATCCTCCTCCTCGGTTGTATCTTCTTCCCCCGTGGTCACCATGACCTGCAGCAATTGGGGTGATGCTGCAGGGGTCTCCCGTTGCCCTGGGGAGTCTGGGTAGCTGGAAAACATAATTGAGGTTAGTAGAAGAGAAGGGAAGACATGAGAATGATAGCGCTGTGCAGGCATATGTACAAGGAGCAACACCACTGCAATAAATATGAACGAGAGAGGTTACGTATAATTAACATGAGAGTACAGAAGAGTACAGAAGCTGCATGCATAACATTACATCATTCATATATTATAATCAAATGGCAATAAATTACTTTAAATTACCACTGGTTTACACATTACTCACGTGCCGCAACAACAGGATTTGCACCACCATAGGTGGCAGAATGATTATGCGCCCCTACAAGGGCTGAGGCACACTCCTCCAGGTCGGTTAACTGAAAAAGATTCGCAGGCCCTCCTCCCATCTGCCTTTGCTCCGCCCAATTCTTAGCTATCTTCTTCTGCAAACGTGACAAGAGCATGGCATAAGCTAATTGCCTAGGTACTATTACGGAAACACACAGATATTGTAATCCACAATTAGTTATCGCACATGCTATTCATTGTTAATGTTATATGCTCATACGGTTTGTATGCAATTGATGCATGGTTATAACATTTACGTTCAGAGAAGAAATTTAATATGATCATGATTAGGAACTAATGCGTGACATCAACCCATTACGTACAATCCCCAGGAAAGGCCCCATCCACGGATTATGCCATTTGCCGCCTGAGGGGAGGGAGCCGGGTTATTGCAATTGATGGAGGTCCCCGAGGGGTGGCGGGGAATCAGGACTGCTGGTGAGTTCGGCAGTGACCGGACCATGAGGGGAGGGGGCTCCGTGTCCCTGGGCTGTGTTCAGAGACCTCCGTGTGGCCGGAGCTAATGTCCCAAGTGTCCCAGGGCAGACTGTGAGCCAGAGTAGATCTCCCTTAGTCCAGGCTGGGTCACTGTGTGACTGACAGGAGCCGGAGAGACTCACAGTCTGGGCAAAGCTGATCGGCCCCCTCGGCGCTCAATCGTGCCCCCATCCACCAACCTAACCAAAAAGGAGACAGTGCCCAAATTAAAGAGTTTCTCACAGCACACAAGCATTGATATAATTTAATAATTCTCCTTCTAAACCAAAATTGTAGAAATGCCGAGTGTTTGCGGTCTGTTTCCAGTCATTCTTTTGGCCCCAATTTTCAATCAAAGCGTTTAAAAAATAATACTGTAGATTCAGTTTAAGGCATCTTAGCAAGAATACGAATGTACATTTGCATGGAATGTTAGAGTGCTGGGCCCTGCCCTCCCAGGGTTAGGCCCTGCCCTCCCAGGGTTAGGGTCCTGGGCCCTGCCCTCCCAGGGTTAGAGTCCTGAGCACTGCCCCCCTAGGGTTAGAGTCCTGGACCTTGCCCTCCAAGGGTTAGAGTCCTGGACCTTGCCCTCCCAGGGTTAGGGTCCTGGGCCCTGCCCTCCCAGGGTTAGAGTCCTGGACCTTGCCCTCCCAGGGTTAGGGTGCTGGGCCCTGCCCTCCCAGGGTTAGAGTCCTGGGCCCTGCCCTCCCAGGGTTAGGGTCTAAGGCCCTGCCCTCCCAGGGTTAGAGTCCTGGACCTTGCCCTCCCAGGGTTAGGGTCCTGGGCCCTGCCCTCCCAGGGTTAGAGTCCTGGGCACTGCCCTCCTAGGGTTAGAGTCCTGGACCTTGCCCTCCCAGGGTTAGGGTCCTGGGCCCTGCCCTCCCAGGGTTAGGGTCTAAGGCCCTGCCCTCCCAGGGTTAGAGTCCTGGACCTTGCCCTCCCAGGGTTAGGGTCTAAGGCCCTGCCCTCCCAGGGTTAGGGTCCTAGGCCCTGCCCTCCCAGGGTTAGAGTCCTGGGCCCTGCCCTCCCAGGGTTAGAGTCCTGGGCCCTGCCCTCCCAGGGTTAGAGTCCTGGGCCCTGCCCTCCCAGGGTTAGAGTCCTGGGCCCTGCCCTCCCAGGGTTAGAGTCCTGGGCCCTGCCCTCCCAGGGTTAGAGTCCTGGGCCCTGCCCTCCCAGGGTTAGGGTCTAAGGCCCTGCCCTCCCAGGGTTAGAGTCCTGGGCCCTGCCCTCCCAGGGTTAGAGTCCTGGGCCCTGCCCTCCCAGGGTTAGAGTCCTGGGCCCTGCCCTCCCAGGGTTAGAGTCCTGGGCCCTGCCCTCCCAGGGTTAGGGTCTAAGGCCCTGCCCTCCCAGGGTTAGGGTCCTAGGCCCTGCCCTCCCAGGGTTAGGGTCCTAGGCCCTGCCCTCCCAGGGTTAGAGTCCTGGGCCCTGCCCTCCCAGGGTTAGAGTCCTGGGCCCTGCCCTCCCAGGGTTAGAGTCCTGGGCCCTGCCCTCCCAGGGTTAGAGTCCTGGGCCCTGCCCTCCCAGTGTTAGGGTCTTAGGCCCTGCCCTCCCAGGGTTAGAGTCCTGGGCCCTGCCCTCCCAGGGTTAGGGTCCTAGGCCCTGCCCTCCCAGGGTTAGAGTCCTGGGTCCTGCCCTCCCAGGGTTAGAATCCTGGGCCCTGCCCTCCCAGGGTTAGAGTCCTGGGCCCTGCCCTCCCAGGGTTAGAATCCTGGGCCCTGCCCTCCCAGGGTTAGAATCCTGGGCCCTGCCCGGCTAGGGTTAGAGTCCTGGGCCCTGTCCTCCCAGGGTTAGAGGCCTGGGCCCAGGCGATGCTGCCCAAGATTACCCAGCTTAATTACAATCAAGCAGATTTACATTCTGGTTAATGAGTCAGTGCATCATTACAATTATAAATGTAATAATTTAATACTTACTCTTGCAGATGCCACCAGACTGTTCCAGCACTTGCGGCACTGGTCTGGCTGTCAAACGTCGTGGGCTACCAAAGTTACCACTTTGGCAATGTCTGCCCATATTCGGGGGGGAGGTTTCCCGCGCCCACCCCGGGTTAATTGGCCCCACCGAGTCTTCACCTCGTGAACCAGAGCTTCGTTGGCTTAATCAGAAAAGGTTTCCGCCCTCCTTCTCCCTGCAACCTCCACAACATCACTCTCTCCTGACTCCTCATGTTCCATCTTCATTGTGTCGACACAACCTTCCTTTTCTCTTTCCCTCCCTGATGACCCCTGACCTCCCGAATCGCAGGAAAAGTTCTTTGCCTGAAAAAAAAATGTGCATGGGCAGCATGGCCATTGTTATGGATGCCGGCCTTGCACGAGTGAATAGATCGCTATCACCCATTTCATATAGCTAAGGCTATTGCCCAAATTAAAAAGGCTAAACTCGCAGTTTTAAAAATGGCCGATATTCTGGCAATCCTGAAAAATAAAACAACCACGAACGCCAGAAATATCGCCCATTTTGGGGCGTTAGCGATAATAATGGAAAGTCTAGCCCTATATGTCTATCTGTATAGCCATCACGCTAGAATTTTCAAGAATGTTTTTCTCATTATTTCATACAAGAAGCTTTGCAAAAATGGTAGCAAAACCCAGCATAACCCAGCCAATAATAGAATTCTGCTTGGTTCCAGAAAACCTGTTGTACTCTTGTATGGAATCTTCAATGGATTCTCTAGTGTTTCTTTCATTTAATCAATCAATGTTTACCAGGATCCCAGAATGAGACTGTACATGGAGTACATGGCAATAACTGGAGAATGGATTTTTAGTGGAGTAGGTGGTAAGAGGGAAAATACTGACCATAACGTGGCACTGGCAGCAATCCTGAGATTACCACTTTTGAGGTCCTACATTTTAATTTAGCTCCTAGCTCCCTCACTACGTGTGCGGGAAGTGCATCCACCTGCAGATCCTGACGGACCACATTGCGGCACTGGAGCTGCGGGTGGATGAACTCTGGAGCATCCATGATGCTGAGAATGACATGAATAGCACATTTAGTGAGTTGGTCTCACCGCAGGTAAAGAGTACACAGCCAGATAGTAAATGGGTGACCAACAGGAAGAGCAGTGCAAGGAAGGTAGTGCATGGGTCCCCTGCGGTCATCCCCCTGCAAAACAGATACACCGCTTTGGGTACTGTTAAGGGGGATGACTCATCAGGGGAGGGCAACAGCAGCCAAGTTCATGGCACCGCGGGTGGCTCTGCTGCACAGGAGGGCAGGAAAAAGAGCAGGAGAGCTATAGGACAGGGGATTCGATTGGAAGGGGAATAGATAGGCGTTTCTGCAGCCGCAACCGAGACTCCAGGATGGTATGTTGCCTCCCTGGTGCAAGGGTCAAGGATGTCTCGGAGCGGGTGCAGGACATTCTGAAAAGGGAGGGTGAACAGCCAGTTGTCGTGGTGCATATAGGTACCAATGATATAGGTAAAAAACGGAATGAGGTCCTACGAGACAAATTTAGGGAGCTAGGAGCTAAATTAAAAAGTAGGACCTCAAAAGTAGTAATCTCAGGATTGCTGCCAGTGCCACGTGCTAGTCAGAGTAGGAATCGCAGGATAGCTCAGCTGAATACGTGGCTTGAGGAGTGGTGCAAAAGGGAGAGATTCAAATTCCTGGGACATTGGAACCGGTTTTGGGGGAGGTGGGACTAGTACAAACCAGACGGTCTGCACCTGGGCAGGACTGGAACCAATGTCCTAGGGGGAGTGTTTGCTAGTGCTGTTGCGGAGGAGTTAAACTAATATGGCAGGAGGATGGGAACCTATGCAGGGAGACAGAAGCAAAAGATAGAAAGGAGAATAGTAAAAGTGGAGGGCAGAGAAACGCAAGGCAAAAAACAAAAAGGGCCTCATTACAGCAAAATTCTAAAGGGGCAAAGTGTGTTAAAAAGACAAGCCTGAAGGCTCTGTGCCTCAATGCGAGGAGTATTTGGAATAAGGTGGATGAATTAACTGCACAGATAGCTGTTAACGGATACGATGTGATTGGCATCACGGAAACATGACTCTAGGGGTTCCAAGACTGGGAACTGAACATCCAGGGGTATTCAACATTTAGGAAAGATAGACAGAAAGGAAAAGGCAGCAGGATGGCGTTGCTGGTTAAAGATGAAATCAATGCAATTGTAAGGAAGGACATTAGCTTGGATGATGTGGAATCGGTATTGGTGGAGCTACATAATACCAAAGGGCAGAAAACGCTAGCGGGAGTTGTGTACAGGCCACCAAATAGTGATAGTGAGGTTGGGGACAGCATCAAACAAGAAATAAGGGAGGTGCGCAATAAAGGTACAGCAGTAATCATGGGCAACTTTAATCTACATATTGATTGGACTAACCTAACTAGTAGCAATGCGGTGGAGGAGGATTTTCTGGAGTGTATTCGGGAAGGTTTTCTAGACCAATATGTCGAGGAACCAACCAGAGAGCTGGCCATCCTAGACTGGGTGATGTGTAATGAGAAGGGACTAATTAGCAATCTTGTTGTGCGAGGTCCCTTGGGGAAGAGCGACCATAATATGGTAGAATTCCTGATTAAGATGGAGAGTGACAAAGTTAATTCGGAAACTAGGGTCCTGAACTTAAGGAAAGATAACTTCGACGGTATGAGGCGTGAAATGGCTAGAATAGACTGGCAAAGGATATTTAAACGGTTGACGGTGGATAAGCAATGGCAAACATTTAAAGATTACATGGATGAACTTCAGCAATTGTACATCCCTGTCTGGAGTAAAAATAAAATGGGGAAGGTGACTCAACCATGGCTAACAAGGGAAAATAAGGATAGTGTTAAAGCCAAGGAAGAGGCATATAAATTGGCTAAAAAAAGCAACAAACCTGAGGACTGGGAGAAATTTAGAATTCAACAGAGGAGGACAAAGGATTTAATTAAGAGGGGGAAAATAGAATACGAGAGGAAGCTAGCAGGAAACATAAAAACTGACTGCAAAAGCTTCTTTAAATATGTGAAGAGAAAAAGATTAGTGAAGACAAACGTAGGTCCCTTGTTGTCGGATTCAGGTGAATTTATAATGGGGAACAAAGAAATGGCAGACCAATTGAACCAATACTTCTGTCTTCACAAAGGAAGACACAAATAACCTTCCGAATGTCACTCGGGGACAGTGGGTCTAGTGAGAAGGAGTAACTGAAGGATATCCTCATTAGGCGGGAAATTGTGTGAGGGAAATTGATGGGATTGAAGGCCGATAAATCCCCGGGGCCTGTTAGTCTGCATCCCAGAGTACTTAAGGAAGTGGCCCTAGAAATAGTGGATAATTGGTGATAATTTTCCAACAGTCTATCGACTCTGGATCAGTTCCTATGGACTGGAGAGTAGCTAATGTAACACCACTTTTTAAAAAAGGAGGGAGAGAGAAAACGGGTAATTATAGACTGGTTAGCCTAACATCAGTGGTGGGGAAAATGTTGGAATCAATCATTAAGGATGAAACCGCAGCGCATTTGGAAAGCAGTGACAGGATCGGACCAAGTCAGCATGGATTTATGAAAGGGAAATCATGCTTGACAAATCTTCTGGAATTTTTTGAGGATGTAACTCGCAGAGTGGATAAGGGAGAACCAGTGGATGTGGTGTATTTGGACTTTCAAAAGGCTTTTGACAAGGTCCTGCACAAGAGATTGGTGTGCAAAATCAAAGTGCATGGTATTGGGGGGTAATGTACTGACGTGGATAGAGAACTGGTTGGCAGACAGGAAGCAGAGAGTCGGGATAAACGGGTCCTTTTCAGAATGGCAGGCAGTGACTAGTGGAGTGCCGCAGGGCTCAGTGCTGGGACTCCAGCTCTTTTCAATATACATTAACGATTTAGATGAAGGAATTGAGTGTAATATCTCCAAGTTTGTGCATGACACTAAACTGGGTGGCGGTGTGAGCTGTGAGGAGGATGCTAAGAGGCTGCAGAGTGACTTGGATAGGTTAGGTGAGTGGCAAATGCATGGCAGATGCAGTATAATGTGGATAAATGTGAGGTTATCCATTTTGGGGGCAAAAGCACCAGGCAGAATATTATCTGAATGGCAGCGGATTAGGAAAAGGGGAGGTGCAACGAGACCTGGGTGTCATGGTTCATCAATCACTGAAAGTGGGCATGCAGGTACAGCAGGCGGTAAAGAAGGCAAATGGTATGTTGGCCTTCATAGCTTGGGGATTTGAGTATAGGAGCAGGGAGGTCTTACTGCAGTTGTACAGGGCCTTAGTGAGGCTTCACCTGGAATATTGTGTTCAGTTTTGGTCTCCTAATCAGAGGAAGGACGTTCTTGCTATTGAGGGAGTGCAGCGAAGGTTCACCAGACTGATTCCCGGGATGGCAGGACTGTCATATGATGAGAGACTGGATCAACTGGGCCTTTATTCACTGCAGTTTAGACGGATGAGAGGGGATCTCATCGAAACATATAAGATTCTGACGGGACTGGACAGGTTAGATGCGGGAAGAAACTTCCCAATGTTGGGGAAGTCCAGAACCAGGGGACATAGCCTTAGGATAAGCGGTAGGCCATTTAGGACTGAGATGAGGAGAAACTTCTTCACTCAGAGAGTTGTTAACCTGTGGAATTCCCTGCCACAGAGAGTTATTGATGCCAGTTCATTGGATATATTTAAGAGGGAGTTAGATATGACCCTTATGGCTAAGGTGATCAAGGGGTATGGAGAAAAAGCAGTAAAGGGGTACTGAGGGAATGATCAGCCATGGTCTTATTGAATGGCGGTGCAGGCTCGAAGGGCCGAATGGCCTATTCCTGCACCTATTTTCTATGTTTCTATGCTTCCCCACCATTCACAATTAGTGCTGCAGAGGTCAATATTTGCAGAGTCTTTCTATGGGCCTCTGCTCCGATCACCCGATGACATCAGCGCAAGGCCCAATTGATTTTGGTGGTCACTCTACTAAGTATCTCATTCAAATGATACTGTCAGTTCCAATACTGCAATTGGCTTTTAACAGTCTGTTGAGCTGGGCAGGCAGTATTAGAGATAAGCTCAAGTTCCTCTGGTAGGGTTTGAACTCATGGATAGTCTTCTGGTCCAGAAATGAAAACACTGTGAAGAACATTGTATTTATAATAAACCTTTATAGGGCAGACTTTCCACTTCACATCACCCAGCTAAGGCCCATCTATGGCCCAAAACGGACCTTTATCGGCCATTTTGACTAAAAAGTGGAAACTAGGCCAGAAATATCGCTGGAAAAATAGGCCCCCAAGTTTCGGCTCACTTCGCCGAACTGATCGCCAAAGTGATCGCCGACACAAGGCCCATCCCAACTTTCGGCACATCGCCGGCACAAGGCCGGTCTGATTTAAGGCCGAAAACATCGCTGTGAAATAGTTGCTTTTTCCGGGCCTTACAGAAGGGACTGGGCACTATGGGCGCCATTTTGAAGATCGGAGGAAGTGAGGGAGACATCCAAAACAAACGAGCTAGATAGTTGTGAGTTATTTAAAGAGTTATTTATGGATCTAGCAACTCATTTTTTAACTAGATTTAAATATAATGATAGTAGCCACATTACAAATTGACAGGATCATTGGTCCAGAACTGGCTTTCTTTCCATTAAAAAATATTTGTTTGAACTGTCTACCTCTGTTCATGCGACAAACAGAAATTTCAGTTGGCTTGTTTTTAGTGAACAATCTATGAGAACATAAATGGAATTCAATGTGTATAAATGTTTTATTATTATGCTTGTGAAGAATTCACTTTATCGGTCACTGTCAGGTCAGGCAAAATTACAACTTATTTTATAAGGCATTTGAGATAATCTTTTTGGCATGATTGTGCCAATTATTTGTCAGTTTTCTAGCCTTTGATATTGGCGAATGTTGTAGCAATTAAAGGTGTGATAGCTGGAGGAGCTGATTAATGGCACGCTTAATTGATTATCTGGTGACTATGTATACACTATGTATAAACCCACATAGTGTATCAATTTACTAATTAATTATACATACCAAAAGTGATCAGCTGAAGAAAAATGTCACCTGCCCTTGTCAAAGTGTTTTACAATAATGTACTTTCTCCCAACTCCCCTGCACATGCCAGAATAATTTGTAATGCTGGCAAAGCTGAGGAATACTTAATATTGTGATAATCTATGCACTATTTCAAAGGTAACTATTTCAATTAATCTAAAAAATGTTGGCTAATTCAATAAAATGAAGGTATGAATTGATTTGACGTACCCTTTACAACACTGTTCATCTTTTTACTGATTAATTTCTTACTCTATCTCACCTGATTAATATTTAATTTCTTGCCATGTTTTAATTGCCTGCAGATCTTCACTCTAAGCTCTCATTTAGTATATCTACCTCATAAAATGCACCAATATATTATGAAAGCTAATAAAATTCTTCCACTGTTTTGTGACTAAGGGCTAGACTTTCCCTAAAGCCCCCTACCTCCCGATTGCTGCCCAAAAAGACCGCGAAGATTCTTCAAATAACGCTGGCAAAAAATTCCATAAAAAAGGGAAAAAATACCGCCCGGCCAGAAAATAGATCTTACACGAAGATTCTCGACGGTTTCTCAGCGGTTAAAGGCGAAACTAGGTAAAATGGGCGGTTCTTACCGGAATGGACTGATACCCACCCTCATGTATGGCTCAGAGACATGGACCATATACAGTAGAAGCCTCAAATCGCTGGAGAAATACCACCAACGATATCTCCGCAAGATCCTGCAAATCCCCTGGGAGGACAGACGCACCAACGTTAGCATCCTCGATCAGGCCAACATCCCCAGCATCGAAGCACTGACCACATTCGACCAGCTCCGTTGGGCGGGCCACATTGTTCTCATGCCTGACACAAGACTCCCAATGCAAGTACTCTACTCGGAACTCCTACACGGCAAGCGAGCCTCAGGTGGGCAGAGGAAACGTTTCAAGAATCCCCTCAAAGCTTCCTTGATAAAATGCAACATCCCCACTGACACCTTGGAGTCCCTGGCCAAAGACCGCCCTAAGTGGAGGAAGAGCATCCGGGAGGTCGCTGAGCAACTTGAGTCTCATCACCGAGAACATGCAGAAAGCAAACGCAGGCAGCGGAAGGAGCATGCGGCAAACCAGACTCCCACCCATCCTTTCCTTCAACAACTGTCTGCCCCACCTGTGACAAAGACTGTAATTCCTGTATTGGACTGTTCAGTCACCTAAGAACTCACTTTTAGAGTGGACGCAAGTCTTCCTTGATTTCGAGGGACTGCCTATGATGATGATAGTGATGATGGACGGTAAGTACTCAAAATTTAGACTGAGGCTGCGGTTGGGCCTAAGGAGCGGGGAAAACTCAAAAAATATTTTTTCAATTAAACAAAAAATAAAAAGTTAGAAAACATTTTCAAGACCCTTTTTAATGTAATCATCGTTATAGAATTTTAAAAATAATTTTTAAAAGCCTTTAACTTACCTTTCTTTGCAGGGTACTCACCTACCGCCCTGTTTCCGGCAGCTTTTCGTGGGCGGTTTCCTTGGCAGTGTGTATGGGTCCTCGTTGAGGCAAAACTTGGATCGTGTCGGTTTTCTCAGCGGTGCACACAAATGCACGTTGGACGGTTTGCTCCCTAGTGGTATTTTGAAAATGTCGGCAGAACTCTTTAAAAAATAAAGAGGAAACTTTTGGCAGGCGATTTTTCACCGAAAAAGAGCTGTACCGCCGAGAAAACTGCCGAAAATGAAGGGGAAAGTCTAGCCCTAGATTGGAAAGATAACTAAATGCAGCAAGGATGTTGCCCAATCTGCCAAAAATATTATAACTATATTACGATAACACTTCTTGTTAGTTTATCCCATTGAGTGCAATATTTTTTGTTGCATCATACCCGACCAAAAAAAAACATGGAGTAGCTAGATAATTAGATGAAGGAGAAAGGAATAGGTTATGCTGAAAGGGTGAGATGACTAACTTGATTGAGTTCTTTGAGGAGGTAACGAGGAGGGTCAATGAGGGCAGTGCATTTGATGTAGTTTACATGGATTTTAGCAAGGCTTTTGACAAGGTCCCATATGGTAAGCTGAGCAAAAAAGTAAAAGCCCATGGGATCCAAGGGAGAGTGGCAAACTGGATCCAAAATTGGCTCAGTGGCAGGAAGCAAAGGGTAATGGTTGAGGGGAGCTTTTGTGACTGGAAGGATGTTTCCAGTGGGGTTCCACAGGGCTCAATACTCATATATTAATGATTTAGACTTAAATGTAGAGGGCATGATAAAGAAATTTGCAGATGATACAAAAATTGGCTGTGTGGTTGACAGTGAGGAGGAATGCTCTAGACTGCAGGAAGATATCCATGAACTGATCCAGTTGGCAAATGTAATTCAATCGGAAAAGTGTGAGGTAATCCATTTCGGGAGGGGCAACAAGCCAAGGAAATGCATAATACATGGGAGGATACTGAGAGATGTGGAGGAACAGAGGGACCTTAGAGTATATGTCTACAGGTCCTTAAAGGTAGCAGGACAGGTCGATAAGGTAGTTAAAAAGGCATACAGAATGCTTTAGCCGAGGCATAGAATACAAGAGCAGGGAAGTTATGCGAGAGCTGTATATGACACTACTAAGGCCATAGCTTGAGTACTGTGTGCAGTTCTGGTCACCACATTCCAGGAAGGATGTGATTGCACTAGAAAGGGTGCACAGCAGATTTACGAGGATGTTGCCAGGTCTGGAAAACTTTAGCTATGAGGAAAGATTGGATAGGCTGGGGTTGTTTTCCTTGGAACAAAGGAGGTTGAGGGGAGATTTAATTGAGGTGCATAAAATTAAGAGCGGCCTAGATAGAGTTGATAGGAAGGACTTATTTCCCTAGCAGAGTGGTCAATAAACAGGGGGCATAGATTTAAAGTAGTTGGTGGAAGGATTAGAGGGGATCTGAGGAAATATTTCTTCATCCAGAGGGTGGTGGGAGTCTGGAACTCACTGCCTGAAAGGGTGGTAGAGGCAGAAACCTTCATCACATTTAAAAGGTACTTGGATGTGCACTTAAAGAGCGGTAACCTACAGGGCTACGGACCTAGTGCTGGAAGGTGGGATTAGACTGGGTAACTCTTTTTTGACCAGCACAGACACGATGGGCCAAATGGCCTCCTTCTGTGTCATAATTTTCTATGATTCTATGAAGTAGGGTGGGAGGAGGCTTATGTGGAACATAAATACTGGCATAGGCCAGTTGGGCCAAATGGCCTGTTTCTGTGGTGTAAATTCTATATAATTCTATGATTTTAAGTGTTCCTGCCAAGTGGGAAACGGGTGGTCGCAGGTCCAAGCCTATTATATACTCTGTCCGACTTTCCTCTCCAAAATCGGACGGGGTGTAAAACAATTGGCCGACCCACTGCCACCCATTACCCTCCCAGCAGGAACAGTTGAAGGCAACCCCCACAACCCGGATGGCTCAATTGGTCATGGTATTGTACAGTGTGAGCCGTACAAATCAGGCAGGATCAAAGGTCGGTTCACATCCGTGCTCCAAGTCAACACAACAGTAGGTGGACTAGATATAAGCTCAACACCCTAGCTAATACGAGTTTCTGTTCCTAATTGCTGTTTGGCAGCTCTATTTGGTAAGTGTGTAATGGGCATCAGGTGGGCACAAGATTGGCTTGGTTGTGATGTCCCAAATAGTTGAATGCTTTGCCTGCACTATTTGGCACACACAAGAAGAATGGTCACTTGGGTGAGATATCGGAAGCCAGTTGTCACCTGTGGAACCATGCTTGAGTTTGCAATTTCAGGAGAGGAGGTTAGAAAATTGCTGGTAGTAGGGGAGACAATAAATTGGATCACTTTAACAGTAATGTACAGATTCCTGTCATGGCTGAATCTGTTGCAGATTAATATTCTTGTCTCCAGTTGTCAGCTAGTCTTTGCTGGTAAGGCTCTCACTATCTGGGCCAAGATCTAATTTCCTGTCCACTACTGGTCCAATTGTTTTCATTGGAAGAACACACAAGGCTGTGTTATAAAGTGTTTTATTTGCTTGGCTCAACACCACTCTATTATGTCTCAGCATTTCAAGACTATTCAGGTCAAATGTGTAAACAAAGTAGTCCATGTAAGTTCAATCAACTTTATTATCACAGAATCATAGAGATTTCAACACAGAACGAGTCATTCCACCCATTTTGTCTGTGTTGGTGTTAGTTCCTCATCGGCGCTATCTACTTCCCTTCCCCTGCTCGCTCCGCATACTCTTTAATACTTTTCTTCTTTTAAGTGTTTACCTCTCTCATAAATGTTGTGATTGACTCAGCATTAGCAGTTATTTGTGTTAATGGGTCCATTGAGGGATTTGCATCATCACAAATACAGCAGCAGTTCAAGAAGAAGGCCCCACCAACACCTTCTGAGGATAACTAGAGCCGGGCAATAAATGTGGTCTTGTCAGCATCACCCACATCCTGAGAATAAATGTTTTCAAATCAAAAAGAAACAGTCGGGATCTTATTTTAGCTGTGTCTATGTAAAACTGGCACTATCTTCATGAAAAAGTGCTTGTCACAATTTGTTTTTGTTTGTGGAGGGGGAAGAGCTGAAGAGCAATGTGTAGCAGTTGTTGCAACAATGGCATCATACACAGCAGCATAGTGTTATTTGGTCACATGACGTACCTTATCGTGTTGTGTATTTGTAAAAATATTTTTGTAAGTTCCTTCAAAGACAAGAGCCCTGATTTTCTGAAAGTGACCAGAATGGGGTTCAGATATCACATGGTGTAAGTTTACCTTTGTTGATAGTTCAATGGGCAGACCACACTAAATTTCTCACCAGGTGTCTCTCCTACGTAAATATTGACGCATGAAAAGCTTGTCCAAAGAGCTTGGCCTGTAGTACTGGTGAGTGTAAAATCCAGCAAAGTGTCAGCTCGTAAAGGGTTATAGCTTGTCACTAAAGGGTATGTTGTAGCACTGGTAGTGAGCTAAATGTTACCGTGGAGGTGTGTGGGCATCGTGGTTCTCTATGATGCTAAACAGTTGGAGGACCTGCTGTAAGAAGAGGTGCACCAAAGGAAGGTGACCCTATTTGGGTTGAAAGTCACCTTCCAGTAGAGCACAGGTGCCAGATACATGGAGAGAGAGCATCACTAAGTCAATGCAGTCACAGACAGCCCTTGTACCTGGCTTAAAATGATAAAGACGTTTTCAGGTATCAGTAGGAAGCTGATTGCACATCTTGCTTTTGCACACATTTCATGTGGGGTACGACAAACATGGCACAATCTAAATTGGGAATTCCTGTAGCCTCTGGGAGGTACGATTTCAAGCATTGTGAACAACTATTGTCCTTTTACACTCTTTCATCATGCCAGAGTTGGACAACACATTTTTCTTACAAATCTCAAACAGCAAACAGATACTCAGGGTTCCAACCCGAAGCGCTTCTCTGCTAAGTGGACTTTCTCAGTGCAGTCAACAGCCATGGATTCAGAGGCTAGCCCAGGTCTCTGAAGAGTCACCCGCCCCTCCCGCACCCAGCACTTCTCCTTCAAAAGATGATGTCCGTGTGGACATTCCACCTTCACCGCTTTGCATTCAAGGGAACCCTGCCACCCAGTGAAAGCTCGGGTGAGGTGGCGGAATGTGAAGCATCTCCAGCAGCAACTTAGAGGCGATGGGTATTAGTGTGGGGAATAAAAAGAAGTTGTGTGAAGAACCCACAGCAGCAAATACATTACATTACATTTCTGAACACTATTACAGTGCAAAACCCGTAAGCGACTGCCACGGAAATGTCTCCGACAGCTCCATCCAGCTTCCCCAGCAGTAGCTGAAGTTCCCTCTTATTAAATGCCACTCCAAATGCTGCCTCGCAAATTGGACCACCCACAGTCGGTGGGTAGGTGCAGGAATCGGCGGCAGTCTGGCCGACAGAGACGAAAATTTACTGGAATTCTTTGAGGATATAACGAGCATGGTGGATAGAGATGTACCGATGGATGTGGTATATTTAGATTTCCAAAAGGCATTCGATAAGGTGCCACACAAAAGGTTACTGCAGAAGATAAAGGTACGCGGAGTCAGAGGAAATGTATTAGCATGGATAGAGAATTGGCTAACTAACAGAAAGCAGAGAGTCAAGATAAATGGGTCCTTTTCAGGTTGGCAATCGGTGGTTAGTGGTGTGTCACAGGGATCAGTTCTGGGACCACAACTGTTTACAATATACATAGATGACCTGGAAGAGGGGACAGAGTGTAGTGTAACAAAATTTGCAGATGACACAAAGATTAGTGGGAAAGCAGGTTATGTAGAGGACACAGAGAGGCTGCAAAGAGATTTAGATAGGTTAAGCGAATGGGCTAAGGTTTGGCAGATGGAATACAATGTCGGAAAATGTGAGATCATCCACCTTGGAAAAAAAAACAGTAAAAGGGAATATTATTTGAATGGGGAGAAATTACAACATGCTGTGGTGCATAGGGACCTGGGGGTCCTTGTGCATGAATCCCAAAAAGTTAGTTTGCAGGTGCAGCAGGTAATCAGGAAAGCGAATGGAATGTTGGCCTTCATTGCGAGAGGGATAGAGTACAAAAGCAGGGAGGTCCTGCTGCAACTGTATAGGGTATTGGTGAGGCCGCACCTGGAGTACTGCGTGCAGTTTTGGTCACCTTACTTAAGGAAGGATATACTAGCTTTGGAGGGGGTACAGATACGATTCATTAGGCTGATTCCGAAGATGATGGGGTTACCTTATGATGATAGATTGAATAGACTGGGTCTTTACTCGTTGGAGTTCAGAAGGATGAGGGGTGATCTTATAGAAACATTTAAAATAATGAAAGGGATAGACAAGATAGAGGCAGAGAGGTTGTTTCCACTGGTCGGGGAGACTAGAACTAGGGGGCACAGCCTCAAAATACGGGGGAGCCAATTTAAAACCCAGTTGAGAAGGAATTTCTTCTCCCAGAGGGTTGTGAATCTGTGGAATTCTCTGTCCAAGGAAGCAGTTGAGGTTAGCTCATTGAATGTATTCAAATCACAGATAGATAGATTTTTAACTAATAAGGGAATTAAGGGTTATGGGGAGCGGGCGGGTAAGTGGAGCTGAGTCCACGGCCAGATCAGCCATGATCTTGTTGAATGGCGGAGCAGGCTCGAGGGGCTAGATGGCCTACTCCTGTTCCTAATTCTTATGTTCTTAAAATGGCGACTGAATCTTTGTTGCACCATTTGCCCAATGTGTGAGGCTCCCGTCTGTTTCCGATAGCGGCTCCAGCCACCATGATAGATGTGTGCTAGAAAATTGGGACGGAAGTCAGCACAGCTACCTCCCGTTTGAGTTGGGTCACACTACCGCCCTAGTTTTAAGCAGAAACAGGGTGGCGGTGTCCCGAAAATCACCTCCTAGAGTTCGAATCATCACATTGCCTACTGCGCGACTGCACTGCCTTCATGGTATGGTTCACAGTATTAAAAAAAGACACATCACAATTAAAAACAGTGAAGACCACTCTAATTGTAACACAAATGCTGCTTCTCTTTTGGAGAGAATCATAAAATGTTTTCTTCATGTGATAACAGTTACATTTTGAATGATCACAAGCATAGTTTTCGGAAGTACCAAGTCTAACTGTTTATATCCTCGATAATGAGCACATTTCCTTCTATTGTAATATGTTGGGAGTTTCCAGAATTATATTTGTGGGTTTTTTTGTCTCTTTTCGGTGGGGGTGGGGGTTGTTGAAACAGAATTATTATATCTCCCATCACACCATTTATGCTGCTCAATATAAAATGATGATATTCAGGAAGAATTTTCCTTGCCATATGTTTATATAACATTTAAAGTATTTTGGCTTAGCACAGTCTTCACTCGGCACATCTGGGAAAACAAGGCTCTCGTTTCCGAATGTGAAGTGCATAATAAAACCTCACTGATTTTGACAGTGAAAATAAAATTACGTATATGGACCCACTGACTGCAGCTCATGATCAATAAAATATACAAATTTTTGCAACTATTTCTGCTGCTCTGTCTGCTAGAACACAGTATTGCGATTTCCTCTGTTGGCTCTGTGCAGGAACTTAGTTCATAATTCAAATTTAAATATGCTTGTGACACACTTTCCAGGAGTCACAGACAATTTTCAGATGTAGTGTGTGTGGAGCCATGCATTGCCAGTCAAGGGCTAGGAAAGGTTGTTCTTTTTAAAGTTATCTTTATTTTTTCTGTTTGCCTCACCCAAGCAAAATTATAATTTTGAGGACTGATGTCTCACCATGGATAAGAGTTTGCTTTAAATCATGACTGTTTTTTTCAAAATGCAATAAAATCTGCTGAGGAGCAGATGTAAGTTTAGCTTCTGTTTCAGCTTGCTTTTGCCACAATCCATTTCAACAAAAAGCATTTTCAGGCCCAGACCCACTGCCATGCGTCCAGTGCACGTCCGAACCAAGAGACCCGAGAATCGATGGAAATCGGTCTTCGGGCCTCATCAGCATACTTGGCACAAGCTGCGCGCATTGGTCACGCTTGCACAGCAAATACATCAATGTTGAGCCACCTACCTCACTGGCAGCTGCCAATTTTCCCCCTAAGGTGCCAATTGGGAGATCCCGCACAATCCGCTCTCCAGCTGCTGCCACTGGAAAACACCCTGCATGGGTCACGCAGCCAATTTAAAGGGATTGGGTATTTAGACCGCAAATGCGAGGGAACATTGGCAGCCACCCTCAGGTACATCACTGGAGGGGTGATTGGAGCAGACTATTGGCAAGGGGCAAGGCATAATCACAGCACCACAGAATTATTTTTTAAATTTCCACCTACCTGTCGCTGATGGCCATGAGGGTTGCTGAGGAATCCTAAACAGGTAAGGCCCGATCTTCAGAGATAGATTTCGAAAAGCGATTCTCAACCAGCCTTAGGCCTGTAATGTATTCAATGGGCCTAAGGCCTGTTTTAGGCGTCCATCTGGGACACCTGAAAAATGGACTCCACGAGTTTAGCACTGGGACCAAAGCCTGTTAAATTGTTATCCTTTATGCACGTTTTATGCCCGGAAAACAAACGCATTGCATACTAATTTCTACCCCAATGTGTAGAGTTTACACTCCAAGCTGGGGCCCGAGTTATTGGAATTGATATGAACTTTACTCTAAAAAAAAATACGTAAGGAATGCTGAAACCTAAATCAAGTGAAAATGTTTTTTTTTAAACAACGCAGAAAGTGCTGGAACTACACAGCAGATCATCAACATCTGAACAGAGAAAAAGGCGGGCTAACATTAATGGCCGTATTAGAACTGAAAGTGGTTGACAGTGAATTAAAGACGTAATATTTGTCACAGGCAACAAGTTCTGACGGAGGGTCACAGACCTGAACCATTAACGCTGTTTCTCTCCACAGATGCTGCCTGACCTGCTGAGATTTCCAGCATTTTCTGTTTTTATTTAATATTTGTCACACCTCTACTCAATGCATCATGTTGGAAACATTTCCCATCTCTATAACTTTGTGGTGTTATGGCTTTAAATGGCACCAAGATGCAGCTTGTAGACCTGTTTAGATTTAGGGATATTTTGGAATGGTCGTTGATAAACATCAGTTTATATTCAATGGGATTGGGAGAGTGGGCTGTAGCCAGACAGATTAAGAATGAGACACTGCTCTTATCAGTGATGTGATCACACAAGACAGAGATTAATTCTTTCTCTCCCCGTCATTACTCAGAATGTAACTCCTGTTAGTCAGTCCTTTTGTACCATTTATCTTGGAGCACAAAGGGTACCCCTAAATTTGAAGAAGCCTAATTAAGGTACCTTGACTGCTAATTAACAGTTGTTAAGTGGCATTTCTTTTCTATAGACCTTTTTTTTAAATCATGCTCTTTTATCTAGTGAACAGCTAAAATTGTGTTCATCGTAGATTGCAGAGAGATAAGTAAGTCTGTTCATATGACTTGGAGCCACAGAGTGTTAGCATCAAATCAGATAGACAGCTTCTTCAATATGAAAAGGCAGGCCTTTGTCTCCACTGCACTCACCTTCTCTTTACACTGATTTTGCAGAAATGTTTTGAGACATAGTAAAATCTCCACAGTAAGCCACTTCTATATAATACAGTTGATATGTTGCATGCTGTGTTAAACTCATTTAATTGCCTCTGTTCTGAATGCTTCCTATTTGTGTTCATTTGGGCAATTCAAGCAGATTGGTTAGGCACAGTTCATTGTGCGTCAAAATTGTTTCTTGGGTACTGATGGTCAGCCGACAAACCATCCTGTTTAGAGCATTTCACAAATCATTTCTACCCCATTTTTAAATGCTTTTACTTTTGTTGTATCTTTAGTTTGGATCATGGGAGACTAGTGTCTGAGCACCCTTTCACTCCACTTAATGCTGTTAAATCTGGTTCCTTTTCCTGGTGGCAGACTCACAGACCCAGTTTTTTGAGGCTCTGATAAACAGCTGCAGGCTCCAATTACACCAAGCAGCTGAAGGGGAATGGCATTGGCTGGAAATGTAAAGAGAGGCAAGTGGCACCAGAAGACCACTATAACATGCTCCCAGATTCGGCACTGGAATGTAAAAGCACCAAAACAGTTTTAACTGCCAGCCAATTTATTATTGAGCAGTTACTGCCAACAGCAAACCTGAAGTTGACCGGAGAAAGGTAGCGTGAACACATTGGTGCATAGAACACTCTAAAAGTAGGTGTTTTCATTCCTACCTCTAAGCAGTCAAAAACATGACTTTCAGTGGGCTAAGAGCAGCTAATGCACTCCCACCACTTACATACAGGCAATAAGCCTAATGGAAATGTGTCCTTTGTCTCAATGGGGTTGGAATACAAAGGGGAGGAAGTTATGCTTCAGTTACATAGAGCCTTGATCAAACCCTATCTGGAGTATTGTGTTCAGTTTTGCGCTCTGCACCTCAGGAATGATATATTGGCCTTGGAGGGGGGTAACAAAATGATACCGAATCTTAAATTGTGAGAACAAGTTACATAAACTTAGTTTGTATTCCCTTGAGTTTAGAAGATTGCGGATGCTCTAACTGTGGAGTTTAAAATATAAAGTGATTCAATAGGGTAGAGAAACTATTTCCTCTTGTGTGGGGGAATCCAGAATAAAGGGGGCAGAGGTAATGAATCAGGCAGGATGTAAACAGGCTAATGATTGGCTATCTCCCATTTTGTGCTATTGCACAAGATTCATTTCACCTCAAAATCTTAACATCAGAGCTAGGACCGTTAGAAGTAAAATCAGGAAGTATTTTTTCACACCAAAGTTTGTGGATGCTGAGACAATTGACATTTTCTAAGACAATGATCGATAGATTTTTGTTCAGTGAGGATATCAAGGGCTATGGAGAAAAGGCGGTTCAATGAAGTTAAGGCAGAGATCAGCATGATCTAATAAAATTATGGAGTAGGTTCAAGGAGCTGAGTAGCCTACTCCTGTTCCTATGTAACAAAACTGTTTTATTATCACTAGCCTATATGGATCTTTCTAGCTATTATGAAGGTACCGCACTAAATACAATAATTTCAAACAGCAACCTTAAAATAACTGTAATGCAAAAACATGCAAAATGGTCTTGATGTATTTCATCTTCTGTAGAAACCACCCGACAATTTAAACAGCAGGGAAGGGAGTCAGCACTACAGAACCGCTTCAAGAAGACATTCTCCAATATAAATGGCACACTAGGACAGCCCCCACCCCCTGTTTATATATATTTTTTAATTATATTACATCTTGAATGGAACCAGCTTACTCCGTTAACAGTCTGGCTCCACAACATTTGCGATGCTGCAAGCCTTAGACCTGTGAAATCCAAATTAAACACATGTGGAGCATGGACACCAGACGGGTCATTTTGCCTTCATGCTGGATCTTTGTTGCCTGGAGAAATGCAGAGAGATCAAAAGCACACTGCAGCATGTCACCAGGCATTTCCTTTGATACCAGAGGGTTAGTTGTTTTACTGGTATCAGACTATCCTGCTGGGGACCTGAGGTGATGTAAAAGTATTGCCCATCTTATTGATCCACCCACAGCTTGGCTGCAGAAACTAATGATTACAAGATCACAAGATACTTACAGAGGAGGAAGGCCATTCAGCCCATCTTAAGTCATCCATCCAAGATATCCGACAGTCTACTCCCCTGTTATAGTATCTAATTCTTTCTTAATTAATTTTAGGGTTTTTGCCTTCAATGCTCTATCTGGAAATCTAGTGCACACATTGATCACACTGGCCTGATACCCATCATGAAATTACCTTTTGCTAGTTTGAACCTATGTTTCCTAGTTCTATTCCCGCAGTTTCTCTTGTCCTTCCTCATAACCGCTGACACTGGAGATTAGTCTTGTAGCTCTTCTCCGCACTGACTCCAGTGCTTGAATGTTTCTCGTTTCTTGCCGACCAGAACGGTCATTTCTTTCTTCTTTGATTGGCTGTACACCACTAAGAGTCACTTTCTGGGCTCTCACATAAAGAGCGGTCACTTGGATGAGGTCCTGGAGAATGAAATTGTATTCCAATATAAGGCGGTATCATGAGGGAAGGAGCGAGGTAAAAGAAAAACTGTTGGTGCAAGACTGTGAGGTATCTGTAGCTTGTATTCAGGGTGTTGCTCATTCTAATTTATTTATTTTAACATACATAAATCAACATAGTAGTTTTAGACCAAAGAGTAGCTGTAACTCTGAAATGGTTATAAAGCTGAAACTACTATATATAACACTGAATTAACAAAAATAAATGAAGATAATTTTATTACCATTATATATATAAAGCATCAATATTGCTCCTGCTTCTTGGTCCCAAGGGCTGGACAGGTGGAGCGCACCAGTATTGCACCAGTCCAGTTAGACCCTTACCACAGGCCTACTTCTTAGCAGGATCTTGCACCAGAAATCAAGCCAAAAAGAGGTGCAACTATAGGCCTGACTGTCAGCCTCAGAGCCTTTTGGCTGCTGTTGGACAACAGCCACCATAAGGCATCTAGGCTTGTAGTTCCAATGGGTGCCTGGGGAAAAAATGTAAGACTTAATTCTTTAGCTTGCTACCTGGCTCCCTCAGACTCTCTGTGATCTGAGGCGATCCCAGATACAAGGACCACCAATAGCTTCTTGGAGCACTGCTGGATATGGGCATCTCAGGTTCTGGTGGGAGGCTGCTTAAATAAACACATTAGGGTGTGACACCATGCATGCTCCACCTATTTGTACCCGGCATTGAATGGCCTAACCAGCGGTCCTTAAAGGGACAGTTGGAGGCTGTAAAATACGGCCTAAAAATATTTTAATTTTTGTAGGGCCGGGAGTAGGCTCAAAAAATCTGACCAGCTGCCAGCCTGCCAATTTCTGCCTACCCACAACCGAAGAGCTGCTGTGAAGTCTGTAGCTCACCAGCAGCACTTTCAATTAGGTCCCTTCCAACACTAGTTTTGCTCAGTTTCTGCTGTTTTCGTGCCCATTTGGGCAGAAGTCAAAAATGATCCCTCCCCCACTGTTCAACAAGTGCAATTTGATAACAACAGATTACTTTGCACCAAAGTCTTGAACAGGATTTTAAAACTTTATTATTGAAAGTAAAATGCAACCCTGTTTAAAAAGCAGTTTAACACATTGTCTGCTAAAAAGTCGGTTGCGTAGCTCCCTTGATTGGGTGCTACGGGAGCCGAAATGGCTCCCAAACAGCTCGTGCACACTTCTGGTGCAGGCCACGCCCGACGTCAGTTTGGTGAGTGCATTAGCATCGGCGCTAGGAGCGTTCAGAGTAGGCAGATCGTGACGTCAATCAGTGTGTCACACTGATTTGATGCCAGCCCTGCCATTGCGACCTCAACGCTGGAGCTAACACCCTCTCTTAATGTCGCACAGCTGACTGTGTTCAGCAACAGGAAGGATCACCCTACTATTGCTATTTAAAGGGATCATCACCTACTTACAGGTTAGTTGCTTTCTACTAGCTGTTGCTGAGTTTGTAGAAGTGTTTGGTGCACCAAAGACCTTCTTTAAAGTAAGTCTACAAGGAGTGGTGTGGCACATGTTCAATGATTTGATACTGACTTGCAAGGAGTCTACTCAGACCAGTTGCTCCCAGACATGGGTGCAGTAGTTTGTATCCCACTTGGCCTGCAACATGACATGGAGAATGAGCAGAGGCGACACAGAGCAGGACAAGCTGCTCGAAGAGGCAGGAGGAGGAGGGGGAGAAGGGCTCTCAGCAGGAGGCCACTCACGGACTTCAGCAAGCAATTCCCCTACCTCAACCTCAGTGAGGAACAGTACATTCCACATCTCCATTTCACTAAGAAGACGATCACTGAAATTTGCAACCTGCTGCAGGCAGACATGCAGCCTCAGTCAGGGCAAGGGCGGCATTGCCAGTAGCTATAAAGTTGACTGTGATCTTGAATTTCTTTGTGTTGGGCTCCTTTCAGGCTGGAACAGGCGATATCTGTAACATCTCCTAGTTTGCCATCCACTCCTGTATGAGGGAGGTGAGTAAGGCTCTGTATGCCAGCGAGAAGCAGGCGGAGCGAGCACACAGCTTTGCGAGGATTGCAGACTCCCCCATGGTGCAAGGTGCCATTGACTGCACACACTTTACTTTGTGGGTGCTGCATCTCAATTCGGAGATGTACCACAACTAGAAGGGATTCCACTCCCTCAATGTCCAGCTGGTGCGCGACCATACTCAGCACATCATGCAGATCAATGCTCGGTATCCTGGCAGCAGCCATGATGCCTTCATTGTGCGGCAGTCCGCTGTACCATCAGCATTTCAGCTACCACGACAAACCAGAGGGTGACTACTGGAGGAACCCTGTAGTACTCATCAGATTCAGTGTGGCCTGCTGCATGCTCCACAACCTCACCATCATGAGGGCACAGACAATAACAGGCATATGGTGACCAGCTGAGGAGGAGGAGGAGGAGGAGGAAGAAGAGGAAGAGAAGGAGGAGGAAGTGGAAGACAGGAGGTAACCCAGACAGCACATTTGTGCTCGGGTTGTCTGTAATCAACTCATCCAACTGCTGTACCAGTGAACACAATCCCAATTCCACATTCAACAATAGTCCCATAGCTTTCTGTCACTCTGTTATTGACCATCCTCTTGGCCACAATGCTACAATAAAAACTACAACCAAAACAAACATTCCAAACCAATTTTATGAATCAAACCTTTATAATATTTCATTTAAAAGTTAACTAATCACCCTTCTGTGTGCCTTTGCCTTTCCTAGTGCCCCTACGCAGTGCTACCCCAGTGGCTGCAGTATGGCTGGCGGAAGGCTGCTGACTTTCAGTGAGGGAGACTGCAGATGGCCTTGCAGGACAACCTCGAGCAGCTCTGGACCTAGGAGGCCCAGCTTCAGACTGCACCACCTCAGCATAGCCGGCAGCAGTCTGGGCTGGCTGGCTGATAGGCAACAGAAAGGGCACTAGCGGAGTGGCAGTGAGGGGAGGACGAATGCTGCCATCCTGAGAGAGGACAACAGGTTCATCCTTCACAGAGCAGGTTGTGGTGAGGAGGAGGGGCAGGGGAAAGCAAGATGTGCATGCTTACACCATCTGCAGCTTGTAAGTCAGAAGAGATTGTGGGATGATGGGGAAGTGGGATCTGAAAAGGAGGATTAAGTCATACTGTCATCTTCAATGGTTTCAGCGCCGCCACTGGCCACGGCCACGGTCACAGCCACTCCATTTATGGCGAGTACCACCTCCTCGAGCGGGATCAGGATATGGAGGCACGCCTGTCCCCCTCTGGTTAGCTGCTGCAGCCTACGATTATGTGTCACCCTGTCCTGCAAGGGAGATGGAAGTGTGTCAATGAGTGTGGTTCACTGTGTTTGGCTGATGTGGCTATCATGATCGAATAGCTGACAGCGTGTGTGTGATATGTGGGTGTGAAGCTTGCAACAATAGTAAATGTGTGAGGCTGAGATGCAGCATGTGAATGTGTCATATGAGTCGTGATTGTTGATAGATGAGTAATGGGTGTGTGGTGAATTGAGCAGTGTGTGAGGCTAGTGGTGCAGTTTGTGGGATATGGCATTTGAAGATGAATTCATTGACCTTGACCACTCATGTGAGGTCATTAAACTTCTTCTCTGCACTGCATCCAGGTCCTCGGGGCTACACTGCTTCCATTAACAGTGATGGCTATCAGCTCCCATTCCCTTCTCAGCACCTATCTGGAGGGCCTCCTGTGTTCCCGTGGATGGAGGACATCGTTCCTCCTGTCCAACTCCTGCACCAGGGCCTTGGGTGCTGCATCAGAAAATCTGGGAGCCCTCTCTCTGCCATGTTGCACCATCTTCACTCTTCCAGTAGGTTACACACTCCTCTACAATGACTTCCAGCATCTGCACTTGCCAAATTGCACCTCCCCTTTAAGAGATGCAGGCTGGCTTAAAGAAGTGCAGGCTAGCTTTAATTGGCGCAAGCCTCGCACAAACTTGGGCCCTCTGCTAAGCGCGCAGCCACTCAGGAGCGCATTTAGTACTGGGTTGCATGCCACTGTCATTTTAATTAGCAGGGAGCACAAAATTTGTGTGCTGCCTGCATTACTTTGAACGGGCACTGGATAATCTCACATTGTGATCCCCACACCCATTTTCTGGGGCTATGGAATTTTTAGCCCTGTAACTTTACAAAAGATGATCAGATCTGAGTGATAATAAGACTGTCATGCAACAAAATTCCATTCTTTGTGCACATAGCTCAGCCTTAAATAGTTGGATCTAGAGATCAGGGATGTTCAAGTTTGGTCAAAGAAATGACTTCGGAAAGGCAAACTTTTGGTTCCTACACCAAAGTTGTACAAAACAGCAGTAATCTGACGTGCAGACAACCACAAGAACAGAACTGCAGTCAAAGCGACCTTGAAGTTTTTGCCTCCAACTCTTTCCCAGCTACCACAGGGGACACCTGCAACATCAGTTAGTGTACTTAGTTCATCAGGGCAAACATTTTCATAGCTTTTCATGACTAACTGCAGTTCCAATAAGTGGTTGAGAAGAATGGTATAGATTTAGCTACTGGTTCCCTCCACCATTGCTGCCAGTCTTTGTATGGTGTACACTGTATCAAAGGACCCCAGAGTACTCAGGTAGCAAACTTTTTTTATACGCAGAGCCTGTGCATTCCAAATCTCTGGACCCTACAGCTGAGGAATTCCATGAGCCAACCCCTTGCCAGCGGGTTCCTGCTCCTACACTACCATAACCACATATTCCTCTCAATCATTCTTGTGATCTCACCCAGGGTGACCTCCTCAAACTGACTATCTACATCAGTCCTTGCAACAGTCAAGAGAATAATCCAAGGAGCTAAGAGGTGCTGGTTTCTTCTACACCACTGGAAACTGCAGCTGGTTCTTGGGGGTGTGGTGGAGGGGTGGGGCAGACCAGTAACAGAAGAAGAATACACGTTAGAATGACGGCACCACTTCAAATACAGCTTCCATGGTTGTATACTGTGTGTGATGGTGTGGTGCTTGAGTATACATTTGTGCGTGAGTGAGTGAGCATGGTGGAAAGAAAAAACAGGAAAAGTATATTAGCCCTCAGTTTTGGGGCAGTCGCCAGCTTTACCCACCCTCTCACCCTCTATGCTGTCAGCAATTCAGCAATCTCCAAGCTGCCTCCTCAGAGGCACTCAACAGCTTAGCATCGAGGGCCCCTGATTTTGATGTCACCTTGCGCATCCCTCGTGCACTGTTTGATGTTGGTATTCACCATGGATGCGACTCCCACCTCTTGTAGCAGTGCCAAACCTGCAGACTGTGCAGATTTCCAGCAAACTGGCTCCATCACGGCTTTTCTTCAAAGGTTGCAATGTGTAGCCCTCTCAAATTGCACCCCAAGTGAAATTACCTTTAAATTGCAGTCCTTTTAAATTGTTTCACCTGCGCACGAAATCCTGTCCTTCCAATGGTAAGATCAAGTGACACTGGGATCTCACTTTGCATACTTAATGAATCTCAAATTCAAAAGCTGTGGCTGAATGGGAATCTGCCTAATTTGGGTAGGTGCAAACTGTGCATCGTTCCATTCTCTCGCCTCCACAACAGTAGTGTAAATTCCACCCCAATAATGTACAGCTTTTTACACTGAGTCTGAAGTCTAGATTACCATATTGCACAAAATCAACTGCAGTAGTTTACAATGTTATTTATTGCTTTATTTATATATATTTTTGTAGGCAATGCCGATGATATCAGAAAAAGGGAAGGCTGGTGAGTAGACTTGTATCTTACTTTCGGACTCGTGATATTCCCTTTGCTTTTCAAACAGTTGATAAACAACAAATTTGAAACCTTGTATTTTTTTTGTGGAATGCATGAAATTTAACTGGATTTTTGTTAGGCATTTCAGTTTATTTCATAACCTTTTAGTGTGCACAAATTCTGGAGTTTCTTTATTACATTTGTGGGTGCGGGAAGTCTATATCATTGGCTATAAATGGTTATGTATCTGTGTGAATAGAGTTGGCTCACTTCATTGTGCAGGAACATTTTTCATCAGTTTCTGTAGAAGTGGCTAACCTTTCAAATTAGCATGTGTGGGGTGTTTTTACTTGGTCAAGGATTCCAAGCTTGGACTTCAAAGAATGTAGTTTGGGCCCTTTATTCTCCGCATGCAAATCTTTGATGCTTAAAGACATATTCTTGGGTGCAGAGTTTAGTGAAGATTTACATTCTGACAGAGTTTTCTTAATTCCTCAGTCACTGTGCTAGATTGCTGTGTGGGAAAGGATGTTGTTTTGTTTTGGAGGAACAAATGCCGCATTGCTAGGATGTCAGCGTATAAATAGCCAAATCTGTATATTTTTGCATTTTTTATGCTGCTATGCTGTTTTCTTTTCATCGAGAATTTCCATGCAGACTGAGTGTTCTCATCACAAACTGTCTCATCACAAACTGTTTCATCACAATCTGCCTCCTGATGTTATTCCTAACGACTGTAATTTACATGCATGAGGTGCTTTTCTTGTTGCTGGGCTTTGGTTATTTGATGGAAAAAGTACTCATTCAATTTTCATTAGTCTACAAAATCAGTCAGATTCCCAATACTGTGGATGCTGGAATTGGGAATATTTCAGCTAACCAATATGTTGGAGCATTTCCTGTAAAAACAGGACAACCTGTTTTGAAGCCTCAAGTAGCAACTCTCCTGATAATTTAGTGAGTTAACGCATTGCCCATTTGATATTTAGCCATTCAGATCAGGAACTTCCCTGATTTGTACCCAGCTTCGTCTGAGAATTTGTCCTAAGTGTGACAATGCTTCTTCAAACTTTAGAATAAAGAAAGAAAGGTATGAGATTGGGCCATGTGCAAGAACATGAATGAAGCAACAAAATTTGAATTTCTTCTCTCTCTGTACAGTTTCATATGCTGTATTTTAACTCAGTTCTGGAGTTTTGATAGAAAACCTATTAAAGTAGCATCCATTACAAACTCCTTAATCCAAATCCTATCCCTAGGCCCTGCATTAGAATCAATGTAGTCTTCTCTGTCTTCTGGCTCTCAGATCCAAATTGTATTGAGTTTGGGCATTCTCAGTTCAGTTCTTAGTGGGGCCCAAAGTACAAAACTGCTTCTAATCCAGCACTATATTTCACTCAGTTGTGGGAAATAGAAAAATGCCACACTGGTGTACTAAATTTGGTGTAATAAATAAAGATCACTAGGTGCTCTTCAAAGATTGGGACTGAGGCACATTGTTGAGGCAGAGTAGAGGGAGTATTGTCAGGCATCTAACTATGCTATGTTTACACCACTGCTTAAAGCTGATACTGAGTGCTAGAAATGGAGAGTGTTCCCTTTCCCAGCACCTCAATGAGTACAAGGTTTTAAAATAAAATCATAAAACTACACCATTCCCAACTTTCTGCAGAATTATCAGCTATGTCAGACAGGAATGTTGACCAACAAGTAGCTATGTAAGAAAGTACAAACCAGTGGAAATCCTGCTTCAAATATTATGGAGAAATGCACCATAAATCTGTTAACTTTTTAAAAAGTTGTACATTTGGTTTTATTGAGACCCAGTTATGAACTAACCTACCCAAAATATTAGCAATCATAAACAGTTGTTGAACAGAATTCCCTGGACAGTTTAAAAGCTGCAATTTCAGGGTATTTCATTATATGGAACACAAAAAACATTCATCTCACTGAGGGGGAAAGAACATTTAGTGCAAAATGTAAAAGACATTCTGTGCAGACTGTGTGTTTCTTCAGTTAATAATCTGTTTGGGATCATTCCCTCTCTTGGCAGTTTTTCCATTTAATCAGTCGGTGGGAAGTTCAGGAGTCAAAGAGATGACAAAATTAACTTTATCCCTTTGCCTTCAGTTTGAGTAAACAAAACAAAAAAACATCTGGGTCCTTAATTAACTCAAAACTGATTAAGAGCTGAAAGACTGGTGATTGACTGTTGGTGACTGACTGAATGAATGTGTGTCTGTGGTAATAATTTTGGATTTTCATTTCTTGTTAATTTTGCCTTCCTGTGCATTCTGCTTCACGTTTATTTGTATGGAAATCACATGTTTATTGAATTCTCTATTTAGGGGAATGAATTAGCACTTTAATTGTGCCCATCCACAATCCAGTTTCTGATCTTGAATGTGCTACTGTAATGATGTAGAGATGCAGAGATCATGGGAAGAGAGCAGCTGATTATAATTATAAGATTATTGTGTGAATTGAGCCCTGGTCAATTTGCCCGTAGCTCTGCACTAAATTGATGGTGTCACTCAGAAAGGTTATAAGGATGACTGTTGCGGAAAATTGAATTGTCACACTGGTGCAGAGCGAGGGGGCTCCTCTGAGGATGTGGTCACACCACATTGCTGAGGCTGATTCTTAACGGGTTGGAAAGCAACTAGTTTAACTTGTGCTGTATCTAATTCGAGAGTGCTTGATGCAAGGTCTCAGCCTCTGCTCAGTGATAGCAGTCTCGCCTCTGAATCAGAAAAGTGTGGATTCAAGTCCCACTCCACAGACTTGAGCACAAAATCTAGACTGACACTCCAGTGCCGTGCTGAGGGAGTGCTGCATTATTGGAGGTGTAATCTTTGGGTGAGACGTTAGACTGAGGTTCCATTCTCCAAAGCTGGCACTTTCCATCTTGAGAAGCAAAATTAAAATTAAAATTAAAAAATACATTTGATTGAATTGTATATTTCATGTAAGTGATTTTTAAAAAGATTGAAGATCCTACCTTCCATTGCTAGGATGGATTTGAACCTATATCTTGGAGGTGAAAATTCAGTGTTTTAACACAAAGCGTCATTGAATCACGTTAATATTCCTAGACAGTATTTTAACAGTTAAATTATAGCTTCAAAATGGGTTATTACAAGAGAATCTCATGCCTGACACAGATTGAACCCTCATGCCCTTTCATTATATGATGATATAGATCCTATTATGGAAATAGGATAAAAAAGGTCAAAGGTTATACTCGCACTTTGGAGGTTATAATCTCTGAACCTCTTTTGGAGACGTTGAACTTTAATTACACAGCTTAGCAGGCATAAAACAACATTGCATTTATTTTAATACATGCATTTTTCTAGAGTGTAAAACAAGTGTGCCACATAATATTTAATAAAATTCTGCGGGGCCGAAATTCACCATCCCCGAAGGGACGGCTGCTGTGGAGTTTGGGCGGTCGGGTGATTTTCCCTCCCTGAGCCATATTCAGCTTGGGGCGGGGGGAATTGAGCGATGCTCACTTCCACCGGAAACGGTGCAGTGAAGCCGCTGTAAAGATAAGTTTCCAGCATTGAGCTCCGCTGCTTGCGGGCCGCTGGAAAGTGGCCAAGACAGGGATTTTCAGCTACAAAAAGGTAGGACTTCAGGCAGTGACCCCGTGAGGTATTTCAGTCGGTGCTTGAACGTGACACCACTGGAGTTTGGGGCTCATTGATAGGGAAATAAGTTTTATTAATTCTAGTTTTTTGATGTCAAATTCCATCATCCGCAGTATTTAGCTTTTCATATAGTTTTATTAATTGTTTTGGCTCCATTAAATCTGCTGAGTGCTGCTCAGAGGTTTGCACATACTTTTGTACAACTTTCAGGTCTGACTCTTTAGTGGAGTCCTGTGAGCTGCAGAGACCTGCTTGGCAGGATTCATCCTGAGGATGGGAGGAGTGTTGGGAGGGCTCAGAAGCAGGGCAGCACACAGGAGAAGGCATCGCTGTCAGCACCGTGCAAACAGGCAGCGGGCAAGGGAGACAGCAGCCATGAATCATTCATTCTGCACCAGACCGTTGTGCCCGCCGTCTTGACCGGCCCGAATCAGAATTGCGGTTGGCTGCTTGGGGACAAGGGATATCCCCTGTCCATTTGGCTCCTCACTCCACTGCGGAACACCAGGACAGCGCCAGAGCATGCCTACAATGACACTCATTGTGCCACCAGGTGCATCATCGAGCAGTGCATAGGCATCTTTAAGCAGAGGTTCCGGTGCCTGGACTGCTCTGGTGGTATCTTACAGTACTCTCCTCAACAGATGTCCATAATCGTCGTGATCTGCTGCATGCTGCACAACCTAGCCATGGAGGAGGACGAGGACCCACCCCGGAAGGGCCGGGTGCAGACTGGCCAGTACCCTCCTCGGAGGGTGCGTCCTCACATATATATAGGTACCACACACCTCCCCTGCAAACTCCCTCCATGCATTATGTACTGGCGGTCTGCCAGGTCTCCCCACGTCAGGAAACAGTATTCTTCTTCTGTCCTCCACACCATCCATCAGTGTCACCAGCTTCACATTGGCTCTCCTTGCACCTCTTACGTCAGCCATCCTTCCAAACTCCTTCCCCCCCCGCCCCCCCGACCCAACCCCCCCCCGCTCAGGGCCTTTCTGCAAAAAGGCCAAGGAGCAGTTGGCTCGTTAGAAACCCTTACCTGCATACTGAATTTCTTAGTGGTGGTAACGCTCAAATTAAGACATCCACACCACTGGAAAATCCACTTTGGAAGGGTTCATTACTGCTGGAACCCATTTGTTCACTTTTGGAGCTGACTATGGCGTGGCCCAGGCATAAAAATGTTTTGCCGCTGATGGCCACAAAACAGTGGGAGGAGGACCAGCTTTCCAGCGGTACTGAATTTCGGGCCCTGCATCTCTTAATGAAAGAACATTTTTTTTAAACTACAGTAGATGAATTAACAACTAGCACAGCTGTAGAAATATGGCCAGGTAAAGTTCTATATTTTATCAATCACTGAGAGAAATAGAAGCAGCAAAAAATAACAAGGTGCTTCACGAATAGTTGTAATGCAAATGAATATTGAGCCTTGAAGGATGAAATTAGGAAGGGTAATGAAAAGCTTGGCCTACAGGAGGATTTTTTAAAGGTGGAGATAGCGATGCAGAGGTGGAGATTTACAGAGGGAGTTCAATGAGTAACACTGAGGTGGTTTAGATCTCCAATAGTGGGCAAAGAGAGAAGGGGTGCACAGAGGACTGAAGATCAACAACTTAACATTTAGGAAGGGATATAGGACTGGGGGAGATTGCAGCAAGACAATGGATGAATGTATGAACAACTACTTAGCAGATATATGTAGGTTATTTAAATTGGAGGAGTTTTATTCCCCATCACTACCATCTGGTGTCAGCCTTGGCTGAGTGGTAGCACTTGCCTCAGAAGGTCAGTAGGTGTTCAAGTCCCACTTCAGAGAATTTAGCAAATAATCCAAGCCGATACATCAGTGGAGTTCTGAGGAAGTGCTGCACTGCCAAAGATTTTTAAAAATTAATATTCAAATCGTGGGATGTGAGTATTGCATTTATTACCCATCCCAAGTTACCCTTGAGAAGGTGCTGGTATGTGCGTAGTCTGTATGCTCCCACATTGTTTGGTAGGTTCCAGAATTGAGCAAGCAACAATATAGGAACAGGTATACATGTCCACGTCAGGTTGATGTGTGACTTGGAAGGGAACTTCGAGGTGATGGTTACAGATTATGGGGGTATAAAAATCTGCTGCTGCAGATAGTCACCAATACATCATGAATGCCCAGTTTTGTGTTGCTAGATCAGTTCTTAAATTCATCACCATCATCACAGGCAGTCCCTTGAGATCGAGGAAGACTTGCTTCCACTCCAAAAATGAGTTTGTAGGTGACTGAATAGTCCAATACGGGAATTACAGTCTCTGTCACAGGTGGGACAGACAGTCGTTGAAGGAAAGAGTGGTTGGGATTGGTTTGCCACATGCTCCTTCTGCTGCCTGCCCTTGGCTTCTGCATGCTCTTGGCGATGAGATTCGAGGTGCTCAGTGCCCTCCCGGATGCACTTCCTCCACCCAAGGCGGTCTTTGGCCAGGGATTCCCAGGTGTCAGTGGGGATGTTGCACTTTATCAAGGAGGCTTTAAGGGTGTCCTTGAAATGTTTCCTCTGCCCACCTTGGGCCCGCCTGCCATGTAGGAGTTCCAAGTTAGCATGATAGTAGGATGTCCTCAGTGTGAAGATGGAACTTGGTCTCCACGAGGATTGTGAGGTGATCTCCCCTACCAGTGCCATGGACAGACGGGTAGATTGGTGAGGATGAGGTCAAGTAGGTTATTCCCTCGTGCTGGTTCTCATACCTGCAGCAGACCCAGTCTGGAAGCTGTGTCCTTCAGGACTCAGCCAGCTCAGTTAGTAGTGATATTACCGAGCCCTCTTGGTGATGGACATTGAACTTCCCCACATAGAGCACAGTCGTGTTGGAGGAGTAGTGATTCATCAGAAGGTGGTAATCAGCAGGAGGTTTCCTTGTCCATGTTTAACCAGAAACCATGAGACTTCATGTGATTGTGAATGTTAAGGACTCCCAGGGCCACTAATCCCGACTGTATATCACTGTGCTCACCATCCAGGGAAGGTGATAGAGGCATCTGGTACATTGGCTGATAGTCATACTCACAGAATAATAATGAGGTGAGGTTGTTACTTGACTAGTCTGTGAGACAGCTCTCCCAACTTTGGCACCATTCCCCAGATGTTAATGAGGAGGATTTAGCAGGGTTGTCTGGGCTGGTTGTGCCTTTGTCTCATCCTGATTTGATGCCTAGGTTGCGAGTGAGTGGTCCACACGGGTTGACTGCTTGTTTTCTTGCTAGGCCACTTCAAAGGGCAGTTAAGAGTCAACCATATTGGTGTGGAGCTCGAGTCACATATAGGCCAGACTGGGTAAGGACAGCAGGTTTCCTTCCCTAAAGAGCATTGTTTTTTTTCAACGAGACGACAGCATTATGCTCACTTTTACTGATCCCAGCTTTTTATTTCCAGATTTTTAAAAACTGAATTCAAATTCTGTAGGGCATGCAGAAATATGGGCTTCCTTTTTGTAATGAAAAATAGAACATTTTGTGTGTATTTAATCATTCAATGCACAAAACAATTGATTTGAAGAACCGCTGCCTGAGCTCAGCAACAGTACATACAGTAGGACTAGAATCAGAGAACCAAAGCAACAAAATTACTTCAGAAAAGCACTTGGATTATTTTGCTGCAGGGAAAACTGTCCCTTTATAGATTTTAATAAATGCAACAGCAAAAGTAAAAGAGATCCAAATGACTGGACATTTCCATTTCACACTTTAATCCACAACAAAGGGTTTTCACGGCACGGTGGGATGGTCTGAGGGTCAGAGCACAGGGTGGAGAAGGAACTGCATCTTGTGACCCTATAGGACAGAGATCGCAACACAATGACCTTTAGCAGCAGGTTGATGCATCGGCGACTGTGAGACATCAAAGCCCAGCTGGTCGCTATATTCAATGGAATGGTTTTAATCTGTGTTGTAATAAGGGTTATATTAACACAGAAAATGAGGTGGGAAAGAGTTTGCTATTCTATTTTTATAATATACTAATGATTTACTTTGGAAAGATTGTTTTTCTATTGCACTGTTAATTAGAAGCAGTCTAAAGATGCTAAAAGACATGTCGAGGTATGCATTTGGATGGGTGGGTATCTTTGGGAAGAAGACATAAAGAAAGAGCTGAATTTTGGAAATTTCTGAAATAAAATGTAACTGATGATAAAATGCTGACCAGCTGTAATGATCAGATTGGACACAGTGGGTTGAATTTTCAGGCCGCCTACCCGGCAAAAACAGAGTTGCCGTGATGTGAAAAGAGAGTGTTTGAACTTCCTGCCCTGCTCCTTTTTATTATTCGTTCACGGGATGTGGGCATCACTGGCAAGGCCTGCATTTTTCTTATTCATTTCTGGGATGTGGGTGTTGTTGGCAAGGCCAGTATTTATTGCCCATGCCTAATTGCACTTGAGAAGGTGGTGGTGACCTGCCTTCTTGAACTGCAACACTCCTTGTGGTGAAGATACTCCCACAGTGCTATTAGGGAGGAAGATCAAGGATTTTGACTCAGCGACGATGAAGGAATAGTGATATATTTCCAAGTCAGGATGGTGTGTTACTTGGTGCTACCATGTGCCTGCTGCCCTTGTCCTTCTAAGTGGTAGAGGGCATGGGTTCGGAAGATGCTGCCAAAAAAGCTGTGGTGAGTTGCTGCAGTGCATCATCATAGGCAGTCCCTCGAAATCGAGGAAGACTTGCTTCCACTTTATAAGTGAGTTCTTAGGTGACTGAACAATCCAATACAGGAATTACAGTCTCTGTCACAGGTTGGACAAACAGTGGTTGAAGGAAAGGTTGGGTGGGGAGTCTGGTTTGCCGCACGCTTCTTCCGCTGTCTGCGCTTGTTTTCTGCATGCTCTCGGCGATGAGACTCGAGGTGCTCAGCGCCCTCCCGGATGCTCTTCCTCCACTTTGGCCAGGGACTCCCAGGTGTCGGTGGGGGTGTTGCATTTTATCAAGGAGGCTTTGAGGGTGTCCTTGAAATGTTTCATCTGCCCACCTGGGGCTCGCTTGCCGTGTAGGAGTTCCGAGTAGAGCGCTTGCTTTGGGAGTCTTGTGTCAGGCATGTGAACAATGTGGCCCGCCCAACAGAGCTGGTCGAGTGTGGTGAGTGCTTCGATGCTGGGGATGTTGGCCTGATCGAGGACACTATCGTTGGTGCCTCTGTCCTCCCAGGGGATTTGCAGCATTTTGCGGAGCCAACGCTGGTGGTATTTCTCCAGCGATTTGAGGTGTCTATTATACATGATCCATGTCTCTGAGCCATACAGGAGGGCGGGTATCACTACAGCACTGCAGACCATAAGCTTGGTGCCAGATTTGAGAGCCTGATCTTCAAATACTCTCTTCCTCAGGCGGCCGAAGACTGCACTGGCGCACTGGAGGTGATGTTGAACCTCGTATCTTGTAGATCGTACACACTGCAGCCACGGTGCATCAGTGGTGAAGGGAATCAATGATGAAGGTGGTGAATGGAGTGCTAATCAAGCGGACTGCTTTGTCCTGGATGGTGTTGAGTTTCGAGTGTTGTTGGAGCTGCGCTCATCCAGGCAAGTGGAGAGTATTCCATTGCACTCCTGACTTGTGCCTTGCAGATGCTGGAAAGGTTTTGGGGAGTCAGGTGGTTAGACACTCACCGCAGAATACACAGCCTTTGACCCGCTCTTATAGCCACAGTATTTATGTGGCTGGTCCAGTTAAGTTTCTGGTCAATGGTGACCCCCCGGATGTTAATGGTGGGGGATTCGGCAATGGTAATGCCGTTGAATTTCAAGGGGAGGTAGTTAGTATTGTGTTCCTAACACAGATGAGGCTGCACACAGGGAGGTTAAAGTAACAGTGACCTCAGTCTTTAATAAGACACTCCAGAGTGAGGAACAGGCCTTAGGGGCCGGCTTATATACAGTCCCAAGGGATGCTGGGATCCCTTGGGACTGCAGGGGATGAGCTCCCTGGTGGCGGTACATGGGAGTGCATGCTTTACAGATACAAAACATCACTCCCCGCCCAAAGTTAAAGTGAAAACTATTTCCAAGGTGAGGCGGTCAGGAGACTTTCTTTCCCTGGAGGACCGTCTCGGTACAAATGTCTGTTCTGGTGTGTTGGTTGTGCCCTCACTGGGCTGGCGTGTTGTTAGCCCTGCGGGGCTGCTGGGTGAGCCTGGCCTTACTGGGCTGTTGGGCGTGATGGGTTCGATTTCCTGGTCCGGGGTGGTGTTGTTGATCCTTTGGGTGTGTGTTGTGGGCTCGAAAAAGGTGGTGTGTGCTGTGGGTTGTTCAGGGCAGTCTGTGAACCGCAGCCTCGTTTGGTCCAGGTGCTTTCTGCAAATTTGTCCATTGTCCAGTTTGACTACAAGTACCCTATTCTCTTCTTTAGCTATCACCGTGCCCGCGATCCACTTGGGACCATGTCTGTAGTTTAGCACATACACAAGGTCATTCAGATCAACTTCCCGTGTCACAGTGGCGTGACCATCGTTTTCATTTTGTTGCTGCAGCCTGCTCTCTACCTGATCATGCAGGTTGGGGTGAACCAGCAAGAGTCTGGTTTTAAGTGTCCTTTTCATGAGTAGCTCAGCTGGGGACACCCCTGTGAGCGAGTGGGGTCTCATGCGGTAGCTGAGCAGTACTCGGGACAGGCGGGTTTGGAGTGAACCTTCTGTGACTCGTTTAAGGCTCTCTTTGATGGTTTGTACTGCCCGCTCTGCCTGCCCATTGGAGGCTGGTTTAAATGGGGCCAAGGTGACATGTTTGATCCCATTGCGGGTCATGAATTTTTTAATTCAACACTGGTGAAACATGGCCCGTTGTCACTGACCAGTATGTCAGGCAGGCCGTGGGTGGCAAACATGGCACTCAGGCTTTCAATGGTGGCAGTGGCGGTGCTTCCCGACATTATTTCACATTCAATCCATTTTGAAAAAGCATCCACCATCACCAAGAACATTTTACCAAGAAACGGGCCTGCATAGTCGACATGGATCCTCGACCATGGTCTGGAGGGCCAGGACCACAAACTTAGTGGGGCCTCTCTGGGCATGTTGCTCAACTGAGCACATACGCTGCATTGCCGTACACAGGACTCTAAGTCAGAGTTGATACAGGGTCACCATACGTGGGATCTAGCTATTGCTTTCATCATTACTATACCCGGGTGTGTGCTGTGGAGATCCGAGATGAACGTCTCCCTGCCCTTTTTTGGTAGCACTACGCAGTTACCCCACAACAGGCAGTCTGCCTGAATGGACAGCTCGTCCTTTCGTCACTGGAACAGCTTGATTTGCTCTTGCATTTCAACGGGGATGCTGGCCCAGCTCCCATGCAGTACTCAGTTTTTTACTAGGGACAGCAGAGGATTTTGGCTGGTCCAAGTCCTAATCTGGTTGGCCATGATAGGTGATGTAACATTTTCAAACGCTTCCATGACATCAACAAGTTTGCAGGCTGCGCCATTTCCACCCCCGTGGTGGGCAATGGTAACCGACTGAGAGCATCCGTACAGTTCTCGGTGCCTGGCCTGTGGCGGATGGTCTAGTTATACGCTGATAGCACGAGTGCCCACCTTTGTATGCGGGCTGAGGCATTAGTATTTATCCCCTTGTTTTCAGCGAACAGGGATGTGAGGGGCTTGTGATCGGTTTCCAGCTCAAATTTGAGGCCAAACAGGTACTGATGCATTTTCTTTATCCCAAACACATACACTAATGCTTCTTTCTCAATCATGCCATCGGCCCTTTCGGCCCTAGACAAGCTCCTGAAAGCATAGGCGACAGGTTGCAACTTCCTCACAATGTTAGCCGACTCCATACGACGACGCGTCACATGTTAGCACAAGTCTTTTACACGGGTTATACAATACAAGCAGCTTGTTGGAGTATAAAATGTTTCTGGCTTTCTCAAAAGCAATTACTTGTTTTTTTTCCCCATACACAGTTCTCACCTTTATGCAGTAACACATGTAGGGGCTCTAAGAGGGTGCTTAACCCTGGTAGGAAGTTACCAAAATGTTGAGGAGTCCCAAGAGCAACCACAGCTCCGTGACGTTCTGTGGCCTGGGCGCATTCCTGATAGCCTCTGTGTTGACGTCTGTGGGCCGAATGCCGTCCACCGCGATCTTTCTCCCCAAAAACTCCACTTCTGTTGCCATGAAGACGCATTTCGACCTCTTCAGCCGCAGCCCTACACGATCCAGTCGCTGGAGGACCTCCTCCAGGTTTTATAGGTGCTCGGCAGTGTCCCGACCCGTGACCGATATGTCTTCCTGAAAGACCACCGTGTGTGGTACCGACTTGAGTAGGCTCTCCATGTTTCTCTGGAAGATTGCTGCAGCCGACTGAATTCCAAACGGGCATCTGTTGTAGATGAACAGTCCCTTGTGCGTGTTGATGCAGGTGAGGCCCTTCGAAGACTCCTCCAGCTCTTGCATCATGTAGGCCAAAGTCAGGTCGAGCTTGGTGAATGTCTTGCCTCCTGCCAATGTCGCAAATAGATCATCTGCCTTAGGTCACGGGTATTGGTCCTGTAGCGAGAAACAATTAATAGTTACTTTATAATCGCCGCAAATCCTGACCGTGCCATCACTTTTGAGTACTGGAACAATCGGGCTGGCCCACTCGCTGAATTGCTGAGGTGATGATGCTCTCACGTTGCAGCCTGTCCAGCTCGATTTCCACTCTCTCCCTCATCATGTGAGGTACCGCTCGCGCCTTGTGATGAATGGGTCGTGCCTATGGGACCAAGTGGATCCGCACCTTCGCCGCGGAAAAGTTTCCAATGCCTGGCTCAAAAAGGGAAGGAAATTTGTTAAGAACCTGGGTACATGAGGCCTCATCGACATGTGATAGAGCTCTGATGTCATCCCAGTTCCAGCGGATTTTGCCCAGCCAGCTCCTTCCAAGCAGTGTGGGACCATCACCCGGGACAATCCAGAGTGGCAGTTCGTGCATCGTGCCCTCGTAGGTGACCTTGACCGTGGCGCTGCCCAGGACAGTGCTAAGCTCTTTGGTGTACGTTCTCAGTTTTGTGTGGATGGGGCTCAGGGCTGGTCTGAGTGCCTTGTTGCACCACTGTCTCTCAAACATCTTTTTACTCATGGTCGATTGGCTAGCGCCAGTGTCCAGTTCCATGGCTGTTTAGCGTTATAGGTGGACATTTCGTTGAAAATGTGTGCACCTGGTGTACTTCAGCATCTGCCTCCTCTCTCTGAGGCTCGAATTTGCTTTGATACACCATGGACCGATCTTCCTCTGCCACGTGGTGGTCAGCAGGTTTTGCAGAGCTTGCAGCTCGTTTGCAAGCTCGTTGGAGGTGCCCCATTGTTCTACAGCTCTTGCAAACATATCCTTTGAAGCGGCATGAATAGGCTGAATGGAAGCCTCCACAACACCAACAAGGTGTGAATTGCCTTGCATTCATCCTTTGTTGGGGACTCTGAGTCATCTGGGTCACCTGAGGCTTGCTGGCAGTTGCAGACTCGTGGTTTCTGCCCTGTACATTTCTGCTCGCAAACACAGTTCCAGTTAATTTATGAACATTGCTAGCACTTGTGTGCTGAGAGATTTGTTTGGTGTTATCACTGGTGGACATAAACGCCTCTGCTATCGCAATGGCCTTACTGAGGGTCAGTGTCTCTACAGTCAAAAGTTTTCGTCGGATGGTCTCATGGCCAATGCCCAGTATAAAAAAGTCTCTAATCATTTGCTCCAGGTAGCCACCAAACTCACATTGTCCTGCAAGTCGCCTTAGCTCGGCAATGTAGCTCGCCACTTCCTGACCTTCAGATCGCTGGCACATGTAGAACCGATACCTCGCCATCAGCACGCTCTCCCTCGGGTTAAGATGCTCCCGAACCAGTGTACACAGCTCCTCATACGACTTATCTGTGGGTTTCACCGGAGCCAGAAGATTCTTCATGAGGTTGTAGGTCGGTGCCCCGCAGACTGTGAGAAGGACCGCTCTCCTTTTTGCAGCTCTTCCTTCTCCATCCAGCTCGTTGGCTACAAAGTACTGGTCTAGCCATTCGACATAGGCTTCCCAGTCCTCACCCTCCGAGAACTTCTCCAGGATGCCCACAGTTTGCTGCATCTTTGCATTGGATTCGTATTCTCGTCGCCAGTTATTGTGTTCCTAACACAGATGAGGCTGCACACAGGGAGGTTAAAGTAACAGTGACCTCAGTCTTTAATAAGATACTCCAGAGTGAGGAACAGGCCTTAGGGGCCGGCTTATATACAGAGCTCCCAAGGGATGCTGGGATCCCTTGGGACTGCAGGGGATGAGCTCCCTGGTGGCGGAACATGGGAGTGCATGCTTTACAGATACACAACAGTTAGACTCTCACTTGTTGGAGATGGTCATTGCCTAGCACTTGTGTGGCGTGAATGTTACTTGCCACCTTATCAGCCCAATGTCATCCAGGTCTTGCTGCATGTGAGCATGAACTGCTTCATTTTCTGAGGAGATGCGAATGGAATTGAACACTGTGCAATCATCAGCGAACATCCCTATTTCTGATCCTATGATGGAGGGAAGGTAATTGATGAAACAGCTGAAGATGGTTGACCTCGGACACTGCCCTGAGGAACTCCTGCTGCGATGTCCTCGGCCTGGGATTATTGACCTCCAACAACCACAACCAACTTTCTTTGTGTTAGGTATGACTCCAGCCAGTGGCGAGTTTTCCCCCGATTCCCATTTATTGCCCATCCCTATTTGCTCTGTAGAAGGTGGTGGTGAGCTGCCTTCTTGAACCGTTGCAGTCTGTGTGCTATTTTTTGTCATCATCATCATAGGCAGTCCCTCGGAATCGAGGAAGACTTGCTTCCACTCCTGAAGTGAGTTCTTTGGTGGCTGAACAGTCCAATATAAGAGCCACAGACTCTGTCACACGTGGGACAGATAGTCATTGAGGGAAGGGGTGGGTGGGAGTGGTTTGCCGCATGCTCTTTCCGCTGCCTGCACTTGATTTCTGCATGCTCTCGACGTTGAGACTCGAGGTGTTCAGCGCCCTCTCGGATGCGATCTTGGGTCAGGAACTCCCAGGTGTCAGTGGGGATGTTGCACTTTATCAGGGAGGCTTTGAGGGTGTCCATGCAGCGTTTACTCTGCCCACCTTTGGCTCGTTTGCCGTGAAGGCGAGCAATTGCTTTGGGAGTCTCATGTCTGGCATGCGAACTATGTGGCCTACCCAGTGGAGCTGATCGAGTGTGGTCAGTGCTTCAATGCTGGGGATGTTAGCCTGGACAAGGACGCTGATGTTGGTGCGCCTGTCCTCCCAGGGGATTTGTAGGATCTTGCAGAGACATTGTTGGTGATATTTCTCCAGCAACCTGAGGTGTCTACTGTACATGGTCCATGTATCTGAGCCATACAGGAGGGCGGGTATTACTACAGCCCTGTAGACCATGAGCTTGGTAGCAGTTTTGAGGGCCTGGTCTTCAAACACTCTTTTCCTCAGGCAGCACTTGCGCACTGGAGGCCGTGTTGGATCTTGTCGTCGATGCCTGCTCTTGTTAATAGGAGGCTCCCGAGATAAGGGAATTGGTCCACGGTGTCCAGGGTCGCACCGTGGATCTTGATGACTCGGGGGGGGGGGGTGGGGGTGGCGGGCGGGGGAGCGCTGTGCGGTGAGGACAGGACCTTTGTCTTACAGATGTTTAATATAAGGCCCATGCTTTCGTACGCCTCAGTAAATACGTCGACTATGTCCTGGAGTTCAGCCTCTGTATGTGCGCAGATGCGGGCGTCGTTCGCGTACTGTAGCTCGACGACAGAGGTTGGGGTGATCTTGGACCTGGCCTGGAGAGGGTAGTTAAGAGTCAACCACATTGCCGTCCCATATAGACCAGACAAGGAAAGCAGATTTCATTCCCTAAAGGACATTAATGAACCAGATGGGTTTTTATCCAGTAGTTTCATGGGTACCATGATACTAGCTTTTTATTCCAGATTTATTTAATTAATTGAGTTTCTAAGTCTGTATCCAATGCTGTTTTTTGGGCTTAACTAGGTGGAGCACTGCACATATTCGGGCCATTATCAGCAGGCAGCTAAGCCCAAGAGCACCTGAAAAGTGCTGACCGTTTCATTTTTATGGACCCACAAACCCAGCCAGGGCCACTTTTACTCTGGCTCCCCACCCCCGCCGATTGTGGGTTCCCCCAGGAACCTGCCTTCCACCACCTAGATTCGACTGGGCGTCCTGATATTGTGACGGCCCAGAGCCATGGGGTGCCTGGGGGTGCTTGGTTTCTGCCTGCAGCCCAGTGACTTGATTCAAATGAGACCCAGTCCTCAAAATGGACCAGACCTCCCGGCAGGACTACCAGGTGTTCTGCTGGCCAGCCACCTGCATAACGCTCTGGGGGAAAATCCACCCTAATATCTTTCCTCCTTCATTAAAATTTCTCCCTTCACTTCTAGAGAGGGCACTTACTCATGCTGGGAACCAGTCATCTGGTAACATCATTCTTCGTGTGCATCTATATCAGTAGTCTATTCAACTCTGAGGATATCACAGCCAATTTCACCTAATATTCCAGCAGGAATCACTGGATAGCAATCAGAAATAGGAACTCTAGCTGATTTGTACTCATTGATCTGATGATAACTTTAGCAGCCCTGTTACCACCTTGGCTGATATTAACTAACTCAGCACAGACCTTCATCTCTGTATAGCTTAGTTAAAAATTGTCGTACTAACTAAGGTATTGGGAGAGCTGGGCAGAATATTTTGAACTAATTTGGTTTTTAAAGTAAAAGAGGTGAAATTGGACCCCATTGTGCCCTTTCTTTGCTGCAAGAAGGGGGCAAAAAGCATCAATGATGCGGGGCTGTGTCCTACGCCCAAAGAGTGCTGGATGTACCATTGATGCTCTATTGGGTCAAGCAATATTTACATGTTCTTGTATATAGTATTAGGCAGTCCCTTGTACCGAGGATGAACCGCTTCCACACCAAAAAGGGATGAGTTCACAGGTGTTTCAATGAGGGACCTGACATTCCAGGTCCCGTACTACATATTGAAGGGTGGAAGATGCCTATGCGTGGATCCTTTTAACTTGAGGTGGCCATTGCACACCAGCCACCACATGCTATATGTGCTATATCTTGTATATGCTAATGAGGGGTCCAATGCCTGTTTGACTGCACCACTCTGAAATTCGGCAGAACTGCGCATGCTCTGCTCAGTTTTTCGGGTTCTTCTGCGGCCTAACCAGCGTCCCTTAAAGATACCACTGGAGCCTGCCAAGAAAATGTTTTTTTTGTTTTTAACTTGTCTTAATGTGGAGCCCAGGGGAGCAGGAGTGCTGCTCCCGACTCTGTAGCAACACAGCAAGCCGCTGCCAGACTGCAATTTTACCTCAGATTAATTTGTGTCATTGTTCTCTGAATCCTCTCAAGTGCATTGATGTCTTCATGAAGGCAGAATGCCCCAAATTTTATACAATATTGCATTTTTAGCCTTAAGGGGCTGAAATTGGTGATGGTCAAGGGGCACCCAAGTGTCACCCAAAGGACGGTTGATGGCCGCCGAGACTTTGGGCAAGAGTTTCGGCAAAAAGGTCCTTGAAAGGACGTCCAGCGGCAAAAGACTGACGTACGCCATCAATCTGGGCAGCAGCGGGCGGGAGCTCCCAATCTCGGCGGTAAAGGCTCTTGCCGCCCAAGTGCCGCTGAGGATGGAGTCGGGCCCACGGAGGGTCGAAGAGCTGAAAAGAAAAATCAATGCAAAAAAAAACAGAACACCTTCAGAGGACCCCATGCAGGTAAGTTGCTGTCAGAAATTTTTTTTCAAAATGTTCACTAACCTTTTTTTTGCAGGTCTACTGTCGGGGATAGACCAGCCTCCTTGCAGCGGTCCTTCCCGGTTCTGGCGCCGACTCTCGCCCACACAAATCTGGCATCTTGGCAGGTGGGAGGTCACTTGCGCCACTTGGCCATCCACTGACGTCAACGGGCGGTTCCCGGCGGTTCTCCCCTCCCGCTCGGTCCAGCCGAAGTGCAAACTGGCACTGGGCGCAACCCAAAGAGGAATGTCGGCAGATCTCGATATTGTATTATTATGGGGTTAAATAATTTGTTTCAACATAATAAATACCTTCAAGTTGAATCCCATTTCCTGATTCGCCCAGTTGAAAATGGCTTCACATTGAATTCATAATACAATAATACAAATCTCGATAATACAAATCTTTTCCTTCTCTATCTTCACTAATCCATTGTACACACATACTTCACATGTCATGGTCACAGTCTAAGGATAAGGGGTAAGCCATTTAGGACCGAGATGAGGAGAAACTTCTTCACTCAGAGAATTGTGAACCTGTGGAATTCTCTACCACAGAAAGTTGTTGAGGCCAGTTCGTTAGATATATTTAAAAGGGAGTTAGATGTGGCCCTTATGGCTAAAGGGATCAAGGGATATGGAGAGAAAGCAGGAAAGGGGTACTGAAGTGCATGATCAGCCATGATCATATTGAATTGTGGTGCAGGCTCGAAGGGCCGAATGGCCTACTCCTGCACCTACTTTCTATGTTTCTATGTCCTGTACCAATGTGCATTAACTTACATTTATCAATATTAAATTCCATAGTCATGCCAGTTTCCTTTTAAGTATCACCAATCTCCCCTACACCAATCACTTAGCTATAGAGGCCTCATCAGCAAGTTTTATAGTATAACTAGAAATGCCATCCTCCACAGCAACAATCGAATAATAGGAGGGGACTCGGAACAGATTCTTGTTGAACGTTCTCCATTTATTGGCCCTGAAATCGTGGTCCTCTGCTTCCCACGGGCGCGTGGCAGAAAATGGCTAAAAAGATCCGCACCTATCTTTTCCTGCTGCGCCCACCAGAGATCCCGGTCCTGAGGCCTCCTCTTCTTGCACAACGCGTTCACATTGGGACGTCCGTAGGAGTCACATGGGCCTGGACACCGTAAAGTATTTTCTCATTCATAGTAATAGGAGTTTCGTAAGACCGAAACTCCTATTACTATGAATGAGAAACACCCCCAACCTACTCAACCTTTCCTCATAAGTCAACCCGCTCATCTTCGGAATCAACCTAATGAACCTTCTCTGAACTGCCTCCAAAGCAAGTATATCTTTTTTTAAATATGGAAAAAAAAACTGTATGCAGTATTCCAGGTGTGGCCTCACCAATACCCTGTATTACTGTAGCAAGACTTCCCTGCTTTTATACTCCATCCCTTTTGCAATAAAGGCCAAATTCCATTGGACTTCCTGTACTTGCTGTACCTACATACTAACCTTTTGTGTTACATGCACCAAAACCCCCAGGTCCCGCTGTACTGCGGCACTTAGCAATTTTTCTCTATTTAAATAATAACTTGCTCTTCGATTTTTTTCTGACAAAGTGCATAACCTCACACTTTCCAACATTATACTCCATCTGACAAATTTTTGCCCACCCACTTACCCCATGTCCTTTTGCAGGTTTTTTGTGTCCTCCTCACACATTGCTTTTCCTCCCATCTTTGTATCGTCAGCAAACTTGGCTACGTTGGATGAAGGGAGACACTCGGTCCCTTCATCCAAGTCCTTAATATAGATTGTGTTATGCTCATAATAAAAGATGAAACTGAGTACTGTATGCAATAAGTAAGTGTGACCTTAGCTCCTTTAATTAAACTCCAGAGTGTTGGTGCAGCGTGAGAGGCCTGCTTATATACAGTGCTCCCAATGGATGCTGGGATCCCTTGGGATTCGAACAGGTAGGCCCTCTGGTGGCAGTATGATACAGGTTGCCAAGGGTTACATACATAACATCACTCCCTCCTAACATCAATAGTACACTTATTTACAGGGTGAGCTGATTCTGGGGATTTTCGTTCCCATGTCGATCGTCTCGGTACAAATGCAGGTGTGGGTGAGTTGATTAGTTCTTCTCTGGGCTGCTGGGCAGCTGGCTTGCCAGGCTGCTGGGGATGGTGAGTTCAGCTTTGTGGTCAACCGTGATGTCGGTTGCCACTTGTGTGTGTGTTGGAGGGTCGAAGTTGGTGGTGTCCACTTCGGGTGGTTCGTAGCTGTTAGTGAACTGCAATTTGGTTTGGTCCAAAAGCTTTCTGCACGTTAATCCATTGGCCAATTTGACTTGAAACACCCTTCTTTGGCTATGACCATGCCACCAAGCCATTTGGGACCATGTCCATAATTGAGTACAAATACAGGGTCATTGACCTCAATATCGCAAGACAAGTTTGCACGATCATGGTACATGGTTTGTTGATGCCGCCTGCCCTCCACGTGATCGTGGACAAGAGAAAGCCTTGTTTTGAGCGCCCTTTTCATGAGCAGCTCGGCTGGGGGAACCCCGGTGAGCGAGTGGGGGCTGATGCGGTGGCTGATGCGGTAGCTGAGCAGGACTTGGGACAGTTGGGTCTGCAGGGAGCCTTCCGACACACGTTTCAAGCTTTGCTTGATGGTTTGAACTGCCCATTCTGCCTGGCCGTTGGATGCGGGCTTGAATGGGGTAGATGTGACGTGCTTGATCCCATTGCGGGTCATGAATTCCTTGAATTCAGCACTGGTGAAACACGGCCCATTGTCGCTGACAAGGACATTGGGCAGGCTGTGTGTGGCAAACATGGCTCGTAGGCTTTCGATGGTGGTGGTGGATATGCTTACAGACATTATTACACATTCAATCCATTTTGAATAAGCATCCACAACACCCAAGTACATTTTGCCAAGAAATGGGCTTGCAGAGTCAACGTGGATCCTTGACCACGGTTTGGAGGGCCACGACTATAAACTTAGCGGTGCCTCTCTGGGTGCATTGCTCAGTTGAGAGCAAGTGTTGCACTGGCGCACTCATAACTCTAAATCTGAATCGATGCCGGGCCACCACACGTGGGATCTGGCTATGGCTTTCATCATTACAATGCCTGGGTGGGTGCTGTGTAGGTCACGTATGAACGTTTCTCTGCCTTTCTTGGGCAAGACCACGCGATTACTCCACAAAAGACAGTCCGCCTGTAAGGACATTTCGTCTTTGCGCCTCTGGAACAGCTTAATCTCTTCCTGCATCTCCGCTGGGACGCTGGACCAGCTCCCATGGAGGACACAGTTTTTTTACCAGGGACAATAAAGGATCCTGATCTGGTGAGCCGTAATGGATGACTTTTCATTTTCGAATGCATCCATCACGAAGAGCAAGTCTGCAGGCTGTGCCATTTCCACCCCGGTGGTGGGCAATGGTAGTCGACTGAGAGCATCAGCGCAGTTCTCTGTGCCCGGTCTGTGGCGGATTACATAGTTGTATGCCGACAGCGTGAGTGCCCATCTTTAGATGCGGGCAGAGGCATTGGTGTTAATCCCTTTGCTCTCTGAGAATAGCGATATGAGCGTCTTATGGTCAGTTTCTATCTCAAACTTGAGACCAACAGATTCTGGTGCATTTTTTTCACTCCGTAAACGCACACCAGAGCTTCTTTTGCAATCATGCTGTAGGCCCTTTCAGCCTTGGACAGACTCCTGGATGCATAGGCGACCGGTTGCAACGTTCCCGATTCGTTAGCCTGTTGTAACACACACCCAACCCCGTATGGCGACGCATCGCAAGCTAGCACTAATCGTTTACATGGGTTACACAGAACAAGCAGTTTGTTTGAACATAACAGATTTCTGGCTTTCTCAAAGGCAGCCTCTTGTGAATTCCCCCATACCCAGTCATCTCCCTTGTGCAGTAGCACATGTAGGGATTCTAGCAAAGTGCTTAACCCAGGTAGGAAATTACCAAAATAGTTGAGGAGTCCCAGGAATGACCACAGCTCTGTCACGTTCTGTGGTCTCGGCGCGTTCTTGATGGCCTCCGTCTTGGTGTCAGTGGGTCTGATGCCATCTTCTGCGATTCTTCTTCCTAAGAACTTGATCTCTGGTGCCAGGAAAACATACTTCGAACGTTTCAACCTGAGTCCCACGCGATCTAGCCGACTTAGAACCTCTTCCAGATTCTTCAAGTGTTCGATGGTGTTCCGACCTGTGACCAGTATGTCGTCCTAGAAAACCACGGTGCGCGGAACCGACTTTAGCAGGCTCTCCATGTTCTGTTGGAAAATTGCCGCGGCAGAACGACTCCCAAATGGGCATCTATTATAGATGAACAAACCTTTGTGCGTGTTGATGCAGGTGAGGCCTTTCGAAGATTCCTCCAGCTCCTGCGTCATGTTGGCCGAGGTCAGGTCCAACTTGGTGAATGTCTTTCCTCCTGCCAGCGTCGCAAATAGGTCGTCTGCCTTGGGTAGCAGGTACTGGTCCTGTAGCGAAAAACGGTTAATCGTTACTTTATAGTCCCTACAAATTCTGACAGTGCCGTCACCTTTGAGTACCAGTACAATCAGACTGGTCCACTCGTTGAACTCCACCGGCGCGATGATTCCTTCTCGCTGCAGCCTGTCCAGCTCAATTTCCATTTTCTCTCGCATCATATACAATACTGCCTGTGCCTTGTGGTGAATGGGTTGTGTACCGGGAACCAAGTGGATCTGCACCGTCGCCCCTGAGAATCTTTCAATGCCTGGCTCGAACAACGATGGGAATCTGCTCAGAACCTGGGCACATGAGGTGTCATCGACGGACGAAAGCGCTGGAATGTCGTCACTAGTTCCAGCGGATTTTTCCCAGCCGGGTTCTGTCGTACAGTGTGGGGCCATCCTCTGGCACGATCCATAGTGGGAGTTCGTGTACTGCTCCATTATAGGAGACTTTTACTTCTGTACTGCCAATTACAGGGATCAGCTCTTTGGTGTAAGTTCTTAGCTTGGTGTGAATAGTGCTAAGCTTGGGCCTGTGTGCCTTGTTGCACCACAGCCTGTCAAAGGCCTTTTGCTCATTATTGACTGACTCGCACCCGTGTCCAGTTCCATGGATACTGGAATTCCGTTCAGTTCAACTTTTAACATGATCGGTGGACATTTCGTGGTGTGTACCCTGTACACTTCTGCCTCCTCAGTTCGAGTCCCTAGTTCAGCCTGATCCACCATGGATCGATCTTCCTCTGCAATGTGGTGGTTTGCAGGGTTTGCAGCTCGCCTGCCCATTCGCTGGTGGTGTCCCATTGTTCTGCAGTCATTGCACGCATACTGTTTGAAGCAGCAATGATGGGCCCAATGATCACCTCCACAACGCCAACAAGATTTTAACTGCCTCACATTAATGATTGATGGTGGACTCTGGTCATCTGAGGTCATGCAGCAGCCGGCGTGTACATTCTGCCATGTACATTCCTGCTTGAAATGAAGTTACTTTGTGCACAGTACTAGCCGAAACCTCTTTATGCTGCGAAATTTGTTTGGTGTTATCGCTGGTGGACATAAATGCCTGGGCTATCATTATGACTTTGCTCAGATTTGGTGTTTCAACAGTCAATAGTTTGCGAAGGATAACCTCATGGCCAATGCCAAGCACAAAAAAGTTTTTTTAGCATTTGTTCAAGGAATCCATCAAATTTGCAATGTCCTGCAAGGCCTCTTAGTATGGCGACGTAGCTCGCCACTTCCTGGCCCTCCAACCGTTGACAAGTATAGAACCGATACCTCGCCATCAAAACGCTTTCCTTTGGATTTAGGTGCTCCCGGACCAGCGTACACAATTCTTCATAGGATTTGGTTGTTGGTTGTTCTTCATGAGGCAATAGATTGTTGCCCCACAGACGGTAAGGAGGATCGCCCTTAATTTGGCAGCTTTCTCGTCCCATACCAGCTCATTGGCCTTGAAGTATTAGCCAAGTCACTCCAGAAAGGCCTCCCAATCGTCCCCTCCTGAGAATTTCTCCAGGATACCAACAGTTCTTTGCATTTTCGTTTGTTGTTTGTTACCTCGTCGCCAATTGTTATGCTCATAATAAAGGATGAAACTGAGTACTGAGTACTGTACGCAATGAGTAAGTGTGACCTTAGCTCCTTTAATTAAACTCCAGAGTGTTGGTTCAGCGTGAGAGGCCTGCTTATATACAATGCTCCCAAGGGATGCTGGGATAGGTAGGCCCTCTGGTGGTGGTGTGATACAGGTTGCCAAGGGTTACATACATAACAGATTGTAAATAGTTGGGGTCCAGCACGGATCCCTGCGGCACCCCACTAGTTACTGATTGCCAACCTGAGAATGAACCATTTAGCCCGACTCTGTTTTCTGTTAGTTAGCCAATCCTCTTTCCATGCTAATATATTACCCCCAACCCCATGAACTTTTATCTTGTGCAGTAATCTTTTATGTGGCACCTTGTCAAATCTCCCTGATAAAGTGCAACATCCCCACTGACACCTGGGAGTCCCTGACCAAAGACCGCCCTAAGTGGAGGAAGTGCATCCGGGAGGATGCTGAGCTCTTCGAATCTCATCAACAAGATCATGCAGAAATCAAGCGCAGGCAGCGGAAAGAGTGTGCAGCAAACCAGTCATACTGACCCCTTCCCTCAGTGACTATCTGTCCCATCTATGACAGAGGCTGTGGTTCTCGTATTGGACTGTACAGCCACCTAAGAACTCATGTTAAGAGTGGATGCAAGTCTTCCTCGATCCTGAGGGACTGCCTATGATGATGATGACCTTGTCAAATGCCTTCTGGAAGTCCAAATACCACTTTATCCACTCTGTTCATTACATCCTCAAAGAATTCCAGCAAATTCCCCCCCCTCCCCCGCTTCCCACCCACCTCACAAGGGGAAACATCTTAAGGCTCAAGGAACATACATCAAAGCATAGGACCTGTAGATTCGGAGCGGAGAAGGGGCCTCCTTATTCCTTACTGGTACAAAATGGCAGCGTTGCCAGCTTGTCTCAGTTCATCGCACTCTCACCTTTAAGTCGTAAGTTTGTGGGTTTGATCTCCCGTCCAGGATTTCGGCACGTGCTCTAGGCCGACACTCCGCTGCAGTGCTGAAAGGGGTGCTGCACTGCCGGAAGTGCTTTGCGTGAGACGTTAAACCAAGGTCCCATCGGCTGTCCAAGTGGGTGAAGGAGATCCCGCAGTGCTAGTGGAAGAAGAGCAAGGAGTTTTATCTGTGCCCTGACCAGACACGACTGAATCAAACCAGTGGTATGCTTATCTAGCCTCCCCTTAAATGCATCTATATTATTCACTTCAACCACTCCCTGTGGTAGCGAGTTCCACATTCTCACCACTCTCTGGGTAAAGAAGTTTCTTCTGAATTCCCTATTGGATTTCTGAATGATTATCTTATACAGCTGGCCTTTGGTTATGCTCTTCCCCACAAGTGGAAACACTCTCTCTGTATTTACTCTATCAAAACCTTTCATAATTTTAAAAACCTCCATTAGGTCACCCTTCACCCTTTTTTCAAGCGAAAAGAGACCTAGCTTGTTCATCCTTTCCCTATAGGTATATCTTTGCATTTCTGGTATCCTTGTAAATTCTCTCAACATCCTCTCCAGTGCCTCTATATCCTTTTTATAATATAGCAACCAGAATTGTACACAATGCTTTGTGTGGCCTAACCAAGGTTCAATACAAGTTTAGCATAACTTCACTACTTTTCAATTCTATCCCTCAAGAAATAAGCCTGAGTGCTTGGTTTGCTTTTTTATGACCTTGTTAACCTGTGTCCCTACTTATAATGATTTATGTATTTGTACTCCGAGATTCCTTTGCTCCTCTACCCCACCCAGACTCACACCCTCCAACTTACAAGTGATTTCCCTATTCTTCCTACCAAAATGTAATCCCTCACATTTATCTGTGTTGAACTTCATTTGCCAACTATATGCCCATTCTGCAAGTTTACTAATGTCTTCCTGTAATTTGTTGCAGTCCTCCTCAGTATTAACTATCCCCGCCCTCAATTTAACGTCATCCGCAAATTTGGAAATTGTGGGGCCGAAATTGCCCTCCGCCCTAAACGGGGCACACCTACCGTTTCTTGAAGTTTTTCTCCACCCCAACCCATGAAGTGGAGATCCGATCGAAATTCAGCACTTGTTTTTTTTTGTGTGTCGGGGGGCTGCAGGGCGGAAGTGCCCTTGCAGCGGGTCGGCTGCCCCGACCAGTCATCAGCGCCGCACTGATGACATGAGCGCGATGCGGACATGCCGCATCGCGCCGACACGTCACAACATCCCTCCCCTTCAGTTAAAGGGGCGAGCCGCTGCGAACTCTGCAAAGTTTTTAGTTAAGTCCACTGGGCCACTGTGATATCTTCACAGAGCACAGCACACACAGCTCCTAACATGGTAGGCAGCTCTCTCGGAAGCCTCCGGAATCTGCCTGGTTCTGTTTATTATTAACTCTGCAGTTGCAGTACAAAATACGTCCACATCCACAGTGTGGAGCTACAAACATTACAAGCTTACAGACATTACACTTCTCCCTCCTTAATGAAGAAGTTATTACAAAACATCATACATAACTTTCATGTTTATACATAACACAGGATATAGACTTATTTTTTCCATATTTACAAATTTAACTTTACCACTTGTTCTCTGTTTCGAAGAGGATATCTTCGCTCTCGAACAGAACCTTCCAAACATGGTGTCAAATCTAAACTCATTCGAGGCTCATCCTGAGGAACGTTTTCCTCCACGGAATTTCCTTGATTTTCATTTGAACTCACTAACTTCAGGCTCTATGTTTTCCTGACTCAGACTCAGACTTTCATTCTGATTCTCTCCTGGATTCGTTTCCAGTACATTGGATTTAGGATTTGCTACTGGTGTATCAAAACTATCTGATGAGTCAGAAATAATTGAATCATTCCCACCTTCAACTCCTTCCATGTCTGAAGGTAAAATATGATCAATATGAACAAACCTAACCTGTCCATTATCAAACATCTTTACCAAATATGTGCGAGGACCACATATCTTCACCACTCTTCCTGGTAATCACTTTAACCATTTATGGTGATGCTTCTTCACTCTCAGCTGCTGGTTTAATTGCACACTTCTCTCTTTTACTCTACCTCTATCATGATTTTCTTTCTGTCTTAATTGTGTCTGTTCTACGGACTGTGCCAAATTTGGTTTTAACAACGAGAATCTGGTTCGTGGCTGTCGTTTGAGAAACAACTCTGCTGGTGTTCTACCTGTAGTTGTATGAGGAGTATTTTGAAATGTAATCAAAAAATGAGCCAATTTGTGATCCTATGACAACTGTCGTTTCCTTGGATTTGGATCTAACATTTGTTTTATGAGGGCACATTTTACAATTTGTACAGTACGCTCTGCTGCACCATTCAAAGCAGGATGGTATGGTGGAACCTTGGTATGTTTCACACCATTTTTGCTCGTGAATTGTGCAAATTCTTCTGAATGAAATTGTGGTCCATTATCCGAAACAATTTCTTCAGGGAGGCCAAATGAAGAAAATAATTTTCGCAAACACCTCAACCCACTTCGAATGGCTATCAATCACAGTGAACAATTGTTGTCCTTCTAACTCAGCAAAATCAATATGTAGCCTTTGCCACACCCTGGGAGGCCATTTCCATGGCTGTAATGGTACTGGTGGTGGTTGCTTGATTACCGATTGACATGTCGTACACTGACTCATGATGTACTCTATATCTTTATCAACCCCTGGCCACCATAAATAACTGCATGCAAAACTCTTGGTCAAGCACATTCCCAGGTGCTGGTCATGAAGGTCTCCTAATAATTTGGACCTGAATTTATTTGGTATAACTACTCTTGCACCCCACATGATACAATCTTTATCGACTGATAATTCATTCCTACGAATGAAGAATGGATGTGTATCTTTATCTGTTACCTGGTTTGGCCATCCATTTGCAATATACTCATATACCTTTGACATCACTGGGTCATGTTTGGTTGCTCTACCAATCTCTTCAGCTGTGACTGGCAGTTCATCAATGTATGAAAAATAAAACACTTCTTCCCTACCGGGTGTAACTTGTGATGGGAAAGGCAATCTAAACATTGCATCAGCATTACTGTGATGAGCTGATCATCTGTATTCAATATCATATGTATATGCTGACAAAATCAAAGCCCATCTCTGCATTCGGGCTGCAGCTAATGTTGGAACTGGGGACTTTGGATGGAGGATTGCTGTTAGGGGCTTATGGTCCATAACGATGGTAAACTTACGACCATACCACAGGCATTTTCTCTCCCGAGTAGCCTCGCAGCTCTATCTTGGATTTCTCCACTTGATAATCACGCAATTTGTCGTGATATATTGACTCCGGTACTACACTCACGGATGCACCCGTGTCAATTTCCATTGCTATCTTGAATCCCGCAACATCTATGTGGATTTTGGTGCTTTCCGAATCGCTGTCTGTTAACCTGGTGCTCCTGATGACGTGTAACTCTTACCTCTCCTCGTCCTGTTGTTGTTCTTCCATGCTATGTAGTCTCTTGGGATTTCTACTCATAGCTTTGAACGCTGGACTCATAGCTTTAAAAACTGGTTTACCCTTCAGTCGGCATGCCTTCACAAGATGCCCAGTCTTTCTGCAGAAGAAACACTCTGCCTTCACGTATGGACAACTTTGAGCAATGTGTTGTCCCAGGCACCTATAGCATGATTTTGATGCTCTGTTAGAAATTCCAGTTTCTGAGACTTTGGGCCCCCACTGTCTTTTACTTTGAACCTGCAGGTGATTTACCTCATTGACTGTCGACCATAATCATTATTTAATTCTCCGGAATATTGTTCGGCCATGCCCATTGACCTCGCTGTCTGACAAGCAATCTCAAAAGTCAAGTCATCCATCATCAATAACTTCCTTGTTATCGCATCATTTTTCACCCCACAAACAAAACGATCCCGTAATGCTCAGTTTTGAAAGTTTCCAAAATTACAGTGCATTGATAGCTTTTTTAATGCTACGATGTAATCACTGATACTTTCATCATCCTTTTGATTCCAAATCCCAAAACAATAGCTTTCAGCAATTTCTAACAATTTGGGGTTATAGTGCTGCTCCAGCTTCGTTAAAATCTCTTTAAGCGGTGCGTCCTTTGGCTCGTCAGGCACAAGCAGATTTACAAGGGTTTCGTACAATGCCGGACCCGCCTCTGGTAAGAAGATCGCTTTCTTACATTCCAACACAGCCCGGTTTTGGACTGCATTGTCTGGAACTTCAATTATGTTATTTGCAGTGAAATACATTTCTAGCCGATCCACATACGCTTTAAAATGTTCTCGGTTGTGTCTATATTCCCCCAACTGTCTGATTACACCTGCCATTTTAATCCCTAGCTGTTCACACCATGTGCTGTATTTTACCTCAGATTTTGTAGCTTTTTTCCAAAGACAGAAAGTCTCTCTGTCGGCTGGCTGAATCCTTCCCCAACAAAATTTAAGCTTTAAATCATCTGAAAAATCCCATCTCATCACCAAATGTGATATCTTCACAGAGCACAGCACACATAGCTCCTAACATGGCAGGCAGCTCTCTCGGAAGCCTCTGGAATCTGCCTGGTTCTGTTTATTATTAACTCTGCAGTTGCAGTACACAATACGTCCACATCCACAGTGTGGAGCTACAAACATTACAAGCTTACAGGCATTACAGCCACTAGGGAGGGTTTCGGCCAGGCCAGCGGCCTGGCACCCAAGAGGGGGTACCCTAGCAGTTGGCTGACAATAAGAAATAAAATGGAGTCGCCGGCAGCGTGACCTCCCCTAGTTTAATTGATTTATGTTTGCACCACAGTCTATACCATCTTAGCCCCAAATCCTGTCCACTTTCTGCTCACACCCATGTTTTTTGTGATGCAAATAATGTCAATATTTTCACAAGCTGCACATATAACTCTAATTCCAATAGTTTGTACCTAAAGCTCCTTGAATTAGTGTAAAAGCACTTAAGCTTATCCATTGACACCTTATCTTGTTAGAATCTTTAATTATATTTACATTCCTTTCTTTACCCAGAACAGCATTATTACTTTGTACCTTTTGGTGAGCACTAATTATTTGTTCAGTTAGGTTTTTAAAGTATCAGACCCTCTCTTGTTGAGTCTTCCAGTTATTGTTTGCACAATTTAAGCCAACAACTTGGCCCCCCACCAAGTTTGGTGCAGACCATTCTTCCAGTATGAGTTCCTTGTATCTGAAAAAGCTCCCTAGTAGGAAATCTGCATTTATATTGGGTTTGCTGCACTTTTGTTGTTGCTGCTAAGTTTGTTGTTTGCTGGTTCCTTATATGTGGAAAAAAGTCAAAGTTATTTTTGACATGGCTGTCACCTCCCCTTTTTAACTAGCGCTCGCAAGCAGCCTGCAGCCCGGTTAACTTTCCCTGAAGCTGTTGCTGGCATCGCCCGGCACAGCTTCAGGGGGTGCTCCACAATTTTTGTTCTGGGGTGAAAATGGGGCGCAGTGGAGCAGGGCGCTATGGGTTACCGCTGCAGCTAAATGTCCCTGGAACTTGGCAGGAGTCGTTAGCGGCACCACACCCGGCAAAAAATCGTTTGCGCTCCATTAGGGCACCGGGAGCACTAACTGGAGGTGCAAACATCCCGAATTTCTAGACCAGAGTATTTATGTATTTATTTGTAATATATATATATATATATATCTATATGCACACACACACATGCACTCTTTGCAATGAATATTATTGCTGCAGCTTTATTCTGAGGAATTGGTTTTAAATTCAAGGGCATTGTTGCCAGAAACATGCAATTGTTCAGCTAAAAATTCATGTATATATAGTGACTACTGTGAGAGCAATGGAAATGAGAGTAGCCAATGTACTCAGCTTTCACCTTTTGAACATTTTAAAATAATCCATTTTTGATGCTGGCTTTCGGCATTTAACGAGTTTCTTCATCAGTTATCCATTTTGTTTTTGAATATGTTTAAATGAACAAGAGTGACCTAATCAAGGAATTGAACTAGATCAATAAGCCTTGCAGTGTGACAGAGCTGAATTCATTTACACAGCAGAAACAAAATGGTCACTGAGGTGGCCTAGGTTAAAGAGATATACAGAAATATAAGCTGACCTGGCTTTATCGTTAATTAAATACAATCCTTATAAAAATACAGTCTTTCTTTTTAATTGAACCTATTTTATCTTAAAGGACACCTGCCATATCAGGTCTACATGTCTATAAGCTGCTGCATGACATTAGGAATGGGAAAGAATCCCTATGTCACTCAGAGCCGCTCTATTGGTTGGAATGGGAGCCATGACTTCAGACTAGCCTGAGGGATGAGTAATTTCATCCAATCCCAGAAATATATGGTGCTGGCTAGGTATGTAGCATGTCTCTATGTTTGGGCAATAGGACCATTTCATCTTTCATCTCAATTGTATTAACATTAACAGCATTTTGGCATAAATATTGTCGTTGATTGTTGCTGATGTCTCAGCTGAGGGTTTGACAGAAGGCAGCAGCCTAAATGTTGGCTCCATGTGTTACGTTTATAGACATACCTAAAATACTCTGAAAGGCTCCTGTGATTGGAGCACATCCTCCTTCATTTTGTAGATCTTTTTAAGTAGCGGACAGCATTTGATGTATGACTAGTAATGCCTGTTCACGCATGTTTACATTACTTTTGACTTCAATATGGGCCTTGCTGACAGCCTCTCCTGCAAAGTGCACTCTGGCTTACAGCTGGAGATGTACATGCTCTTTTGTTGTCTCTTAAGATAGGGGCAGAAGTATCATTAGGGTTGTGGTACACCCACCATCAAAAGCACGCTATAATATAATCCAGGGGAAAAATGCATCTTCATTTGCCCTAGGGGACCAGAATGTTTGTGAGTTCCAGGAGTAGGGCGACTATATGTCCTCAGTTGAGGTACTGTGTCCATGGGCAAGCAATGTCCCTGGAAGAGTCCCTGGTTCAAAGAATCATCCCCAAAGTGTCCTCCAGGCAGTGACTGTACCCCTCTCCACCCCCCCACCCCAGAGCAGTGTGTGTACCCGCCCCCCCAGGGCAGTGACTGTACCCCTCTCCACCTGCCCCCCCCCCCCAGGGCAGTGACTGTACCCCCCTCCATCCCCCCCCCCGGGGCAGTGTGTGTACCCACCTCCCCCCCCCAGGACAGTGATTATACCCCCCTCCATCCCCCCCCCCGGGGCAGTGTGTGTACCCGCCCCCCCCCCCCCCAGGGCAGTGACTGTACCCCCCTCCATCCCCCCCCGGGGCAGTGACTGTACCCCCCTCCATCCCCCCCCCCAGGGCAGTGACTGTACCCCTCTCCACCCGTCCCCCCCCGGGGCAGTGACTGTACCCCCCTCCATCCCCCCCCCCCAGGGCAGTGACTGTACCCCTCTCCACCTGCCCCCCCCCCCCAGGGCAGTGACTGTACCCCCCTCCATCCCCCCCCCTGGGGGCAGTGTGTGTACCTGCCCCCCCCCCAGGGCAGTGACTGTACCCCCCCCCCCCAGGGCAGAGACTGTACTCCTCTCCACCCGCCCCCCCCCCCCCAGGGCAGTGACTGTACCCCTCTCCACCCGTCCCCCCCCGGGGCAGTGACTGTACCCCCCTCCATCCCCCCCCCCCAGGGCAGTGACTGTACCCCTCTCCACCTGCCCCCCCCCCCCAGGGCAGTGACTGTACCCCCCTCCATCCCCCCCCCTGGGGGCAGTGTGTGTACCTGCCCCCCCCCCAGGGCAGTGACTGTACCCCCCCCCCCCCAGGGCAGTGACTGTACTCCTCTCCACCCGCCCCCCCCCCCCCGGGGCAGTGTGTGTACCCCCCCCCCCAGGGCAGTGACTGTACTCCCCTCCATCCCCCCCCCCCCCGGGGCATTGTGTGTACCCGGCCCCCCCCCTCCCCCAGGGCAGTGACTGTATCCCCCTCCATCCCCCGGGGCAGTGAGTGTACCCCCCCCCCCCGGGAAGTGAGGGTACCCACCCCCCTCAGGGCAGTGAGGGTACCCCCCCACCCCCGAGCTGTCAGTTTGCAGCTCTAAGACTAGGTTAAACAACAACTTGTACTAAAGACAGAGTGACTCGCTGAGCATGCGCGACTGGGTGGTCTTTCTGCGTGTGAACCAGTTGTTGTTTCTGAGTTTCTGGCCGGGCTTGTGCTGCTGGATTGTCGACGTCAGAAGTGCCTGGGAACACGGCAGGTGAGGGAGAGGCCATGGGGGAGGACCCAGTCACAGTCACCGACACAAGGGGGCAGGCTAATCCTTGACACAGCGGGAGGTGGTCAGGTGTGACCACAGTAACGGGGGTGAGCGTGGGGGTCAGGGTCAGGTGCAATGATTTCTTTCATTTTTTTGGGTGCCGCATGGCCCCTTTAATGGGCTGCGTGGTCCATTAAGCATTCACAGTTTTTCTGTTTAAAAGCCGGCTGTGCAGGAGCTTCAGGATGCTACGTGGCAGCAGCAGCTTAAAGTGAACTTTGGCTGCAGTGTGACCGCAGTCACTGGAGTGGGGGGGTGGGGGGTTTAGGTGTCTGAATATGCTTCAACAACGTCACATCCGCAGTAATTATATGCACATTAATTTTGCTTTTGTAGTTTATATGTGCAGCTGTTAAAATATAGGCTGCTAAAAAATTATGTCTCGCTGTGCTACGCAACCTGCATTTTTCAACTTGGCTACCTTGCTGTGCTCCCACCCTGTGTGTCCCCGGATTCAATTTTGAAAATATCCTATCCAAGAGCAGAGCTCAGAGTTATGGAAAATAATTTCCTCTTTCTGTTGCTTCTCCAATGGGAACTGATAACAGACAAGTGCAGTAAAAAGAGGTGGGTGGCATTCATAGGTTGGCAACTATTCTGCTGGAACCCAAACAGTGACATAAAAGTTGCCTGGTGTAACCTAGTTGTTATAGAACTGTCAAAGACTGTATTGGGCCATTGAAGGATATTTAAGGTCAGGTTACAAAGAATTCACTAGGTATGGCGGAAATATTAAATGAGTACTTTGCATCGGTCTTCAACCTTGAAGATGATGCTCGACTATTCGAATTGAATAATATAGATGAACATATTGTTTTAGAAAGAATTAAGAACTTGAAAATAGATAGAGCAGCCAGGTCAGTTGATATCCGCCCGAGGGTACTCCGGGAGATGGGAAGATGTGTTGTGTTAATCCCTAGCCTGTATTTTTAATATCTCACTGCACTCTGAAATGGTTCTGATTGACTAGAAGGTGGCTAATGTAGTCCCCATCTTTAAAAAAGGTGACAAGCCAGACCCGGGTAACTATAGGCCCGTTAGTTTAACATCAATAATAGGTAAAATGCTAGAGGGAATCATAAGGGATGCAATATATGAATGCTTGGATAGAGAGGGACATATTAGGGACACCCAACATGGCTTCATAAAAAGGAGGTCATGTCTTACAAATCTAATTGTATTTTTTGAAGAAGTTACGGAGTTGGTGGAAGTTACAGAGTTGGAATCTACTTAGACTTCCAAAAAGCTTTTGATAAGGTACCGCACAAGTGGCTTCTCTATAAGGTTGAAGCCTCTTGTACTAGTGGTAACATACTAAGAACTGGCTGGCAGGAAATAGACAAATATAGTCATAGATGGATTTGGATCTGTTTGGATCCCGGTCGGCAGTGGTGCCCCACAGGGATCAGTGTTGGGACCATTGCTCTTTACTAGTTTGATTAATGATCTGGATGTAGGTGTTGGGGGCACAATCTGCAAATTTGCAGATGATACCAATATCTGTGCGAGTGCTAGAACTGTAGAAGAGGCTCGTCTGATTCAGGCAGATCTTAATGTGTTGGGAGATTGGGCTCATGACTGGCAAATGAAGTGTACCTTAGATAAGTGCAATGTTATCCATGTGGGAGGGTAAATGCTCAACATCCATACACCCTCCAAGGAAGGGCATTAAAGAAGGTGGAGCTAGAAAGAGATTTGGGCATTCTAGTGCATACATCTTTAAAGGTACATGAGCATTGCCTTGATGTGATAGCTTGAGCAAATAGGGTGTTGGGGTGTATCTGTAGGACAATTGGGTATTAGACGAGGCGTACTGTTTTGTCCTTGTACAAGGCCACACTTGGAATACTGTGTCCAGTTTTGCTCTCCTCACACAGGGGGTGAATTTGAGACTTTGAAAAGGTTGCAGAATAGGGCCACTAGACTAATTTCCAGTTTATAGTATCTTAGTTATCAAGAAATGCTAAACGAGTTGGGACTCTACACTTTAGAGAAGTGTAGACTTAGAGGTGATCTGATTGAGGTTTCTAAGACAATGAAGGGAATAGATTGTGTTCCATTTGACAGTTTGATTCAATTAAATGTAAGTTGTATAAGGCTAGATCTAGGTTAGGTGTCAGGAGGTGGTTCTTTCCCCACAGAATAATGGACCTTAAAAAAGCTGTTGTCTCGTGCAGTAGATGCTGATTCGCTGAATTCATTTGAGCGACAACTGAACCTTTTTCTGGCTGGGGCAGCGATCACCTCTTACAGAAGGTAGGTACTGCAGCAAATTCAGGGCCATTGTGATCTCCTGGACTAGTTTTGATAGCCTAGATGGGTCAGAGAGGAATCTCCCAGATTTTTTCCCCCAAATTGGCCTATTTTTTTACCTAGCTTTTTTGCCTCTTCCAGGATATTGGGTGGGGTGGAGTGTATATGTTGTGATACACAAGGTATCGCAATTGTGTGGGACAGGCTCAATGGTGCAAAGGGTCGTTACCTCTCCGTCGTTGTTCGTACGTTTGTATTGGGAGGCCAGAACAACGCCGGAGGAAAGAAGGCCAGGACATCGCCGGAGGGATGGAGGCCCGAACTTCGCCAGAGGGAGGAAGGACTGAACGTGAGGGCAGAGAGAGAAGGTAGGGCCCAAACCTATGGTCGTTGGGGATCGGATGAAGCAGCTGAGTCAGTCCAACAAAAAACCCGCGACTTAAAGAATAGATGGTGGGTGGAGAAAGCACAGGAGATCCAGCAGTTGGCCGACAGCCATTACTTGTGAGGATTCTTCACCGCAGTTAAGTCCACCTATGGCCCAAGCACCCAAGGCCCTACCCCACTGCTGGTCAAGAACGGGGGGGCACTCATTAAGGACACCAAGGCAGTCAGGGCCTGCTGGAAGGAGCACTTTGAAGATCTCCTTAACCAAAACTCTGCCTTTGACATGAGTGTCCTCGACTCCATCCCACACCATGCTACCTGCCATCACCTCAGTAAAACCCCAACACTGCACGAGGTAGAAAAGGCCATCCATCAACTCAAGAACAACAAGGCATCAGGAGCAGATGGAATCCCCGCTGAGGAACTAAAGTATGATGGAGAAGCACTATTGGCATGAATGCATGACCTCCTCTCTCTTATCTGGAAGGAGCAGAGCATGCCGGGAGATCTCAGCGATGCTGTGATCGTGACCATCTTCAAAAAAGGGAACATGTCCGACTACGGCAACTACAGAGAAATCTCCCTGCTGTTGGCCACTGGGAAAGTCATCACAAGAATCCTCCTCAACCGTCTTCTCCCTGTGACTGAAGAGATCCTCCCAGAGTCACAGTGCAGACTCCATTCACTAAGGGGTACAACGGACATGATCTTCACCACGTGACAACTACAAGAGAAATTCAGGGAACAGCATCAACACTTGTACATGGCCTTCTTTGGCCTTACAAAAGCCTTCAATACTTGTCAACCGTGAGGGACTATGGAGCGTCCTCCTCCGTTTCGGCTGCCCCCAAAAGTTTGTCATCATCCTCCACCTGTTCCACGACAACATGCAAGCTGTGATCCTGACCAACAGATCCACCACAGACCCAATCCACATCCAGACCGAGGTCAAGCAGGGCTGCATCATCGTGCCAATGCTCTTCTCGATCTTCCTTGCTGCCATGCTTCATCTCACTCTGAACAAGCTCCCCGCTGGAGTGGATCTAAACTATAGAACCAAAGGGAACCTGCTCAACCTTCATCACCTCCAGGCTAGATCCAAGGTCATCCCATCGTCTGTCATTGAACTACAGTATGCGGATGACGCTTGCATCTGCGCACATTCAGAGGCCGAACTCCAAGCCATCGTCAACATTTTCACCGAGGCATACTAAAGCATGGGGCCTTACACTAAACATCCGTAAGACAAAGGTCCTCCACCAACCTGACCTGACCATACAGCACTGCCCCCCCCTGTTATCAAAATCCACGGCGCGGCCTTGGACAACGTGGACAATTTTCCAAACCTCGGAGCTTACTATCAGCAAGGCCAGACAACGATGACGAGGTCCAAAACTGCCTCTCGTGTGCCAGCACAGCCTTCGGTCACCTGAGGAAGAGAGTGTTTGAAGACAAGGACCTCAAATTTGGCACCAAGCTTATGGTCTACAGGGCACAACTGATACCCACCCTCTTATATGGATCAGAGAGGTGGACCATATACAGTAGACATTTCAACGCACCATCACTGTCTCCACACGATCCTGCAAATTCTCTGGGAGGACAGACACACCAACGTCAATATTCTTGCTCAGGCCAACATCCCCAGCATTGAAGCACTGACCACACTCGACCAGCTCCGTTGGGCGGGCCACATCGTCCACATGCCCGACATGAGACTCCCAAAGCAAGAGCTCTGTTCAGAACTTCTACACGGCAAACGAGCCCCAGGTGGGCAGAGGAAACGTTTCAAGGACACCCTCAAAGCCTCCTTGATATAGTGCAACATCCCCACCGGCACCTGTGAATCCCTGGTCCAAGACCGCTCTAAGTGGAGGAAGAGCATCCGGGATGGTGTTGAGCACCTCTAGTCTTGTCGCCGAGAGCATGCCGAAATCAAGCACAGACAGCAGAAGGAGCGTGCGGCAAACCAGACTCCCCACCTAACCCTTCCTTCAACCACTGTCTGTCCCACCTGTGAAAGAGACTGTAATGCCGGTATTGGACTGTACAGTCACCTGAGAACACACTTTTAGAGTGGAAGCAAGTCTTCCTCGATTTCGAGGGACTGCCTATGATGATGATGTTTGTATTGTGAATCATAAGCAAGGACCATTGCTGATTTGCAACCAAATGCCTAACCTAAATTAATAATAGATATGGCCATTTATTTCACTTTGAAGAAAATATAGAATTTACTTCCATATTTTAGAAACATAGAAAATAGGTGCAGAAGTAGGCCATTCTACTTAGAAGTAGGGTACTGAAGTTGCATGATCAGCCATGATCATATTGAATGGTGGTGCAGGCTCGAAGGGCCGAATGGCCTACTCCTGCATCTATTTTCTATGTTTCTATTCGGACCTTCGAGCCTGCACCACCATTCAATAAGATCATTCACCTGAGTACCCCTTTCCTGCTTTCTCTCCACACCCCTTGATCCCTTTAGCCATAAGGGTCATATTTAACTCCCTCTTGAATATATCCAATGAACTGGCATCAACAACTCTCTGCGGTAGGGAATTCCACAGATTAACAACTCTCTGAGTGAAGAAGTTTCTCCTCATCTCAGTCCTAAATGGCTTACCCCTTATCCTTAGACTGTGTCCTCTGGTTCTGGACATCCCCAACATCGGGAACATTCTTCCTGCATCTAACCTGTTCAGTCCCGTCAGAATTTTATATGTTTCTATGAGATCCCCTCTCATCCTTCTAAACTCCAGTGAATACAGGCCCAGTTGATCCAGTCTCTCCTCATATGTCAGACCTGCCATCCCGGGAATCAGTCTGGTGAACCTTCGCTGCACTGCCTCAATAGCAAGTATGTCCTTCCTCAGATTAGGAGACCAAAACTGAACACAATATTCCAGGGGAGGCCTCACCAAGACCCTGTACAATTGCAGTAAGACCTCCCTGCTCTTATACTCAAGCTATGAAGGCCAACATACCATTTGCCTTCTTCACCACCTGCTGTACCTGCATGCCAACTTTCAATGACTGATGTAGCATGACACCCAGGTCACATTGCACCTCCCCTTTTCCTAATCTGCCACCATTCAGATAATATACTGTCTTTGTGTTTTTGCCACCAAAGTGGATAACCTCACATTAATCCACATTATACTGCATCTGCCATGCATTTGCCCACTCATCTAACCTGTCCAAGTTACCCTGCAGCCTCTTAACATCCTCCTCACAGCTCACACCGCCACCCAGTTCAGTGTCATCTGCAAACTTGGAGATATTACGCTCAATTCCTTCATCTAAATCATTAATGTATGTTGTAAATAGCTGGGGTCCCAGCACTGAGCCCTGCGGCACCCCACTAGTCACTGCCTGCCATTCTGAAAAGGACCCGTTTATCCCGACTCTCTGCTTCCTGTCTGCCAACCAGTTCTCCATCCACGTCAGTACATTACCCCCAATACCATGTGCTTTAATTTTGCACACCAATCTCTTGTGCGGGATCTTGTCACAAGCCTTTTGAAAGTCCAAATACACCACATCCACTGGTTCTCCCTTGTCCACTCTACTAGTTACATCCTAAAAAAATTGCAGAAGATTTATCAAGCATGATTTCCCTTTCATAAATCCATGCTGACTTGGACCGATCCTGTCACTGCTTTCCAAATGCGCTGCTATTTCATCTTTAATAATTGATTCCCAAATTTTCCCCAATACTGATGTCAGGGTAACCAGTCTATAATTACCCGTTTTCTCTCTCCCTCCTTTTTTAAAAAGTGGTGTTACATTAGCTACCCTCCAGTCCATAGGAACTGATCCAGAGTCAATAGACTGTTGGTAAATGATCACCAATGCATCAACTATTTCTCGGGCCACTTCCTTAAGTACTCTGTGATGCAGATTATCAGATCCCGGGGATTTATTGGCATTCAATCCCATCACTTTCCCTAACACAATTTCCAGCCCAATAAGGATTTCCTTCAGCACCTCCTTCTCACTAGGCCCTCGTTCCCCTAGTATTTCCGGAAGGTTATTTGTGTCTTCCTTCGTGAAGACAGAACCAAAGTATTTGTTCAACTGGTCTGCCCTTTCTTTGTTCCCCATTATAAATTCACCAGAATCTGACTGCGAGGGACCTACGTTTGTCTTCACTAATCTTTTTTTCTTCACATATCTATAGAAGCTTTTGCAGTCAGTTTTTATGTTCCCAGCAAGCTTCCTCTCATATTCTATTTTCCCCCTCCTAATGAAACACTTTGTCCTCCTCTGCTGAATTCTAAAGTTCTCCCAGTCCTAAGGTTTGCTGCTTTTTCTGGCCAATTTATATTCCTCTTCCTTGGATTTAACACTATCCTTAATTTCCCTTGTAGCCACGGTTGAGCCATCTTCCCCATTTTATTTTTACTCCAGACAGGGATGTACAATTGTTGAAGTTCATCCATGTGATCTTTAAATGTTTGCCATTGCCTATCCACCATCAACCCTTTAAGTATCATTTGCCAGTCTATTCTAGCCAATTCACGTCTCATACCATCAAAGTTACCTTTCCTTAAGTTCAGGACCTTAGTCTCCGAATTAACTGTGTCACTTTCCATCTTAATAAAGAATTCTACCATATTATGGTCACTCTTCCCCAAGGGGCCTCGCACAGTAAGATTGCTAATTAGTCCTTTCTCATTACACATCACCCAGTCTTGGGTGGCCAATCCTCTAGTTGGTTCCTCCACATATTGGTCTAGAAAACCATTCCTAATACACTCCAGGAAATCCTCCCCCACCGTATTGCTACCACTTTGGTAAGCCCAATCTATATGTAAATTAAAGTCGGCCATGATAACTGCTGTACCTTTATTGCACGCATCCCTAATCTCTTGTTTGATGCTGTCCCAACCTCACTACTACTTTTTGGTGGTCTGTACACAACTCCCATTAACGTTTTCTGCCCTTTGGTATTTCGCAGCCCCACCCATACAGATTCCACATCATCCAAGCTATTGTCCTTCCTTACTATTGTGTTAATTTCCTCTTTAACCAGCAACACTACCCCACCTCCTTTTCCTTTCTGTCTATCCTTCCTCAATGTTGAATACCTCTGGATGTTGAGTTCCCAGCCTTGGTCACCCTGGAGCCATGTCTCCGTGATGCCAATTATATCATATTCATTGATTGCTGCCCGTGCAGTTAATTCGTCCACCTTGTTACGAATACTCCTTGCATTGAGGCACAGATCCTTCAGGCTTGTCTTTTTAACACACTTTGTCCCTTTAGAACCTTGCTGTAATGTGGCCCTTTTTGATTTTTGCCTTGGGTTTCTCTGCCCTCCACTTTTACTTTTCTTCTTTCTATCTTTTGCTTCTGCCCCCATTCTACTTTCCTTTTTCTCCCTGCATAGGTTCCCATCCCCCTGCCATATTAGTTTAACCTCTCCCCAACAGCACAAGCAAACACTCCCCCTTTACTTTGTTCCTTGGACATCAATATCTTTAGAAAAGTTTTAAAAATTAATGTTTTTAAATGTAACATTTTGTTATGTATTGAAGCCTTGGGTCACCAGATACCAGAGGGTGCTTCTGTCGAAGTCATCGGGCTGTATGTGCGTGTGCACAGTCACGGGTGTATATAAGCATGGGTACTATGTCACGCGGGTACTTTGGGTGTGAATAAAGATGGACCAGGTTTACTTCTGACGCAGTTTACAGTAGCAAGGCTCTTGAGTCATTACATTTGGCAACAAGGTAAATTAAGAACCTTCACATGTACAATGGGCACTATTGGAACTCTTCACGAATTCATGGATGGCGAGGATTGGGCAGATTTCGTTGACTGCTTAGATCAATATTTTGTGGCCAACAAACTGGAGGGAGAGGCTGAAGCAGTTCGGCGCAGGGTGGCTTTCCTCACCGTTTGTGATCAGAAAGTTTATGGTCTCATGAAGAACCTTCTCTTGCCTTTACGTCCAATGGACAATGAGTATGAGGGTTTGTGCGTTTTGGTATGTGACTGGACTCAGCTTAGGCTTCACAGCCTCAGTGTCCCACAGCTTGTCAAATGTCCTTTGGCTCATTATCGACTGACTCGCACCGTGTCCAGCTCCTTTGATACAAGCACGCTAACAAGCTTCACATTAACAATTATCGGCTGTTTTTTTTGTCAAGAACAAATGCAGACCTGGATTGTGTATCTGGGCCAGCACTGGACTGGTCATCATCAACAATGTGATGAGCGGCAGCATGCTTGCTCAGTTGTAGGCACATTTTCTGAAGATGCCCCATTTTCGAACAGCCATTACAGGAGTTTGTTTAAACTGGCACTGATGAGGTCGATGATTGCCCCCACAACGCCAACAGGGTGAAATCAGATTCATACCAGTTGGCGGACTCGGAGCAGTCGAGTAGGCCCTGTCATAAACATCTCTGCGAGAAGACGACACAATCTTGTTTATAGTACCTGCCGTGAGCTCCGACTCTTCGATGATATCTGCCACAAATTATCATCAGTCATCATGCATGCATGGGCAATCGCGATGGTCTTTTTCAAATCGAGTTTCTCTTTGGCCAATAATTTCCGAAGAATCACATCGTGGTTGATGTCTATAACAAAGAAATCTCTCAACATGACTTCTTACATGTTCCCGAACTTACACGGCTCAACAAGACTTTGTAGGTCAGCGACGAATCCCAACACATCCTGGTCCTCAACATGAACATGCGTGTAGAAGCGATAGCGTGAGATGATGATCCCCTCTTTTGGCTTTGTGTGCTCAAGTGATGAAGAAGTTTCCTTCTTTGTTTGAACGTGTTATGTCTTTCGATGCTCTGATAATGATACCACGAGGCATTGTGTTCTACTTGAACTGTAGTGACCGTAGTCCTTTATTGATAACTCCAGAGGGAGGATCACACCTGGTGACCCGCCTTTTATACTAGACCTGGCACACCTGTACAGGTAACCTACAAGTCTGCCACTGCGGTGCCCTCTGGTGGCACACCTTGTAATAGTACAAACAGTAACTATGTAGGACACATGACATCACTCTCCCCCAAGCCTTTAGTGCAAATCGCTTCTGCATTGACTGTGCTCTGGGCTTAGCTCTATCTGGTTGACCCTTAGCGGATTGTTTCCATCTTGGGTGAATGGGTTATGTTTCGTTGGCAGTAGAGTGCTGGTGGTTTCTGTTTGTGTGTCCATGACCATTCCATTCTCTCCCCCCAACCCCCCCATCCCCGCCCCCCCTCCCCCCCCAACCCCCGCCACCTCACATACAGATGGCTCGTTACATTCATATACATTAAAGTCCAGAAAAAAGTTTGCATTCACAGTGTTGCATTCATGGTACATGCTTGGAATATTCTTGGAGTCAGTGCTGGTGCATGAGGACAAACTGATGCCAGGACCGCTGAATGGTGTCCAGGTAGTCTAGTGGTGGCGCGGTGCCCAGTGCTGGCAGTGGGAATCCGGTTGGCTCAAGTTGCCTGCTCTTGGGGCTTTTGCCGTTGCTCCTAGCGTCGGGCAGGTTCTCAGATGCCTGTAACCTCCCTGTCCTCTCCTTGCGCCCCGGGTCGCTGCTGCTCCCTGAGGAGCAGTCATCTAGCAGTACACAGGGAACTGCTGACTCGCTAACCTGGGTGTTATTTGGTTTGGAATCCTAGCTGGTCCCGGTCCCATTTGGGAGAACTGTTGCAGGTGATCCTTCGTTCCCGGGTATGGCCTTGGTGGCGATAGGGTCTGGGGGCTGCGCCTTAGCACAGTTTGCTCTTTCCGGCTCATGGCGGTTAGTGCCATCGGGTGCCTGAGAGGTGGAGCCGATCAGGGGCAGGGTATCGATACCAGTGCCATTGCCCTGCTGAGATCGCTTGCTCTGCAGCTTGTATGCATTGGCTGTTTGTGACCACACTCGTGGTGCATCACTCTGATCCCAGGGACGCAGGCTACAGCATTGGGTAGCTCACTGGACCTGTGTGCTCCCAATGGGTGTCTGCCCGCTGCATTGACTGAATGCAGTTGAAATCCTATATCGCACAACGTTTCATTACTCATTGTAAATAACCTGTAGCTTCGATCGCGATTGCGCAACTTTTCTTTGCTTATTGCATGTACACAACTCTGATCATCAATTACACATTTTACATCGAACTCACACAGTTGCTCTTACATTGATTGAGAATGTGGAACTGTCCCTTTAAGAGTGGTGGGTTGCAGGCCTCCTTTAAGAGAGCCTTGCTATCTTTACCCCAATCCTCTTCTCTGTTTGGTGCCACAGGTTGCTCCATCAGCGCTGCATCTCGTGGTCTGGCCGCCGCCATCTTTTTCTTCAGTGCATCACCTCGTGGTTTGGGCACCATCTTTCCTCCATCCACGATGTCGACTGCGGTGATCCTCTTCTCCCCAGGTTCTGCCAAGGAAGCTGGGAAGTCATCTCTGGGTTCGATTTTCTTCTTCCGGAGTCTTGCCACTGGAGCCTGGAAGGTGTGTTCAGGTCATCTCAGCTGGATCATCTCCACGCAGTCATGCTAGGCGGACTGTGCCTCGGGAGCTGTGCTGATCTGCTCTCTGGTACTGGCTCCACCCTCAGGTGAGGGCTTGCTTTGCCTCTGAGCGCAGAGGAGTAATGAAATCTTCCCAACTCCAATGGATCTTCTCCATCCACCTTCTTCCGAGTAGCATTGGTCCATCACCTGCAACAATCCACAGAGGTAACTTGTTCACTGCGCCGTCATGGAGTACCTTTACATCCGCACTACCAATGATAGTTCATTGGTGTAGGTGCGCAGCTTTGCCTGAACCGGGACCAACTTGGGTCGTTCAGTTTGATTGTCCCATAGCCTCTCAAAGGCTTCTTGATTCATTACTGACTGGCTCGCCTCCGTGTCCACTTCCATGAAGACTGGAACGCCATTTATTTCGACTTCCATCCTCAACGGGAACACTCGGTGGTGCAGGTAAATATGCTATATACCTCATCGTGGGGCTGAGTTGCCTCTCTGACTATCACTTCATAATCCGCGCTGGATTCACGGCCATCTACAGACTCTTCATCAACACAGTGAGTCATATTTATTTTACACATTTGCTGCAGCCTTTACACACATAATCTTTAAAGCGGAACTGGTGAGCCCTGTGATTCCTTCCGCAACGCCAGCATGGTGCTACTCGGTTAGCCCCCCTCGGGGGCATGTTCTCTCTTCCATGAGAAGGTTTACATTCTACAGTCCAGCCTCTAAAAGGTGCCACTCTGTGCTTGTTGGGTTTGAATCCTGAGGATGAGTCATCTGCCTAGAGCCGCAGGTTGAGGTCATGAGTGCTTGGCTTACAGAGATGACCTTCTGCAGCGTGACTATGGTATCCTCAGACAGTAGTTTATGAAGAAGGCTCTCATGGCCGATTCCGATAACAAAGATGTCTCACAGCAATTCGGTGAGATGGTCGCCGAAATCACACGGTGTCGCCAGTCTCCTGAGGTCTGCAGCATATTTCACGATTTCCTTGCCTTCGGGCCGTCGGTGGGTGTAAATTCGGTGTCTGGCTGTGAGGATGCTCTCTTTGGGCTTGAGTTGTTCTTGGATCAGTGTTACAAGCTCCTCGTACGTCTTGGTCATTGTCTTCGCTGGTGCCAGCAAGTCCCCGACGAAGCCATAGACGGTGGGCCCACAACAGGTTAATAGGACAGCTCTGCGTTTATCAGCCAGTGTGGCCGGATTGTCGCCTGCCAGGTCGTTTGCTGTGAAGAAATGGTCAAACTCTCCACAAAGGCGTTCCAATCATCACCATCGGTGAACTGCTGCAATATACCAAGAGTAGCCATTTTCGCGTGAATGTCCGTAATCTCGTCGCCAATTGTTATGTCTTTAGATGCTCTGATAATGATTCCGCGAGGCAATATGTTGTACTTGAACTGTAATGACCTTAGTCCTTTATTGATAACTCCAGAGTGAGGATCACACCTGGTGGCCTGCCTTTTATACTAGGCCTGGCACACCTGTACAGGTAACCTACAAGTCTCTCACTGCGGCTCCCTCTGGTGGCACACCTTGTAATAGTACAAACAGTAACTATGGAGGATACATGACAAACCGGGCATTGGTAGATTTACTGGAGTCAAGGTGCAGATTCACCTGGATTCTGATGCAAGGCCTGTCTATCATAAAGCTCGGTCTGTTCTTTACATGATGAGGGAGAAGGTTGAAATTGAGCTTGACAGACTCCAACGTGAAGGGGTCATATCACCGGTCGAGTTTAACGAGTGGACCAGTCCTATTGTTCCTATGTTGAAGAGTGATGGCACTGACAGGATTTGTGTAGACTACAAGATTACGATTAACCAATTTTCGAAACAGGATCAGTATCCATTACCGAAGGCTGATGACCTGTTTGCCATGCTAGCTGGTGGAAATTCATTCACTAAGCTAGATCTGACATCGGTCTATATGATACAGGAGCTTGTCGGCACTTCGAAGAAACTCACCTGCATCAACACCCATAAAGGACTGTTTGTCTACAACAGGTGTCCTTTCGGAATTCGTTCGGCTGCAGCCATATTTCAGAGGAATATGGAGAGTTTACTGAAGTCCGTTCCTAGAACTGTCGTGTTTTCAAGATGACATTTTGGTCACAGGTCGCGACACTGCTGAACATCTGAACAATCTTGAAGAAGTCCTACATCGTCTGAACAAAGTGGAACTCAGTCTGAAACGTTCGAAGTGTGTCTTCATGGCACCTGAAGTTGAATTCCTGGGGAGGAAGATTTTTGCTGAAGGCATCAGGCCCACTGATTTGAAAACCAAGGCCAACAAAAATGTACCCAGGCCTCAGAATGTGACGGAGCTGCGTTCGTTCCTTGGGTTACTCAACTACTTTGGTCATTTCTTACCCAGATTGAACACTTTATTAGAGCCACTGCACATGCTACTCAGAAAAGGCGACAACTGGGTCTGGGTTGTGTCTCAAGATAGAGCCTTTGAGAAAGCTAAGAATCTGCTCTTTTCAAACAAGTTGCTTGTTCATTATGATCCATTTAAGCGTTTTGTATTGGCCTGTGATGCTTCATCATGTGGGTTTGGCTGTGTACTCCAACAAGCAAATGAGTCGGGTAAGCTACAATATGTTGCGTATGCTTCGAGAAGTTTATCAAAAGTGCAAAGAGCTTACAAGCATGGTAGAAAAAGAAGCTTTGGCCTGTGTGTATGGGGTTAAAAAGATGCATCAGTACCTGTTTGATCTTCGTTTTGAACTCGAAACGGATCACAAGAGGCTCATGTCATTGTTTTCTGAAAACAAAGGTATTAATACCAATGCATCGTCCCGTATTCAGAGGTGGGTGTTGACATTGTCTGCCTATGAATACATTATTCGTCATAGACCCGGTACTGAGAATTGTGCCGATGCACTGAGTCGTCTGCCTTTGCCCACACCTGATATGAAGATGCCTCAACCTGCAGATCTACTGTTAGTAATGGCTGCTTTTGAGAGTGAAGGAACCCCTGTCACTGTTCAACAAGTTAGGATCTGGACCAGGCATAATCCTATCTTATCGGTTGTGAAACATTGTGTCCTCACTGGTGATTGGTCTGCAATACCTATGGAGATGGATGATGAGACCAAACCTTACAACCGTCACAAAGATGAGCTGTCCATTCAGTCAGGTTGTTTACTGTGGGGTAATCATGCTATCATGCCTAAGAAAGGTAGAGAAAAATTTGTATGTGAACTACATAGCACCCATCCTGGTATTGTCATGATGAAAGCCATTGCTAGGTCTCATGTATGGTGGCCTGGAATTGACTCTAATCTGGAATCATGTGTACATCAGTGCAATACTTGCATGCAATAAAGTACTAGCAGAATCTCCGCTGCGTCTTTGGTAGTGGCCATCCAAACCATGGTCAAGGATCCACATTGATTTTGCGGGTCCTTTCCTGGGAAAGATGTTTTTTGTTGTGGTGGACGCATATTCAAAGTGGATAGAGTGTATCATTATGTCATCCAGTATATCTGCAGCCACTATTGAGAGACTTCGTGTCATGTTTGCTACTCATGGCTTACCTGACATTGTTGTGAGCGACAACGGATCTTGTTTCACAAGTCTTGAGTTTCAGGAGTTCATGAAGCTCAATGGTATTAGACATGTGAGGTCAGCTCCATTCAAACCTGCTTCTAATGGTCAAGCAGAGCATGCTGTTCAAACTATCAAACAAAGTATGAAACGTGTAACTCAGGGCTCACTGCAGACTCGTTTGTCATGTATATTGCTTAGTTACAGGACACGACCTCATACGCTTACTGGGGTTTTCCCTGCTGAACTACTGATGAAGAGAAATCTCAAGACCAAGCTTTCTCTTGTTCATCCTGATTTGAATGATCGTGTTGAAAACAGATGTCAAAGTCAGCAATGGTATCATGATCGTGCTGCTGTGTCACGTGATATTTCTGTTAACGATCCAGTTTATGTACTGAACTATGGTCAAGGTCCAAAGTGGTTCGCCAGTACTGTTACAGCCAAGGAGGGTAACAGAGTGTTTATTGTCCTGCTCAAGCATTGGCAAACATGCAGGAAACATGTTGACCAGGTAAAACTGCAGCACACGGATAAATTGGAACCGTTTGAGGAAGATGCCAGTGACCAGCCAACCAATTTTCCTTCATCAGAGGACTCTGCTGTCATTCCCGAACCTGGACCTTCAGTCTCTGATGTGGTCATTACCACTCCCATCAGATCTGTTACTCAGCCGTCAGTCACAACTGGCTCAGAACACTCGCCTAGAACTAAAGTTGAATTGAGACGATCAACTCGTGAGAGGAAAGTCCCATAACGTCTTCATTTGTAAAAAGACTGATATCAAGATCTTGAAAGGGGGATGTTGTTATGTATTGATGCCTGGGATCACCAGACACCAGAGGGTGCTACTGTCGGAGGTCATCGGGCTGTATGTGCGTGTGCGCAGTCACGGGTATATATAAGCTCGGGTACTATGTCATGCGGGTACTTCGGACGCGAATAAAGATGGATCAGGTTTACACCTGACGTGGTTTACAGTAACAAGACTCTTGAGTCATTACACATTTCATGAATGTTATTGGTAATTGTACTACCTGAGCCACATACACTAAGAAGCTATCAGGTTTGATCCCTGGCTCTACCAAGTTAATTGATCTCAGTCAAAATAGTGAAAAAGACACTGGATCTAGGAGAAGGTAGAATTATAAAATGAAATATCAGCTACTATTCCCACTCCTGTTCACTGTACACATTCTCATCATCAGTATAGGCAATCCCTTGAAATCGAGGAAGACTTGCTTTCACTCTCAAAATGAGTTCTCACGTGACTGTACAGTCCAATACGGGAATTACAGTCTCTGTCACAGGTGGGGCAGGCAGTGGTTGAAGGAAAGGCTGGGTGCTGTATATGGTTTGCTGCATACTCCTTCTGCTGTCTGGGCTTGATTTCTGCATGCTCTCGGCGACGAGACTCGAGGTGCTCAGCGCCCTCCCGGATGTTCTTCCTCCACTTCGGGCAGTCTTGGGCCAGAGATTCCCAGGTGCCGGTGGGAATGTTGCACTTTATCAAGGAGGCTTTGAGGGTGTCCTTGAAACGGTTTCTCTGCCCAGCTCCACCAGCTCCGTTGGGCAGGCCACATCGTCCGCATGCCTGACACGAGACTCACTAAGCAAGTGCTCTACTCGGAACTCCTACACCCATTCTGGAACATGCATGTGTGTACATTAGATAAGAACAAGATCTGGCTCAGCTGTGATGGCCTCCATGTTCAAATAGTCAGCTAATATTTTTTATCTACATTATTTCCTACATTTCAAAAGTACTTAATTGGCTGTAAACTTTGGGATGTCCTGAGGCCGTGAAAGGTGCTATATAATTGCAAGTTCTTTCTTTCTATCTCTCTATCTATCTAGATTTGCAGATATAGAATGGCCATGTGGATGAGGTACAGAAGATTTGTTGGTACTGTGTAACCAAATCCCACCTTCAGAAAAGATGGGGGGAAATTTAGAGACAGAACTGAAAGTTAGGATTATTCATGTACAAAACACTTCAAGAAAAATAATATAAAGTTGTATGGATAATTGTTTTAAAACCAAGCTATCAGGATATTAAATAGCAGACAAAATGGTATGGTAGGAGAAGCAGATACCAGTGACTGCTAAATTCCCCCTTGTATCTCATTTCATTTCAAACATGACATTCCCAGCTGTGATTTTAGTCAATCGTGCACAAGATTATTTAGAGCTTCCAAGGTATGTGAGATTTCTCCCAGAAGAAATGAAAGAATTATAACCACGCGGTTAGGATATTCATGGTTTAGTGTACCTGCCAGTCTTCAGAAAACACTAAAAACTGAGCCATTTAATGTATAAAATAGTTTAGGGCGTAATGAGACTGAACATGAAAGCTCAGATGCCAGCAAAAAAGGGCAATGGCTTGTTCCTTGGTGAAAGATCTGACAACACTGCAATAAGAATTAAGGAGAATTTTCAAAGAAAATGCGATGCTTGGTAAAGGAATGGCTGCATGTGATCTTCCACTTTCTGCTATCTATTTGATGCCAACATACAGAATCCATGGAGCAAATATGAAACAGAAATGCTGAAGTCATGAGATAGAAAGCCTTCAACACAGTTGACTGCACCATCCTCCTCCAACACCTCTCCTCCGTCGTCCAAATGGGTTGAACTGCTCTAGCTTGGTTCCATTCTTATCTATCTAATCGTAGCCAGAGAATCACCTGCAATGGCTTCTCTTCCTCATTTAAGATACTCCTTAGCACCTACCACTTTGATCAAGCTTTTAGTCATAAGTCTGGCTATCTCTTTCTGTGGCTCGGTGTCAAAAATGTTTTTTATTGATATCGCTCTTGTTAAGCACCTTGGGACATTTTACTACATTAAATGCGCAATATAAATGTAAGTTTTTGTTGATAACATTGCAGAAAAGGGATTAAGAGGAGTTGAGGAGGGATTGTGAATGTTACTGACATGTTTTGGGATTCCTGACCATGGAAGTCTTTGGTGTAATACATGTTATAAATGCTGAGTTCTTAGGGGATTAAATTCACAGGGATGGGAGGTGTGGATTAGTATTCTGGCAGGGTTTCTGAACCAGTGTGCTGAAAATAAAGAAAGATAATTTAGCATTCTGCTGATCGTTCACACTCCTTGCTATTGTGCCAACTCTATCCACTTGAACTCAGTAGGGGTCATTGACAAGTTAGGCTGGGGGATTCCGCTGGGCAGGGGGAGTCAGTTTGACTAAAAGCTGATATTGGAGTCCGGCGAATGAAGAGAAAAAACAGCAAACTGTAGTGAGAGGAGGTTCTAGTCTGGATTTATGGACAAAATGCAGGGATTCAGTTTTTATTGCCAGCAGTTGTACAGAAAGTAAGCTTATTATGAAAATATGAATAAAAGAGTGCGAACGTTCAATTAGTTCATTATTTTCTTTATGTATGGGAAGCAAAGTGGAATAGGTGAGTTTTGTTTACAACAGATACTCCCTAAGTTAATTTGGTGTCTGGAAAGGTAAAGCTGCTTAACATTTTGAATCTGTTCTCAACTGACTAAATGTTTTCTCATTCTGCTTTCAGAAAGATTGAAGGAGCACATGTGAGAAAGTCACAAATATTCAGCCCAGATCACAAGGGGATACTATTCTTAGATCCCTGGGTTCTGCTATTGTACAAGTAGATGTAGGGCAGTGTGAGTAAACTCCCATAAAAAATAAGATGCTCAGACTACTTACAGGAACGACTGACACCACTGAAACAGAGAAGCTATCTACAGCAACCTGAATTCATAACCGTTAAATTTGATGAATCTTAACAATGTAGTAAGATTGAGTTTCAACAAAAAATGGTTTACTTTGAGATTTTTTGCCATATCAGGAGAAAGGCCCTGCCCCACAGGGCCCATGTGCATATATAGGCTGTGATAACCTTATGTATTTTCTGTCCAATTAAGTTTTCTTGTTTTTCATAAACCATTTTTAGTGATTTGCATTAATGGCAATACCTTTTTGAAAAGTTCATTTGTACATTCTTTTAAAATTGGAAATAAACACTGTAGGATACTTCACTTTTGTAACTGGAGGCCAGGAGAACCCAGTTATTCCCTTGCATCCTCAGGACATTCTGGTAGACTTAATAGGTTGAAAAAAGATGGGGCATTTTTTTTCCACTTGGAGTATAAGCTGCAATAACATTGTCAACATCAATGGAGCCGGCTGACTCTGCTGATTTCTCAGAAGGTTTTCGCATCTGGAACATCTTTATTGCAGCTGTAACTTTTACACGCCTTGATTAATTCAGCATTAGTTCCCAGGCCTCATTCTTACCTCTGTCCTCACTTTCACATGACTGCAACAATTTTCAAAAAGAAGATCACTGAGGGCCAGCCTATTATTAGAAGTATACCAAGGCTCTAAAGTAATCCGAAGCCTCACTGGCTCCAGTCAAGTGAGTGTTGTCAGTTTGAGAGGGCTGGCTGTTCAGATGGCATTTTTAATCTAAAGCAGAACTTGTGAAAATAAAATCGGTGTTACTTTCCGTCCATTGATCTTCCTGTTAAAGTTGCACATCATTAAGTCATCTAATTAAAGAGAGGAACTCCCCTTATATATGTTTGTGGATTCAATGACAGTGACTTTACCAGTCGTTATTACACATGTGTGAACATATTGTTGGCAAATGCACAATGTGACGATGTAAATTGCTTCAAAACTTGTCATAATGTCATTTGCATGTGATATAACGGTGATAAATGTAACCCATACTCATCTCATTTCTTCAACAAAATTATAGGCTTTCTAAACATTTTTTCTGAAGGGCTTCCCACTCTATTCCCTCACACTAGGGGTATTTTGGTTGCAGTTGTCTCTGCTTGTCCTTGTGATGATAGGACTCTATTCTCCTCATTTTAGCTGCTCTATTTCTTCTTTCTCTTTCAGGTCTTTTCCTAAAACCTTCCTATGCCTGCTGTGCTCCAGTGTTCTTCATTCTCCCAAGGGTGAATTGTTAAAGGTGTGACTGTTTTCCTGTTTGGATTTGCAAGTTGTTTGTTTGTAACAATTGGCTTTTTGCCATAAATATTTGCTGTTTTATTCCTGCAGAAAGTATATGAATATAAACAGTTTTTAAAAATGCCATGGACATAATTGAAGTTATTTTATGCAGCAATTATCTCGGATTTGTGAGATAATACACAGCTTCACTGAGGGAGAGGATGGAAGCCAACGATTAATGCTCAACATTAATTGGAGACATCTTACCAAATTACTTATTGCTGTAGGAATCGGTTTCTCACAAAACAAAGCTGTAACATCCTGTTTATATTCTGGAATCATTTCCAGTAGAAGCGGCTCCATAATATGATCCAGTTCCCATTATCTAAATTCAGCCTGTTACACTGCAAGGCAGATTCGGACATTAATATTGAGGGAAGGTACATGCAGGCAGCAGAAACATACCATTGCTGGCCTGACAATGCTGCTCACTTTGAAGTGTTAGCTGACAGAGAGTATGAATGGCGCAATCTGACAAGCGGATCTGTACTGGGGTCTCGGGTTTTTCACCATACATATAAATGACTTAGATGAAGGAATAGTTATATATCAAAGTTTGCAGATGGCGCTAATTAGGAGACATAGTAAGTTGTGTAGATGGGAACAGGAAGTCACAAAGGAACATGGACAGATTAAGTGAGTGGGCAAAATTATGGCTGATTGAGTTCAGTGTGGGGAAGTGTAAAATCATCTACAATGGATCTGAGAAAGAGAAATCAGAATATTTTCTTAATGGTGAGAGACATAGTGCTGTGTCCATATGCACAGATCATGAAAAGCTAGTGCACAGGTACAAAAATTAATCAAAAAGGCAAATGGAACATTCACCTTTATCTCAAAGGGTTGGAATACAAGTGCAAGGAAGTGATGCATCAGTTGTACAGAAGCCCATCTGGAATACAGTATTCAGTTTTGGGCACCGAACCCCAAGAAAGATATATTAGCCTTTGGAGGGGGTACAGTGCAGATTCATGAGATTGATACTGGGGTTTAAAATGTTATTCCAATCCTCTCCTGGCCAGTCTCCCACCTTGCACCTTCCGTAAACTTGAGCTCATACAAAACTCTGTTGCCTGTATCTTAACTCGCACCAAGTCCTGTTCACCCATCACCGCTGTGCTCGCTGACCTACATTGGTCCTGCAATGCCTCAATTTTTAAATTCTCATCCTTGTTTTCAAATCCTTCCATGGCCTCGGCCCTCCCTATCACTGCAATTCCTCCAGCCCTACAACCCTCCAAATCTCTGCGCTCCTCCAATTTTGGCCTCTTGTACATTCCCAATTTTAATTGCTCCACCATTGGCAGCCATGCCTTCAGCTGCCTAGCCTTGAACTATGGAATTCCCTCACTAAATCTCTCCACCTCTCGCTTCTCCTTTAAGACGTTCCTTAAAACCTACCTCTTTGACCAAGCTTTTTGTCGCCTGTCCTAATATCTCCTTATGTGGCTCGGTGTCAGATTTTGTTTGATAACACTCCTGTGAAGCACCTTGGGGTGTTTTATGATGTTAAAGGTGCTATATAAGTGCAAGTTGTTGTTGTTGTTGTTAAGTTACAAAGTCAGGTTGCATAAACTTGGCTTATATTCCCTTGAGTTTAGAATGTCTTTACAATGATTAAGGGATTTGATAGGGTAGATATAGAGAAACTATATCCTCTGGTGGAGAAAACCAGAATTAGAGAACACAATCTTAAAGTTAGGGTTAGGCCATTTAGGAAGCACTTTTCCACACAAAGGGTCATGGAAATCTGGAACAGTTGCCCAAAAGGCTGTGGATGCTGGGTCAATTGGAATTTTCAAGATTGAGATTGATATATTTTTGTTAGATAAGGGTATCAAAGGATATGTTGAGTTGAGGTACAGTTCAGCCAATATCTAATTGAATGATGGGACAGGCTTGTGTGGCACAATGGCCTACTCCTGTTCCTATGTTTCTATCGAAGTACCAGAAGAAGTAGGCTTAGAGCAGCCCTGATTAGTACTGGAACAAAGAATGTTTAACATATTTTACAAAAAAACAAACCTAGCTGGGCTCCATGTGGTTTCTCCTAACAATATCTTTAATCTGGAGGAAGCAAGGGTAATTAAAGGAGAAGATGTTCATGTTAAGAACAAATTCAGTCAGGCGGTGGAAGGTAGGATAGATGGGAACTGCTTGGGCTGCTGTTCAAGGAAAAAATGGAGGGCTTCAGGCCTTGGTTGAAGATGAAGAGGGTGGCATATCCATAGTGAAAAGCAGATGACTGGGCCAGAGAATCTGAAATCGTCAGATATTCATAGTTGTAGGTGGGTAGAGACTGGTCAGGTGGGGGAGAACAGATTCAAGATAAGAAGAAATTAGTTCAGAGGGACAGGACTAAAGTAATTGGTCTACTGGGTCAGTCTTTGTGTATCTTGAGGAGGAGGTAAACACAGGGAACTGTGAGGTTGGTGGCAGTAGGGGGAAGAGATAAGATTGTCACAGTTTTGGAAATAATAACTTGAGTTGGTAGTGGGACCATGGTCCAGAGGAAGATACGAGTTATCACAAAGTTGTCATTTGACCTCCGCAAGGTAGAGGTCCTTCCGTCATACAACAATAGCACCCCCTTTTTTTAGCAGCTCTGCTGATGTTGTCAAGGTTAGAACAGAGGAACCTTATAATTGGCTGCAGCACCCCTGAATTAGGAATGAAAATCAGAGAGGGTTTCTACTCCTTTTCATTTTTAATATATACATTCTCAGGATCTGCGTGTTGTTGGCTAAACTAGTTTTCATTATCCAGTGACGCCCACTGAAAAGTGTGAACTTCCGATGGAAGTCAGCCCTTTGATTTATCTCAGTGACTTGACAACTTGTTGGAAATTGATGTTGAATTATGGAAACCCCTCCACCATGCCCACCCCCAACCCCCACTCCCACGTTGATAAACTAACCTGCCAGTACTCGCTATCTAGGCACACATCAGGAATAGTCACATATGTGAGGTAATGGAGGATTACCAGTGTTCATGGAAACATCCCAGCAAGAATCAATGCTTTTAGGAAAGGAGAAAAGGGAAGCCAATTAGCAAAAAAACACCCCAAAAGTCCTGATTTGTATGGTATCGGTGTCTATATTTTTGAGGGGAAAATAATTTTTTAAGCTGTTCAAGACTGAGTCTTTGAATTTCTTTCTGCTCTTATTTCCTCCCAAATGGAAAGCACTCATTATTTTCTTGTAACCCATTTTCTTTCTCTCTCCACCTACCAGTTTGCTCCTTAAATACTTGTTATTGACTACTGCAGCTGGTCTATTCATGGTTGCTCCAAGTCAATCAGAGTAATAATTAGCATACAGAAAATAATTGCCTTCTTCCTCCCTGCTTCACACTTTCGCCTTTCAGCATTTCCTCACTAATTTCATGTTAATGATCTGCAGCCCTTGTTCCATTCACTATTAAACCCACTACAGTCACTCATTCACCCACAGCACAACCTGCATTTCTAATTGAATCACATTAGCCTATCTGAACTTGCTGTTAATTATTTAATTATCCTTACGCTGCCTGATCTTGAAGCCATTAGCAGATTGCTTAGTTTCAGTTCCACATTTCGCTTATCCTTTTTGAGAAGCCTGGTGCCGGACATGCACAAAAATCCATCTCTGTTCCGAAGAGTCTGCATACTGAGAAATCCAAAAAAAGTAGAATGAGAACAAAAAACACTTGAGGGACAAATTGGACCTGACTTTGCCCATTTTATTGGGTGTACAACAGGTGCAAAAAAACCCCAATTATTGCGGCCAATGCGCGCCTGAAATAAACCAATGCCATATTGGCTCAGGTGATATTCAGGCAACCCTGGCAGCCCCCTGGAACCACCATTAGATCGCATGCATGTGCTAATGAGGGGCCCAATGCCAGTTTCAGGAGCTCTCTCAGAAACTGGTCAGCATGCACCGAGCACACGCCCCACAGTTTTCCAGGTTCTTGCTGTGGTTGAACTGTCCTTAGAGGGACCAGTGCAAGCTGCCAACTGAAAGGTAAGTTCTCCAATTTTAACTTACTTGAATGTGGACCCAGGAGGAGCAGAAGTGAGTGAATATTCTGGGAGTTGAAGAAGGTGATGTACTGGATGTGTGGATTGAAGCTCGGCTGCCAGTCAAATAAGTCTGAGATTGTGCACCATTGAGATCAGTAAAAGTAGCTGACAGAGTCAGAAGCACATACACAAAAGTAAAATACTGCAGATGCTGGAGATCTGAAATAAAAACAGAAAATGCTGGAAATATTCAGCAGGTTAGGGAGCATCTGTGAAGAGAGAAACAGAGTTAATGTTGCAGGTCAGTGACCTATCATCAGAGAGGCACATAGATGCGAGCAAGAGCTGAATAGAATGACTCCAGTCTTGTCATCTATCAGAACATGAAATTAGGCAGTCGAATAGTACAACATTAGCTCCAAAGTCAATACTAGTGTCATAGAAATAGAGCTGGGTGTTGATGATGTACAAATATGATGGCATAAATCATATTAAAATTGTACATTGCTTAACATGTGCAAGATATCAAGGATACATCATTCTTCTGGTTCCTTTCTTACTCCAGAGGGATTACAAGTTTCTATGACACTTTTTGTGAAGATGTTGTTCTTTTGAATGACAGCCATGCGATGGTTACTCCAGACCAGTGCATCGCACAGAACACAGAGGAAAAACGGAACCATGGTATAAGCATAACACTCGCCTGAGTCCCACTGGACACAATGGTCGGATTTTCCAATTGGTGTTATTTGATGTTGACTGTAACCCACTTAACATAACACCAATTGGAAAATCTACATGTATGTCAGCTCAACAACTGGAATGTGTCACTGGTCTGTCAGTTTCACTTTTGATCAACATCGATTCCAGCAGTACTGTATATCTTGTTTTAGCATTCAGCCAATGAAAAGACACTTCTTTAATCTGCCTTGTTCACGTGGTACACTCATCTTAGCTATATACTACACATTTGTAAAGAACAAATGTAAACTTGTAGTACAGCACTACAATCAGATTAGTGAATGTGCAATAGTGTGTCTCTAATGGGATGTAAAAAGCTGCTTGGAAGATTTAAAGCAATCTCCCAGGGAGTCAGCATTGTAGGCATTTGGCACACTCCAGGAAATATCACTCAAATTTATGTCAGGAAATGTTGTTCCATTATCCATTTTTAAGTACAATAAAGAAATCTAACTTGTTCATTCAGTGTTTCCGTTGCAATAAAAGCCAACTTATAAACCTTCATCATACAATACCATGCGCTGGAAAATGTTGTCTTTAATCACCAGTTTGTAAGTTATACCAATCAGGCACATCATTCGCTTATGATTTTGTAGAACAATGCAAACCAGCAATGTCAAATAATTCTCTTATTAACCCTCTGTCAATTGTGACAAAATTCTGCAGTGATGGTATTCAAACATTCTTTAGTTATATATTGTTATTAACAGGTCTTTAAGCTATTGCTAAATACACTGTAACAAATAGTTATTACAATTCTAGCTGGAATAAAGTGGACTAATGACTCTAATTTAATTTTGGCGATGAGGTGGCTCTCTAATTCATTCAAACCCAATTAAATGTTACTGATTATATGGTCAATCTCATTGATTTGTTGAAAACTCCTTAGATTTGGCCTGCAAGATGCTGGAAGATGTAGAGGAGTCTGAGGGGGCCACTTGATTACTGATACAACTAAAATAGTTGTAGAGGAGTCTTGTTCCAAATCCAGTACCACAGAGACCTGTCAACCCAGAAATTGTTTAGTATCATACTCCGAGCTTTCTCCCATCACAGTTTCAATAGTCTGTAAGACAGGTTATATTTAACCCAATTATTTCTCTGAAAGGTTCTGGATTTATTTTAAAATATATTTGTTACATTAATAAATACAGATCTTAGTAAGTAATAATAAACTCTTGCTATATAGACAGAGCCCTACACACTGATGAGTGGAGCACAGTTTATAACTAATAAGCATAACTTGTTAACACACTTTATCATTCAGTTGTGATGTAATTCGCATGCTTTAAGTAAATGTAGCACCTAATTTATTAGTACAGCAGATGCTCCATTTCTACCACTGGTGTGTAAGAAATAGAAAATGAAGTGTTAATACCTTAATGGGGTCTCACTGACTGCAAGCAACTGCACACTTTAATATATGGCATTGGGGTCTCTTAGCAGCTGGAAGCATGGAGCTGGATTCCCGTCCTTTTAACAATGAGAATCATGAATCGTAAGGATTGACTCGGAGTGAGGGAAAATAATTACAACGGAGCGCGCATGGCAATCATGAGACTTCATTTGAGTTCTGCTCCCTAGCACTATTTGTATCATCTATAGGGAATATAAGTGGTGAGGGAAGGGGTGCTAGAAACTTGGCATACATTGGACAGGTAGGTCCCAGGTGGCATCTGTCACTGTTCCAAGCTCAAACTCTGAGAGCCGACTGTAATGCAGTTGTATGATGTGTGAAATTTTGTATTTTGAAGGATTTAAATTTAAATTAAACTTATAGCAAATTAATGCTACACTGATCCCACATGACAGAAATGACAGTAGGCAAACGCTGTGATACAAACAAAATGTGACAGGTAAAGTGAATTTTACAAGATTACGAGGTTAGAGCAGGATAGTAAAAGGGAAATTTACTGCTTCAGTGGTCCTGGCACACACCAGGAATGCATATTTGGGAAATTGTGCACACCAAGCCCATGATTTTCTGTCCAGTAAAATTAATGAGTGGAAAGTCATGGTCTGGGGGTATGCAATTTCCTGATATGGACTCCTGGTGTGTGCTAGGATCGCTGAAGCAAAAAAATCTTCCTTCAAGTATCCAATGACAGAAAGGGAGAGAGTTTTACTAATGCCCCGTTTATATTCTGGGAAAGGTTCCACCAATTCTGCAATATGATCCAGTTGTTTGTGTTCTGAATTTCACTTGTTTTATACTGCAGGGAACACCAGGAAAATTGTACCTGTGCTGTTACTCAAGGGTTACTGATGCAAGTTCACAAGTCTAGGCAGGGAATCCTCCCTGATTTGCGGAGTAGGTCTGCTCCAGCCAGGAGTATCAAAAGTGGTCTGAGAGCTCAGGCTGCCTGCAGCCAGAACAAAATGGTGGCTCCAATGTCAAGCAACACCAGTGACAGCTATTTACCTTTTCTGCCACAAGTGCTTAGCCCTGAAGGCAGGCAATGAAACCACTTCAGCGGGATGTGCCCTGTTTCAGTAGGAATGTACTATGAATCATTTATTTTACAAGGGTTGTCTCTAAAGGAAAGCTACCTCCAGAGGCAGTGCTGTATTATAATTGGGTATAAAAAGTGATACACCAGAGTTCCTTTGGCCAAGTTGTTAAAAGGCAATATGTAAAGAAAAGAGGAACTTGCATTTATAGATCACCTTTCATGACCTCAGGATGTTCTAAAACACTTTACAGTCAATGAAGTACTTTGAAGTGTAGTCACTGTTGTAGGAAACGCAGCAGCCAATTTATGCAAACTGAGCCATAGAGACTACAAGGTCATTGAGTTAGCAGATCGCTCCTGTAGTCGCTGTTGGAGTGCTACAATTGGCACAAGTGCCCCTTGGGCTAAGGAAGTGAAGCAATCACCAGGATTCCCACACCTAATAAAAACAGAAAATGTCAGAAGCACACAGAAAAGAAAGAAAGACTTGGATTTATATAGCGCCTTTCACGACCACCAGATGTCTCAAAGTGCTTTACGGCCAATGAATTACTTTTGAAGTGCACTGTTGTAATGTAGGAAACACAGCAGCCAATTTGCGAACAAGCAAGCTCCCACAAACAGCAATGTGATAATGACTACATAATCTGGTTTTTTTGTTATGTTGATTGAGGGATAAATATTGACCAGGACTCTGGGGATAACTCCCCTGCTCTTCATGGGATATTTTACGTCCACTTGAGAGAGCAGACGGGGCCTCACTTTAACATTTCATCCGAAAGATGGCATCTCTGACAGTGCAGTGTTCCCTCAGCACTGCACTGGCATGTCAACCTAGATTTGCTTTGTGCTCAAGTCCCTCAAGTGGGATTTGAACCCACAATCTTCTGACTCAGAAGTGAGAGTGCTACCCACTGAGCCATGGCTGACACTTAATAAATCAGTAGGTCAGTCAGCATCAGTCTGGAGAAGGATACATATCTAAAATGTCATGACCTGTGCTATTTTGCAAATGCTGACTGACCTGTTGTGTATTTCTTGCTTTCATTTCAGAATTCCATTATTTATATTATTACATTTTTATTTTTCCATTTGTAATTTATATCCCGTGACCTTTACTAGAAAGTGCACCGTTATGGAAATCGGATGAGGGCAGGATTGGCCATGGTTTGGTTGTCAACACATACTGTCTAGGCTCACACCTAATAAAATCCACATGGGTGAGGTAACAGAAGGCACCCAGTCTCATGGAAACATACTGTGGAAGGATTGGATGGGCAGTTGGTTACCTCTAAGACCTGGGTTCAAATATTACACGGACTGATAGGATAAAAGTCTGCTTATCAGCTGGCTGTTAAAGTCCTACATGGGATAAGTCTGGGCAGTTTCAATTCAATGGACATAGGGCTACCTTAATTTGGAAATAAACAGCCATGTCACTCAGAGACCACTGAATGGCTGCTGAGAAGAATGTGTTATATCCATGTGGTAGCACAGCAAAAAAATACTTCGAGATGGTTCTCCATGCCACAGAAAAGCTTATTCTTTAACATTGCAGCACTGGGGTTTCCCTCAACACTGTATTATGATTGCAGTAGAAAACTTTCAAATCCATTGTCAACTTTTACATGTTTAATTAAGGCAGTCGTGTTATTTTCCATATTACTAAAAGAATGAGATCAATCATCAGGGCAGCAGTCAAATCTTCCTGCAACACTCGCTCTCTGGGGTCACACATGAAGAGGGACTGTATAAATTAAGAAGTCTTGGACTAGCTAGAAAAACACAACAAACTGCAATCTAAAATTTCTCAGTTATATTTATGGAAGACAGCAGTAAACTTTTGATCCAAAATTCTGCAACCACAGCCATTAAGATGATGCTTTATGCTGAAGTTCTTTAATGTTTTCTTGATTTGTAGTTAGCTTTCAATTTTTATCTCTCTTTCAAGTGCAACAGCACTTTAAGAAGGCATTGCAAGCATAAAGCAGCGCTAGTGTTTTAGGGTCAAACCAGCTGATTTTTGGGAGAGGGGAAAATGTTATTATAAATATTAGCAGATCTTCCATGGAGTTGCTCACAGTGATTCAACAGAATGTTGTGTCATAATGACAAAGATTACAGGGGTGAAATTTATCTTCAGCAGTAACACAATACAGGCGATAGTGAATTGGCAGCCCCTTTTACACCTTGGCCAATTTTCCTTTCTATTGAAGTTGTTGGGAGGTATGCTTCGTCTGATCAAATGTACCTCGGCTGACACAATCCCAAGTCCTGCTGAGGGCCTGGGATGCAGGGATTCCTGACGCAGTGAGTCCCTGTCCCTGGTCCTGCCCCTTTGTATGCCAATGGCCATGTTAGAGTCAAGCAGAAGCTCTGTGCCCCCAACCCAGAAGGTTCATCAAAATGTAAGAACTCAGCATAACCAGGTCTTGCCTAGTTTCCGGTCCTTCAGGTGGATTCCAACCAAAGTTTTTTTTTAAGTTATAAAAATAGAAGCAGCACTAAATCATTTTACTAATTTTATTTAGTGAAAGAAATGAAACTTAATAACCCAGAGCATTTTCCACCGTACTCTGGAAACAATTCAGCAGCTGAAAGTTTTGCTACTTTCTGAAGCACTTTGCCATGTCCGCAAACAAGAAAGGTTAAAGATTATGGAAAGAGAATTTCATTTTCAGCAAATTGCAACTGACGGCGGCAAAAATATATTTGCTGAACGTTCTGAGGCTCTGTATTTTTGTAAATACAGCTACTCTCAGTACTTATTTCTGATAATATCTGAACATTGAATGTACTTGTGTCCACCCCCACAGCTCATATTTAGAAAGCACTGTAAAGGTACTAAAGTCTGCACCAAATAGGATCAGTTACTCTTTTCTAATCATTGATTGCTGCTCATGGTCATGCTCCTGAGCACAAAATATCAACAAAAGTGGTGTGATCTCCAAAGAGTGGGCAGCAAATCTGAGTTTCATTCAAAGCAGCTTTTACAGGATATGTTTTCCGATGGATCTGAAATCAGAATACACAAGTCAGCAGAGTGACATGCAGCCGTTTTACAGCCCCTGCCCTCGGGTTATGTATAATGGCGGCAGGTGTCTTTTGCAGCTCTCTTACCCCTGCCCCCCACCCCTCCCCTCCCCCCCCATCCCGCTTCCCCAAAGCACACACTCAAGTGTCTGCATCCAGGTCCAATAGCAGATGGCTCAGCATCATCACAGATAAAGGTACCTGCAGGGATATGCTGATAATCCTGTTTCTCACAAGGTTTATTGTGCTTTAACAGGTAATTTTATATGCTTTACACACTGCTACAGCTTGGCACATCAGATGGCCTAATAGGATTGAATGAAAAGTTTAATGACTTCCTTCCTTCTTTAGACTCAAACTTTCCCCTGTGCCACCAGACCTCTGTAATTACACCTCATTTCCTCATAATTGGAAAATTCTGTTGATGCGGTCATTGATAGTAGGAGTGAGTTTGTGTTTGCTAATTGTTTCAAGTATAATTAACAGAAGCCCCAAATGATCCACAAGGTTATTAATATGTCCCACTGAGGAAGGCCAGGACAATAGTAAAACACTGATCTGTAGGAGTGCACTGAAGCAGAACTATTGCAGATAGCGTTTGTTTTCATATTTTCCATTCTCGTGAGACTGTAAACATTTGTAATGGGCCCTTTTCTTTATGGATCAAGCAAGAAATAAAATTGCTGGCGTCAACAGCTGGATATCAGCAGCATTCAACACAGTCCCAAGTAAGATCTGAGACGCAAGCAATTTTGTGAATTTCCAGATGGATTTTTTTAAAAACTCATTAGTGAACAGCTGCTTGAACATGATAAATTACACCAACCACAAAACTCACTTTACTCTCTGGGATTCACTCCCTCTACCCCGCCACTTTCCTTCTGTTAAATACCTTCTCAAAACCTTCCTATTCGATCCGTGCCTTGGATCACCTTCTATTTCCCTCACTAATGCTCGGTGTCTATTTCTCTCCTCTGTGAAGTACTTTGGAATGTGTTTCTATGAAAAAGACACTATATAACTGCGGATTTATTACTGTTGTTGTAATGTGGATGTTAGAGGGGCAGTGTGGTTGTGGAAATGGGGTTACCAAAATGGCTCTTATCAAAGTCATAAATGACATCCTATGTGACTGTGATAAAGATAAACTATCCCTCGTCCTCCTCTACTTGTCTGCATCCTTTGACACAGTTCACCACTCCATCTTCCTCCAACGCTTCTCCTCCGTCATCCAGCTGGGTGGGACTACACTCGCTTGGTTCCATTCTTATCCAGGTAATTGTAGCCAGAGAATCACCTGCAAAGTCTTCTCTTCCTCCTCCCACATCATTATCCCTGGTTTCCGCAAAGGATCTATCGTTGGCCCTTCCTATTTCTCATCTCCATCCTGCCCCTCGGCGACATCATCCAAAAACACAGCATCTATTTCCACATGTACGCTGATGACACCTCCTCCTTTAAGATGTTCCTTAAAATCTGTCATCACCAGCTCCCTTGAGCCCTCCGCTGTTTCTAAATTGTCAGACTGCTTGTCGGACATCCGACACTGGATGAGCAAAAATTTTCTCCAATTAAATATTGGAAAGACCGAAGCCATTGTCTCCAACGCACTCCTGGCTGGACTCTCACGTTCTACCCTACATAAACATGAGGTCATCCAAACCTCAGCTGCCCATGTCCTAACTCGCACCAAGTCCCGTTCACTCATCACCCCTGTGCTTGCTGGTCTACTGACCTATTGACTCCCGGTTAAGCAACGCCTCGATTTTAAAATTCTCATCCTAGTTTTCAAATCCCTCCATGGCCTCACACCTCTCTATCTCTGTAATCTTCTCCAGCCCCACAACCTTCCGAGATAACTGTGCTCCTCTAATTCTGCCCTTTTGAGCATCGCTGATTTTAACCACTCAACCATTGGCGGCCGTGCCTTAAGCTGCCTAGGCCTGAAGCTCTGGAATTCCCTCCCTAAGCCTTTCTATCTCTCTCTCCTCCTTTAAGATGTTCCTTGAAATCTAACTTTTTGACCAAGCTTTTGGTCATCTGCCTTAATTTCTCCTTCGCTCAGTGTCACTTTGTTTTATAACACTTCTGTGAAGCACCTTAGGATGTTTTACTATGTTAAAGGTGCTATATAAATACAAGTTGTTGTTGTATGACACAAAGATTAGTTGGAAAGCGGGTTGTGTAGAGGACACAGAAAGGCTGCAAAAAGATTTAGATAGGTTAAGCGAATGGGCTAAGGTTTGTCAGATGGAATACAATGTCGGAAAGTGTTAGGTCATCCACCTTGGGGAAAAAAAACAGTAAAAGGGAATATTATTTGAATGGGGAGAAATTACAACATGCTGCAGTGCAGAGGGACCTGGGGGTCCTTGTGCATGAATCCCAAAAAGTTAGTTTGTAGGTGCAGCAGGTAATCAGGAAGGCAAATGGAATGTTGGCCTTCATTGCGAGAGGGATGGAGTACAAAAGCAGGGAGGTCCTTCTGCAACTGTATAGGGTATTGGTGAGGCCGCACCTGGAGTACTGCGTGCAGTTTTGGTCACCTTACTTAAGGAAGGATATACTAGCTTTGGAGGGGGTACAGAGACGATTCACGAGGCTGATTCCAGAGATGAGGGGGTTACCTTATGATGATAGATTGAGTAGACTGGGTCTTTACTCGTTGGAGTTCAGAAGGATGAGGGGTGATCTTATAGAAACATTTAAAATAATGAAAGGGATAGACAAGATAGAGTTTGAGAGGTTGTTTCCACTGGTTGGGGAGACTAGAACTAGGGGGCACAGCTTCAAAATACGGGGGAGCCAATTTAAAACCGAGTTAAGAAGGAATTTCTTCTCCCAGAGGGTTGTGAATCTGTGGAATTCTCTGCCCAAGGAAGCAGTTGAGGCTAGCTCATTGAATGTATTCAAGTCACCGATAGATAGATTTTTAACCAATAAGGGAATTAAGGGTTACGGGGAGCAGGCGGGTAAGTGGAGCTGAGTCCACGGCCAGATCAGCCATGATCTTGTTGAATGGCGGAGCAGGCTCGAGGGGCTAGATGGCCTACTCCTGTTCCTAATTCTTATGTTCTTATGTTCTTATGTTTACAACAGGGACATCCAATAAAGCCACATGCAGCCACTAAGATTTGGCAGTTCAGTCATTGAAGCTCTGACAACTCAATCCTATTTCTTATATACGAGTTTATCTCGTTTCAACTTCATAGTTCCCGAAACGTGGAAAAGGCTGTTCTTAGCACTGTTGCCTCATTGATGAATAAATCTTAAATCAGAATACTCATATCTGCTAGTAATGGCACTTGAGATACATTCAAATTAATGGGAACATTGATTCCAACTTTATTTGTAGCTTTTTGAGGCTCTATAGTTTGCACCTAGGCAGCCCCAAAAGACGAAAGCTTGGACACCACATGTTTATAAGGCATTTCACCAAGATTGTAAACAGACGAGGGTGACTTCATTGCACGTCCACTGCATAATTTTGCCCATCCCCCCCACATTTTCTCTGCAGGTGGCGACTTATATTCGGGTGCAGTTCCAAAGCTTTTGGCAGTTTGTTGATATCTTGCCCAAGTCACCGTTCTGCCTGTGTGAACCCACACAATAGGTGTCAAAGAGGCATTACAGGCAAGCCCAATCCTGTCTGCCTCTAACATCCATATATGGAATTCACTTCCAGGGTTAGTGGGTAAGACAGAAACTATGTCAACATTCAAGATTCGACTGGATAGGTGGAAGAAGGAAAATGGGATGTAGAGATATAGGAGCATGGTGGGTAAATTGATTAGGACTATTTGTTCGCTCAGAGGTTAAATGCTGACACAGACTGATGGGGCCGAATGGCTTTTTTCTGTGTTGTAACTTCTATGTATTTCCAAGTATTTCTATGTGTACTGTGTAGCAGAATAGTGATCGAGAGCAGGAACTCTTATCTGTTTTTTTTCCATTTTCCTCTGCCTGGGAAAATGTGCTTTTTTAAAGATAAAAGAAGGTACAAATACGCCTGGAAATGTCAATACTGGAGGCATTTAGATGGTAATGTGTGACAAATAGGCTCCCTATGAGTGCAGTAATGTTGCTTTAAGGTGCTGAGTTACATATGAAATTATTCTGTAAGATATTTATACATTTCATTTGTTTAAATAACAATAAAAACAGTTGCTATTTATATGACACATGTGGTATGCTGAGCACTTCTACACCTTTCTTCACAAGTGCATTGATTCCCCAACTGCAACAGAAAATAGTTAGAATATAGACCAACATAGAGAAATGCAGCACTTTTCAGTTACTGGCTTTGGGTTTTGTATAAACACAGCAGATGTTTGCTCTTAAAGGGATACGGTCGGAAAACTACGGGTTTTAAATAATTCCCTTTTTATGTGACAGCAGGTGTAGCAGCCCTGACTTCAGCGGTAGCACTGTAATATAACTGCAATGCAGCTACTGGCATCAGGGGACCCAAGAACCACATGAAGAGTTTTCCAAGGGTCCTCCTGAGGCAGTAGCATTAACACCACATGTAAATGGCTGTGGCCCATTTTGTAGTCAGCATTTCTTCTGGGCATGCTCAACCTACCTGCGCAGGCCAGCAATGAGATTTCATACTATTGACCCGTACTGAGCAGACACAGACATCGGGGAAGATGCACGACTAGAAAATGAAAGCCATGCTTACCGAACATGCATTTGTTTCTCCATTGCTGCTCATGCTGTGCAATGTACCCTGAAATATAAAGATTTAAATATTTGCATGTTGAAGGAAAGAAAGACTTGCATTTATATAGCACCTTTCATGACCTCAGAACATCCCCCCAAAGTGCTTTACAGCCAATGAAGTACTTTTTGAATTGTGGTTACTGTTGTAATGTAGCAAACATTGCTGCAAAACATTGTGCACAGCAAGCTCCCACAAACAGCAATGTGATAATGACCAGATAATCTTTTTTCCTTAGTGATGTTGATTGAGGGATAAATATTGGCCAGGACACCGGGGATAACTCCCCTCCTTCCCTTTCTTCGAAATAGTGCCACGGGACCTTTTATATCCACCTGAGAGAGCAGACAGGGCCTCGATTTAACATCTCACCTGAAAGATGGCTCCTCTGACAGTGCAGCACTCCCTCAGTACTGTACTGGAGTGTCAACCTAGATCTTGTGCTCAAATCTCTGGAGTGGGACTTGAACCCACAAAAGGGAAGAGGGAATAAAGAACTGGGCTCGCACATGGAATTAGGGCTAATGCTCATGTGGAGAAAAAAACATCAACATGAACTATTTGGGTCAAACATCCTGTTTGCACATTGTAATTCAATGCAAAGTATTAGTTTCAAATGCAGCAAATTCTATAGTACCAGGAGCTACAGCATATTGCAGAACTGCTTCCAAGTAGAAATAAAAAGATTTATTATTTATTTCAAATTGCTTCAAGTAGAATTTATCCTCTACTACCCTGCCTGTCAAATGAAAATACACAATTGTTTTACATTAAATTTTAACTACCTGACCAATTGGTTTTGCTTAATTACTATATCTATAATATGCATGGTTCCCCTGCAGATGCTTTCCAATCGCAACCTACCTTCCCTATTTGGCCACCTGAACTTGAGCTAGATCCCAGACAACAGTCTTCCAACAGTTTGTCCAGATGACTTTTGGAATATGTTTATTTTCCATTAAGTATATTCCCGACTAGAAATTATTGTAAATAAAATTTTACCTGCTCAATTGAAGAACACTTTAAAGAAAATATAGAATGTAAATCCAGAAATTACAGTTGACCATATTAGCAGATTAATGCTTACAAGTTTAGTGATATTCCTTGGTTTGCTAGCAGAGGCATTAAACGGGTTAAAGGTAATTTCCAGGCTATAAGATTTAACCTACTGGTACAATCTCAAGTAATGAGCTAGGATTGATATTTTTTACTTCTTGCCTTGAAAGACCATTTGTCGGACAAATTCTGAATCCAGTTCCGCATTCGTGCCTGAAGCCTTCATTCATAATACCTGACAGACTGTACTCCTGACCTCCATTTGTTGGCTTCTGGAATCTTTTCAGAACCAACATGTCAAAATCAACATGTCCGACTGTAATCTGTCCCTATCCTGCACTTCCTACCTGGAACAAGTGAAAATTGTCAGAACATGCGATGGCTTTGTGTTGGTAAATTCCAGGAATGCAATAACCCACTAAAGACGGGGAAGAACGATTCTCATACATTCAAGATATGATCCAGGAAATTGCTGTTTGTGGGCTAACTGTGGATTACTAAATATTTTTGGGAGAATTCACAGCTGCTGGTTTACACAGATTTTTTTCTGTTTTCAGTCGTGGGCTAAAATGTGGGAATTCTGTTCCACACAGCAGGCCAGTCAATGGGAAGAGAGCAGCACTAATCCTTTAAGTCAGTTGTAAAATGCAAGTAGGACTCATTTAGCCTCGAGGAAGGCAACAGGGACAGAACATTCATTACATTACTCTATATTTGATGTTATTGAATTTTAAAAAAAGTCAGTCTGATCATCTGTGAGCTGTAAACTCTTTGGCAAGGGCTGTGGGGTAGAAGGCACTCACTTAAAGTGCGTGATGGCCATCTTTCCACGTCCTCCAAGGCACATTGCTAGACCAGTCGCAATAGGAATTAGCTGTAAGCAGCCAACACTAGTTAGTAACTGGTGTGGCCGACTAACAGGATTTTCCTGGTCGACATAGTTCAGTACTCACTGGATAAACTCACTGAGCAATTTCCACATGAAATGATCAATATTTTAACAGAAATGGTCACCTTTTTCTTTGATTCCTTTCTTCTTCCTCACTTCCAAAATGTTGCTGGCTATTGTCTTTCCTCTTAATTCGTTTTGACATTTAATGCCCTCTGATTCTTTGCTCCCATGTTGTCCTCTGCCCAACTCTTGCATTCAGGGTGATGTGATCTGGAAGGCAATGATGCTAATAGCATCTTCCCATCTATCAGTAGCTGCTCTCAGTAAGAAGGATCACCACACCGTACAACCTTTTCAACTCTGGGTAAACACAGAACAGAATTGGTTATAAGTTGTGAGATGCTTCTGATATAGGTCATAAGAATGTAGACACAAATATAACTTGTTTTTCTGTAAACAATCTATTTGTAACTAACTTCTATTATGTACATTTTGCCGTAAAAGCACAGTAGTTTACAACCCAGGTGGAGGCCACTTGACCCATTGGGTGGAATTTGCTGCGGGGCATATTCAGGAAGTTACATTCGAAATTACACCATTCATGCACCCATTTTTCTGGTCTCAAATTACACTTAAATTTCCTGCCAATCTCATTGTATACGCCGGAATGTAAAAATCAGCATAAATAATCGGGGTCCGAGGTAAGCGGAGAACTCGTACCATATATTCCTTCTTTCTGTATGCAGTTAAGCAAAGCCTCGATTTCAAAATATTCAGCTTTATTTTCAAATCCCTCCATGGCCTCGCCCCTCCCTTTCTCTGTAATCTCCTCCAGCCCCACAACCCCTTCCAGCCCCCCGCCCCCACGAGATATCTGCGCTCCTCTAATTCTGCCCTCCTGAGCATCCCTAATTGTACTCGGCCCTGCTTTCTGTTGCCTGACCCCCAAGCTCTGGAACTCCCTGCCTGCACCTCTCCAACTCTCTCCCTCTCTTTCTTCCTTCAAGACGCTCCTTAAAACATACCTCTTTGACCAAGCGTTTGGTCATCTGGGCTTATTTCTACCTATGCGGCTCGGTGTCAAATTTTTATCGCATAATACTCCTGTGAAGCACCTTGGGACATTTCACTATGCTAAGTGCTCTATATAAATACATGTTGTTGTCATTGTTGATTTAAGTTTCAAGCCATCCAACCGATATTCATGCACATTAAGCACAGCATGTTTAAAACCATGAAATCATGGAAACTTTTCCATTTTTGATGTACTTATACTGATGTCATAAAAATACATTCAAAGAAACAGCATTACCTTGCTTTCCCCGCTGCCTTCCACCTTCCTCTGCTTCAAAAGAACTTTTCCCTTAATAGTAACAATAGTCTCCGCATCAACAATTCCCTGTGGCAAAGCTCCAACAACTCCGTATGCAAAGAAGTTTCTTCACAACTTCTTCCCTCACTCTCCGAGTGCTCCCTATACCCAGGTTCCATAAAAAAATTGCATTGATTTTACTCTCATGTCACCACTGACTATAATCTGACCTCAAATCTGGCACCAAGCTTATGGTCTATAGGGCAGTAGTGATACCCGCTCTCCTATATGGCTCAGAGATGTGGACTATATACAGCAGACACCTCAAAGCACTGAAGAAGTACCACCAAAGCTGTCTCCGCAAGATCCTGCAAAGCCACTGGGAGGATAGATGCACCAACATCTGTGTTCTCGATCAGGCCAACATCCCAGCATTGAGGCGTCAGCGGGAGAATGGTGAGGGAGCAGCAGCGTCGAGGAGGCCTATAAAAGGCACAGCAGTCAGGGAGGCATCAGCAGGAGACCGAGGAGGAAGCAGCAGCGTCGAGAAAGCCAGCTGGTGCAGGGAAAGAAGGCAAAAAAGAAGAAGAAAGAAATCAAAGAGTGACGTCACAGTCAAGGGGGTAAGTGATTGGCTGGTGATTGGTGAGTAGTTTTTCTTTTTCTTTTCTTTTATCAGTAGGTAACTTTTATCATTGTTGTTGCCAAATTAAGTTAATGTAGGGGTTAAGTCATGGCAGTAGAGCTCAGACACATGTTATGCTCCTCCTGTGCTATGTGGGAACTCAGGTACGATGCCAGTGTCCCTGACAACTACATGTGTGGGAAGTGTGTCCTGCTGCAGCTCCTGACAGACCGCATTGTGGCACTGGAGCTGCGGGTGGATTCACTCTGGAGCATCCACAATGCTGAGGATGCAGGGCATAGCACGTTTAGTGAGCTGGTCATACCGCAGGTAAAAGTTACACAGAGAGATAGGGAATGGGTGACCATCAGGCAGAGCAGTGGAAGGAAGGTAGTGCAGGGGTCCCCTGCGGTCATCCCCCTCCAAAACAGATACACCGCTTTGGATACTGTTGGGGGGGATGACTCATCAGGGGAGGGCAGCAGCAGCCAAGTTCATGGCACAGTGGATAGCTCTGATGTACAGGAGGGAAGGAAAAAGAGTGGGAGAGCTATAGTGGTAGGGGATTCTATTGTAAGGGGAATAGATAGATGTTTCTGCGGCCACAATCGAGACTCCAGGATGGTATGTTGCAAGGGTCAAGGATGTCTCGGAGCGGCTGCAGGAAATTTTGGAGGGGGAGGGTGAACAGCCAGTTGTCGTATTGCATATAGGTACCAACGATATAGGTAAAACATGGAATGAGGTCCTACAAGCTGAATTTGGGGAGCTAGGAGTTAAATTAAAAAGTAGGACCTAAAAGGCAGCAACTCAGGATTGCAACCAGTGCCACATGCTAGTCAGAGTAGCAATTTCAGGATAGCTAAGATGAATACGTGACTTGAGGAGTGGTGCAGAAGGAAGGGATTCAAATTCCTTGGATATTGGAACCGGTTCTGGGGGAGGTGGGACCAGTACAAACCGGACAGTCTGCACCTGGGCAGGACCGGAACCAATGTCTTGAGGGAGTGTTTGCTAGTGCTGTTGGGGAGTGGTTAAACTAATATGGCAGGGGGATGGGAACCTATGCAGGGAGACAAAGGGAAAACGAATGGGGGCAGAAGAAAAGATAGAAAGAAGAAAAGTAAAAGTGAACGGCAGAGAAACCCAAGACAAAAAGCAAAAAGGGCCACATTACAGCAAAATTCTAAAGGGGCAAAGTGTGTTAAAAAGACAAGCCTGAAGGCTCTGTGCCTCAATGTGAGGAGTATTCGTAATAAGGTGGATGAATTAACGGCACAGGCAGCAATTAACAAATATGATATAATTAGCATCACGAAGACATGGCTCCAGGGTGACCAAGGCTGGGAACTCAACATCCAGGGGCATTCAACATTCAGGAAGGATAGACAGAAAGGAAAAGGAGGTGGTGTAGCATTGCTGGTTAATGAGGAAATTAACACAATAGTAAGGAAGGACATTAGCTTGGATGATGTGCAATCTGTACGAGTGGAGCTGTGGAATACCAAAGGGCAGAAAACGCTAGTGGGAGTTGTGTACAGACCACCAAACAGTAGTAGTGAGGTTGGGGACAGCATCAAACAAGAAATTAGGAATGCGTGCAACAAAGGTACAGCAGTTATCATGGGCGACTTTAAACTACATATAGATTGGGCTAACCAAACTGGTAGCAATATGGCAGGGGAGGATTTCCTGGAGTGTATTAGGGATGGTTTTCTAGACCAATATGTTGAGGACCAACTAGAGGGCTGGCCATCCTAGACTGGGTGATGTGTAATGAGAAAGGACTAATTAGCAAGCTTGTTGTGTGAGGCCCCTTGGGGAAGAGTGGCCACAATATGGTAGAATTCTTTATTAAGATGGAGAGTGACACAGTTAATTCAGAGACTAGGGTCCTAAACTTGAGGAAAGGTAACTTCAATGGTATGAGATGTGAATTGGCTAGAATAAACTGGCAAATGATACTTAAAGGGTTGACAGTGGATAGGCAATGGCAAACATTTAAAGATCACATGGATGAACTTCAACAATTGAACATCCCTGTCTGGAGTATAAATAAAACGGGGAAGGTGGTTCAAACGCGGCTAACAAGGGAAATTAAGAATAGTGTTAAGTCCAAGGAAGAGGCATATAAATTGGCCAGAAAAAGCAGCAAACCTGAGGACTGGGAGAAATTTAGAATCCAGCAGAGAAGGACAAATTAGGAGGGGGAAAATCGAGTATGAGAGGAAGCTTGCTGGGAACATAAAAACTGATTGCAAATGTTTCTATAGATATGTGAAGAGAAAAAGATTAGTGAAGACAAACGTAGGTCCCTTGCAGTCAGACCAGTTGAACAAATACATTGGTATTTATTTCTGTCTTCCTTCACGAAGGAAGACAGAAATAACCTTCCGGAAATACTAGGGGACCGAGGGTCTAGTGAGAAGGAGGAACTGAAGGAAATCCTTATTAGGCAGGAAATTGTGTGAGGGAAATTGATGGGATTGAAGGTCGATAAATCCCCGGGGCCTGATAGTCTGCATCCCAGAGTACTTAAGGAAGTGGCCCTAGAAATAGTGGATGCATTGGTGATCATTTTCTAACAGTCTTATCGACTCTGGATCAGTTCCAATGGACTGGAGGGTAGCTAATGTAATACCACTTGATAAAAAAGGAGGGAGAGAGAAAACAGGTAATTATAGACTGGTTAGCCTGACATCAGTAGTGGGGAAAATGTTGGAATCAATTATTAAAAATGAAATAGCAGCGCATTTGGAAAGCAGCGACAGGATCAGTCCAAGTCAGCATGGATTTATGAAAGGGAAATCATGCTTGACGAATCTCCTAGAATTTTTTGAGGATGTAACTAGTAGAGTAGACAAGGGAGAACCAGTGGATGTGGTGTATTTGGACTTTCAAAAGGCTTTTGACAAGGTCTCACACAAGAGATTGGTGTGCAAAATTAAAGCACATGGTATTGGGGGTAATGTCCTGATGTGGAAAGAAAACTGATTGGCAGACAGGAAGCAGAGAGTCGGGATAAATGAGTCCTTTTCAGAATGACAAGCAGTGACGAGTGGGGTGCTGCAGGGCTCAGTGCTGGGACTCCAGCTATTTACAAGACTTAGATGAAGGAATTGAGTGTAATATCTCCAAGTTTGCAGATGACAATAAGCTGGGTGGTGGTGTGAGCTGTGAGGAGGATGTTAAGAGACTGCAGGGTGACTTGGACAGGTTAGGTGACTGAGCAAATGCATGGCAGATGCAGTATAATGTGGATAAATGTGAGGTTATCCACTTTGGTGGCAAAAACACGAAGGCAGATTATTATCTAAATGGCGGCAGATTAGGAAAAGGGGAGGTGCAACGAGACCTGGATGTCATGGTACATCAGTCATTGAAAGTTGGCATGCAGGTACAGCAGGCGGTGATGAAGGCAAATGGTATGTTGTCCTTCATAGCTGGGGGATTTGAGTATAGGAGCAGAGTGGTCTTACTGCAGTTGTACAGGGCCTTGGTGAGGCCTCACCTGGAATATTGTGTTCAGTTTTGGTCTCCTAATCTGAGGAAGGACATTCTTCCTATTGAGGGAGTGCAGCGAAGGTTCACTTGACTGATTCCCGGGATGGCAGGACTGACATATGAGGAGAGACTGGATCGACTGGGCCTGTATTCACTGGAGTTTAGAAGGATGAGAGGGAATCTCATAGAAACATTTAAAATTCTGATGGGACTGGACAGGTTAGATGCAGGAAGAATGTTTCCGATGTTGGGGAAGTCCAGAACCAGGGTACACAGTCTAAGGATAAGGGGTAAGCCATTTAGGACTAAGATGAGGAGAAACTTCTTCACTCAGAGAGTTGTTAACCTGTGGAATTCTCGACCGCAGAGAGTTGTTGATGCCAGTTCATTGGATACATTCAGCAGGGAGTTAGATATGGCCCTTACGGCTAAATGGATCAAGGGGTATGGAGAGAAAGCAGGAAAGGGGTACTGAGGTGAATGATCAGCCATGATATTGAATGGTGGTGCAGGCTCGAAAGGCAGAATGGCCTACTCCTGCACTAAATGGATCAAGGGGTATGGAGAGAAAGCAGGAAAGGGGTACTGAGGTGAATGATCAGCCATGATATTGAATGGTGGTGCAGGCTCAAAAGGCAGAATGGCCTACTCCGGCACCTATTTTCTATGTTTCTATGAAGCACTGTCCACGCTCGACCAGCTCCATTGGGCAGGCCATATTGTCCACATGCCCAACACAAGATTCCCTAAGCAAGTGCTCTGCTCGGAACTCCTACTCGGCAAGCGAGCCCCAGGTGAGCAGAGGAATCGTTTCATGGACACCCTCAAAGCCTCCTTGATAAAGTGCAACATTCCCACCAGCACCTGGGAATCCCTGGCCCATGACTGCCGTAAGTGGAGGAAGTGTATCTGGGAGGGCGCTGAGCACCTCGAGCCTCGTCACCGGAGAGCATGCAAAAATTAAGCGCAGGCTTCAACCACTGTCTGCCCCACCTGTTACAAAGGGGGAGACTTTCACCTTCATTTTGGCGGTTTTCTCAGCAGTACAGCTGTTTTTGGGAGAGAAACTGCCCGGTGAAAGTTTCCCCCTTACTTTTTCACTGGTACCGCCCAAATCTCAAAATGCCCGCTCGGAGCAAACCATCGACGTGCATCACCGAGAAAATCGCAAGGGAGTAAGTTTGGCCTCAGCGGAAACCCATCCAGATCGCCGAGGGAACCGCCCTGTGAAAGCTGCTTAAACAGGGCGGTAGGTGAGTACTCTGCAAAGAAAGTTTCTTTATTGTTTTTTTTATTGTAAAATGGCGATTAGCTTTAAAACTGTCATGGGAATGTTTTTCAACACATTTTTTTAGTGAATTTTTAAAAAAGTTTTCCCCTCCCGAGGCCCAACCGCAGCCTGGGAGTAAATTTTTGAAAAATTTTAAGAACCACCCGTTTCACTTAGTTTCGCCTTTAACTGCTGAGAAACCGCCAAGAATACTGGTGCAAATACATTTTCTCGCTGGGCGATTATTTTGAACTTAATTATGGAAATTCTCGCCAGCGTTAGTTGCAAAACATTAATGGATTTTCTGATTGGGCAATCGGGCGTTGAGGGGCACTCGGGAAAGTCTAACCCAAAGACTGTAATTCCCACATTGGACTGTACAGCCACCTGAGAACTCACTTTTAGAGTGAGAAGCAAGTCTTCCTCAATTTCGAGTGACTGCCTATGATGATGATGCCCCATTGAAAAGCCAAGGCGACTTAGCTGATAGTTTGAGAATTCCATGGGCTCGATTTTCAACAACAACAACAACTTGGTGCTGGTTTAGCGGCAGCGCTGAGCAGTATCGCCCAGGTGCGCTATGCCTGTGTGCAATGCGCCCCCCCGGTTTTCAAAGTAATGCAATATTGGAGCGCCATCTGTAGCGCTTTGTAGTGACACCGGCAGAGAAAGCTGGCGTGCAGAGGGGCCCCGCGGCGCTCAGGGATTGAAAAAGGCAAGTTAAATTGTATTTCTTTGTGGGTTTTTTTATGCGATTCACCTTTATTTGGGGTGGGGGGAGGAGTGGGGGGAGTACTTTATTGGGAATGTTTTTTGTTCCAATTTTTTTTTGTTGCAGGGAGGCCTCTCTTTGGGCACTCCAAAGCCAGCTCTTTATTAACAGGTTTTCCGTTGCTCACCCGGCCTAGCGCCCTGAGGTGTGGAACACCTCCCTTAGTACTCCACTCCACTCTCAGGGCGCAGCAACCGAATTATTGGCTGCCATCACAAACCATTTTTTTTGGTGCAAAATTTATCGTCCCGTCACCATTAGCGCCCTGAGAAACCTCCAACCAAATTTCCAGTTCCATGGCTTTAGAATTTTTGAGAGAAATTGAATGGCAAGCTTTGACTGGAGAGTTGCCAGTTAAAATTGGAGGATCATATTAAGGTTATTGATTCACTTGTTAAAAAAACTGGGGTTAAAGGGGAAATACATTTTGTTCAGACAGTGCTGCAGGGTGTTGACTGTAACTCTTCTTGTCAGTCAATTGTTTATGACTGTGAGGAATGAAATTGATACGTCCTTACCATACAGTATAAATGCACACGGGGCCCATGCTTGAGAGAAGGTCAGTCTGTGACCTGTCCTTTTTTCCTTAGCACTCAAGTGATGGAAGTGGGTGGAGCTTCCCCTTTTATACCTGAAGGTCCAGGTTAGGAGTGTCTCCCACACGTTCACCACCTAGTGGTCATTGTTCTCACAGTGTACAACTTAGGTCAGATTAGACATGGGTTACAATGCTGGTTGAATACATGACATCACTTCCCTCCCAAAGTCTTATTGGGATCACAGGTTGAGTCTCTCTGGTGGTTTACGCTCTCTTGTAGAGCGCCTGAGTTGGGGCTTCAGTTGTTGGGCGTTGGCCTGAGTGTCTGCTGTTTGCGGTGCCTCAGGCCGAATGGCCTACTCCTGCACCTATTTTCTATGTTTCTATCTGGACTGCCCACAGTGACTGGGCTCTCCTCCCTTTGGTTCCGGTGTTCGGTCACCTGTGGTTGGTGGAGTGAACCCTATATCGTGTTCTTCCTCTGCTTCTTCTATGGGATTGCTGAATCTCCTTTTTGTTTGATCTACATGTTTGCGGCAGATTTGTCCATTGGTAAGTTTAACTACCAGAATCCTATTTCCCTCTTTGGCAATCACAGTGCCTGCGAGCCATTTGGGCCCTGCAGCGTAGTTGAGGAGAAAAACAGTGTCATTTACATCAATACATCGCCCCCTCGCATTCCTGTCATGATAGTCATATTGTGACTGGAGCCTGCTCTCGACAAATTCTTTCATGGTGGGGTGTATAAGGGATAACCGGGTTTTGAGCGTCCTTTTCATTAGCAGCTCTGCGGGTGGAACCCCTGTGAGTGAATGTGGTCGGGATCTGTAGGCCAACAGGAAGTGTGATAAGCGGCTTTGGAGGGAACCCCTTTGGATTCTGAGCATCCCCTGTTTGATTATCTGCACTGTTCGTTCTGCCTAGCTGTTTGAGGCCGGCTTGAACGGTGCCGTTCTGACACGGTTAATTCCATTGCCTGCCATGAAGTCCTGGAATTCAGTGCTTGTGAAGCACGGGCCATTATCACTGACTAAGATGTCCAGTAGACCGTGGGCGGCGAACATTGCCCGTAGACTTTCTACCGTGGTAGAGGATGTGCTTGAATTTAAAATGTCACACTCGATCCATTTGGAGTAGGCGTCTACTACAAACAAAAATATTTTTCCATGAAAGGACCTGCGTAGTCCACATGGATGCGTGACCAAGGCTTGGCGGGCCATGGCCAGGGGCTAAGGGGGGCTTCCCTGGGTGCATTGCCCAGCTGGGCACACGTGTTGCACCTGCGAACACAATGTTCCAGATCTGCGTCTATCCCTGGCCACCAAAAGTGTGACCTGGCAATTGCCTTCATCATGATAATGCCCGGGTGCCCATTGTGGAGTTCTCTGATGAACACCTCTCTGCCCATCTGGGGCATGACTACGCGGTTTCCCCACAGTAAGCAATCGGCTTGAATCGAGAGTTCATCCCTGTGCCTGTGAAAGGGTTTAAATTCCTCAGGGCATGCCCTGTACGTGGCTGCCCAGTCCCCCTTCAGGACACATTTCTTGACTAGAGACAATAGCGGGTCTCTATTTGTCCAGACTTTAATCTGACGGGCTGTCACGGATGAGCCTTCACTTCCGAAAGCTTCAACAGCCATGACCATCTCAGCAGCATGCTCGGTAGTCCCCTCAGTGGTGGCTAGTGGGAGCCTGCTGAGTGCATCGGCGCAGTTTTCGGTGCCCGGTCTGTGCCGAATTGTATAGTCATAGGCGGCTAATGTGAGTGCCCACCTCTGTATGCGAGCCAATGCGTTTGCATTTATGGCCTTGTTGTCAGCCAAAAGGGACGTTAGGGGTTTGTGATCTGTCTCCAGCTCAAATTTCCTGCCAAACAGGTACTGGTGCATTTTCTTTACCGCATATACACATGCGAGCGCCTCCTTTTCTACCATCCCGTAGCCCCTTACTGACTGGGACAGACTTCTGGAGGCATAAGCTACTGATTCTTGGGATTGACATGCTGCAACACACAACCGACACCATAGGACGATGCATCACACGTTAACACAAGTTTCTTACATGGGTCATATAGCGTTAACAGATTGTTGGAACATAACAAATTGCGTGCTCTATTAAAAGCCCTTTCCTGGCTGTCCCCCCAGACCCATTCGTGACCTTTGCGTAGGAGCACGTGCAGCGGCTCTAGCAGCGTGCTCAATTTGGGAAGAAAGTTACCAAAATAGTTCAGGAGCCCCAGGAACGAACGCAGCTCTGTCATGTTACAGGGTCTGGGTGCTCTCTGGATCGCTTCCGTCTTGGACGCAGTAGGGCTGATCCCGTCTGCTGCTACCCTCATCCCCAGGAATTCTACCTCTGGAGCTAGGAAGACGCACTTCGCCTTTTTCAGTTGCCGCCCTACCCAGTCCAGTCTGCGTAGCACCTCCTCCAGGTTGTGGAGGTGTTCTTCAGTATCGTGACCCGTGATGAGGATGTCGTCCTGAAAAACCACCGTCCCTGGAATTGACTTGAGGAGGCTTTCCATATTTCATTGGAAGATCGCGGCGGCTGAGCGAATCCCGAACGGACATCTGTTGTACTTAAACAGCCCCTTGTGTGTTGTGATGGTGGTCAGCTTCTTCAACTCACTCGCCAGCTCCTGGGTCATGTAAATTGCATTGACATTGCCCCATTTCCAGTTCATGACACCAAGCCAATTCCTCCCCAGTCGTGCGGGATCGTCCCCTGGGACAACCCGGAGTGGCAACCTGTTCTCCGAATCTTTGTGGGTCACGACTACCATGGCACTGCCTAGCACCGGAGTGATCTCCTTTGCGTATGTCCATAGCTGTGCGTCAGTCGGCAATAGTTTTGGCCTCCTGGCCTTGGACACCCACAACTTTTCGAACTGTTTGATACCTATCAGGGACTGGCTGGCCCCCATGTCTAGCTCCATTGATACTGGGATGCCATTGAGGAGCACTTTCATCATTATCGGTGGCGTCCTGGTGTATGAACTGCATACGTGCTCTACATGAACTCGCTGAACTTCAGCTTCCGGTGATTTCCCCCAGCGTTCATTTCTGCAATTTCTGCAGGTATTTTGCTCATCTCTGCAAACTCCGGCTGAGCGTGTGCCTCCACGTCTCCAACATGAGCTGTTGTTGGAAACAAAAGGTCCCTTGCCAGTCGATCATCCCTGACTGCCCCTGTGACTGTCCTTGAGTGCACCGTTAACAGGTGTCAATGGCTCCATTACTGGCCGCATTGTCCCTTGCAATGGCGTGAATCACCGTTCAGCTTGCCATTGTCTCTGTCGAACTCCCCCTCTGGGTTCGACTACATGTTGGGGCATGCCCGATTGCCCTTGTCTGCTTGGAGAACTGTGTGCTGCTTTAACAATGTTGAATCTCTCTCCCAGCCATTCCTTAACACAATACCTCTTGTCTGTTCTGCTCGTGGCCATGCTCGCGTGGTTTAAATCCCAGTTTATTGTCGCCATTGATACGTCCTTACTATACAGTATAAATGCACACGAGGCCCATGCTTGAGAAAAGGTCAGTCTGTGACCTGTCCTTTATTCCTTAGCACTCAAGTGATGGAAGTGGGTGGAGCTTCCCCTTTTATACCTGAAGGTCCCGGTTAGGTGTGTCTCCCACAAGTTCACCACCATTGTTCTCACAGTGTACAACTTAGGTCAGATTATACATGGGTTACAATGCTGGTTGAATACATGACAGAAACCATCAGCAGTAATTGTATTGCTTACTAATGAATCAAGGTGGGAAGAAGAGGAAATGAGAACATGAGTGAAAAAAAATAAGACAAGCAGCCAAAGACAACTGCACCGAGGCCCGATGTCTGCTTAAACATAGAAACATAGAAAATAGGTGCAGGAGTAGGCCATTCGGCCCTTCTAGCCTGCACCACCATTCAATGAGTTCATGGCTGAACATGCAACTTCAGTACCCCATTCCTGCTTTCTCGCCATACCCCTTGATCCCCCTAGTAGTAAGGACTTCATCTAACTCCCGTTTGAATATATTTAGTGAATTGGCCTCAACAACTTTCTGTGGTAGAGAATTCCACAGGTTCACCACTCTCTGGTTGAAGAAGTTTCTCCTCATCTCGGTCCTAAATGGCTTACCCCTTATCCTCAGACTGTGACCCCTGGTTCTGGACTTCCCCAACATTGGGAACATTCTTCCTGCATCTAACCTGTCTGAACCCATCAGAATTTTAAACGTTTCTATGAGGTCCCCTCTCATTCTTCTGAACTCCAGTGAATACAAGCCCACTTGATCCAGTCTTTCTTGATAGGTCAGTCCCATCATCCCGGGAATCAGTCTGGTGAACCTTCGCTGCACTCCCTCAATAGCATGAATGTCCTTCCTCAAGTTAGGAGACCAAAACTGAACACAATACTCCAGGTGTGGCCTCACCAAGGCCCTGTCCAACTGTAGCAACACCTCCCTGCCCCTGTACTCAAATCCCCTCGCTATGAAGGCCAACATGCCATTTGCTTTCTTAACCGCCTGCTGTACCTGCATGTTAACCTTCAATGACTGATGTACCATGACACCCAGGTCTCGTTGCACCTCCCCTTTTCCTAATCTGTCACCATTCAGATAATAATCTGTCTCTCTGTTTTTACCACAAAAGTGGATAACCTCACATTTATCCACATTATACTTCATCTGCCATGCATTTGCCCACTCACCTAACCTATCCAAGTCACTCTGCAGCCTCATAGCATCCTCCTCGCAGCTCACACTGCCACCCAACTTAGTGTCATCCGCAAATTTGGAGATACTACATTTAATCCCCTCGTCTAAATCATTAATGTACAGTGTAAACAGCTGGGGCCCCAGCACAGAACCTTGCGGTGCCCCACTAGTCACTGCCTGCCATTCTGAAAAGTACCCATTTACTCCTACTCTTTGCTTCCTGTCTGCCAACCAGTTCTCAATCCACGTCAGCACACTACCCCCAATCCCATGTGCTTTAACTTTGCACATAAATCACTTGTGTGGGACCTTGTCGAAAGCCTTCTGAAAGTCCAAATATACCACATCAACTGGTTCTCCCTTGTCCACTCTACTGAAAACATCCTCAAAAAATTCCAGAAGATTTGTCAAGCATGATTTCCCTTTCACAAATCCATGCTGACTTGGACCTATCATGTCACCTCTTTCCAAATGAGCAGCTATGACATCCTTAATAATTGATTCTAACATTTTACCCACTACTGAGGTCAGGCTGACTGGTCTATAATTCCCTGTTTTCTCTCTCCCTCCTTTTTTAAAAAATGGGGTTACATTGGCTACCCTCCACTCGATACGAACTGATCCAGAATCAATGGAATGTTGGAAAATGACTGTCAATGCATCCGCTATTTCCAAGGCCACCTCCTTAAGTACTCTGGGATGCAGTCCATCAGGCCCTGGGGATTTATCGGCCTTCAATCCCATCAATTTCCCCAACACAATTTCCCGGCTAATAAGGATTTCCCTCAGTTCCTCCTCCTTACTAGACCCTCTGACCCCTTTTATATCCGGAAGGTTGTTTGTGTCCTCCTTAGTGAATACCAAACCAAAGTACTTGTTCAATTGGTCTGCCATTTCTTTACTCCCCGTTATGACTTCCCCTGATTCTGACTGCAGGGGACCTACGTTTGTCTTTACTACCCTTTTTCTCTTTACATATCTATAGAAACTTTTGCAATCCGTCTTAATGTTCCCTGCAAGCTTCTTCTCGTACTCCATTTTCCCTGCCCTAATCAAACCCTTCGTCCTCCTCTGCTGAGTTCTAAATTTTTCCCAGTCCCCGGGTTTGCTGCTATTTCTGGCCAATTTGTATGCCACTTCCTTGGCTTTAATACTCTCCCTGATTTCCCTTGATAGCCACGGTTGAGCCACCTTCCCTTTTTTATTTTTACGCCAGACAGGAATGTACAATTGTTGTAGTTCATCCATGCGGTCTCTAAATGTCTGCCATTGCCCATCCACAGTCAACCCCTTAAGTATCATTCGCCAATCTATCCTATCCAATTCACGCCTCATACCTTCAAAGTTACCCTTCTTTAAGTTCTGGATCATGGTCTCTGAATTAACTGTTTCATTCTCCATCCTAATGCAGAATTCCACCATATTATGGTCACTCTTCCCCAAGGGGCCTCGCACAACGAGATTGCTAATTAATCCTCTCTCATTACACAACACCCAGTCTAAGATGGCCTCCCCCCCTAGTTGGTTCCTCGAAATATTGGTCTAGAAAACCATCCCATATGCACTCTAGGAAATCCTCCTCCACTGTATTGCTTCCAGTTTGGCTAGCCCAATCTATGTGCATATTAAAGTCACCCATTATAACTGCTGCACCTTTATTGCATGCACTCCTAATTTCCTGTTTGATGCCCTCCCCAACATCACTACTACTGTTTGGAGGTCTGTACACAACTCCCACTAACGTTTTTTGCCCTTTGGTGTTCTGCAGCTCTACCCATACAGATTCCACATCATCCAAGCTAATGTCTTTCGTAACTATTGCATTAATCTCCTCTTTAACCAGCAATGCCACCCCACCTCCTTTTCCTTTTATTCTATCCTTCCTGAATGTTGAATTAAGCTGATCCCTCCACCAGTTTAGATACTGCTACAGTGAGCATTGCTGGTGTTGGTCACAATCTCTAACAAAATACAACAGATTTGCACATGCAGCAGATGTAATGAGATTTGACCTCTATTTTTTGGTCACACAGTGATTTGACCCCAGTGCCTGGGGCTCAGCTGCAATCAACATGCAGCTGTGAAGGGGAATTCTCTGATTACAATGTGCAACGTGCACGTGTAATTATACTCGATTTAAAGGAGCCACGCCTGGAAAAACTTTACAGAAAGCGCTTTGCATAATATTGTTTAATGGTATGTTACACTGGATCTCATCAGCCAACTGGTTTGCATCTATTTATCACAATTAGACTGTTATTTTAATCACTTCTAGATACTGTAAGTAGTCATATTCATTCAGGGTTGTCACCTTTCTGAATGGGGCAGGGGTGGGGGTGGAAGGAGACTGGGCTGGACTCAAGGCCGGGGGAGTCAGAGGCTGGGGGTGGTGAGATTGGAGACCTCGGGGAGGGGTTTGAGATCAGAGGTGAGGTCAGAGGCCTTGTGAGGGAAGTCAGGCGGAGATCTGAAGAGACGGGAGGGTTTGTCTGATCATAGGGGATTGAGGAGGCAGGTATGCTGGATCCAGCAGGTAAATGGAAAGGCACTTGCCTTCTGGATCCAACAGTTCTCGCCTTCCTTTAGCCAGCTGGTTTCCCGAAGCCCGGAAAACCCGGCCCGCCAGAGTTAAATTTGAAATGGTGGATCAATATGAAGCACGAATCTTCATTTTAATATTTAAATTGCCAACCCACCTCCTGGGAATGAGTTGTTGGTTGGTTGCCCTCCCCCTGTCCCCCATGCCCCCCCCCTCCCCCAGCCCCAGGCGTCCTGCCTCCATTAAAACCGGAAGTGAGTGGGTTGGAGACAGGTTCGAGTCCTGATTCAGATTTTTAACACCTTAACCTCCCATTCGACTTAAGCCGGCCCGTTTTTTTGGGGTTAAAATTTCCCTCTTGGTGTACACGCAGCAGAGTTCTGGATATGTTGTAGGTTATGAATGGTGGAGAAAGGGAGACCAGCAAGGAGAATGCTAGAGTAATCAAGTTTGCAGGTGACAGGCACATATAAACTGTTAGAGCAACAGAGTAGCTGAGGTAGGGGAGGAGGGAGGCCATGTTTGCGGAGATGGAAGTGAACAGTCTTGGAACTGGATAGGATGTTGAATTTCAAGCTCAGCTCAAATAGGACACCAAGATTGAGAACAAATAATCAAGTGATAAGTAAAAATCCACATCGGCTGACACCATGTGGCGTTTATACTAGTTGTGTAAAATTAGTTGTCGGTGCCAGCCATTTTGACAATCCCAAAATGCTTTCCGTTTTTTTATATTTATTTGTTCATAGGATGTGGGCATTGCTAGCAAGGCCAGCATTTATTGTCCATCCCTAATTGCCCTCGAGAAGAACCGTTGTTCTTTTTGTAGTGGTTTGGTACAACTGAGTGGCTTGCTTGGCCATTTTAGAGGGCAGTTAAGAGTCAATCACACTGCGGGTCTGGAGTCACATACAAGACCAGGTAAGGATGGCAGATTTCCTTCCCTAATTTAACAACAATCTGGTAGTTTCATGGCCTGATACGAGCTTTTTTTTAAAATTTCAGATTTTTAAAATTAACTGCATTTAAATTCCCCCAGCTGCCCTGGTGGGATTTGAACTCATGTTTCCAGATCATTAGTCCAAGCCTCGGGATTACTAGTCCATAACCACTATGCTACCATTCCCAACAGTGGTATTATAGCAGCTCAGACTGAAGGAATGCCAGGAAAACAATGATGATTCAGATAACCCAGCACCCTGAATAACAAGGAATTGGACTTTACTGTCACTCGCTGTCCAAATGTTCCTGTAATGCACTTACGAAATTTAATTCAGAAACATGTGGCACAACTTATTTGCAAAACCAGCATGAGATTGAAATCACCTGATATCGTGGTTGTTCTTTCCACAACGAAAAATAGGAAGCCCCTTATCATCTTGCGCTTAATTCCCAGCCAGATATTAGATTTTAAAAATATGTAAGGACAGATGTCCTGTTGAGTGTGTGGCCGTATGTGACATTTGCACAAAACCGGAGTTTCTTTTGGAAGGTGTAGAGATTTTGACAAATCGATGAAAATCGAGATCTATGTAACCAGTACACAGGAGTGGCAGGTTTTTCAGGAGTGATAGGGCATAGATTACACTTGGTATGTGACAACCAAGCACTTTTGTAGAATTTAAGATATAAAGACCTAATCCTGCATCTCTCAGAAATGTGATAAAATGAAGTGGGGTCACCAGCCAACTTATGAAATATGGTTTTGTTTCAAATGGTATTTCTCACTTGGTCTGCAGGTGACTTGGTTCTGGAGTCTCAGTTTTCGTAGACATTCCTAAGGAGGTACCAATAGAAGAGAGTATGCCACTTGTATTTGAATTCCTGGCAGTATGTCATTCTAATTGCTTGGTTTTAAAAGTTGTTATATTAATCTTTATTGCTGACTGCCCTACTTCGAACCCTGTCAGCATACAAGCTATGTTGGACATCGTGAAAAGCGCTATATAAGTTCAAGTATTTCTTTTTGCTTGTTAGCCATGTCCTTTGGTTTTATATATATGGTAACTCTTTATTTGCACTTTTAATGTTCATATTCATTCCATAGGAAAAATAGATCCTTTAATGAGTACAGGAAGGTAGTTCCCCGAATACCTCAGTTGAAAATATATTGCCCAGGATACAACTAAGCTATATGGACTAGGATAATCCTGGGTTTGCTCCTTAACCTGTAGTGACTCCACGGCCTCAGCTAAGGTATCAGTGGGATTCTATAACTAGTCTTAGTGCCCTGGACTAACAAAGAGAAAAATCAGGGGGAGTCACTGTCCAATAACCCCACTGAAAAGTGCAAACGTGCGGATGCTGGGTGTGGACAGATCATGTTCGGCTGTGATACCCTCCACAATTAATAGCCTACCTAAAAAAAAAAATCACTGTATAGGTTCACACATGAATAATGGTTACTTGGGCAGAGTATTGGCGGGTGGCTGGCTAGTATTCATGTACCTCAACATAAGTGACGGTTTTCTGAAGAGCAGGAGTAAGTTGTTACAATGGTAAAGAAAACAAGTTCTTTGCATTACAATTTTGGAAATAACCTTTTATGCTGTTAGTTTTAATATTGGCAACATTTTTCTAGTGCCTTTACGGGAGGAGTAGAAATATATAATGCAAGAAACAATCTGCTGAGAAAAGGCATTAAGAATACCAGTACTTAATAGTAGAAAATGCTAATATAAAATGCATATGATATACAAGGCAGGTTAAGATATGAGAGAATGTAGGACAGAATAGAACCATGTAAAGAAAAATGTAGGGATAGATGACATGGAAAAATCTGCAATGGAATAGAAGAAAACAGTGTACACCAAAATAAGTGAAAACATAGTGGCTATTGTAGTAGATTAGTAACACAGAGATTACGTCAGGAATTTCTTTGGGGCTTCTCCTGTTCAGTAACTTTGCCGTAAACTTCAAGGAAATTCCTGGCACATGAGTTGAAGTTCTGCCACAGTAAGTTGTGAAATTGAATTGTGAGCAAGCACCAGAAAATTACTTGTCAAATTATCATAAAAATCCAACTGACTCGCTGATGTCTTTTCAGGGAACGGCATCTCTCACCCTTACTTGTGACACCAATCCCACACTACAAGGATGACTCTTAAGTACCCTTAGGGCAGCCAGATATGGGCAATAAATACTGCCAGTGACACTCCTCGCCCAAAAGCAAAAGAAAAGGAAACAGGAGATCAAAATCATGGAATGTAGGGAATTAAGAAATAAAAGGACAGAGAAAGGTACACATAGTAGGCCAATCAATCAGTTAAATAAAGAGAGATACAGGTTAATGCACCTGTAGAAAATAACAGTGTATAAAACTAAAAGACATTTTTACTGAATCGTTTTTTATATTCTATGAAAATATGGAATTGACAGGCTGGAAAAGATCAGCTGGTTTACCAAGCCTGCCGCACACCATGATGGCTGGAGCATCATGACTAAATGCTTCCTCCCTCCGCTGCCCGCGCCCCCTCCTCCACCACTCCCTCCCTTCCCCCTGGAACCATGTAGCCTTCTGGAAAAGGCAAAAAAATAACCTTTTATTTTGCATTTATAATATCCTGGAAATGTCCCAAAAATGTAGTGATATTCATTATGTAGGCAATGCTTTCATAGTTTCAGTGTCTGCTTGGCTCTGTTGATAGCACTCTCAGCTGTGGATCAGAAATTTGAGGGTTGAAATCCATTCTAGGACTTGAGAACATAAGAATATAAGAAATAAGAGCAGGAGTAGGCCATATGGCTCCTCGAGCCTGCTCCACCATTTAATACGATCATGGCTGATCCAATCATGGACTCAGGTCCACTTCCCTGCCCGCTCTTCATAACCCCTTATAAGAGTGCATGATCTATACTGATATTCTAGTGCAATACTGATATTCTAGTGCAATACTGAGAGAGGGCTGCAATGTTGGAATTGCTGTCCTTTGGATGATATGGGAGGCTGAGGTCTGATGGGTTTACCCATGCACTATTTAAAGATCAGCAGAGTTCATGTGGTGTCCTGGTTAGCATGCCACCATCAACCCATCACCAAAAATAGATTAGGTAATCATTTATATCATCGCAGTTAACTATGGGAAAATGGCTGCTGTTTACTCACATAACAGCAAAATTGAAGTGAAGCCCTTCGAGATGTATCTGAGAAAGGTGAAAGTTACTATAAAAAGTTTTTTATTTCTTTCAACGAGATCTTACAAAAAAGCAATGAACATCCATTCTATTTTGTTGCTAGAAAAAAAGGCTTAAATTTTAAAAGAAAAAATTGATTTCTCATGCATCCATGTTATAAGAGGGAGTTCTGCCTTGCTGTGTTTAAGGCTATTTTCTAATTAAAACAGCTATGGTTTTGTTAACATCTGGAGGACTTCATTGCATCAGTGGAAGGCATTTCACAGGAATGATGACTTCCAGATGTTGCTGGATCTCTGTGTTTTAGTTGAGTTCTCATTGCCATTGCCATTCCTCTGTTTGTGGACTAGACGTTCTTAATAAATGAGTATTATTAAAACAGCAAGAGAGAAATTTCTTCCTGGCCTGATGCCAGTGTAACTGATCTCTAATATTTATCATTAGCAGGGAAAGTGATGTGATCTTACAGAATGTGCAGTCTGTGAGGAGGAGGTCAGCCTTGATTCCTGTTTTTATTTGAAACTTCTCATGAAAAGTATGCACATACATAGAATTATATTGGCCAAACACTTGGCTTGGTAATTAAATGACGTCTAATGTCAACGCAGTTAACTCTCTGCATAACCTAAGCCAAAGTAAACTTGAGGCCACCTCGGGATTCCACATCTCACTTTTTAGTGTAATGAGCATGTATTGAATCTCATGGGATTCAAGCTGAATTGTTAGTTGGCCATTGCTGTCTCTTAGAGGTGTGTGGAGTGACATGATTGGTGCCATGATGTAATTGCATCAATGATCATACCAGCTCCTTTAAAATGGTTTAACTTTAATTGAAAATTAAAATTAAACCATCCCAAAAATCATTGCAAAAATAATATTTTCAGTATAATTGTCAGAATGGAGTCAACGAAGAGCTTACCTTGGTGGAGGGACATACCTTGGACGAATAACTTTCATTGACAGCAAGGCTTAGCTAGTGACAAAGCTTACCTTGATGTCAATGCATACTTTAGTAACAGAACTTACCCCAGGGGCAAGATTTGTCTTAGAAACACAGCTCAACCTGGTGGTTGAGGCTTACCATGATGACAAGGCTTCCTGTGATGATGAGGCTTATCCTGATATCAGTGCTTATCCAAGTGACAAACCTTAAACTGGGAGCAGAGTTTATCCTGGCAAGGCAGCTTCCCAGGATGAGTTCTGTTCCTTGGTAATGGAGCCTACTTTTGTGGCAAGACTATCTGCTGGCAGAGTTTAACTTGTCTGAAACCATCAACAGAGTGGGCTTTAAACTGTTTATGAAGCAAGCATTTAGATGGCTGTTCTGACATTATTCTTTAAACTTTGATAATCAAATGTTGAAATAAAACATACCATTAAGAAAGGTAACAATCAGCATTTGGAAAGTAAAGCACTTATGATGAGTAGCTTGACTTTAACATTTTTAACCAATAAAGATTATTTTTTTTAAACTCTTGGCTACATGATTTCTGACAATGTTACATTTCTCTGTAAGCCTTATGAGATTTATATTGCTTTAATGGCTTCTTTATACATCTATAAAACTTTTGGAAAAGAAGTCATGAGTGATGTTGGCAGAAACTAGTGGTTTTCCAATTGAAGTTTTTTGTTCCGTATCTAAAGTTTGGTTCATTCTGGGCAATGAGGTCCAATAGGCCAGCTCAGGAAAAACAAGGATGGAAACAGCTTAGGGTCTAACTGTTTCTGGAGAGCAGTTATGTACCCGTGACCCACATTCTGAAACATTATCCTCTGTGCCCCAATAGCAGGTTAAAGGGGCCAAAATTTCCAACCCTCCACCCTTCAGGCTCACTACCGCCTCTAAGAGGCAGTAATGGAGCGGATAGACCTCACCGACCGGAGGCAGATGGATGGGCCAACCTATCCAAAATTGGCCCTGGGCCGGGAGTACCAGGAACGGGTTTCTGCGCCGCCCGTGATGCTGCCCCGTCGGGCACGTGCCGACCCTCTTACCAACTGGCAGTGACCCCTTTCCATCCCGCAAGGAAATTGCCCCGCAGGAGCAGTGCGGCCGCTGGGAAGCTTTGTGTGCCTGGCCGGCAGACCAAACCCTCCCTGGTTGCTCAGTGGGACAAACTAAACTCAGTGCAGAATTTGCAGTGGCCCTCCCCCTTAACTGAAGGGGAGGAACATTGTGACGCGTCAGCGATGGCCAACCCGATTCAACGGCACTTCCGCCCCGCTGACGACCCGACATCGCCTCGACCAGAAAAAAAAAAACAAGATTTGAATATTGCTTGATTCTCCACCCCATGGATTGGGGCGGAGAAAAATCTTCACAAACGGTGAATGTGCCTACTCTTAGTCGGGGGGCAATTTCAGCCTCACCATCTCCAAAATTTTAACACCTAATTTGGGGATTCAAAAGTACATAAACATAAGGCTCAGCTCAGTTTTACACATCAAATTTGGCAGTTGGGCTGCTGAAGAGCTACTGTGACAAAAAAAGAACTGAAATCACATATTTTTCCCATAATATTTTGCCAGAGTTTAGCGGAGGTGTTAAATGCTGCAAAGGACTGTGGGGGTGTACAGGAAAACCAATGCAGCTGTGAAGGGGAAAGGTTATTGATAACAAATGCCAAGAATGATGTGAATGAAAACAGTCATACAGAAAGCAGAACTGTGTGAAAATCACTGATAGAATGAGAAAGTCTTACAGCTGAAGTTACAGTCTGCGTTTCATCATGTTGCAGAACCTTATAGCATCACTAACAGATTTAGAGATGGAAAAATGAGGAATTGGTGTATTTTTCCACATTAATGAAAAACAAGTTTTGTGAGTCATACCTGGATAACTACCTATATCTGTCAGATAGCTGAGTGATGGCATCTCTTACAGAAATTTGACATGTGCGTTCAGACAAGCAACATTTCTTCCTATCCTGAAGGTGCCAAAACATGTGGAGGTACAGTTCCATGGGTTCCAGCCACTCTCTTGCAACTCATACAGAATGAGATCTGTTTCTTGTTTCTTCTTCTCCCTTGTATCTAAACAGTGAGCGGCAACAGAAAACATTGGACCATGAAGGGAGGGGCATTGTAGCCAAAATCAATTCTGTCCTCATCTGACATCCACTGGTAAATGTTTCTGGCTGGCTGAACAAATAATATTGATAAAGGGAGCCTAGGCTGATTTATTTTTAATGCCCATTCTGCTATGAGCAACAACAACAACTTGTATTTATATAACAGGAGATGATCATTAAAGTGTTACTTAACTTAGGTATGAACCGGAAATGTGAATTAGATACAATCTTAGCTGATGTCTCCTCTTAATTTCAACAATTTTTCATGATCTCAGGCAATACATTGAATCAAAAGCCTTTGACCAAGACAAGAAGGTGATTCTCCATAAACTATCACAACAACAGAGAAGGGTAGATTTACTGAGTCCTTTCCTGCAGCGAACAAAGGCGAGGACTTGGAAAATCTACCTTAGATTCACAGGCAAAGATCTACTTAAGTATAGACCATTTGCTCCTGAAGTCTCCTTAGTTCCTCTCAATGGCTTGTCAATTCAGCTCACTTGCAGGTACAGCAAGTAATCAGGAAGGCAAATGGAATGTTGACCTTTATTGCAAGGGGGCTAGAGTATAAAAGCAGAGAAGTCCTGCTACAACTGTACAGTGTATTGGTGAGGCCACAACTGGAGTACTGCATACAGTTTTGGTCTCCGTATTTAAGGAAGGATATACTTGCATTGGAGGCTGTTCAGAGAAGGTTCACTAGGATGATTTGGCAGATCAGGGGGTTGAATTATGAAGATAGGTTTAGTAGGTTGGGCCTATACACATTGGAGTTCAGAAGAATGAGAGGTGATCTTATCGAAACATATAAGATAATAAGGGGACTCGACAAGGTGGATGCAGGGAGGATATTTCCACTCATAGGGGAAACTAAAACTAGGGGACAAAGTCTCAGAATAAGGGGCCGCCCATTTAAAACTGAGATGAGGAGGAATTTCTTCTCTCAGAGGGTTGTAAATCTATGGAATTCTCTGCCCCAGAGAGCTGTGGACGCTGGGTCATTGAATATATTTAAGACGGAGACAGACAGATTTTTGAGCGATAAAGGATTAAAGGGTTATGGGGAGTGGGCAGGGAAGTGGAGCTGAGTCCATGATCAGATCAGCCATGATCTTATTGAATGACGGAGCAGGCTTGAGGGGCCAAATGGCCTATTCCTGCTCCTATTTTTTATGTTCTTATGTTCTTATTCTCCTTAGGTGCTCAAGCAATACCTGTTCAATAGGAAGGCATTGGAATTATGTGCAAATTTAGTCATGAACTGGGATGCACAGTTACTCATTGGGTGCCTGTGAGAGAGTGATACCCACAACCATTCAATGTTACAGCAGTGTTGTACAGGTACCTTTGAAGAATACCATAACTGAATGGCAATAGTTTAATTTTTTCTTTATCTTGAAGTATGGCCCCAAAAGCCAACACTCCCGACGGCCATTCGCGGACCTGGCCTTGTTAGAATTCTCAGGGTCAGGCAATTTAAATAAAGTGGTAAAGGACCCATTCCAAAAGCAGCAGATGTGGTGGGGGGACTGGTGGGGTGGGGACAGAGGTTGGGGGGCGGGGAGCGGGGGGGCAGGGGTGGAAATTGGAACAATGGCTAACCACTGAAGAAACAATTGTAGGCAGGTCCCACCAAATAATGCAGCATCTTTCAAAGTTCTCCAGTAAGATAGATTTCCTTACAGCAGTTGATCACTTTCCAAATTTGATGGAGCCAACCTCTACCAGCTCGAAAGTACTTGTATGCATGCTTCATGCAGGTGTGCAGTTAGAACACCTTCCTTTGGCCCTGCCACTACCCTGCTGAAACTCCAATTCTGCACAAAGTGACTGGAGAGCTGTCATAACTGGGTCCCACCCTGATATCGGCCTCTTCCCTCACAAATTCATCCCACATTCACCAAGAAGACTTTAGGGGGCAAAATTTGGTTATGTCCCGTTTGAAGGACGGGACTTCCTCCGCCCAGCGCAGAAATCCCGCCCCGGCTGCAAAATTACGGTTACCACCCCTCACAAGCAGTGGAGCGCAATGCCACGCACTCCACTTCCCTTTGGGGCAGGTTCGACAGCGCTACGTGGCTTCACCGCGTAGCACTGACTCGTTTCAACGCCCCTCCCATTAAAGGGGAGGGATGTTGCAAACTCTGCAGGTTATCTGAAGGCCTCCACTGGGCCACCAGGACGAAGGGGTGCTGTGGCCACAGCCCGGCACTGAAATGGAGTGCGGGGCTGCACGATGGTGGCCCAGACCCAGAGAAAGGAGCGGCAATCGGCTTGACCGGTGAATCGGGAAAAAAACAAGAAAGCAGCGCGCGGTGCAGCACACCTCCCCTTTAAGGTTCGCCCTGCCTGGTTCACATCCTGCCAATTTCCGCCGCAGGGCAAAAACCAGTCGCCACGCACAACAATGACATCATCACCGGAGGTGCAGTGGCCCGTGGCACTACCGGAGGGGACGCGGCGCTACCGTGTGCGCGCCTCCGCTAACTCCCGCCTAATTCTGCGGGAGCCATTAGCGCCCCCTCCGGGTGAAAGCACTTTCACGCTCTGTTAGCATCACCCTTGGAGGCACTGACAGGAGGTGCAGAACAGGGGAATTTCATCCCCTAGATTTTTAGGGCCTTAGTTTCAAAATTTCCTATTGCAAGGCACCTCCATGCAGCCCTGTATGCATCTATTTAATGCACCAGAGTATGGAGTAGATTGACATGGAACAAGGAGGTCTCCTTTTGGGGTCAATCCAAGACACTGATCTCTTTAAGAACTACCTGTGTTTCTTTGCTTAGTCTCCACCATGCTGCCCTCTTGCCAGAAGGAAGGATGTATAGAGACAAGAACAAGAGGAAAGGTAGAAGCAAAATAGAAAGATTAATGTTCTTTTGAATATTAGAACATTCAAAAGAACGGCTTCAAAGCTATCAATACAAAGAGGTTGTGTACAGCGATATATAACAGTACACATCTGACTTTAAATTTATCAGCCTAAATTAGGTTAAATATTAGATGTGTACCTCTATTAAAGCACACTTTACACCAATCTTTTCACCAATAAGCCCCTCAAAGATGGCATGGCTGCTAGTACCATTTTAAATGGGAATGGGAATGGGAAATTCTTCAACACCAACCCAACTGAGGTCAAAGAAAATGGCAAAAATACATTACCATTCGAAGGATCAAAGCTATCCTCCTGAGTCAATATTTATATCAGGATAAGAGAGATTAAGTTTTGAGAAAAAATACTCTTTTGTCTGTTTGATGATAAAATTGGTCATTTTAATGCGATTAAAATGTTCTTGTCAATGATTAGAAATGACATTAATTTTGAGTGTTAATACAGTATGTAGTTCAAAGAGTATTGCCTGCTTGTTGGCCTCAGCTGTCTTACCCACACAAATATTTCTGCAGATAAAGTTGTAGTAATGGTCTCATGAAATTCCAGAAACAATATTGTCAGTGTTTTCTTTTGTAAGGTGTGGGAGCAGCCTCCAAACATAAGAGAGTCAACATACCATGGAGTAAATGCAGAGCTCTAGAGTGTGCTCTGATTCCTGAGCAAGTAATCATGACATCAGTTAGAACACTGATCAGAATTCAATCACTAACTGTTTAGAACAGCTTACCGTGTACTTTACACATTCTCATGAGAGGTTGCCTACATCGCAACAGTCACCCCAATTTACAAGTAATTCATTATATTAACTGCTTGGAGATGTTTCAATACAAGGTGCTATGTAAATGCAAACATTATTATTAGTTACCCAAATGCTGTCTCTTTTAACAACTTACACATAAATATGATCAGAAAGATTCCAGAAAAGTGAACTGCAGAATATATACATGGCCCATTTTCTAGTGCATCATTGTTCAGTCTTGTAAAGGAGTTGCTTAGTTTCCACACACACAAAATCAAACATTAAGGGCCAATAAATATGGAGAAGAATGGGAGAAATGTTGGGCCCGAAATTGCCCTCTGCCCGAAATGGGGCGCACTTACCGATTTCGAAGGGTTTCATCTGCCCCAATGCACGGGGCGGACAATCCAGAGAAATTCAGGTCTTTGTGGGTTTTTTTGGAGCAGGGCGGATGGTCATATCATCGGGGCGGAAGTGCGGGCGGGTCGGAGCGGCCGTTGCTGACGCGTCACAACGTCCTTCCCCTTCAGTTAAAGGGAAGGGCCGCTGACAACTCTGCAGCCACTTTAGTGGCAAACACTGGGCCACCAGGGAGGGTTTCGACCGGGCTTGTGGCCTGGCACCCAAGAGGCAGCCCGGCTGAACCCAGGGGTATAATTGTCGACCAGATCTGGCAGTCAGCTGACAAAAAAATTAATATGGCGACTGCAGCAGTGCGCCCTCCCCTTTAAGGGCAGATATGCTGCCCAGATACACACAGCTTCCCAACAGAAAAAGCTGTCAGTGGCACCGAATGGGAGCGGCACCGCTCCCGCAGGGCAATTCCCCGTGGGGGTCAGAAAGGGGGTCGCCGCCGGTCGGTAAGGGGTCGGCGCATGCCCGACGTGGCGGGAAAGCAGGCAGACCGGAAACCAGTTCCCGCCACTTCCAGCCCGGGGGCCTCTCCGTCTGCCCCCAGTCGGTAGGGCCTCTCCGCTCCATTCCCGCCTCTTGGAGGGGCTAATGGAGCTTATGGAAGGGGCAATTTCGGCCCCGTCATATCTGAACTGTCGGGCACAGACAGGATGGGTCGAAAGGCTTCCTTCTGTGCTGTAAATTTCTATGATTCTATGTAAGTAACTGCAAGACCTACAGATGATGTTTCTTCCTCCTTTCTGAACATTATACCCTTTTATCACTTGACCCACTTCTTCAGAATTCTGCTCCTCTATTGTCTGTCTAAGCCAAGTTTATTCCTTTCTCGCTCCTCATGCTAAAGTAGTCACATTTGTGACAATCTACAAATGGAGAGCTCTGTGAAACCTGCCATTTAACTGGCTTGGTTGATGTGGCTTGAGCATCTCAAGATTTGACATTTTTCCCTCTCCCCGGCTAAATTTGTCTACTATAAAGTTATTTTGGAGAGTAAAATCAACTCTAACTTACTTCCCTGGTCAACCATCATCTTCATCTGCCCAATATTGAAGAGACAGTGTCTCCGCCTTGACTGTGATCTTTTGCTGCTTCCCTCTTCCAAAACGTGCTCCACCCCACTCTGATTCCATTGTGCCATCTACAAACTCGTCTTGTCCATGAAGCCACCACCTGTTCTCTTTACCCCACTATGGGCAGGCAATCCACTCCACCAATGTACTGCCCAGGCGGTGAAGGTGAAAATCTACCCCAGTGTTTTGCTATAATTGTATTTTCTGTTGCTTGCTTTAAGTTGAAATAAAAATTGAAAAGAGTCACTCGTCTCTATTTTCTAATCTACCTTATTATTATCTAATACTCTATAAAATATGAAGAAGATGATACAGGATGATTCTTAAAGAGACAGGCACTCTTTGAGAGTTCTTTTCTAATTGTTTATTGAATTACTTGATTTACCTGTAATCAGTATGAAATAATAACTCAGAGAATGGGATATGTTGTACGTACCTGTGCTATTAAAATTACATTGGACTTGCTTGGCTTTTGAATACCTTCAATTCGACTCGGTGGCTGCTGGGCCAATTTACCAGAAAGTGGTATCAACTCGAATAATTTAGTCCTTTTCCTTTGAGAAGTAAGGGACATTTAGTCTCAAAGAAACAACATGTTTTCCAAGTTGAAAGAAAAATTATCAGTGTGTTAAATTGTAAAAAAAAAGTCAGGTCATAAATAATGCAGAGGATGTTTGAAACACGACCTCTGTTAGTTCAACAGCCTGGAGTGGAATGCTCTATCTTCTATTATTTTTGGATGCAGTGCAGAAAAGTAATTACAGCCCTTGCATAATTGGTATATATGAATGCTCAATATTCAATAACCAATAGAATAATTATTAATGAAATTAACATATTAACAAGCATTGCTTTTTATATTACTTTGATATCCACTAGATTTCATAACTTAATGTCCTGTCTGACAAATTTAGTTCACGTAAACTTATATGCATCTGTTGTTATGTCAGAACCTTAGAATAGAAGGCGAGATTAATAAAAATTAGAACCTTTGACGAGTGACTGTCGAAGACACTGTTTTTTCAAATGAGGTATTTGTGAGATCAAAGACTGAATCCCTGTCTTGACGAACATTGGGAAAGAAAATCTGTCTGGGAACAGCCTTTCTAATTAGTGAATGTTGTTAAGATCTCACCGAGGTTGCGTTTGGTGCCAAGTAGTCAGTATGGCACTTCCTTGAGAACACAAAAGTTTCAAAGTTCATGAATAAGAGCAGTAGAACAGACCGGAACAGTACAGGAATACATTTCAATCCGTTTCATATGTTTGTGAACTTCCATGTCCTTATGTCAGGTCAAAGCATTTTTGAGCAAGTCCTTTTCTTATAACACACTGGCAAACTCTTGGAAATTTACAATTTTAAATTGTCATTACACTTTTTGAGACTACAATGCAGATATCTCCTTTTGAATGACAAATTATTGTTGTGTTTTGATTTTTATTGGACTGTGTATCATTTCAATATAGCCCAGAGATTATCAAAGCTCAAACAGTATCAAAATGAACACTCCTCATGGGCCCAAAGAGCACTGAATTTGCTAACGAATAACCTTTCACCTAAATATTCTGGGCCAGTGCCTAAATCCTCAAATGGCACACAAATGATTACTGATTAAATAGGCAACAAACTAGGAAAGGAGTTTAGTCACCACAAAAGAGACCTGGTTATCTGCATAAACTAACCTAATATTGATGGAACACCTTAATCCAGCTACTGATTTGGTCCTTATAAATTTGACTTCAAACGATTGCACGTCTCTTTGTTCTGTGCTGTATTCTTTGAAGTTCTTAATTTTTATAAAAAATAGCTTGGTCTAGCCAAATTACATAATGGTACACAGTATCGCCCATGCCAAATTTATCAGACAAAGGAAAGTGAAAATCTGGAACTCTCTCTCCCCCAAATGGCTGTGGATGCTGGGTCAGCTACAATTTTCAAGACTGAGGTTGATAGCCTTTTGTTAGGTAATGGTATCAAGGAATCTGGAGCAAGGGTGGGTGAATGCAGTTGATGTACAGATCAGCTATGGTCCAATTGAATGTCGGAACAGGTTTGAGGGACAGAATGGCCTATCACAAAACTTTGAAGAAGAGCAGGGAAGTTTTCCTGGTGTCCTGCCCAACATTTATCCCTCAACCAACACAACTAAAAACAGATTATCTGGTCATTTATCGCATTGCTGTTTGTGGAACCTTGCTGTTTGTGCACAATTGTTTCCACACATTACAACATTGACTACACTTCAAAACTACTTTGACTGTCAAGCACTTTGAGATGGCCTGTGATCATGAAAAGTGCTATATAAATGGAAGTACTTTCTTTACTAAAAAACTGTGGCATACATATCAGAAAAGATTCCATGGGCATTACTGACATTATCTATTTCGAACTAAAGCAGGCAGCAGATGTTGGACAGTATTTCCCGGTTAAGCGCTAGCCCAGAAAACTCGAGCAATTTAACTGGAATGTGGCAGAAAATTCTTTGGGAGCCACTTCACCTGCTCCCTGCTCCTGATGTCATTTCCACTGAAAATGACATCAGGCATATAATATATCCACTCACATGAGAACCAAATGATAGGGATATATCATTCATATATCTCCTGTCATTTATGCCTATTTATCCCTGGTGTTCAGCTATGGGCAACCAAAGGGGAATTTAAATCTTAATCCACCGAAGGGAGCTGAATCGGTTCAATTCACCTATCCTATTATTTTCAAAAATGTCTTCAAAGAGATCTCCTCCACACCCCCTCCCCGCCCCCCCCACTGCCTTTCTTGGCTGCCCCAGATGCAACTAATCAAGCTCGTTGTCGGGGCCGAAATTGCCCCTTCCGATAAAGCATCTGGCCGCTTGAAAGTGGCAGTCATGGGTCGGTGTGGAATGGCCACCGAGTCTCCGCGGAGAGGTAGCCATTTTGGAAATTGCCCTTCCTGAGTTTTGCAGCGGTGTCCGGGACCGCTCCACCAGTTTTCCCGCCGCAGCGTGCATGCGCTGACCCCTTACCAACTGGTGGGGACCCCTTCGCGAAATTGTCCCTCAGGAAATTGCCCCTTTCCTGGAATTGCCCCGCGGGAGCAGCCCCGCCGGAGGCCAGTGCCCCCGACAGCATTTGCTGTCGATACACTCTCTGTGGTTTGGCGGCGTGGCCGCCCTTAAAGGGGAGGGCGCGCTGCCGCAGCCGCCATGTTATTTTTTTTGTTGGCCGACTGCCAGGTTATAGAATCATAGAAATTTACAGCACGGAAGGAGGCCATTTCGGCCCATTGTGTCTGCGCCGGCCAACCAAGAGCTACCCAGGCTAATCGCACTTTCCAGCTCTAGGTCCATAGCCCTGTAGGTTACGGCACTTTAAGTGCACATCCAAGTATTTTTTAAATGTGGTGAAACTTACTGCCTCTACCACCCTTTCAGGCAGTGAGTTACAGACCCCCACCACCCTCTGGGTGAAGAAATTTCCCCTCATATCTCCGCTAAACCTCCCCCCGGTTACTTTAAATCCCAAAGGACAAACAATAGGCTGTGGTATCGGATGCTGTCTGTCCATTACGCTCCAGCCTGCATGCCATAACTCTTCCCTTGAAGATGACATCTCATGCTGGGTTGTCACCTGCACCCTCCGCTCCAGCTACCAGATTCCTTCCCCCTAACTTGTCATCTCGTGCAAGGTTGCACTTCCAAGGTTGCATCTCCTCCAGTATCTTGACTAAGTGTAAGCGTGGACATTGACCATCAGCAGGTTATTTTACGAACATACGAACAATGACGGACATGTAAAGACCGTCTTGACCATCGCCTCTGTCCCACACAATTGCGATATCTTGTGCATCACACCATATGCACTGCGCCCTACCTGAAACCATGTGATCCCTTGGGAGAGGCAAAAAAACGGATCAAAAACCCAGGCCAATTTGGGAAAAAAAATCTGGGAAATTCCTCTCTGACCCAGCTAGGTGATCTAAACTAGTCCAGGAGATCCTCTGCAGTGCCCACTGCAGCCTGTGGCTGTGGCAATCACTATAGCCAAGGCTAATCCTATCTGAAGCTGGCATCTACACACAAGCACTTTAACCAGAAAGCAATCAACAACAGAAATCAGAGCAATTTACAGCACAGGAGGTCATTCAGCCCATCGTGTCTGTGCCGGCCGACAAAAAGCTATCCAGCCTAATCCCACTTTCCAGCTCTTGGTCCATAGCCCTGTAGGTTACAGCACTTCAAGTGCATATCCAAGTGCTTTTTAAAAATGTGAGGGTTTCTGCCTCTGCTACCCTTTCAGACAGTGAGTTCCAGCCCCCCACCACCCTCTGGATGAACAAATGTCTCCTCAAATCGCCTCTAAATCTCCCACCAATTACTTTAAATCTATGCCCACTGGTTGTTGACCCTTCTGCTAAGGGAAATAGTTCCGGCCTATCCACTCTTCAGGCCCCTCATAATTTTATAGCCCTCAATTAAGTCTCCCCTTAACCTCCTCTGTTCCAAAGAAAACAAACCCAGGCTACTCAATCTTTCCTCATAGCTAACATTCTCCAGTCCAGGCAACATCCTCGTAAATTTCCTCTGTACCACCTCTAGTGCAATCACAACTTTCTCCCTCCCACATCCAAGATACTAAAGCCAACTATGGCAACAGACACAGATCATTTTTTTCCTGTTTAACAATGAAAACTATTTTAATTGGGAGCAACAGTTCAACGAGAAAGAAACCGGAGAGTGAAAGGAAAGAGAGAAAGAGGGAGAGTGAAAAGAAGGAAAGAGCACACGTGGAAGAGTCAAACACAGATAGATACAAAGGGCCCAAGGTTCCACAAGAAAAAAAACGGGCCCCCCTCCGAGCTGGGCGCCCGTTTTTCGCGCCTAAAACGGCGCCTAAAAAAATCCTCGGTATTCTCCACCTACTTACAGGTCCTCTGGCTCTCGGCGCAGCCAGCACGAGCTGTGGGGGGGGCGGAGCCAGGTCCCGGCGCTGAAAACAGTGCCGAGACCTCTGCACATGCGCGCTACAGTCGGCACGCAAGTGCAGTAGCTCCAGGCGCCGAACTGTGTGGGAGGGGCCCGAAGCACGCAGCCCCTAGCCCTGGCTGAATGGCCTCACTGGGGCTGCGTGAATGAGGCTCCTCCCACGGCCAGCTCCTGCTCCCCGCCCCCGACAAGACCCGACACCCGCTCCCCGCCCCCCCCCCCCCCGCCGACCAGACACCCGCTCCCCCCTGCCCCCCGCCGACCAGACCCGACTTGACACCCGCTCCCCCCCCCCGCCCCGACCCGAGACCCGACACCCACTCCCCCCCCGCCCACCCCGACCCGACACCCGCTCCCCCCCCCCGCCCCGACCCGAGACCCGACACCCGCTACCCCCCGCCCCCGACTGACCCGACCCGACCCGCGCTCCTGTTCCCCGACCCGACCCGCACCCCCCTCTCTCTCCCCCCCACACCCCCCGCCCGCTCTCTCTCTCCCTCCCTCCCCTCTCTCTCTCTCTCCCTCCCTCCCCTCCCTCCCCCCCCCTCCCTCTCTCCCTCTCCTCCCCCCCTCTCCTCCCCCCCTCTCCTCCCCCTCTCCCTCCCTCCCTCTCCTCCCCCTCTCCCTCCCTCCCTCCCCCTCCTCCCCCTCTCCCTCCCTCCCCCTCCTCCCCCTCTCCCTCCCTCCCTCTCTCTCTCTCTCTCTCCCTCCCCCCCCTCTCTCTCTCTCTCTCCCTCCCCCCCCTCTCTCTCTCTCTCTCCCTCCCCCCCCTCTCTCTCCCTCCCTCCCCCCCCTCTCTCTCTCTCCCTCTCTCTCTCTCTCTCTCTCTCCCCCCCTCGACACGAACGGCTTTCTCCCCCACCCCCTCCCGCTCAGCGGCACGAACGGCTGCAGAATTCTCCCTGGCTGAAGCACTTTCACACAGGTAGGAAGATGGTTTATTTAATCTTTTCTTAGCTTATAAATGTTTATTCAGGTTGGATTTATTTGTATAATATTTGTAGAAGTATAAATAAGGATTTATTGTCGAATTTAATGAGTTCCCTTCCCCCCCCTCACCTTGTTCTGGGCGCCTAATTTGTAACCTGCGCCTGATTTTTTAATGTGTAGAACAGGTTTTTTCAGTTCTACAAAAATCTTCACTGGCTCCATTCTACTTTAGTTTGGAGTACATTTTCACTGTGGAAACTTTCAAATCAGGCGTCAGTGGCCGGACACACCCCCTTTTGAAGAAAAAATTCTGTTCTAAACTAGAACTGTTCTACCTGACTAGAACTGCAGAAAAAAAAATGTGGAGAATTGCGATTTCTAAAATAGTCCGTTCTCCACCAGTTGCTCCTAAAAATCAGGCGCGAATCATGTGGAAACTTGGGCCCAAAGAGTGGAAGAGATACAAAGACAAGGACCCGGAATTTGCTGTCAGCTGTGGAAGCGAAGGCGTTCGGTGTTGGCCCCGAAGTAAGCTTCGATCAAGAATCTCGCGTCTCTGTGTCAAGAACTTTGAGTTTTTTGACTTTCAATTGAAATCAACGACTTATAGTGGGAATTCCCTAGTGCGAGCTGCTGTGACGGAAACAAGGTGTCTGAGCAGCCAATCAAAAGGCAGAATTCTCACAGACAGCAAGCAAGGAAGTGAGTAAGCTCTTAAAATTCTAACTTTTTAAAAATGTTAGAGAGCAAAACAAAGATTGGGGTCGGGCCGACAATTATGGCGATGGGTGTTGGCAGCCTGGCATCCCATCTTGGGTGCCAGAGTCTGGTCACACAGGGAAGGAAGTACCAGCTCTTGTAGTACAGGGGAAATCTGGGTCTGGTCATATTGGGAAGGTGGGGCAACTTGTATCTGGAGCACAGGGCTGAGGTCCTGGGGACTTGAAGCATTGGGGAGGACTTTCCATAAGCTCGGGGCAAGGGGAAGGGTGTCCTAATGATTGTAAGAATGGGGAAGGAGTCCCTGGAGTCACGGAGCACGGAATGGTAGGTTTTTGAGTCTCTGAGTTCTTGGAGAGTCCCAAGGTTTGGTAGTACTTGAAGGGATTCCTGCAGTCAGGAACCACTGGGGAATGCGATACCAGAGTCCAGGAGAACACGGGAGTCAGATTCCAGGGTCCAGCAGGATTCAGAGGGAATAACATTGAAGGGAGCTAAAATCTGGCAGCATTGACGGGAATCCTAGGATTCAGGGTATTGGCAAGAGGAATCCTGGAGTCTGGGAGCAATGAAGAGGTACCAGAATCTGACAAAATTGAGAGGATGGAAGGCCCAGGAGAACCTGGGCTGACGCATCCCCTGACCAGTTCAAGCAATTGAGCATACCGACACTTAGGTTCAGGGTTATGCCGCACTGAACCCGGTTTAAGTGTGAAATGCACTTTATTCCTGTCTTTGTCGACAATGCAGTATTCTCCAACTAACACAGTTGTAATAGATTACAATGGTTAATATTGGATAATGCAGGTGAAATAATTATCTTCTCAAAAATAACAGATAAACCATAAGTGATGCAAGTAGCTTGACCTGCTTAACTAAAACATTTCAAAATTCAATGTATTTGTCTTTTAAGAAAAAAATCTCAAATGTTCCAGGATCATAAAAAGAAAAATATGCATTTGATAATACTTTAAATGTTAAAGATTGCCTGCGTTTTGCATTTTAAAAATCATCAGGTGGTTTCCACATCATTTTCAACAAAATAAACATGGAAATTGTGTCACACAGTAAGGAGATAACATTCAGAAACATACCTACTGGTGCATGCTGGGAAATTCCAACAATGGCACATGCTCAGAATGCAACGGTGCAGTCGATAATTCCCTCCGACTGTTCCCGTTCACCCATCTTAACTTACATAAAGCCCCATCTCCCGAGAGTTGCTGACCTATATTGACTCTCTGCCCAGCAGCACCTTGATTTTAAAATTCTCATCAATGTTTTCAAATCTCTCCGTGGACTTGCCCCTCCCTATCTCTGTAACCTCCTCCAGCCCTACAACACTCCAATATCTCTGCGCTCTTCCAATTCTAGCCTCTAGTACATCCGCAATTTTAATCGCTCCAATGTTGGCGACCGTGCCTTCAGCTGCACTGGCCCTAAGCTCTGGAATTTCCTCCCTAAACCTCTCCATATCTCTATCTCTTCCTTTATAAAATGCTCCTTAAAACCTAACTCTTTGGCCAAGCTTTTGACCCTGTCCTAATACCTCCTTAGGTGGTTCAGTGTCAAATTCTGTTTAATAACACTCCTATGAAGTGTCTTGAGACATTTTACTACATTACAGGCCCGATATAAATGCAAGTTTTTGTTGCTGCTGTGGGAAATATATTTCAAGTGGAAGCTCATCCGTCTGAAATAGTGGCCCGAAATTTAAGAACATAAGAACATAAGAATTTAAGAGCAGGAGAGTCCCTGAGGGACAAAGTCTCAGAATAAGGGGCCGCCCATTTAAAACTAAGGTGAGGAGGAATTTCTTCTTTCAGAGGATTGTAAATCTGTGGAATTCTCTGCCCCACAGAGCTGTGGAGTCTGGGTCAGTGAATATATTTAAGGCAGAGATAGACAGATTTTTGAGCAACAAGGGAGTAAAGGGTTATGGGGAGTGGGCAGGGAAGTGGAGCTGAGTCCATGATCAGATCAGCCATGATCTTATTGAATGGCAGAGCAGGCTCGAGGGGCTGTATGGCCTACTCCTGTTCCTATTTCTTATGTTCTTATGTTCTTATACAGAGGAGAATTGAGGGAATATATTCTAAATTACAGTTCGATTGGAGTTAGGCTGTAGTAATTATGGGGGAGAGTTTTGTCTTCACCACCTGGGCAGTAGTCTGTCTGAGTAGGCTGCGCACTTGATTTCAATGGAATGAAAATCAGTTGGCTTCTACAATTGGTGAGCAATCCGCTCCACCTAATTACAGCCCAGGCCGTGAAGACAAAAATCTACCCCTATATAAACCAATAAGGGAGAAACTAGGATTGTTTGTGTGTTGGTAATGTTGGAAGGTCTAGATCTTGGGATTTGGCATCAAGTGTCATGAAGTGTGGTAACACTGAGCGATGTACAAGGGTCTGGGAGAATGGGTTGGGGTGGGGGATTGTACAATGTTGAAGCACTGAAGGCCATTGCAATGTTTGGGAGCAGGGAGAAGTGGGTACCAGGGCCTGGTAGGATTGGGAGAGTATTTTCAGGCTATGACATCTTTGTGAGGGGTGTTTGCTGAGTGTGGGAGTACTGAGAGAGGGGTTGAGTGGTCCTGCTGACAAAATTCTGGTGCTGGGCATTTTCTTGGGGGTGTGTCACCAGTGGGCATGGGGGGTGGGTTGGGAGGGGCACCATGACTGCTTGATATGCGATGGGCAGCTGAAGCAGGGTGGTCCGGTATGAGTGGTCATGGGTATTTCTTAAAATGGTTTCCCAGCAGCTGAGTATTTATTTTAAGTAACACAGGTTTGCTTAGGTCACGGCTCGACGAACTTTTTTAAATAATCCCTCCTCCACTGTGACCGGTCTCTCCCCCTATGGTGAGTGGACTCCTCACTGTAATGGGATTCTCCTGCCATGACCGGACACCCACCCCTACAACAACTGGCTTCGAGATCAGATGTCGGGGCTACTTGTCCAGCCACAGTGAAGGACAGACCAGTTGCAGCAGAAGGAAATTTCTTCTTATTTAAAATAAATATTCCAGCTATGTAACTTATTTACAGACTTCACACAATCTGAACAAGTTAAGACAAAGGCCCCTACTTTAGGTATACCCAACTTTCCTTCAGTCATATTGGAAGGCAAGAAACCTATATGTACACAAAGGTCAGAATGTGGAATATAGGGGGAATCCTACCAACGGGAAATATATATCCACCCAGTATCTCTCCTATTGGTTTATATCAAAACCCGACATACATGTTAAAAAGAACCCCATTGGCTTCAGGTGGGTGCCTTTGCCGCCTGCGATGAAAATCCCAATGGGTCAGCACTTGGCAGCACCAAGGTGGGTAACTGACGTGGGAGATTTTAACTGCCCACCCGCTCAGTTTCCGCTGGATGGGAGAGGTTAAAGGTCACCCTCAAAGTGCTATCTGAGTAGAGGTGGTTGAGGACAGCGGTGATAGGGGAGTAGGATCGGATGTGGGCAAAGGAGTGTTTTTTTTAAAACAAAGTGCAGTTTATTTAGGATGTAACTTGGTACTGGTAAGGAGAGTATTTGCTAAGGTGGGCCTCCAGATGACATACCTACCTTGGAGAATTGTGAAAGGAGCTCTCCATAGTGGAGGGGAAGAATGGATCAGCTGACCTATGATAAACTCCAAAATATTGGAAAATGACCAATAAAGTGGAACTATATATATATTATATTTCCCGCTGGTAGGATTCATGCTATATTCCACATTCTGGCTTTTATGTACTGATATGTCTTCTAATATGACTGAAGAAAAGCTATGTATACCTAAATTAAATAAAGCAACTCGAGTCTAATTATTTGGTTTCACCTGTCATATGCTTATATTTCTGGCCATAAAGGACTGTCAGCTTTTATGGGACTGTAGACTTTTTGAGCTGTTAGTCAGCTTCTGCTGTTTTTCAGGTTGGCACGTATGCGGAGTGAAGTGACTTTGCCCAGAAATCTGAAAATGGGGCCTGAAATGAAAGATTTGTAAATTTTCCTTATTTAGTGGGAAGGAGGTTATTGCTGGTTCATTAGTCTCTGGGTTGATTGTGTTCTAAATGCATCGAAATGTGTCTAAAACAGTGCAAGTACAACACAACATTTAGCTGACTTTTGAATGACTGTAAATGGAATTGTACGTTTATTTTCGCTGTCCTAAAGCTGTCAAAATATAGTTAAGGACAAAGGAAAGATCAAGTTACTTTAAAGTTAGGAAATGTTTCAAGACTTGAATTAAACTATTATTACAGCTGGTCCAGCCAAAGCATTACTGGTTTTGTCCCCCTTTTGTAAAGCTGAGGTATTCTTATTTCCCCCGAACTACCTTACTTCTGAATAGTGCTGGTTACTTAGATTGCTTAAAAAGGGCCTGGGGATTGTATGTGCATTGACATGGGCAGATCTCTCTATTTACCTTTTCACTACCACACTAACTAAAGACAGTGTTCACTTGACTGCTTGTGCTAAACACTTGATAAACAAAGTAAGCACTTCAGAAAATGTTTGAATTGGCGAGGGATTGAGGCAGAACAGAGTTTGTTTCCAACAGAAGGAACATAGACAGTCTCCAAAACAGTTCTGTGGTGCCAGTGTGGTGCCGGCATGGCAACATAAACCCTAGGCAGTTCACGGATGTGGTCACACTAGCCTGTGAGGCTGTCTGCACGTGCCAAACTTCTGTTTCCTCTTGTTAACTGGGCTGGGGATGGGGGTTGGCGGCAGACTGTTCATTGTAATACAAAGGCAGAAGCTAGTTCTTTTTTTCCCAATTGGTACTAAACAAAGGCAGTAAGAGTGAACAATTTGAAATACTGTTTAGAAAATAAGAACTTTTATATCCCTGTAAGATTTTGTAAATAAATAATTTACTAATTCCACTCGTGCTATTTAATACATGTGGTGGCTGATGTGCAACGGTCACCACACGTTAAAAAAATCCACACACATGCATCTTCCACCCCCTCAATTGGAGTTCAGGAATGGAATATCAGGTCCTTCATTGAAACATCTGTGAACTCTTGTGGAAGCAAGTCATTCTCGTTCGAGGGACCGCCTATGATGATGATTTAATACATTTGAAAATGTTACAATCTACTGTTTCATTTTTATGGAACTTCTCCTTTAAGAACTACCTGTTAGGTCACATGTAGACCTGGTTTTCTGAATACCCAATATTGCAGAAGGGGGCTTCAAATACACGCTAGATCCCTTATTTAAATATACAAAGGAGCTACCGCCTGCTTCAGGCATGGGCCCTGGTTGCATATTTTTTTGCCTAAAGAAAGAAAGTCTTGCATTTATATAGCGCCTTTCATGACCACCGGACATCTCAATGCACTTTACAGCCAATGACATACTTTTGGAGTGTAGTCACTGTTGTAATATAGGAAATGAGGCAACTAAATTGCGCACAGCAAGCACCCACAAACAGTTATGTGATAAGAACATAAGAACATAAGAACATAAGAATTAGGAACAGGAGTAGGCCATCTAGCCCCTCGAGCCTGCTCCGCCATTCAATAAGATCATGGCTGATCTGGTCATGGACTCAGCTCCACTTACCCGCCCTCTCCCCGTAACCCTTAATTCCCTTATTGGTTAAAAATCTATCTATCTTTGACTTGAAAACATTCAATGAGCCAGCCTCAACTGCTTCCTTGGGCAGAGAATTCCACAGATTCACAACCCTCTGGGAGAAGAAATTCTTTCTCAACTCGGTTTTAAATTGGCTCCCCCGTATTTTGAGGCTGTGCCCCCTAGTTCTAGTCTCCCCTACCAGTGGAAACAACCTCTCTGCCTCTATCTTGTCTATCCCTTTCATGATTTTAAATGTTTCTATAAGACCACCCCTCATCCTTCTGAACTCCAACGAATAAAGACCCAGTCTACTAAATCTATCATCATAAGGTAACCCCCTCATTTCTGGAATCAGCCTAGTGAATCGTCTCTGTACCCCTTCCAAAGCTAATATATCCTTCCTTAAGTAAGGTGACCAAAACTGCACGCAGTACTCCAGGTGCGGCCTTACCAATGCCTTATACAGTTGCAGCAAGACCTCCCTGCTTTTGTACTCCATCCCTCTCGCAATGAAGGTAGTATTCATTCAGCCCAACTAATACAATATGGGGGAGAAATTGGCATAATTTGTGTCTCCTGTTAGCGCCATGGACCCTAAATTGGGTTTTGCCCCCTGAAGCTGCGCCGGGCGATGACAGTGACAATTTCAGGGCACGTGTACCGGGCGGCTGGCCGCTACAGGGCAAGGTTTAAAGGGAAGGTGGCCAGCTGCTACTGAAAAAAATCTCTTGTTTTCCTTTCCAGTCCGGTGGCACTTTGATCATGGGATCGGTGCCATGATTGCTCAACCAGGCACTGTGCTTGAGTGCCAAGCTGATCGCGTGATACCCCCGCTCCCCGGTGGTCCAGGTAGGTGAGTTCCTCGTATGCAGAGTACACAGCTTGGGCCTTTCTCTTTAATTCAGTAAAGAGCCCCTCGTACGCGGCAATGCTACACAGCCCATTGCGTAACCCTGCTGAGCCGTGCGCTCCGCTCCCACACCAGGAAGGAAGGAGTGCAGCGCTAAATCAAGCGCTCCACTTCCTCTTGGGGGCAGTAACCCCAATTTATTGTGAGGGGCGAGTCTTGCACCTCGCAATAAATTGGGGTTACCACGCCCAAAAGGGGCAGTACCCAATTTATAGGCTAAGATCTCTTGAATCTCTAACAATATCTGTTTGATTAGTTTTCCTTCAAATAATATTGAAAAAGAGAGGACAAATAGAGGACTAGTAAAGTATATACACAGGGCTAGATCTTGACATAGTGCGCAGGGTAAAATGGGTGATAGCGAATCAACAGCCCTTTTTTACATCTCTCCCGATTTTTATTTCCATTGACTTTAAAACTGAAAATACCACCTGCTTTTCTCCATTCCTCAGACTCTGGCTTTTTGTCCCCCCTCCCCCCTGAGGTGAGCCGTCTATAAGTAGTGTGATTAACACTGGCAGCTCACCACCCAAATCTAAATAAGGCCTGATCACAAAACATCTATTGGCCCTCCCGGTGATGACATTGGATGGGCAGAGTGAATGCCCCACACAGCGCCTGTCTGATATACAGCACAAACAAAGATCGAGTCTGTCGTTTAAAAGCCCTCAGTTACCAGGGTAGGTTTAGAGAGCTAGGGCTTTTTACTCTTGCATAAGCACACACTTCGAGATTTGCTTGAGATCTTTAAAATAATGAAAAGATTAGTCTTTGTCAATGTCATCATCATCATAGACAATCCCTGGGAATCGAGGAAGGCTTGTTTCCACTCCTGAAGTGAGTTCTTTGGTGGCTGAACAGTCCAATACGAGAGCCACAGACTTTGTCACAGGTGGGATAGATAGTCGTTGAGGGAAGGGATGGGTGGGACTGGTTTGCCGCAAACTCTTTCCGCTGGCTGAGCTTGATTTCTGCATGCTCTCGGCATTGAGACGCCAAGTGGTCAGCGCCCTCCTTGATGCACTTCCTCCACTTAGGGCGGTCTTTGGCCAGGGACTCCCAGATGTCAGTGGGAATGTCGCACTTTATCAGGGAGGCTTTGAGGGTGTCCTTGTAACGTTTCCGCTGCCCACCTTTGGCTTGTTTGCCGTGATTGAGCTCCGAATAGAGCACTTGCTTTGGGAGTCTTGTGTCTGGTATGCGAACTATGTGGCCTGCCCAACGGAGCTGATCAAGTGTGATCAGTGCTTCAATGCTGTGGATGTTGGCCTGGTCAAGGCCGCTGATGTTGGTGCATCTGTCCTCCCAGGGGATATGTAGGATCTTGCGGAGACATCATTGGTGATATTTTTGCAGCGACTTGAGGTGTCTACTGTACATGGTCCATGTCTCTGAGCCATGCAGGAGGGCGGGTATCATTACAGCCCTGTAGTAGGGAGGCCCAGGGCACGTTACATAAGCATAAAACTAGATAATATGAAGTACTTCTTGTTGCAGAGAGTCATTGCCTATGTATATTAAGAGCTGATTGTTCAGAAATTAGAATGATTCAGAAGTTTTCTTCTTGTGCTATCAAACTCGTCTAGTGATTTTTCAGGCATGTTCAGTTATTGCAAGAACTAATAGCCAGCTGCAAACAATGGGATCGCCTGGTGGAATCGGTACCAGGGAGGGGATAAAATCGTCCGAGTTCAATTATTGATCTGAGGTCACACCATTCTCACCCAATGGCATTTTTATCGAATTTGAAGATGCTGAGGCTCCCACTAAAGACAGGTGGGGAGTCGGGGACCCAATTTAAACCTGAAAGTCGTGCGCCAATGATATCCTCAGTGCCATCATGGCATTTTGACTTCTGCATTGAGAAGATCCGCACAGGGCCAACCCGACACCTGAACCATGTTGAAAGTCTGTGGAGTGGCCAGAGAGGGCAAGGTAAATTGTAAAAAAAGTGGAATCCTTGTGGGCAAGGAAAAGCAGTAGTGGGCCTCCTCTGCCCCACCCCACCTTCCTGTTTTCACTTACCTTGCCAGGGACCATTTGAATTTCCACCCCCACCAGCCGGCATTGGTATCTTTCCCATCAGCTTCAGGCGAGAGTTACTTTCGGGGTATTCAAATGAGGCCTGAGAGTTAAAATCTCCCGTGTCTCATGCTCTAAACAGCCAAACGCGGTGCCAATTCTCGCCCTTCGTATTGCAATATTGGTTACACTGTTACCTATTTTTACAAAGAGTATTCTACTTAAAAAAAAATCTAATTTAAAACTAAGTTAGAAATAACTAATTTTTAGTAAAAGAAAAAGAAAGACTTGCATTTATATAGTGCCTTTCATGACCACTGGCCGTCTCAAAGTGCTTTACAGCCAATTAAGTACTTTTGGAGTGTAGTCACTGTTGTACAGCCATAGTTGCATTGCTCACTATCATTGCATTCTACTCCTCTTTGCTAACTTGGTAAATTGTCTTGAGACATCTTCCCAGACAAGAATGCAGCCTTAAAACACGCCCACTTTTTGAATTCTTTGAGATTGCTGCAAACAATCCATCCATTGTACCTAATGTGTAAGTGACTGTTTGAAATACAGTCACTCCTTCCATATATCCAGTTCACTCTTTCCATGGATTCAGCTCATTCTTTCCATCGCTCCAACTCACCCTGTCAATCCAAGTTCCTTTTGCTATGTGAATGTCAATTTATTTGGTATTGCGTCCGCTGCGAACAGTGCGTGATTGCAACCATCTAACAATGAAATTTGCTTCTAGCATTTTAAAATATTTCAAAGCAAACTCTCTTAATATTTTGAAAATTAAATAAAACATAGCAGCATGTGCAAATATTGAATGAGTAAATGTCATTCAGCTGGTCATGCACTCTCTGCCTGAAATTGGTCTAGTCCCCAGAGATTCTTCAGCTGTGAGGAGTCCTAGACCTTGTGCAACTCGGTCAATGACTTCCACAGCTGCCAGTGCTGGATCAATAAGGCCGGCTCTGCACTATGTCACCCTGATCTCCTCTTCCTAAGCTGCCTGTCTAAAGCCACCTTGGTACCTATTTCATTTCCTATTAATGCATTGAACAGCATATAAAGGTCCACCTACAAATGCAAAATAATCCAGCTGGACCTCTGTGCTCATCCACAGGTCCTGTTTGCCCTACATGTAATGGTAGTCTTTCACCAGACCACTATGAACTATTGTGAAATGACAACCAGCGTCTCACAAGCCCCTCACATGCATCCTAATTACCAGCACTGGGTGAAGGTACGGTGTCAACCTATCTGCAACAGCGCTCACCATATAACTGGCCATCTCATACCATACAAGCCTCTCATTGCAGGATTTAAGGGAGCAGCAGTGGTTCACCTTGTCACTACCTCACTTTCTCTCATTGTCTTCTGTGGGATAGCATCAGGCATTTGGTCTCCCATAAAGGCAACAGCTCACCTGAGCTCGTGATGCCATAAAATGATCAGACCGATCGATCAGAGCCTTGAATATACTCAACGATTCCGCGTCCACAGCCCTCTGGGGTAGAGAATTCCAACGATTCACAACCCTCTGAGTCAAGAAATTCCTGCTCATCTAATCTTAAATGACCGTCCCCTTATCCTGAGACTATGCCCCCTAGTTCTAGATTCTCCAGACAGGGGAAACAACCTCTCAACATCTACCTTGTCAATCCCCCTCAGATTTTGGGGTGGATTTTCTGGTTTTGCGCACCGTTTTTCACCCCAGAGCAATGGCACTGATGGTGGTGAGGTCTGCTGGGCGGGAGGTCAGCCTCCAGTATGCCGAGGGGGTTTTCGTGCTGGTTTTGCAGCAGTGTGGAGCAGTACCGCCCGGAAGAGCTGCGCCGATGCGCAACGCTCCTGGTTGCAACACCGGCACGCTTTTTGACTCCAGCCCGACCTGTACGGCCCGCAGCGCACCCCGCTGTGTCCGCCTGGGAAATCAGACGGTCCAATCTATACCAACTGCAGAGAGGTAAGTAATGCAGTTCTAATGTAAGTGTGATTGTTTTTTCTTTTAATGATTTTTGGGATTTATATTGTGATGGCGTGGGCTATGTATTGGGAATGTTTTTGTGGGGTTTTGTTCAGGTTTTTATTTTCTCCCCAGGCATCTCTCAGAGCGCTCCCTGCCTGACCCTTTAGCTCGGGATTTTCCAATGCTAATGCCCTAAGAGAGGTGTGCAAAACCTCCCTTAGCGCTGCGCCCAGACTCAGCGCCCAGCTGCCCATTGATGATTGAGGCACAAACTGTTCCCGGGCGCCATTACCACCCCAAAATCATCAAAGCTGAAAATCCAGCCGATTTGTTTCAATAAGATCACCTCTCATTCTTCTGAACTCCAGAGTGTATAGGCCCAATCTACTCAATCTCTCCTCATAGGACAATCTTCTCATCCCAGGTATCAATCTAGTGAACCTTCGTTGTACCACCTCTAAAGCAAGTATAAGGAGACCAAAACTATGCCTAGTCTGTGCTGAGCTAGCTGTGATTTCAACTAGAGGAGCAGCTGGAGTTCAGTAGTTTACATTCAGGCTAAGGAAGAGAAAAAATGATGCAGAAACCTGCATAAAGTGACCCTTTCCTATTAGCAAGTGTGTGTATGTGGACCTCAAGTGATGACAAATATCATGTGTGGTGCCACTATACGGAAGAATATCCTGTTGGCATTCACTATTTAAGCCAACAAATGAAGAATGGCGTTTGGGTGAGGTACCGGAGGGCTGCTAATGCCTGTAGCTCTGTATACCGGGAGGCAGAAAATACAGCAGCTCCATGGGCAAGTTGTGTAGCAAATTCTCAGTAAAGTGGGAGGAGATGGATCGGGGTGGGGGGCTACCTAACAGTTGGCAGCAGACTGCAATATTTTTGTGGGTATGTGAGGAGTGTATACAGCTTGGGCCTTTCCCTTTAATTCAGGGAAGAGCCCCTCGTATGTGGCAACGCTACGCAGCCCAGTGCGTAGCACTGCTGAGCCGTGCGCCCCACTCCCACCCCAGGAAGGAGTGGAGCAAAACTTCTGCGCCCCCAATTTATAGGCTAAAGTCTCTTGAATCTCTAACAATATCTGTTTGATTAGTTTTCCTTCAAATAATTTTGCAAAAGAGAGGACAAATAGACGAAGTATATACACAGGGCTGGATCTTGACATTGTGCACAGGGTAAAATGGGTGATAGCGAATCAACAGCCCTTTTTTACATCTCTCCTGATTTTTATTTCCATTGACTTTAACACTGAAAACACCATCTGCTTCTCTCCATTCCTCAGATGCTGGCTTTTTGTCCCCCCTCCCTCCCGAGGTGAGCCGTCTATAAGTAGCGTGATTAACACTGGCAGCTCATCACCCAAACCTAAATAAGGCCTGATCACAAAACATCTATTGGTCTTCCTGGTGATGACATTGGATGGGCAGAGTGAATGCCCCACACAGCGCCTGTCTGATATACAGCACAAACAAAGATCAAGTCTGTCGTTTAAAAGCCCTCAGTTACCAGGGTAGGTTTAGAGAGCTAGGGCTTTTTACTCTTGCATAAGCACACACTTCGAGATTTGCTTGAAATCTTTAAAATAATAAAAGGATTAGACTTTGTCAATGTAAACAGGTTAGGGAGGCCCAGGGCACAAGTTACATAAGCATAAAACTAGATAATATGAAGTACTTCTTGTCGAAGAGAGTCGTGCCTATTTATATTAAGAGCTGATTGTTCAGAAATTAGAATGATTCGGAAGGTTTCTTCTTGTGCTATCAAACTCGTCTAGTGATTTTTCAGGCATGCTCAGTTTTTGCAAGAACTAGTAGCCAGTAAGTGTGGACCTCAAGTGATGACAAATATCATGTGTGGTGCCACTATAAGGAAGAATATCCTGCTGGCATTCGCTATTTAAGCTAACAAATGAAGAATGGTGTTTGGATGAGGTACCAGAGGGCTGCTGATGCCTATAGCTCTATATGCCAGGAGGCAGCTCCATGGGCAAGTTGAGTAGCACGTTCGCAGTAAAGTAGGAGGAGATGGACAGGGGTGGGGGGCTACCCAGCAAACTGCAGTATTTTTGTCGAAATATGAGAAGAATTCCTGCTCCTCTTGACCCCACAATTATTGCTCCAAAATAATGTTCCAGGACGTATTTCGAGGGGCCTCCAGCAGTCCCAGTCAGGACACATCATCATCATAGGCGGTCCCTCGAACGAGGATGACTTGCTTCCACAAGAGTTCACAGATGTTTCAATGAAGGAACCGATATTCCAGTCCAGAACTCGAATTGAGCGGGTGAAAGATGCCTGTGCGTGGATTTTTTTAACGTGTGGTGACCGTTGCACATCAGCCACCACACGGGCTCGACAGAGCTAGGCCTTTATCCAGTGGCAAGGGTTGAACCAGGATGACTGGAGACCTGCTCTGCTGCACGGACCTAGTGCGCACACATATCGCAGCGTGAGCTGGCCCGTGCTGCCCCTGGGCCCTTGGCTCTTCTGGGCCCCATACCCTCATTCACCGCACCTTCACCCACGATGTTCCAGGGCCCAGTGCTCCAGCTCTATTTATAGCCCCGACCTGTGGTGTTCTCACACAGGTCGGAGCGGCCCAAGATGTTGTCCTACTGAGCAACATTGAGCAGTGGTCAGAGGAACGGGCCATTTAGCCCCTTGAGCCTGTTCCATCATTCAATGAGATCATGGCTGATCTGCGACCCAACTCCATATACCCAAGTATTTGAGATGAGTTCTGTACATATCTGTCCAGGTCCTATTCTCGAGGTTTTAACTCATGCTGGGATATAACTCCACAAAGTGAGTCTTTGGAATTCTCTACCCCAAAAGGCTGTGGACGCTTAGTCTCTGAGCACATTCAAGGCAGAGACCGATAGATTTCTGGTCTCTAGGGGAATGCCAGAGTGAACTCGAGGGGCCGTTTGGCCATTCTACATGTGTGAGCCCAGGGAGTGAATGCCAGTCGGCTTATGCCCCATAAGAGACAACTGATTGGGAGAGTGGGGTGGGGTAAGGGATGAGAGCATGCATCGCAGCTAAGCTCGACCCTCGACCTTACCCTATATCTACAAATGCTTACTTTCCAGCAGAATCACTGAATAGTGATCAGAACTAGGACCCTGGCAATTTATTTTCTGATCTTTAGTCCAGGAATATTGAGGGCAATTCAGAACCTTCTTTGGGTCAGTGTATTTACCAGCTGAGCCCTTGGAAAAGCTCCACTGCACAATTTTCTGAGATCACTGCGCTCCTCCATGAAGAACACAAGAATTAGGAGTAGGCCATATGGCCCCTCAAGCCTGCTCCGCCATTCAATAAGATCATGGCTGATCTTCGATCTCAACTCCACTTTCCCGCCCGATCTCCATATCCCTTGATTCCCCTAGACTCCAAAAATCTACCCATCTCAGCCCCGAATACACTCAACAACTGAGCATCCACAGCCCTCCGGGCCAGAGAATTCCAAAGGCTCACAACACTCAGAGTGAAGAAATTCCTTCTCATCTTAGTCCTAAATGGCCAACCCCTTGTCCTGAGACTATCCCCCCCACAGCCCTAGACTCTCCAGCCAGGGGAAACAACCTCTCAGCATCTACTCTGTCAATCCCCCTCAGAATCTTCCACGAGTTCACCAAATCTGGCCTCTTGCGCATCCCCGATTTTCATTGCTTCACAATTGGCGGCCGTGCCTTCAGCTGCCTGAACCCCAAGTTCTGGAATTCCCTCCCTAAACCTCTCCGCCTCGTTACCTCTTTCTCTCCTCATTTAAGATCTCCCTTAAAACCTACCCCTTTGACCAAGCTTTTGCTCACCTGTACTAATATCTCATGTGGCTTGGTGTTTCAATTTTGTTTGATATTGCACTTTGTGACGTTTTTCTACGTTAAAGGCACTATACACGTTAATGTTGATCAAGCTAAATCATCAACACTGGAACAGGCTTTTGCTTTTTGTATTAAGCCTCCCCAGTGAGCATAATGCAAGGCAGACACAGGGAAATGTGCCAACTAAACTGTCCCAACAATGCGCCATAACTATAGTCTCATCACAAGCGTCAGTTATTGCTCTTGCAGGACAACTGGTTAGGCCACTCACTGCCTGGTACAAATGGGCGGAGCATGCCCCACCACCACCACCATTTTTAACTTGAAAATTTCATACAGGGTCCTACAATCGTGTAGGACCCCAATTTGGATATCCAAGAAGCCTCCTGCCTGTTTTGAAAATCGCATCAGGCAGGTCTTGGACATCCAAAGGGCAGCTGTTGTTTCGTTGTCGTTTTCAACTGCCAGAAGCCTCCTAAATGGGGTGGCCAGTAGTTGAAAATCACCCCCCGATTGCAGCAATCCTTCAGTACTTTACTATAATGTCTATACTGTCAACCGCGAGGATCTATGGAGTGCCCTCCTCCGTTTCAGATGCCCCTAAAAGTTCGTCACCATCCTCCGCCTGCTCTATGATGAAATGCGGGCTGTGATCCTTATCAATGGATCCATTACAGACCCAATCCACGTCCGGACCTGGGTCAATCAGGGCTGTGTCATCACTCCAACCCTCTTCTCAATCTTCCTCACTGCCATGCTCCACCTCACAGTCAACAAGCTCCCCGCTGGAGTGGAACTAAACTACAGAATCAGTGGGAACTTGTTCAACCTTCGCCGTCTCCAGGCCAGGTCCAAGACCACCCCAACCTCTGTCGTCGAGCTACAGTACATGGACGACGCCTGCGTCTGCGCACATACAGAGGCTGAACTCCAAATCATAGTCAACGTATTTACTGAGGCGTACGAAAGCTTGGGTCTTACGCTAAACATCCGTAAGACAAGGTCCTCCACCAGCCTGTCCTCGACACACAGCACTGCCCCCCCAGTCATCAAGATCTACGGCGCATCCCTGGACAACGTGGACCATTTCCCATACCTCGGGAGCCTCTTATCAACAAGAGCAGACATTGACGACGAGATCCAACACCACCTCCAGTGCGCCAGTGCAGCCTTCGGCCACCTGAGGAAAAGAGTGTTTGAAGACCAGGCCCTCAAGTCTGTCACCAAGCTCATGGTCTACAGGGCTGTAGTAATACCCGCCCTCCTGTATGGCTCAGAGACATGGACCATGTACAGTAGACACCTCACTGGAGAAATACCACCAACGATGTCTCTGCAAGATCCTTCAAATCCCCTGGGAGGACAGGCGCACCAACATTAGCGTCCTCGACCAGGCCAACATCCCCAGCATTGAAGCACTGACCACACTTGATCAGCTCCGCTGGGCAGGCCACATTGTTTGCATGCCTGACACATGACTCCCAAAGCAAGCACTCTACTCGGAACTCCTTCACGGCAAACGAGCTAAAGGTGGGCAGAGGAAACGTTACAAGGACACCCTCAAAGCCTCCTTGATAAAGTGCGACATCCCCACTGACATCTGGGAGTCCCTGGCCATAGACCGCCCTAAGTGGAAAAAGTGCATCCAAGAGAGCGCTGAGCACCTCCAGTCTCATCGCCGAGAGTGTGCAGAAACCAAGCGCAGGCAGCGGAACGAGCATGCGGCAAACCAGTCCCAACCCCCCCTTTCCCTCAATGACTATCTGTCCCACCTGTGACAGGAACTGTGGTTCTCATATTGGACTATTCAGCCACCTAAGGACTCATTTTTTTAGAGTGGAAGCAAGTCTGCCTCGATTCCGAGGGACTGCCTATGATGATGATGATAGTGTCAGCCTACATAATGTGCTCATGCCCATCAAGGGACACACCATCTGGCTCAGAGGCGAGGATGCTACCAACTGAATCAAACTGCCACTTAGCTCAGTTGGTAACACTCACCTAAAATAATTAATGAAAAGATTGTTCTGTCTGTTACCATGAGCACATTAATAAAGCTGTGTCTATATATCCAAGCTAGTAGAGATATTCTCAAAGGCATAGGGACTTATCTATGAAAGTGACCAAAGATACAGGAGCCAAAAAATCTAGAGTTAAAGAGGATAAAAAAGCCACAAAACTATAGCAAGGGTGTTATTGCCTTAACATGGATTCTTCAGACCAGCCGGGAACATCACTTTATGAAATCTTCAACAAAATTGGCCATCACAGCAAATTCATACAAGACCAGATATTCCCTGTAGTCCAAACATACACTGCAAGGATAGAAAACAAATGAAGGAGCCACAATTGTTCAGAAGGTAAATACACCTTTTGGGGAGATATAGATCGATACAGTCTTGGCAGTCCCAAGTTTGATTCCTGATCTCTGCTGAGTTAGCTGATTGTAGCCTGGCAATATTGGTAATCCTACTCTCACAATCTAGTTTAAACTAATTTTGAGGATTTACCTTTTCCATACTGTTTTCTATCTTACGTACCTCTATAAGATCACCTCTCAGATGCCTCCTTTCCAGGCTGAAAAGCCCAAGCCTGCCCAGTCTTTCCTCAACGCTCCGATATTATCGATCAGCTTCATGGTTTTTCTCTGCACTGCTTCCAATGTTCGACTGTCTCCCCTATATCTCAGTGACCAGAATTGGACACAATACTCTAGGACTGGTCTTAACAGAGCACTATACATTAGAGCATAATTACCTCTGACTTTACAATCCAGTTGTGGCGATGTAGTTCAGCATTCTATGTGATTTGTTGATTATTGCTCTGCATTGTTTGGACTTGAAGGTCTCCACAGATGCTGCCTGACCTGCTGAGTGTTTCCAACATTCTCTGTTTCTATTTCAAATTTCCAATGTCCGCAGTATTTTGCTTTTGTATAACTATTAAGTAGACTGAATATGACAAAAACTCAAAAGTCCCACTCCCCAGTTAAAATTTCCAACGAAAGGTTAAACTTCCCACAAGCAGAAAAAATCCAAGTCCAACTAAGCAGTAAAAATATTACAGCCTCTGTATTTTCTATTTCTTCTTTCTTTCCTCCTTTCCTTTCACCCATCTCTTCCTTTCCTTACCCCCCTCCCCCCCCCCCAACCTCCCCAACACCAACCCCCTCCCCACCACCTAAAAAAAATATGTAAGGTACTTGCATTTTGTTAACTAAACACTAGATGGTCCCATGATGGCAGTAAGTTTCCTACATTACAACAGTGACTACACTTTAAAAGTACTTTGGGATGTCCTGCGGTCGTGAAAGACACTATATAAATGTAATTCTTTCTTTAAGCACATTATAGCAAGTACACTCCAAGGTCTGTCTTGTATTGCTTTTGTTATTCGTTGATGAGAATTTTCTAGAGGGTCAGGAAATAAAGCAGTTAGTTTATACCACAGCAATAATTGTAATTATTCAAACTCAGCATCCCCAAACAAATGACTTCACTTCCTTTTGCTCTTCCTGTCCTGGCCTACACCCCTGCATCTTTCTCTACAGCCTGGTGACATCTGCACCTACTTCCACATTACAGATGAACTCTCTTTCAACTTGTTGAAACTACCTGGGCCTAGAAATAGGTTCCTCATTGGTGCAAAAAATGCTGTTCCTTCGTTGGCCTTAATGCACCAATCAGGAAACAGCTTTTCTAAACCTCAAAGTCCAGGGCATTTGAACTGCTCGGTCCGGTACAAGCAGAAGTGAAGAACTGTGGGTTAGGTTTAAGGAGCTCACGGGCCAAGTTAAGCTGGTGCCCTGTACCTCGGACCAATTCTCTTATCTCGGGAGCCACCTATCAACAAGAGCAGACATTGACGACGAGATCCAACACCGCCTCCAGTGCGCCAGTGTAACCTTCGGCTGCCTGAAGAAAAGAGTGTTTGAAGACCAGGCCCTCAAAACTGTCACCAAGCTCATGGTCTACAGGGCCGTAGTAATATGCGCCCTCCTGTATGGCTCAGAGACGTGGACCATGTACAGTAGACACCTCAAGTCGCTGGAGAAATACCAACAACAATGTCTCCGCAAGATCCTACAAATTCCCTGGGAGGACAGACACACCAACATTAGCGTCCTCCTCCAGGCCAACATCCCCAGCATTGAAGCACTGACCATACTTGATCAGCTCCGCTGGGCAAGCCACATAGTTCGCATGCCAGTCACGAGACTCCCAAAGCAAGCGCTATACTCAGAACTCCTTCATGGCAAATGAGCCAAAGGAGGGCGGCGGAACCATTACAAGGACACCCTCAAAGCCTCCCTGATAAAGTGCAACATCCCCACTGACCCCTGGGAGTTCCTGGCCAAAGACTGTCCTAAGTGGAGGAAGTGCATCTAGGAGGGCGCTGAGCTCCGAGAGTTTCGTTGCCGAGACCATGCAGAAATCAAGCGCAGGCAGCAGAAGGAGCGTGCAGCAAACCAGACTCCCCGTCCACCCTTTCCTTCAACCACTGTCTGTCCCATCTGTGACAGAGACTGTGGTTCTCGTATTGGACTGTACAGCCACCTAAGAACTCATGCTAAGAGTAGAAGCAAGTCTTCCTCGATTCCGAGGGACTGCCTATGATGATGATGACACCATTGATGCAAGGTCATTAACAAGGATTGTCATTTATTTCTTTCTCAAAGAAATAGCAGATTTTTCTGTCATTATACAATGCAAACTAACATCAGATCAGCTGAGTAATTAAAGTGTACTCGTCTGAATTACCATTAAACAAATTCTTGTGGGTCATAGGTCTATCGAGTCAACTGTCTTCTATAAAGTGAACTGTCTCCAACAGTAGAGTAATAGTGGGAGAATTTATATGATGCGTGCTTTGTCGGTGCCACTGGGATTAACAGATTGCAGTTACTGCTCATAAATAGCAGCCAGTATTTCTACTCTGTGGGCCCAAATTTGGCCCACCCGTTTTTTCGGCGCACTCACGTGAAATGCACCAACTTCCCAGGATACAAACGGCACCAAAACGTTGTCCCAGATTCTGACTGCTCTGTGGCCTCTCCCATGGCTTGGCACGGCATGGCAATTTAATTAGGGGGCGGAGCTACGGCCCTGCACTTAAAAGAGTGCCAGCAGCTCAACGATTGCGCACTGGAGGTTTCACGCATGAGTAGTAGCTCCTCTGCAGTGTGGGACCCGATGTCCCACCCCTATCCCAGGCCGAGTGGCGTTACGATGCGCACTGGGCTGCTGCATGTCATGGAGAGAGTCCCGCACCTATCCCTGGCCGAGTGGCCTCCCGCACTGGCCGGCCAGCCTGCTGACTTCCCGGACTAAGGTCGGACTTAAGTTTTATTTTTTTAATCATTATTGATGGTTGTGCTTTGTTTAGTGAGGAGAGTTTTGATGGGGGTGGAGGAGAGTTTTGATGAGGGAGGGGAGAGTTTTGATCGGGGTGGGATGGAGTTTTGATCGGGGGGTGGGGGAGATTTGATGGGGGTTGGGGTGATAACTGTTGCCAGTAATTTTAATGAGCTTACTCAAGACTTTCCTTAACCCTGTTGATGAAAATGTTTTCCTACGAGCAGCAGGTACTTCTATTTTTTATTTGGATATTTTGAAAAAATTATGTAAATATGTTTTGTCGCTTTACTTCTTTTATTTTTGTAGTTTAAGCTTCTATAAATGCTTCTGTTGTATAGTAAATTAACTTTGTGAAGTTTGTCAGTCCTATATAGCTGTTCGATTCTATTCACATTCTTTAGTCAAGTCATTAAGTACCTACCTGCGCTGATTTCTGAACTCTCCACAAGGGTTTTCTGTGCGGCGACAAGTGGTCACATACGCTGGCCTAAGTTAGTTTGGAGCAATTATCAGCTGTCCAAACTGTTAAATGGCCAAAACGTGCGTAAGTGGCTGGTAACGCCCCCTTTTGAAAAAAAAGAAACTAAAAATAATCCTAACTAACACACTTACACTGGCGCAAATTAAATGTGCAGAATGGGGATTTTTAACATATTCCAGAAAAATCAAGTTGCTCTTAAAAAAAACCGGAGCAACTCCTGGGCAAATTTGGGCCCTGTAAGGGGGAAAAAAATGTTTTTGCATGCACTAAATGCAGCCACGCTCATTGACCCACATTTGGCACTGCTGCAGGCAGGTAGGCTGTAAACTGTTAGTTATAAGGAGTGAAAGATTGAGGATGTCTGTATAGAAACAAAGATGTGAGCTCAACAAGAAGAAAACTGATCAAAGAAGAGTTAAAGAAATGCAGTGTTTTATGCATTGTGCAGGTTGCCCCTGAATCTCAAAATTATCACGGGAGAGGCTGGTAGCAGTAGTTAAATTAGCCATTGCTCGTGAAAAGTCTGAGCAGCAACAACAGATGGGATCAAAGGAGTTCTTGCTGTGTCAGTATTGTCTGTCCATCTGTTTCACAGACCAACATGTTATTTTCTTGTTGTTTAGTGACTTCAAAGATTTTCCAGCTGTGATTTATTTAACCATGACATGGAGCTCCATCACAGTCACCTGCTTGTTTGTCATTCATTACAAAAAATTCCGTCAGATTTGGAATTTGCATATTTCACTATTCGCAGAAAGGAAGGTCTTATTCTTATAGTTTCCTTCCCTCCCTCCAGTTTTCTCCTTTTCCTCTGAAGGCAGTCCTCCAGTTCATTGCACAAGTAACCATTCTTCATGTGTGAGCCTAGACAGTAAGGGGCCGAAATTGATCAACTTACCGCCCACTGCCGCCGACATTCCTCTGCAAGATCCGCCCAGTGACACTTTTGAGGTGGCCTGGAGCGGGTGGGAGGGGAGAACTGCCAGGAACCGCCCGCTGACATCAGCGGACGTGTGAGTGGCGCAACTGAGCTCCCGCCCGCCGAGCTCCCATATTCATGCAGGTGAGAGTCGGTGCCAGAATGGGGGTGGACCGCTGGCTGGAGGCTGGTCTGTCCCCAACGGTAAGTCTGAAGATCCTGAAAAAAAGGGAAGTGAATTTTTTTTTTTGCCACAGCAACTTACCTGGATGGGCTCCCCTGAAGGTCTTCAGTTAAAAAATAAAAAAACTATCGGATGATTTTTATTTATCTTCGACCCTCCGTGGGCCCGAATCCATCCTCAGCGACACTTGGGCGGCAAGCACCTCTGCCACCGAGAATGAGATCTCCCACTCACTGCTGCCCAGATTGGCGGCATACGTCATTCATTTCCTGTCCGCCGGCCTTCGAGGGACCTCGGCGATGAAAACACCGCCAAAAGTACCGTCCGGTACCTTGGCGGCCATCGGCGACACTTTGGGTGGCACTTGAGCGGGCAGAGTGCAGCGAAGGTTCACCAGACTGATTCCCGGGATGGCGGGACTGACATATCAAGAAAGACTGGATCAAATGGGCTTGTATTCACTGGAGTTCAGAAGAATGAGAGGGGACCTCATAGAAACGTTTAAAATTCTGATGGGTTCAGACAGGTTAGATGCAGGAAGAATGTTCCCAATGTTGGGGAAGTCCAGAACCAGGGGTCACAGTCTAAGGATAAGGGGTAAGCCATTTAGGACCGAGATGAGGAGAAACTTCTTCACCCAGTGAATGGTGAACCTGTGGAATTCTCTACCACAGAAAGTTGTTGAGGCCAATTCACTAAATATATTCAAAAAGGAGTTAGATGAAGTCCTTACTACTAGGAGGATCAAGGGGTATGGCGAGAAAGCAGGAATGGGGTACTGAAGTTGCATGTTCAGCCATGAACTCATTGAATGGCGGTGCAGGCTAGAAGGGTCGAATGGCTTACTCCTGCACCTATTTTCTATGTTTCTATGTTTCTATGACTTGCATTTATATCGTGCCTTTCACAACCACCGGACGTCCCAAAGTGCTTTACAGCCAATGAAGTACTTTTTCAAGTGTAGTCACTGTTGCAATGCAGGAAACGCAGCAGCCAATTAGCGCACAGCAAGCTCCCACAAACACCTTTGTGATACTGAACAGATCATCTCTTTTTGGTGTGCTAAAATCTCGATCCCTAGCTAGGTCTTTTACTCTACACAGTTCCATTTTCTCCTTTTTATATTCTTCGTTAAGCAATTACCCAGTATCTTTTTGAATGTTGTAATCAATTTAGCAGTGATCACCATTTGCAGCAAAGCATTGCACATTCCAATAACTCTGCATGACAAAGTTTATTCTAATCTCCTTTATGTATCTACTGCTTATTTTGAGATCAGGGTTTCGTGCTTCTGATTTACCTACCAATAGCAATCTTATATCTATGTTTTCCTTGTCTGTTCCTTTTAACATTTTAGTACCTCTATCAAACCCCTTCAATCTTTTCAGTTCGAGAGAATGCAGCTCAAGTTGCTCTAGCCTTTCTTTATAGCTTACACTTCAAAAAGAAGTTAATCGGATGTGAAGTACTTTCAGTTCCTTTCCTTTTTCTTCTAACTTAGATTCATGCTTGATATTATCCAGGTAAATCTGCTATTATTATTCCCTCCTCTGTTAAGGAGCCCAAAACTGTACACAACATTCATGATGTGACCTACTTATTGTTTTGTACTAGGTTATATTTACCTTTTTGCTTTTGTGTTCAATCCTCATGTGCGCTGATAACACCCAGTTCTACCTCACTACCACTCTCTCAACCCCTCTCTAAATTGTCAGACTGCTTGTCCGACAGGATGAGCAGAAATTTTCTCCAATTGAATATTGGGAAAACCGAAGCCAAAGTTTTCGGTCCCCCCCACAAACTCCGTTCCCTAACCACTGACTCCATTCCTGTACCTAACATCTGTCTGAGGCTGAACTAGACTGTTCACAACCTTGGTGTCATATTTGACCCTAAAATGAGCTTTCAACCACATATCCGCAACATAACTAAGACCGCCTATTTCCACCTCCATAAAATCGCCCCTCTCCACCCCTGCCTCAGCTCATTCACTGCTGAAGCCCTCATCCATGTTTTTGTTACCTCTAGACTTGACTATTCCAACGCACTCCTGGCTGGCCTCCCACATTCTACCCTACGTAAACTAGAGGTGATCCAAAACTCAGCTGCCCGTGTCCTAACTCACACTAAATTCCGCTCGCCCATCACCCCTGTGCTCGCTGACTTACATTGGCTCCCAGTTAAGCAGCGCCTCGATTTCAAAATTCTCATCCTCGTTTTGAAATCCCTCTGTGGTCTTGTCCCTCCCTATCTCCGTAATCTCCTCCAGCCCCAAAACCCCCCGAGATGTATGCACTCCTCTAATTCTGCCCTATTGGGCATCGCTGATTATAATCGCTCAACCATTGCTGGCCGTGCCTTCTGTGCCTAGGCCCCAGGCTCTGGAACTCCCTGCCTAAACCTCTCCATCTCACAACCTCTCTCTCCTCCTTTAAGACACTCCTTAAAACTTACCTCTTTGACCAAGCCTTTGGTTACCTGCCCTAATTTCTCCTTATGTGGCTCGGTGTCAATTTTATTGTCTCATAATACTCTTGTGAAGCACCTTGGGATGTTTCACTATGTTAAAGGTGCTATATAAATACAAGTTGTTGTTGAAAGTTCTGAAAGGTTATGGGGGCTCTAGTGGGCTCAGCTTTTTTGTGTCTGTAGCCTCGGAATGTACTATGTACGGTCGGTTTAGGTTTGTATGGGAGAGGCCTGTTTCCCTCAATTTAATGTAATTTGCAATGCAATTTTGTTCTACTGGCACTGCCTCTGGGCACATGTGGTCACAACTGAACATGCCTCTGAGCACATGTTCAGATGGGTCCACCCCAAGTCCACCGGAAAATTGGCAGGATGGGGCCAGAAACCCATGACTTCAATGTCTAGGCTCGTCCATTGGTGAAGCCACTTAAGGACAACTGGTGTCGACTGAATACTTCCAGTGTCAGTGTCTTCCAGAGAAAACTGGAAAAAAGGTGTTTTTAAAAAAGATTTGGAATATTATACGAATACTAATTCCACAAGTGTTAATGATATTTTCATTTTAGCTAAAGTTTCTCAGATGTGGTTAACACTTAGTTGTCACCCCTGGCTCTTTCACCGCAGGCTCAAAGTAGTGGGATTATCTAGTAAAATGAAACTATTGAGAATAAAACGGGACTCTGTGACTTCATAACAACGGCAATGACTGCAGTTATTGTGTGAAGCACATCTGACATGCTTTGGTGTGATAAAGCACTAAATGAATGGAAGTATTATTATTTATTAATTTGAAGTGAAACAGATGACTTTGTAGTTCACTCTTACCAGATTGGAGAGGAAAATGTGCTGAATATCATCATGCATGTGCCACAATTTATACATAACCTTCAAGGCACTCAGTGGTGTTGATATCATTATCATAACAGCTCCCTGTGTCCTTTCCCATACTTTCCAGGCATGTTTCCCTATGCCCAAAAGCTACTTTTATACTGTGCAAGATCCACGTCGGTGCTGGCCGCTCCCGACGCAAAAGCCCCCAAGTAAACTTGCCAGATTTGCCAACGCCAGCAGCCAAGAGAACTTCTTATTTTTTCTTTGTTTTCTGAGTGTCAGCTGTGGCTCAGTGAGTAGCACCCTCCCATCTATGTCATTAGTCCCACTCCAGAGATTTGAGCACAAAAATCTAGACTGACACGCCAGAAGGTTGAGCAAGCACTGCACTGTCGGAGGTGCGTCTTTCATATGAGACGTTAAACCGAGGCCTCGTCTGCTCTGGTGGACATAAAAGATCCAATGGCACTATTTTGAAAAAGAGCAGGGGAGTTATCCCTGATGACCTGGCCAATATTTATTTATCTCTCAATCAACATCACTAAAGTAGAATATCTGGTCATTATCACATTGCCGTTTCTGGGAGCTTGTTGTGTGCAAATTGGCTGCTGGGTTTCCTACTTTACAACAGTGACTATATTTCATTGGCTGTAAATGCTTTTGTACCTCCTGTGGTCATGAAAGGCGCTATATAAATGCAACGTTTTCTTTCCTTCTTTCTTTCCAGCAGTTGACCATTGCCAATCCAGCAACCTTTCCTTGGGCTGCTATCTGCACAAGCCCTGTGTGTGGGGCGCCAGTAGCCCTGTTAGTAGGGAGCCAGTGACCCTGTGTGTGGGGAGCCAGTGGCCAGTAGCCCTGTGTTTGGGGAGCCAGTGGCCAGTAGCCCTGTGTGTGGGGAGCCAGTACCAGTAGCCCTGTGTGTGGGGAGCCAGTACCAGTAGCCCTGTGTGTGGGGAGCCAGTACCAGTAGCCCTGTGTGTGGGGAGCCAGTACCAGTAGCCCTGTGTGTGGGGAGCCAGTGGCCAGTAGCCCTGTGTGTGGGGAGCCAGTGGCCAGTAGCCCTGTGTATGGAGAGCCAGTGGCCAGTAGCCCTGTGTGTGGGGAGCCAGTACCAGTAGCCCTGTGTGTGGGGAGCCAGTGGCCAGTAGCCCTGTGTGTGGGGAGCCAGTACCAGTAGCCCTGTGTGTGGGGAGCCAGTACCAGTAGCCCTGTGTGTGGGGAGCCAGTACCAGTAGCCCTGTGTGTGGGGAGCCAGTACCAGTAGCCCTGTGTGTGGGGAGCCAGTGGCCAGTAGCCCTGTGTGTGGGGAGCCAGTGGCCAGTAGCCCTGTGTATGGAGAGCCAGTGGCCAGTAGCCCTGTGTGTGGGGAGCCAGTGTCAAGTAGTTCTGTGTGTGGAGAGCCAGTGGCCAGTAGCCCTGTGTGTGGAGAGCCAGTGGCCAGTAGCACAGCACTTCACCGAACATTAAATAGCAGCGGTTAAAGGGCTAATATTGACACGTTGGGAGTTGACAAGAGCACTATACTAGATTTTGCCTTCCCTTGTGCAAAATATACCAGTCTGCTTCTCGTATTTCTAATCTTGGATTTGATTAAGATTAAAATAAAAATGATAAATCTGTACTTTCAAGTGAAATCTGTGATGTGTATTGTCAACTGCTTCAGAGTCATTGGCCCCAAGTTTCGACATGATTTTCTCCTGATTTTTAGGAGCAACTGGTGTAGAACGGAGTATCTTAGAAATCGGAATTCTCGCCATTTAGTTTGCTCCAGTTCTAGTCAGTTAGAACAGTTTCACTTTGGAACAGAATTTTTTTTTCAAAAGGTGGCGTGTCCGGCCACTTACGCCTGTTTTCAAAGTTTCGTCAGTGAAAACTTACTCCAAACTAACTTAGAATGGAGTAAGTGAAGATTTTTGTACACTGTAAAAAACCTTGACTACACTTTAGAAAATCAGGCGTAGGTTACAAATTAGGCGTAGGGAATGGGGGGGGGAGGGGGGGAAGGGAAGTCATTAAATTCTACAATCAATCCTTAGTTATACTTATACAAATATTATACAAATAAATCAAACCTGAATAAAAATGTATAAGAAAATATTAAATAAACCATCTTCCTACCTGTGTGAAACAGCCGCAGCATTCGAGCTGCTGTCCTTCAGGCAGGCCTTTCATGTTGAAGACAGGCAGGGGTGTGGCGTCAGTGTCTCGATGGCAGCGGTAGGCGGGAAGCAGCCTTCGAGCTGAGCTGCAGTGCTTGAGGCAGGCCTTCATTCCCCGCGAAGATGCAGCACCCGGACGGACTTAAGGCCATTCGGCCTTGGGATTGCAGCGGCGTCAGTGGCTGGCCGGGAGCAGAAGAAAGAACACAGGACACACGCAGCTGATTAAGATTCTTTAGGCCGTTCGGCCACGCTTATGGGGCGGCGTCAGTGGGTCCAAGAAACAAATCTTCACTTTTTCTGCAGTCCTTTTAAAAATGGCCGAGTGCCAATGTTTGTTTGAGACTGCGCATGCGCGCACGCTCCAATGCGCACGCGCAGGTTTGCCGGCACCACGAAGGCTAATTTAAATTGTACCCGTCCCCTGCTACTTAGAAAATCGGCGCGTGTGTTAGGCTCCGTCCCCTGCTGCAAAGAGCGCGCTGCGCCAAGCAGACATCGAGCTCCAAGGAGCTCGAGAATATCGGATTTTTTTTTTAAGCGCAGTTTTCGGCGCGAAAAACAGGCGCCCAGCTCGGAGGTGCGCCGTTTTCACCACAGGACGAAACTTGGGGCCATTATAGCTGCTCATCATTCACAGTTAATGCTCTTTATTGGAAGCAACCAGCCTTTGTATGTCAAAATGGTTGCACAATAAATGGTCATTATTAATAGGATCAACTAATTCATTACAATGGTAGTCTGCATGATATCTTCAAAACTTATTTTGTGTGGAATGTGAGTGCTAATGATCAGGGAAATCCTCTGTGTTAATAACCATTAATTTCCTTTACAGATCTACTGACGGCAGCTAGTAACGTAATAGTCTTTACAACAGCGCATTTTTCAGTACCAGTGATTAATGAATAGAGGGTAACCACCCTGTTCTACACCTGTACCTCAACAAAGCAACCACAAAGCGTAATAGCATACGCTGCAGACATTCACTTTCAGGGCCTTCTGTTGCCTAAGAAGCTCCAGTTACATTGCAAGCCAAAAACCGTACCTCTTGATTCCTGTTGATTGGGAGAAAGAATAGTCGATGCATGTATACTTAACAAAAAACACCAGGCTCTTGCTACAAGTTACATTTCTCATGGCTGCAAAAGAATGACAGAACAATGCTGGAAACAAAACAAAAAGAAAGGCAGTGGCCTAGAAATTCTCCGCCCCCCCCACCCCCCACCGCGCAGGATACCCTGCGAACGAAGGTTATGGTCCGAGCAGCCCCGGATATCGGACCTCATTCCCATTTTAACGATGCTGCTGGAGGAAGTCATGAAGGTAAGTGATGGACATTCAGCCCACTGCTAACACTGCAGCCATTTTGGAGACTCAGGAGGATGCATAGTGTCTGGAAAATGTGTGCTACCCAGTTCAATTTCTAGGCTAATAGACCCGACCATCTGAGACATTTTTACATTTTAAAATGTAATGCTCAAAATACATGCAATGGATCCCATTGCAGTGGGTCCCATTGCGTGTCGCCAGTAATACAAAACTACCTTTGCTAAGCTGCATCTAAAGCGCTGCTGCAAGTCCACATTGACAGAGTTATGTAAAAGATAATGTGTCATAGTGATCTGAAAAGCCACATAATTTTATGACACCTGCAGTATAACTGTGCATTAATATGTCAGAGTTAATGTTTGTGTCAGCTTGGCTTCCTCTGGGGCTGTGCCTTGGTATGGTAGGAAGGTGTGCATGCTCCGATGGCCTGAGAGCAATGTTGGCGGGAGTATAACTTCCGGTAGGGCCACCCAAGTCAAACGGGGTAGGAGACAGGGTTGTAGGTCAGACTAATGACCTGTCCACATAAAATGCCTTTTGTTCCGGAAACTACACAGAGACAAGACGAGTCTGCTACAGATTTGCAAATATAAACATCAAATGTGGAAAACCATGATCTGCTGGATGTAAGACATGATCAGAGTCAAATGCTTGGTTCTAGCAGTCAGTTTTGAAATAATTCCAATTCCAGCTCACCTGTGGAAACGTTTCATCAGTTAAAGAAGGAATTAGACACATTGGAGCTACAATAGCCAAGTGACCTCCAGCAGTGTTGACCCGGTCTTGATGTTAATGTTAGTGTTAGTTCATTTCAATTGAAATTCAGCCGGGTGAGAGTAAAAAAAATTGCAATGCAGTAAGTCTGAAAACAGTAGGGCTGGTTGTCTAACGCTTTAGTTAGCACCCAGAGGGGGCGTTAATGCAAGTGTTAGAGCTTACTGATCAGGCGCACAGCTTTTAGCGCCCTGACGGAAAATTCATTCGAGGATCACTGGGGCACAAACTGCTAGCGCCTGTCTGCTGACGATCATTCTGGTCATGACGTCAGTCCTTGTGCAACGACCACGCTTACGCCCAGCTCATTAAATTAGGTGCGGCCACCTCATTTAGCGCCCGCCAATAATGACTGGAAAAACAGTCGGTACAGGGTTGCAGAGTCATTAACTGGTGGCTACTTAAAGTGATGAGGAAGTGCTTCCCTCGGAAGTCACAGTCAGTGCAACGTTTACACACAGCATGGTGGTGAGCCTCCGAGTTTGCAATGGCAAACAGACATAATAGGTCAGCTTGAGACAAAAGTCTTTTCGAAAACTTTAATGGGGGCATTATTAGTTCGCTAGCGTCGCATTCTGCATGCTCAAGCAAGGTGGCGCCATAAAGAGAGAAGGGCTGTTGGCCATGTTTGCGGCTGAAGTAGGAGAGCCCCTAGACATCGGGGCAGGAGGCCTTACCCCCACGGCTTTACTGGCAGCAACACTCATACCTGGACCTGTTGGAGGAGCAGTGTGTCAGAAAGCTACACTTCCAAAAGGAGGTAGTTATAGAGGTATGCCATCTCCTGCAGGAAGACCTGCAGCCTCACATCGGCACCAGGACTGCACTGCCTATCGCAGTGAAGGTCACGGTGGCACTTACCTTCTATGCCTCCGACTCTTTCCAGGCTGAATCAGGGGACATATGCAGCGTCTCACAATTCACAGCACATGGTGGCATCCGCGACATCACACAACCTCTCTACACCCATCGAATGAACTTCATTACCTTCACATTGACCAGAGAAACAGCGTGAGCACGCAAGTGGGTTTGCCAGGATTGTGGGCTTCCCAAGGGTGCAAGGAGCACATGACACACATGTGGGCTTGCAAGCACCATTCCAGAATGCAGAGGTAGTCAGAAACAGAAATGGATACCACTCCCTAAATGTGCCACTGGTGTGCGACCACATGCAGTGCATACTCGCAGTCAATGCTCACTATCCTAGATGCACACATGATGCATTTATCTTCAGGAGAGCACTGTACTATGACTGTTTCAGCCACCATTGGAAGGCCGAGGCTGGCTGCTCGGGGACAAGGGATACGGCCTGGCCACCTGGTTAATGACCCCCCATCCGCAACCCCACCACAGAACCGGAGGAACGCTTCAATGAGAGCCATGCCACCACCTGCAACATCATCGAGCAGACAATAGGGCTGCTGAAGCAGCGATTCCGATGCCTAGGTGGCGTTGCTGGTTAAAGAGGAAATTAATGCAATAGTAAGGGAGGACATTAGCTTGGATGATGTGGAATCTGTATGGGTGGAGCTACGGAATACCAAAGGGCAGAAAATGCTAGTGGGAGTTGTGTACAGACCATCAAACAGTAGTAATGAGGATGGGGACAGCATCAAATAAGAAATTAGGGATGCGTACCATAAAGGTACAGCAGTTATCATGGGCGACTTTAATCTACACATTGACTGGGCTAACCAAACTGGTAGCAATGCGGTGGAGGAGGATTTCCTGGAGTGTATTAGGGATGGTTTCCTAGACCAATATGTCAAGGAACCAACTAGAGGTCTGGCCATCCTGGACTGGGTGATGTGTAATGAGAAAGCACTAATTAGCAAGCTTGTTGTGCGAGGCCCCTTGGGGAAGAGTGATCATAATATGGTAGAATTCTTTATTAAGATGGAGAGTGACACAGTTAATTCGGAAACTAGGGTCCTGAACTTAAGGAAAGGTAACTTCGACGGTATGAGGCATGAATTGGCTAGAATAGACTGGCAAAGGATACTTAAAGGGTTGATGGTAGATAAGCAATGGCAAACATTTAAAGATCACATGAATTAACTTCCACAATTGTACATCCCTGTCTGGAGTAAAAATAAAACGGGGAAGGTGGCTCAACCATGGTTATCAAGGGAAATTCAGGATAGTGTTAAATTCAAGGAAGACGCATATAAATTGGCTAGAAAAAGCAACAAACCTGAGGACTGGGAGAAATTTAGAATTCAACAGAGAAGGACTAAGGGTTTAATTAAGAGGGGGAAAATAGAGTACGAGAAGAAGTTTGCAGGGAACCTAAAAACTGACTGCAAAAGCTTCTATAAATATGTGAAGAGAAAAAGATTGGGGAAGACAAATGTAGGTCCCTTGCAGTCGGATTCAGGTGAATTTATAATGGGGAACAAAAGAAATGGCAGACCAATTGAACAAATACTTTGGTTTTGTCTTCACGAAGGAAGACACAAATCAGCTTCCGAATGTACTAGGGGACAGTAGGTCTCATGAGAAAGAGGAACTGAAGGATATCCTTATAAAGCGGGAAGTTCTGTTAGGGAAATTGATGGAATTGAAGGCTGATAAATCCCCGGGGCCTGATAGTCTGCATCCCAGAGTACTTAAGGAAGTGGCCCTCGAAATAGTGGATGCATTGGTGATCATTTTTCAACAGTCTATCAACTCTGGATCAGTTCCTATGGACTGGAGGGTAGCTAATGTAACACCACTTTTTAAAAAGGGAGGGAGACAGAAAACGGGTAATTATAGACTGGTTAGCCTGATATCAGTAATGGGGAAAATGTTGGAATCAATCATTAAGGATGAAATAGCAGCGCATTTGGAAAGCAGTGACAGGATCGGTCCAAATCAGCATGGATTTATGAAAGGGAAATCATGCTTGACGAATCTTCTGGAATTTTGTGAGGATGTAACTAGTAGAGTAGACAAGGGAGAACCAGTGGATGTGGTGTGTTTGGACTTTCAAAAGGCTTTTGACGAGGTCCCGCACAAGAGATTTGTGTGCAAAATCAAAGCACGTGGTATTGGGGGTAATGTACTGATGTGGATAGAGAACTGGTTGGCAGACAGGAAGCAGAGAGTCGGGATAAACGGTCCTTTTCAGAATGGCAGGCAGTGACTGGTGGAGTGTCACAGGGCTCAGTGCTGGGACCCCAGCTCTTTACAATATACATTAACGATTTAGATGAAGGAATTGACTATAATATCTCCAAGTTTGCAGATGACACTAAACTGGGTGGCGGTGTGAGCTGTGAAGAGGACACTAAGAGGCTGCAGGGTGACTTTGATAGGTTAGGTGAGTGGGCAAATGCATGGCAGATGCAGTATAATGTGGATAAATGTGAGGTTATCCAATTTGGGGCCAAAAACACGAAGGCAGAATATTATCTGAATGGCGGAAGATTTGGAAAAGGGGAGGTGCAATAAGACCTGGGTGTCATGGTTCATCAGTCATTGAAAGTTGGCATGCAGGTACAGCAGGCGGTGAAGAAGGCAAATGTATGTTGGCCTTCATAGTTAGGGGATTTGAGTATAGGAGCAGGGAGGTCTTACTGCAGTTGTACAGGGCCTTGGTGAGGCCTCACCTGGAATATTGTGTTCAGTTTTGGTCGCCTAATCTGAGGAAGGACGTACTTGCTATTGTGGGAGTGCAGCGAAGGTTCACCAGACTCATTCCAGGGATGGCTGGACTGACATATGAGAAGAGACTGGATCAACTGGGCCTTTATTCACTGGAGTTTAGAAGGATGAGAGGGAATCTCATAGAAACATATAAAATTCTGATGGGACTGGACAGGTTAGATGCAGGAAGAATGTTCCTAATGTTGGGGAATTCCAGAACCAGGGAACATAGTCTTAGGATAAGGGGTAGGCCATTTAGGACTGAGCTGAGGAGAAACTTCTACACTCAGAGAGTTGTTAACCTGTGGAATTCTCTGCCGCAGAGAGTTGCTGATGTCAGTTCATTGGATATATTCAAGAGGGAGTTCGATATGGCTCTTACGGCTAAAGGGATCAAGGGGTATGGAGAAAAAGCAGGTAAGGGGTACTGAGGGAATGATCTGCCATGATCTTATTGAATTGTGGTGCAGGCTCGAAGGGCCGGATGGCCTACTCCTGCACCTATTTGCTATGTTTCTATCCCTGCCGCTACTGTTAAGACCCTTGAATGCAAGCCATCAGGCCCAGGGGATTTATCCGCCTTTAGTCCCATTATCTTACTGAGTACCACCGCCTTTGTGGTTGTGATTGTGTTCGTCTGACAAACACACAAACTCTCAGTCACAAATACACTCACAAACTGTCAGTCACACTAACACACCGTCAGTCTCTCTCACTGTCACAAACTTTCCCCCTCACACAGCCTGACACACTCTCAGTCAAATGCTCACACACACGCACTCTCGCAGTCACACACTTTCTGACAGTCTTCTGATACACACACTCTCACTCAAATTCTCACAGTCAGTTTCTGACACAGTCACTCACCATCAGGAACTCTCTCTCATAAACACACATACTCCGTCACTCAAACTCTCACTCAGTCACTTTGACACAATCACACACAAACACAGTCTCTGATACACATACTCTCAGTCACTCAAATCTTCAATCGCATACGCTCACAAACACACATTGCATTGTCACACACACTCTCACAAATGATTTATTGTTAATAAAACACCAAATATCTATGATTGCTGGATCAGGGGCCCGAGAGCGTGTATTTGTGTGTGATTGAGAGACTGTGTGAGGGAATGAGTGCGAGATGTTTGATGGTGTTAGTGTGACTGTCACTGTGTATGAGAGAGTGTCAGTGTGTGAGAGAGAGAGTGAGTGTGGGTTTATCAGAGACAATGTGTGTCAGACAGTGTGTGTGTGAGGGGGAGGGTTTGTGTTCGTGTGACTGACGCTTTGTGTGAGAGTGCCTCAGTGAGTCAGAGACTGTGTGTGTGTGTGTGTGTGTGTACCTACCGTAGGCAATTAGGCCCATACAGTAGAGCTTGGTCTCCAGTCATCTCGGACCCCCTTGTCACTGGACCAAGACCTTGCTCTGCTAAGCCCATGTGGTAGCCGGTGTTTATGCAACAGCCACCCCACGTTAAAAGAACTCATGCACATTTGTTCAGAGTTTCTGCCATTGCATGTTTCCCATTACTACTTCCTCGGTCTCGTCCTCTAAGGGACGAACATTTACTTGAGCCACTTTCCTTTTTATATACCTATAAAAACTCTTGCTATCTGTTTTTATATTTCATGCTAGTTTACTTTCATAGTCTATCTTCCCTTTCTTAATCAATTTTTTAGTCATGCTTTGCTAGCTTTTAAAAGCTTCCCAATCTTCTGTCCTCCCACTAATTTTGGCCACTTCGTATGCCCTTGTTTTTAATTGGACACTGATCTTTGTTTTTTTAGTTAGCCACGGGTTAGCTATCTTTTCTCTTACACCCTTTCCTCCTCACTGGAATATATTTTTCTTGAGAGTTGTGAAATATCTCCTTAAATGTAGCCACTGTTCATCAACCATCCTACACTTTAATCTATTTTCCCAGTCCACTTTAGGAAACTCTGCCCTCACACCTTCATAGTCTCCTTTATTTAAGCTTAGTACGCTGGTTTGAGATCCAACTTTCTCACCCTCCATCTGAATTTGAAATTCAACCATACTATGATTACTTAATCCAAGGGGATCCTTTACTAGGATCATAAGGGATCGGTTTGCTTAAATGGAAGGAGCTGAGCGATGCAGTTAATAATGACTGCGTGTTGTGCCACAATTATGCCACATCTCCATCACAAGTGGAGAACCAGTGTATTTGGACTTTCAAAAAGCTTTTCACAAGGTCCCACACAAGAGATTGGTGTGCAAAATTAAAGCACATGGTATTGGGGGTAATGTACTGATGTGGATAGAGAACCGGTTGGTAGACAGGAAGCAGAGAGTCGGGATAAACGGGTCCTTTTCAGAATGGCAGGCAGTGACTAGTGGGGTGCCGCAGGGCTCAGTGCTGGGACCCCAGCTATTTACAATATACATTAATGATTTAGATGAAGGAATTGAGTGTAATATTTCCAAGTTTGCGGATGAGGCTGCAGGGTGACTTGGACAGGTTACGTGAGTGGGCAAATGCATGGCAGATGCAGTATAATGTGGATAAATGTGAGGTTATCCACTTTGGTGGCAAAAACACGAAGGCAGAATATTATCGGAATGGTGACAGATTGGGAAAAGAGGAGGTGCAACGAGACCTGGGTGTCATGGTACATCAGTCAGTGAAAGTTGGCATGCAGCTACAGCAGGCAGTGAAGAAGGCAAATGGTATGTTGGCCTTCATAGCTAGAGGATTTGAGTTTAGGAGCAGGGAAGTCTTACTGCAGTTGTACAGGGCCTTGGTGAGTCCTCACCTGGAATATTGTGTTCAGTTTTGCTCTCCTAATCTGAGGAAGGATGTTCTTGCTATTGAAGGAGTGCAGCGATGGTTCACCAGACTGATTCCTGGGATGGCTGGACTGACATATGAGGAGAGATTGGATCAACTGGGCCTGTATTCACTGGAGTTTAGAAGGATGAGAGGGGATCTTATAGAAACATCTAAAATTCTGACGGGACTGGACAGTTTAGATGCAGGAAGAATGTTCCCGATGTTGGGGAAATCCAGAACGAGGGGACATAGTCTAAGAATAAGGGGTAAGCCATTTAGGACTGAGATGAGGAGAAACATCTTCACTCAGAGAGCTGTTAACCTGTGGAATTCCCTACTTCAGAGAGTTGTTGATGCCAGTTCATTGGATATATTCAAGAGGGAGTTAGATATGGCCCTTATGGCTAAAGGGATCAAGGGGTATGGAGAGAAAATAGGAAAGAGGTACTGAGGTGAACGATCAGACATGATCTTATTGAATGGTGGTGCAGGCTCAAAGGGCCGAATGGCCTACTCCTGCACCTATTTTCTATGTTTCTAAGTCCACAGTCATACACCAGAGGCTGAAGGAGACAGTAAAAGTAAGAGTTTATTTAACACACATCGCTGGAACACCCCCAAAAATCCCACACCCACAAATGAAACAAAATGGAGCATCCGCCCCCTCAAAGAAAACAACAGAGAGTTGATTAATTTTTTGCAGACGTCACATGAGGACACATTTCCTCAGTGCTTCTTGCGTTGGCATTTCCCATCCCTTTGCCTCACCCCCCTCCCTCGCCTACTGCTCCTCCTCAATGTGGCCTCAGTAGCTGCAGCAAGACCACTCGAGGGCTGCTCTGTGTCTGAGGGAGACAGGACAGACAACCTACAAGAACGCCCTGAACCAGCTGCGGCCATGGAAGGCCCGACTGCTGAATGCACTGCCTCAGGATGGACGGCAGCAGTGTGGGATAGCTGGGGTGCAGGCCGCGTCGGGTGCAAAGGCAGACTAGCAGTGGCGGGAGCTGGAATGCTGTCAGTGTGAGGAAGGACAGCACCTTCCATTTCCAGCAGCACACTGCCACTTCTGTGGGTTGGAGCCAGAGCATCAGGAGCAATACGATCCCCCACAGATTGCTGACCTGCTGCGGCACCATCTGTTCCCCGACCGACTGTGGGGATGACACAGAGGATAGCGGCAGACACTGCTGGCATGGCAGCATTCTGAGATGGCATAAACGCAGGGAGCGCCATAAACTATGCAGTCTGTGTTTTAACCGCTGCAATCTGAAATTACATGCCAGCAACCAGTGTCCGCATGACATTACGAAGACCTTGTGTTGCTTCGGCCTATGATTACATGACTGCTGCCATGTCAACCATGGCACGTGCTATCACCTCTGGGACCCCATTGTCGCTCATTGAGGCAGGTTTAGACAGGCAATGGTGGTCTCAGTGGACTGCTGAAAGACATGGGCAATGCTGGAGGCGGCCTCCGCCACACTCACAGCAAGTGCAGCCACACTCCGTGACACACTCCCCAATGCACCCATAAACCATAAACTCACGGTGCATCTGCGACGACTCCCTGGACAGAGCCCCCAATCGAGGTCCTCATCAGTCTGACTGTGAGCAGGACACCTGGGCCGATTTGCCCTCCAGAGAGCTGGCCCCCAAGCTTCCCCTTGCGCAGCGCGTTGCTGCAGGCCACTAGGGCCAGGAGCATCATGATCTGGAAACCCCACGAACATACCCTCCTCCACCGAGCTGGTCTCCCCACTCGCGGGCACTGAGAACGGGTCCCGCTCTGTGGCCACACTCATCTCCACGTCCTCCTCAGGCTGCGCTTCATCTGCCTTCATCGTCCGTAAGCACAAAGCAACACAAGTGTGTGTAGTAGTCAGAGGGGGGGCATCGTTATTGTGCAACTACATGTTGTAGGCATGTGGGCTCAAGGTCCAGGGCTCTCACAGAAAGTGGATATCTCATTCATAAACCGTCACTATCGATCGGGGGCTCTGCCTCTCCTGCTGCCACCGGCCCGCCTGGTGTGCCCATGAGGGCGGACACTTGCTCCTCTGTGGTGGTTAAGTCCTGGAGGTCTGGCACCTCACCTCCCGTCTGCTCCTGCTCCCGCCTGTTGTGGGCGAGTTTGGCCTGCAATGACCAAAACAAGAAGTTGTCAGTGGATCTGTAGTTTCTCTTGTGTCACATGTGTCTGCAGTAAATGACTCGATACTAATGTTGCGAAGTGTGATTCTCTGCACCTCAGCCTGCATGGCAGCGCACAGTGTATGTGTCAAAGGTGGGATTTGGAGACAAAGCTACGAGTAAGTATGAGGCTGAAGACCTGTGGCTACATATGGAGAATTAAAAGGTGTTGGTTGGTGTCCTCAGGCTGAGTTGGGAACTAGAAGGGGAGAGATGCTTGGATGTGCAAGGCATGTGGGATGAGGCGATAGAGAGGTTTTAGGGTGTCTCCAACAACGAGGAGCATGGCCTGGTACACATAGAGAAGGGGTGGGCAGTGTAAAGCCTTTACATTGTGTAAGACAGTGAGGCTCACATGAACGCATTGCAAAGTTAATGTAAAGCGTACTCACCCTGATGACCTTAGTGAGGTCATTGTATTTCTTGCGACATTGAGTCGCTGTCCTGACCAACGTGTCGCGAGCAGAGACGTGCTGGGCCACCTCCACCCACAGCCTCCTGAACACCTGTGGAGATGGCCTTCGTCCCCCTCCAGGATGTAGGGCATTGTTGCGCCTCTCCACAGCATCCAAAAAGACTTCATGTACTATGGCTGAGAAACTGTGCACTCTCTGCCTTCCTCCTGGCTCCTCCATTTTCCCGCTCTAAGGCCAGTGAGGAGGTGGAACTGCGCATACACATACTTAATGTGCCGTGCCTTTAAGACTTGGCTTTACCCAGGATCACAATTGGAGATCGCCGCATGCGCAATGGGTCGTATAAATTTAGCGCTGACATTTTCGTTAGCTCCCTCCCCTCAGGTCAAATGTGTAACAGTAAATTTTGCGCCATCTTCAGCCCTTTGCCCAATTCCGACAAATTTCTCGGTGGGAGGCGCACACTTTTTCAAGGCACTAAAATTATCCCTCCGCCTGTGTTAACACCGCAACAGAGGTGCGACCAAATCTCTCCCCTAGAAGTGAATTTTCATTCAAGATTATTTCATGAAAAGGACTATTTATTATTTTTTTAAATCAATCTATCTGAGACTCAGTAGATTAAATGGGTGTGGTAATGTGCATGATCAGGTACATGATCTGGGGAAGAAGCAGGATTGATTTGTTGAATGACTTTTTCTCATTCCATGCTTTCTCATGCATTTAGCTGGTTTTATGAAAGGGAAATCATGTTTAACAAATTTGTTGAGTTCTTTGAGGATGTAACGAGCAGGGTGGATAAAAAGGGAACTAGTAAATGTCGTGTATTTGGTTTTCCAGAAGGCATTCGATAAGGTGTCACATGAAAGGTTAAGAGTTCATGGGGTTGGGGGTAATATATTAGCATGGATAGAGGATTGGCTAACTAACAGAAAACAGAGAGTCTGGATAAATGGATCATTTTCAGGTTGGCAAACTGTAGCCAGTGGGATGCCAAGGGATCGGTGCTGGGGCCTCAACTATTTACAATCTATATTAATGACTTGGATGAAGGGACCGAGTGTAATGTAGCCAAATTTGCTGATGATACAAAGATAGGTGGGAAAGTAAATTGTGAGGAGGACACAAAGAATTTGCAAAGGGATTAGACAGGCTAAGTGAGTGGGCAAACATTTAGCAGATGGAGTATAATGTGAGAAAATGTGAGGTTATCCACTTTGGTAGGAAAAATAAAAAAGCTAATTATTATTTAAATGGGGAGAGATTACAAAATGCTGAGGTACAGAAGGATCTGGGGATCTTTGTACATGAAACACAAAAAGTTAGCATGCAGGTACAGCAAGTAATTAAGAAGGCAAATGGAATGTTGGCCTTTATTCCAAGGGGAATGGAGTATAAAAATAGGGCAGTCCTGCTACAAATGTACAGGGCGTTGGTGAGACCACACCTGGAATACTGCGTCCAGTTTTGAGGGTCGAAATTGCCCCCCCGCTGGAAACGGGGCGTATGCACACAATTTCTGTTGTTTTCACCGCCACAGTGGATGAGGTGGCTCTTGAACGAAATTCCGCTCTTTGGCTTTTTTTTGGCGGACTGGAAGTCGCTCATATTAGGGGCGGTGTTGCGGCGGTGAGCACACTTGAGGGGCAGAAGTTGGGAGGGTACGGAGTGACCGCCGCTGTCAGTCATCAGCCTAGCACTGCTGACATCATCATGGCGCCATATCACCACGGCTCTCTGCTTCACTTAAAGGGGAGAGCCTGCGCGATTTTTAAAGTTCAGTCCACTGCGCCACCAGGGAAAGTTTCAGCCGGGCCAGCAGCTTGACATGCAAGAGGGGTACCAGGCTCCCTGTTGGCGGCCCAGCCGAACCCGGGGACATAACTGTCAGCTCGACATGGCAGTCGGCCGCCAAAAACAAAATATGGCGGCAGCAGCAATGCATCCTCTCCTTTAATGGGAGCCGCACCGCCATTTTAGAAGGCCTCAGCCTCTCTAGGCCATCTGAAAAATCAGGTTTTGGCACCACCCGGTGGCAGGGATTTTCTGGGCGGAATTTCACTGTCGGGGTGAACATCGTCAATGCGCACTCTGATAATTCACTTAGAATGGCTCACCAGCAGTGGAGCGGCAGGGGGGGTGGGGGGAGAGTGGGTCATTGCAGGAGCAAAATTTTGATAATGGCGGCCATTACACAAAAAATCAGCGGCCATTGCACTCCGTAGCATGGCCAGTGATTTCCGGTTTTAACAATCCTTAAAGGAGGGGCAATTTTGGTCCCTTGGTCTCCTTATTTAAGGAGGGATTTACTTGCATTGGAGGCAGTTCAGAGAAGGTTCACGAGGTTGATTCCTGAGATGAAGCGGTTGCCTTATGAAGAAAGGTTGAGCAGGTTGGGCCTATACTCATTGGAGTTTAGAAGAATGAGAGGGGATCTTATTGAAACATATAAGATTCTGAGGGGGCTCCACAAGGTAGATGCAGAGAGGATGTTTCCCCTCATGAGGGAATCTAGAACTAGGGGGCATAGTTTCAGAATAAGGGGTCGTCCATTTAAAACGGAAATGAGGAGGAATTTCTTCTCTCGGAGGTTTGTGAATCTTTGGAATTCTCTACCCCAGAGAGCTCTGGAGGCTGGGTCTTTGAATATATTTAAGGAGGGAGACAGATTTTTGAATGATAAAGGAGTCAAGGGTTATGGGGAGCAGGCAGGGAAGTGGATCTTGTTAGGCTCATAATAAAGTAATGTAACTGAGTACTGTAGACATGAGTAAGTGTGACCTTAGCTCCTTTATTCAAACTCCAGAGTGCCGGTGCAGCATGGGAGGCCTGCTTATACACAGTGCTCCCAAGGGATATTGGGATCCCTTGGGACTCCAACAGGAATGTCTTCTGGTAGCGGTATGATAGAGGTTGCCTAGGGTTGCATACATAACATCACTCCCCCCAAAGTCAGTAGTACACTTATTTACATGGTGAGACGATCTGGGACTTTTCGCTCCCTTGTCGATCGTCTCGGTACAAATGCAGGTATGAGTGAGGTGGTTTGTTCTTCACTGGGTTGCTGGGCAGCTGGCCTTGCCGGGCTGCTGGGGATGGTGACTTTAGCTTCATGGTTGACCGTGATGTCGGTTGCCACTTGTGTGTGTGTTGGAGGGTCGAAGTTGGTGGTGTCCTCTTTGGGTTGCTCGTGGCTGTTTGTGAATCGCAATTTGATTTGGTCCAAATGCTTTCAGCAAGTTAGTCCATTTGCAAGATTGACCTGAAACACCCTACTCCCTTCTTGTGCTATGATGGTGCCAGCAAGCCATTTGGGACCATATCCATAGATGAGTATAAATACAGGGTCATTGATTTCAATATCGTGTGACAAGTTTGCGCGATAATTGTTATAAATGTAAACTTGTATTTACTCTGTACAGCCACCAGAGGGCTCATCCCTTGGAGTCCCAAGTGATCCCATAATCCCTTGGGAGCATAGGTTTTTAAGGAGGCTTCACAGGTTGGAGAGGCACTCTGGAGACCTGCAATAAAAGGCTAATGTCACACTTTACTTTGAGCTCACAGTGTTCAGTCTGACACTTTCTCCATACAAAACAATAATAGTACATGCTTTGCTGATGCCGCCTGCCCTCGACGTGATCATGGACATCAGGGTGGACAAAGGAGAGCCTTGTTTTGAGCATCCTTTTCATGAGCAGCTCGGCTGGGGGAACCCCGGTGAGCGAGTGGGATCTGGTGCAGTAGCTGAGCAGTACTCGGGACAGGCGGGTCTGCAGGGAACCTTCTGATACACGTTTCAAGCTTTGCTTGATGGTTTGGACTGCCCGTTCTGCCTGGCTGTTGGATGCGGGCTTGAACGGGACAGATGTGATGTGCTTGATTCCATTGCGGGTCATGAATTCCTTGAATTCAACACTGGTGAAGCACGGCCATTGTCGCTGACTAGGACATCAGGTAGGCCGTGTGTGGCGAATATGGTTCGTAGGCTTTCAATGGTGGCAGTGGACATGCTTACAGACATTATTACACTCAATCCAATTTGAATACGCATCCACAACAACCAAGAACATTTTGCCTTGAAACGGGCCAGCGAAGTCAGCGTGGATCCTAGACCACGGTTTGGAGGGCCATGACCACAAACTTAGCGGTGCCTCCCTGGGTGCATTGCTCAATTGAGAGCAAGTGTTGCACAGGCACACGCAAGACTCCAAATCTGAGTCGATGCCGGGCCACCACACATGGGATCTGGCTATAGCTTTCATCATTATTCTGCCTGGGTGGGTACTGTGTAGGTCGCGTATGAATATTTCCTTCCCTTTCTTAGGCAAAACCACATGATTACCCCACAAAAGACAATCCACATGTATGGACATTTTGTCTTTGCGCCGCTGGAACGGCTTGATCTCATCATGCATCTCCGCTGGGACACTGGACCAGCTCCCACGGAGGACACAGTTTTTTTTACAAGGGACAGTAAATGATCCTGGCTGGTCCAGGTCCTGATCTGGCAGGCCGTAATGGGTGACTTTTGGTTTTCAAATGCATCCATCACCAAGAGCAAGTCTGCTGGCTGTGCCATTTCCACCCCGGTGGTGGGCAATGATAGCCGACTGAGAGCATCAGCGCAGTTCTCTGTGGCGGATTACATAGCTATATGCAGACAGCGCGAGCGCCCATCTTTGGATGCGAGCAGAGGCATTGGTATTAATCTCTTTGCTCTTTGAGAATAGTGATATGAGCGGCTTATGGTCAGTTTCTAACTCAAACTTGAGACCAAACAGATACTGGTGCATTTTTTTCACCCCGTACACGCATGCCAGAGCTTCTTTTTCAATCACTCTGTAGGCCCTTTCGGCCTTGGACACACTCCTGGACACATAGGCGACCGGTTGTAATGTTCCCGATTTGTTTGCTTGCTGTAACACACATCCGACCCCGTATGAAGACGCATCGCAAGCTAGCACTAAAGGTTTACATAGGTTATGCAGAACAAGCAGTTTGTTGGAACATAACAGATTTCTGGCTTTCTCAAAAGCAGCCTCTTGTGATTTCCCCTATATCCAGTCATCTCCCTTGTGTAGTAGCACATGTAGGGGTTCCAGCAAGGTGCTTAACCTGGGTAGGAAATTACTGAAATAGTTGAGGAGTCCCAGGAACGACCGCAGCTCCGTCATGTTCTGTGGTCTCGGCGCGTTCTTGATGGCCTCCGTCTTGGCGTCGGTGGGTCTGATGCCGTCTGGCCCGATTCTTCTCCCTAAGAACTCGACCTCTGGCACCAGGAAAACAAACTTCGAGCTGAGTCCCATGCAATCTAGCTGACTTAGAACCTCTTCCAGGTTCTTCCAGTGTTCGATGGTATTCCCGACCTGTGACCAGTATGTCGTCCTGGAAAACCACGGTGCACGGAACCGACTTTAGCAGGCTCTCCATGTTCCTTTGAAAAATTGCCGCGGCCGATCGAATCACGACGGGCATCTATTATAGATCAACAGTGCGTGTTGAAGCAGGTGAGGCCTTTCGAAGATTCCGCCAGCTCTGCGTCATGTAGGCCGAGGTCAGGTCCAACTTAGTGAACGTCTTTCCTCCAGCCAGGGTCGCAAATAGATCGTCTGCCTTGGGTAGCGGGTACTGGTCATGTAGCGAAAAACGGTTAATCGTTACTTTAGAGTCCCTACAAATTCTAACCATGCCGTCGCCTTTGACAACCGGAACAATTGGACTGGTCCACTCGTTGAACTCCACCGTGCGATGATGCCTTCTCGCTGCAGCCTGTCCAGCTCAATTTCCACTTTCTCTCGCAACATGTATGGCACTGTACGTGCCTTGTGGTGGATGGGTTGTGTACCGGGAACCAAGTGGATCTGTACCTTCGCCGTCGAGAAACTTCTGATACCCGGCTCAAACAGCGATGGGAACTTGCTCAGAACCTGGGCACATGAGGTGTCGTCGACGGACGAAAGCGCTCAGATGTCGTCCCAGTTCCAGCGGATTTTTCCCAGCCAGCTTCTGTCGAACAGTGTGGGGCCTGTTGTGTCTCTGCACCTTGTTACAAACTCACACGAGGCATGGATATCTCAGACACGATCACGCTGTGACCTTCACTTTATTCCCAGAACTAAAGAGTGCTGATCCTGGATGGGACCTCCCCTTTTATACATGGAAGCCCAGGTGAGGAGCTCACTCCCTGTGGTCAGGGTGTGCATTACAAGGGTACAGGAACAGTATGCATGAGTTACAGTTACATACTTATAGTCATTGCAAGATGGTGAAATATATTACATCACCTCCCCCCTTAGGTCTTTTAGTTTCAGAGGTTAAGTCTATCAGGTGATCGGCGTTCTCTCGTGGAGCACCGCAGTTGTGACTCTGGTGGCTGAGCCTCAGCACGCGTCTCTGTCACTTGAGGTGATTCCGGCCTGTCCGGGCTGGCCGCAGGGACTGTGCATGCTGAGGGCTGTCTTTGTTGCTCATGCGCTGGCAGTGGTGTGGGTGCCATCTCACCATGTTCTTCTTCCAGTTCCTCCGTGTCTGCACTGAACCTTGTCTTTACTTGGTCCAAGTGTTTGCGGCATATCTGCCCATTGTTTAGTCTGACCACCATGATCCTGTTTCCTTCTTTGCCAATTACGGTGTCCTCAAGCCATTTGGGTCCCAAAGCATGGTTAAGAACAAATACCGGGTCATCTATTTCTATACACCTCCCCCTTGAGCTTCGATCATGGAGCTCGGTTTGGGACTGGCGCTTGCCCTCAACAATGTCTGCCAGAGCTGGGTGAATAAGGTCTTGAGCATGCATTTCATGAGGAGTTCCGCTGGCGGGATTCCCGTGAGCGAGTGCGGCCGGGACCTGTAGGCCAGCAGGAAGCGCGATAGGTGGTACTGAAGGGAGGGTCCTTGGATGCGTAGCATGCCCTGCTTTATGACTTGGACCCCCCGTTCCGCCTCGCCATTGGAAGCCGGCTGGAACGGCTCTGTCCGGACGTGCTTGATCCCATTGCCCGACATAAACTCCTGGAATTCATGGCTGGTAAAACACGGGCCATTATCGCTGACCAGGATGTCCGGCAAGCCATGGGTCGCGAAAACCGTACGCAGACTCTCCACAGCGATAGATGTCATGCACGAGTTCAATATGATGCACTCGATCCACTTCGAGTATGCATCGACAACGAGCAGGAACATTTTTCCCATGAACGGGCCCGCATAGTCCACGTGAATACGTGACCATGGCCTGGTGGGCCAGGGCCACAGGCTGAGTGGGGCCTCCCTAGGGCATTGCCCAGCTGGGCACACGTTGTGCACCTGCGAACCCAGTGTTCCAGGTCTGAGTCAATCCCCGGCCACCACACGTATGACCGGGCAATGGCCTTCATTAGCACGATGCCAGGGTGCTCGCTGTGGAGTTCCCAGATGAACGCTTCCCTTCCTTTCTGGGGCATGACTACCCGGCTGCCCCATAACAGGCAGTCGGCCTGGACGGAGAGGTCATCCATCCGTCTCTGAAACGGCCTGATTTCCTCGGGGCACACCCTGTGTGCGGGCGCCCAGTCCCCAGTCAGGACACATTTCTTTATCATGGATAGGAGGGGGTCCCTGTTGGTCCAGAGTTTGATCTGGCAGGCTGTGATGGGGGAGCCTGCGGTGTCAAAAGCCTCAACGGCCATGACCATCTCGGCGCTCTGCTCCGACGCCCCGTCGGTGGTGGCCAATGGGAGCCTGTTGAGCGCGTCAGCGCCATTTTCGGTGCCTGGCCGGTGCCATATGGCGTAGTCATGCGCAGCCAGCGTGAGGGTCCATCGCTGTATGCGAGCTGACGCATTAGCGTTGACAGCCTTGCTGTCAGACAACAGGGATGTTAATGGCATGTGGTCCGTCTCTAGCTCGAACCGTTTATCGAAAAGGTACTGATGCATCTTTTTCACACCGTACACACACGCGAGTGCCTCCTTCTCGACCATGCTGTATCCACACTCTGTCTGGGAGAGCGACCTGGAGGCGTAAGCCACCGGTTGGAGTCGGCCGTCATCGTTACCCTGCTGCAAAACACACCCAACCCCGTAGGATGACGCATCGCATGTTAAAACCAGTTTTTTACAGGGGTCCTACAAAGTCAACAGTTTGTTGGAACACAGCAGGTTCCTCGCCTTATTGAAAGCCCGTTCTTGACAATCCCCCCAAGACCTTTACGGAGGAGCATGTATAATGGCTCCAACAATGTGCTTAAGTTCGGCAGGAAGTTCCCAAAATAGTTCAAGAGTCCCAGGAATAATCGCAACTCAGACGTGTTGCCGGGCCTGGGCGCCCGGCGAATCGCCTCAGTTTTTGATTCAGTGGGCCGGATCCCGTCTGCAGCAACCCTCCTGCCCAGGAACTCGACCTCTGGGGCCAAAAACATGCACTTGGCCTTTTTCAGCCACAAGCCTACCCGTTCCAATCGGCGTAGCACCTCCTCCAGGTTGCGGAGGTGTTCCTCAGTGTCTCGACCTGTTATAAGGATGTCGTCTTGGAACACGATCGTTCCAGGGATGGAATTGAGCAAGCTTTCCATGTTTCGCTGAAAAATAGCCGCTGCCAAATGAATGCCAAACAGGCACCTGTTGTAAACAAATAATCCTTTGTGTGTCGTGATGGTGGTCAGAAACTTGGATTCTTCAGCCAGTTCCTGAGTCATGTAGGCCGAAGTGAGGTCCAACTTTGTGAACAGCTTACCACCTGCCAGCGTGGCAAAAAGGTCCTCCGCTGTCGGGAGCGGGTATTGATCTTGCAGCGACACTCGGTTGATGGTGGCTTTGTAGTCGCCACAAATCCTAACTGAGCCATCTGCTTTGAGGACGGGAACAATGGGATTTGCCCAGTCGCTGAATTCAACGGGCGAAATTATGCCCTCTCTGAGCAGCCTGTCCAGTTCACTTTCAATTTTCTCACGCATCACGTACGGCACCGCTCTGGCTTTGTGGTGCACTGGTCTGGCATCCGGGATGATGTGTATCACTACTTTGGTGCCCTTGAACGTTCCAACACTGGATTGAAAGAGTGACTTGAATTTTTGCAATACCTGCGAGCATGAACTTCGCTCCACAGATGAAATGGCGTGCACATCCCCCCATTTCCAATTCATCTCAGCTAGCTAACTCCTCCCCAAGAGCACGGGGCCATTTCCCGGAACAATCCAGAGTGGCAGCCGGTTCTGTGATCCATTATGCATTACCACCAAGTTTACACTGCCCAGCACTGGGATGATCTCTTTGGTGTACGTACGCAGCTGCGTCTCGATGCGTTCCAATTTGGGCCTGCTAGCTCTGTGTGGCCATAGTCTCTCAAATTGTTGGGCGCTCATGAGTGACCGGCTAGCTCCGGTATCCAGCTCCATGTGCACTGGGATGCCATTCAGTAAGACTTTCATCATCATGGGTGGCGTTTTGGTGTATGAGCTGTGGACGTCAGCCACATGAACTCTCTGAACTTCAGCCTCCATGGTTGTTCCCCAGGCCTCATCCTGCACTTCAGACCCCTCGTCTGGTTCGTCTCGCAGATTAGCCTCGCTACTGCCTTTTTGCACATCCTGGCCAGGTGTCCCTTGACATTACAAATCCTACAGGTGTAAAGTTGGAACCTGCAGATTGTTGCAGTGTGTCTGCTCCCACATCTCCAACATGAGCTGAGATTGCTGTTAACAAAAGGACCATTCCCAGGCATTTCTCTCTGATGGTCCTTTTGACTGTTTCTAAGCACTTTGATGGGGGATGTTAATTGTCCCATCACAGGATATATTGTTCCTCGTGATGGCGTTAATTGCCAATCCCCTTTCCATTGTCCCTGTTGCCAGGAGCTTGTTGCTACCTGGGTGGTGTCGAATTGCCCTTGCCTACCTGCCTGGACTGTGTCAAATTGCCCTTGCCTGCCTGTGGGGTTCTGTGTCATTTTTATAACATTGATTCCCTGGTTCAACGCAACTTTAAAGCCAGGGCTGTGTGCGTAGATTAGCTTGGTCTCCTCTTCCCCTTCCATAAAGGTCTGAGCTATCAATGCCGCCCCTTCTAAAGTCAAATCCTTAGTCTTTATGAGCTTCCTGAAAATGCCGGCATGATTAATGCCCTCGATGAAAAAGTCCCTTAACATCTCCCCCCTGCAGGCATCGGAGAACTTACAGAGACTGGCCAAACGCCACAGTTCCACCACGAAGTCCGAGATGTTTTGACCCTCCCGACGCCGATGAGAGTAGAACTGGTGCCGGGTCATGTGTACACTACTCGGCAGCTTGAGATGCTCACTGATCAGCTGGCTGAGCTCTTCAAAGGACTTGTCCGCCGGCTTTTGGGGTGCGAGCAGGTCTTTCATCAGCGCATACGTCTATGGACCACAGCTGGTCAGTAGATGCGCTCTCTGCTTGTCAGCCACTGTCTCTTCCAGCCAGTCCTTTGTGACAAAGCTCTGCTGGAGTCTTTCCACAAAGTCGTCCCAGTCCTCACCCACACAGTACGGTTCCTCTGTGCTGCCGGTGGCCATCCTCGTGGTTCGGTGATTCCCGTTTCTCATCGCCAGATGTTGTGTCTCTGCACCTTGTTACAAACTCACACGAGGCATGGATATCTCAGACACGGTCACTCTGTGACCTTCACTTTATTCCCAGGACTAAAGAGTGCTGATCCGGGGTGGGACCTCCCCTTTTATACCTGGAAGCCCAGGTGAGGAGCTCACTTGCTGTGGTCAGGGTGTGCATTACAAGGGTACAGGTACAGTATGCTTGAGTTACAGTTACATACTTATAGTCATTGCAAGATGGTGAAATACATGACAGGGCCATCTCCTGGTACAATCCATAGTGGGAGTTCATGCATTGCTCCATCATAGGAGACTTTTGCTGCTGCGCTGCCAATAACAGGAATCAGCTCTTTAGTGTAAGTTCTTCGCTTGGTATGAATGGGGCTAAGCTTGGGCCTGTGTGTCTTGTTGCACCACAGCCTGTCGAAGGCCTTTTTGCTCATGATAGACTGACTCGCACCTGTGTCCAGTTCCATGGATACTGGAATTCCATCCAGTTCGATCGGTGCATGATCGGTGGACATTTTGTGGTGAAGGTGTGTGTCCCGTACACTTCTGCCTCCTCGGTTCGAGTCTCTAGTTCAGCCTGATCCGTCATGGATCGATCCTCCTCTGCAACGTGCTGGTTTGCAGGGTTTGCAGCTCGTCTGCACATTTGCTGGAGGTGTCCCATTGTTCCACAGCCTTTGCACACATAGTGTTTGAAGCGGCATTGAGGGCTCGATGATCACCTCCGCAGCGCCAACAAGGTGTTAACTGCCTCACATTAACGTTTGATGGCGGACTCTGGATCATCTGAGGTGGTGCAGCTGCAGGTGTGTACTTTCTGCCATATGCATTCCTGCTTGATAACGACATTACTTTGTGTACAGTACGAGCCGAAACCTCTTTATGCTGCGAAATGTGTTTGATGTTATCGCTGGTGGACATAAATGCCTGGGCTATCGTTATGGCTTTACTCAGGTTCGGTGTTTCAACAGTCAATAGTTTGCGAAGGATAACCTCATGGCCAATGCCAAGCACAAAGAAGTCTCTTTGCATTTGCTCAAGGAATCCATCGAATTTGCAATGTCCTGCAAGGCGCCTTGGTTCGGCGATATAGCTCGCCACTTCCTGGCCTTCAGACCGTTGACACGTGTAGAATCGATACCTTGCTATCAGAATGCTCTCCTTCAGATTTAGGTGCTTCCGGACCAGTGTACACAGTTCTTCATACGATTTGATTGTTGGTTTCACCGGAGCTAGAAGTTTCTTCATGAGGCCATAGGTTGTTGCCGCACAGATGGTGAGGAGGATCGCCCTTCGTTTGGCAGCATTCTCGTCCCGTTCCAGCTCGATGGCCTCGAAGTATTGGTCGAGTCGCTCCACGAAGGCCTCCCAATCGTTCCCTTCTGAGAATTTTTCCAGGATATCAATAGTTCTCTGCATTTTCGCCTGATTGTTCGTTATCTCGTCACCAGTTGCTATGCTCATAATAAAGTACTGTAGATAATGAGTAAGTGTGACCTTAGCTCCTTTATTCAAACTCCAGAGTGTTGGTACAGCTTGCGAGGTCTGCTTATATACAGTGCTCCCAAGGGATGCTGGTATCCCTTGGGACTCCAACAGTTATGTCCTCTGGTGGCGGTTGCATACATAACTGAGCTGAGCCCATGATTTTATTGAATGGCGGAGCAGGTTCGAGGGGCCAAATGGCCTTCTCCTATTTCTTATGTTCTTATGTTTGTATCTCCTGCTCCCAGTGCCTACTTCTTCAGTTACCTTCACCGTTAATGGTGAGGGATTTCCTCATAGCTGCTTCCACTCCCACTCAAGGAAGAAAGAAAGACTTGCATCTATATGGTGCCTTTCACAACCACAAGGTATCTCAAAGCGCTTTACAGCCAATTCGGTACTTTTGAAGTGTCGTTACTGTTGTTATGTGGGAAACCCAGCTGCCAATGTGCGCACAGCAAGCTCCCACAACAGCAATGTGATTAATGATCAGATAATCTGTTTTTGTTATGTTGATTGATGGATAAATGTTGGCCAGAACATTCCTACTCTTTTTCGAAATGGTGCCATGGGATCTTTTGCATCCACCTGAGAGAGCAGACAGGGCCTCAGTTTAACATCCCAGGATGAGATGAGATCTCATAGAAACATATCAAATTCTGACGGGACTGGACAGATTAGATGCAGGTAGAATGTTCCCGATGTTGGGAAAGTCCAGAACCAGGGGATACAGTCTAAGGATAAGGGGTAAGCCATTTAGAACTGAGATGCAGAGAAACATCTTCACTCAGAGAGTTGTTAACCTGTGGAATGCTCTACCGCAAAGAGTTGTTGATGCCAGTTAATTGGATATATTCAAGAGGGAGTTACATATGGCCCTTACAGCTAAAGGGATCAAGGGGTATGGAGAGAAAGCAGGAAAGGGGTACTGAGGGAATGATCAGCCATGGTCTTATTGAATGCTGGTGCAGGCTTGAAGGGCGGAATGGCCTTCTCCTGCACCTATTTTCTATGTTTCTATGTTTCATCCAAAACGCAACACCTCCATAGTGCAGCATTCCCTCAGTACAGCACTGGAGTGTCAGCCTAGATTTATGTGCTCAAATCCCTGAAGGGAGACTTGAACCCACAACTTTCTGACTCAGAGGCCAGTGTGCTACACTCTGAGCCACAGCTGACACTGATCATCTACCAACATAACTTCACATATGTGCGACAAAGTTACAGTGGTGGAGCAGGAGCGGGTCCGAGGAAATTTTGATCAATACAAAAAGTACCCATTGTTGTTTCCAAGAATTTATGCAAACACTACTTTCAAAAACAAAACACATGGATTTTCTGCAACCCGCTCAATGTTATGCTGTAAGAGTTGGTGCCATCTGATTTCAAGCTCTGAAGATGCGTTAAATTTGTCTAAATTGTTGTTGGCATATTCTGTCATTTTACTATTCGATTATGACAAAAAGTTTGTTGCGGACTTTGAAGCAAACCCCTAAAGATGAGAATTGCCCTTTCTATGCATTCTAAAGAATTTGTTTTTACCAGAAGCAAAAAAATCTGCAATCCTGAAATAACTGGACAATTGTCCAAACAGTAAAAAATGTGGAGGGAGGTGGTGGATTTCTCAATAGTGGATTCTTCAGCATTTGGCTGAAGTTGAAATTTGAGATAAGGAATAGTATTCATTCGTTTGATATGTAGTTCGACTCCCTTAAAAAAACATATGAATATTGGTACATTTTTCCCTTATTATGCATGTTGCTGCCCTTAGCCCCGAATCACTATAGCTGAAAGGACCTGGCATATTTCCCTTGGTCCTGTCCAGACACTTCCTTATAATAAACAAAGTGTTGTTAGATATGAATGCAACAGTCACAGCTAAAGGTATGACATGCCTGCATACCTACATGGGGTTAACATAAGAACATAAGAATTAGGAACAGGAGAAGTCCATACGGCCCCTCGAGCCTGCTCTGCCATTTAATACGATCATGGCCGATCTGATCATGGACTCAGGTCTACTTCCCTGCCCACTCTCCATAACCCCTTATTCCCTTATTGTTCAAGAAACTGTCTATTTCTGTCTTAAATTTATTCAATGTCCCAGCTTCCACAGCTCTCTGAGGCAGCGAATTCCACAGATCCACAACCCTCTGAGAAAAGAAATTTCTCCTCATCTCAGTTTTAAATGGGCGGCCCCTTATTCTAAGATTATGCCGTCTAGTTCTAGTCTCCCCCATCTGTGGAAACATCCTCTCTGCATCACCTTGTCAAGCCCCCTCATAATCTTATACGTTTCGATAAGATCACCTCTCATTCTTCTGAATTCCAATGAGTAGAGGCCCAACCTACTCAACCTTACCTCATAAGTCAATCCCCTCATCTCTGGAATAAACCTTGTGAACCTTCTCTGAACTGCCTCCAAAGCAAGTATATCCTTTCGTAAATATGGAAACCAAAACTGGACGCAGTATTCCAGGTGTGGCCTCACCAATACCCTGTATAACTATAGCAAGACTTCCCTGCTTTTATACTCCATCCCCTTTGCAATAAAGGCCAAGATTCCATTGTCCTTCCTGATCACTTGCTGTACCTGCATACTAACCTTTTGTGTTTTATGCACAAGTACCCCCAGGTCCCGCTGTACTGCAGCACTTTGCAATCTTTCTCCATTTAAATAATAACTTGCTCTTATATTTTTTTCTGCCAAAGTGCATGACCTCACACTTTCCATTATACTCCATCTGCCAAAATTTTGCCCACTCACTTAGCCTGTCTATGTCCTTTTGCAGATTTTGTGTGTCCTCCTCACACATTGCTTTTCCTCCCATCTTTGTATCATCGGCAAACTTGGCTACATTACACTCAGTCCCTTCCTCCAAGTCGTTAATATAGATTGTAAATAGTTGGGGACCCAGCACTGATCCTTGCGGCACCCCACTGGTTACTGATTGCCAAACTGAGAATGAACCAATAATCCCTACTCTCTGTTTTCTGTTAGTTAGCCAATCCTCCATCCATGCTAATATATTACCCCCAACCCCATGATCTTTTACCTTGTGTAGTAACCTTTTGTGTGGCACCTTGTCAAATGCCTTCTGGAAGTTCAAATACACTACATCCACAAGTTCCCCTTTATCCACCCTGTTCATTACATCCTCAAAGAATTCCAGCAAATTTGTCAAACATGACTTCCCCTTCATAAATCCATGCTGACTCTGCCTGACCGAATTATGCTTTTCCAAATGTCCTGCTACTGCTTCTTTAATAATGGACTCCAACATCTTCCCAACCCAGATGTTAGGCTAACTGGTCTATAGTTTCCTGCTTTTTGTCTGCCTCCTTTTTTAAATAGGGGCGTTACACTTGCAGTTTTCCAACCTGCTGGGACCTCCTCAGAATTCAGGGAATTTTGGTAAATTATAACCAATGCATCCACAATCCCTGCCGTTACTTCTCTTAAGACCCAAGGATGCAAGCCATCAGGTCCAACGGATTTATCTGCCTTTAGTCCCATTATCTTATTGAGTACTACCTCCTTAGTGACTGGTAACTGATATTTAAAAACAGACAGCTCAGGCTAACAACATGTTTCCTCCAGGTAATCAACAATTCCTATTTGTTTCTATGGCACCTAATTCTTTAACAAAAAGCTGCTTTGCAAGTAAGTATTGTTCTGTATTTCCGGTGTGATTGCTATTCATCCGCGTAAAGTACTGAACTCTTTTGTAATATAGTTTGTTCCATTAATCATCCATTAATATAAGAATATAACCCAGAGAATATTACAATATCAATAAATCTCCTCATAATGACTCCTTTTTAGCCTATTGGTCTCACATTTCTGAATTTGTAGTGTTCACTGCTTGTAGCCTTCCCTTCAACCTACAACCTTCTGACTCAGAGGCGAGAGTGCTACCCACTGAGCCATGACAGACACTGAGGTCCAAACCAATTTCTCCCCATTGATTTTAGAATCTACTACATTACCATATTTAGTGGGGTGAGAAGGATGAGGAGGTTGTTGACTTCACCTCACAAATCTGACTTAAATTCACGTTTGGAACTTGCTGCTTAGGTGCTGAATTTAGTGGTGGGAGCCACAGCCCCTGCATTTCAGCAGCATGGTAAAAGAAACAAGGTGGCCTCTAGAAAATCGAAAAATTGTCAAAACTTCTGTAGCTCTTGTTGAGGCAGCTCCAACACTAATGGTAATGGCACCATTACTGTTCGAGATAGAAGCAGCCATGCATTCTGGCGAGTGCTATAAAGCTTATACAGTTCAGTGTTTTTTGTCCTTCATTCACCAGTCTGTATGGCCCTTCCCTGGTGATTGAGGAAGGAAGTTCCTTTTACTGCCACTCTGGCTGCTGTGGAAAACAGTCTACAATACAACTGGAGCAGTCTCTGCAGCACTGAGACAATATTGGAGAACTGCTTCTTGATGCAAAATAAACACTGTAAAAATCCTGGGGTAAAAATTCATCTTGGGCAGTAATGCAAAACGCGCGGTGTCACATTGGCCGCCCGTCATACACCCAGCCCAGTATTCAATTCAAGTGCCTTGAATGGAACTGAACATCGGGCAGCAGGTATGAACAAACAGCCAGTGCAATATCGCCCCTTTTTACCACTGCCATCCAAGATAAATTTCTAGTCCCTTGTAGTCAAGTCACCCATTAATACCTTGTGTTTATTGGAACTGGACTTAGTCACTCAGAGATTGTGAGTTCAAATTCCACCATGTCAAGTTATCCCTTTTGTTCTTTCCTCCCCTGCTCACTTTCCCTACCCCTACACTTGCTTAAAATCCTGTTACATCTCTAACTGTTTCCAGTTCCGACAAGGGGTTATCGATCTGAAATGTTAACTCTGTTGCTCTCTCCACAGATGCTGCCTGACTTGCTGAGTATTTCCAGTATTTTCTGTTTTTATTTCAAATTTCCAGCATCCACATTGTGTTTGCTTTTGTGTTATGGCAGGTTATCTCATTGAATTGAATAAATTTGGTAATTTGTGAACTGACACACATGAAGTCCACATGAAAGCTGTTGGATTGTTGTAACAATGTCCTTCTGGACAGAGGACGTGCCACCCTTATCTGTTTTGGCCTGTATGTGACTCCAGGCCCACTATAAGAGGTTGACTCATAATGAGCTCGGAGCAACTAGGGATGGGCAATAAATATTGTCTTGCAGTATTACCCATGTACCAAGAACAAAGAAAGAAAACGTCATTCAGTTCTCACCGAGCACCTTGTGGTGAGTGGAACAGAGCATTTTTCTGAACTGCGGCCCAGCTCCACTTAGTACCACTCACTTGGTGCCCGAGAGAAGAACACATCGAGAGTTTTTCCAATGTTGTGGATCTGAATACATTTGTGAGTCTCATGCCCAATAGCTCCATAACAGATTAGCAGAATTATATTGTAATCCTTTTAACCCTCACAGTATAAAAAAGGTTTTGTTTCCATGAATGAAGGGAGATTAGTTTCTAAAGCATCATCGACCTGAAACTAAATTGTTAATACTGTCTGACAAAACCTTGGCAAACTCCAGATCTTTCCTTTTCCCATAAAAGGAAAACAGATATTAATTAGCTATAATAAATAAAGGAGACAGTTGACATTAGGTTTAATATTACGATATATTGAAATATTGCTCACAGTAATTGTAGCTCAAACATAGAAACATAGAAAATAGGTGCAGGAGTAGGCCATTCGGCCTTTCGAGCCTGCACTGCCATTTAATGAGTTCATGGCTGAACATGCAACTTCAGTACCTCATTCCTGCTTTCTCGCCATACCCCTTGATCCCCCTAGTAGTAAGGACTACATCTAACTCCTTTTTGAATATATTTAGTGAATTGGCCTCAAAAGCTTTCTGTGATAGAGAATTCCACAGGTTCACCACTCTCTGGGTGAAGAAGTTTCTCCTCATCTCAGTCCTAAATGGCATACCTCTTATCCTAAGACTGTGACCCCTGGTTCTGGACTTCCCTAACATTGGGAACATTCTTCCAGTACTCACCTGTCTAAACCCATCAGAATTTTAAACGTTTCTATGATATCCCCTCTCATTCTTCTGAACTCTAGTGAATACAAGCCCAGTTGATCCAGTCTTTCTTGATATGTCAGTCCTGCCATTCTGGGAATCAGTCTGGTGAACCTTCGCTGCACTCTCTCAATAGCAAGAATGTCCTTCCTCAAGTTAGGAGATGAAAACTGTACATAATACTCCAGGTGTGGCCTCACCAAGGCCCTGTACAACTGTAGTAACACCTCCCTGCCCCTGTACTCAAATCCCCTCACTATGAAGGCCAACATGCCATTTGTTTTCTTAACCGCCTGTTGTACCTGCATGCCAACCTTCAATGACTGATGTACCATGACACCCAGGTCTCGTTGCACCTCCCCTTTTCCTAATCTGTCACCATTCAGATAATAGTTTGTCTCTCTGTTTTTACCACCAAAGTGGATAACCTCACATTTATCCACATTATACTTCATCTGCCATGCATTTGCCCACTCACCTAACCTATCCAAGTCACTCTGCAGCCTCATAGCATCCTCCTCGCAGCTCACACTGCCACCCAACTTAGTGTCATCCGCAAATTTGGAGATACTACATTTAATCCCCTCGTCTAAATCATTAATGTACAATGTAAACGGCTGGGGCCCCAGCACAGAACCTTGTGGTACCCCATTAATCACTGCCTGCCATTCTGAAAAGTACCCATTTACTCCTACTCTTTGCTTCCTGTCTGCCAACCAGTTCTCAATCCATGTCAGCACACTACCCCCAATCCCATGTGCTTTAACACTGCCAGTTTGATGGTAAATAAGTATTGTATTTCGGCTTTGACTGGAAGATGGCACGAATTATGAACCCATTTAGTTATCTGGAGTTGTGTTTAATTTTAGGAGTGGTATACATCGATGGGTTACATTTTTAAACTAAAATGGTTGACTGGGTCATTTGAAGAAGCCTCTTAGTTTAATCAACAGGACCCAGAGAGAAACAACAACAATTTGCATTTATATAGCCCCTTTAATGGCGTAAACCATCCCAAGGTGCATCACAGCAGCGTCATCAAACAAAACCTAACACTGAGCCACATAAGGAGATATTAGGAAAGAGGTAGTTTTTAAGGAGTGTCTTAAAGGAGGAAAGAGAGGTAGAGAGGCAGAGAGGTTTAGGCAGGGAAATCTAGAGCTTAAGGCCGAGGCAGCTGAAGGTAAGGCCGCCTTTGAGGATGTGCAAGAGGCCAGAATTGGAGGAGTGCAGAGACCTCAGTGGGGTGTAGGGTTGGAGAGGGTTACAGAGATAGGGAGCGATGAGTCTATGGAGGGATTTGAAAACAAGGATGATCATTTTAAAATCAAGGCATTGCCAGACCGGGAGCCAATATAGGTTAGCGAGCACAAGAATAATGGGTGAACAGGACTTGGTGCAAGTTAAGATATGGGCAGCAGAGTTAATCCAAGTGACTCTATTACAGACTCATTAGATGCTGGTTTGAAAAACGTAGACCCGTTCTTCAGTGCATGTGCAGAAGATCCTGCTGTCATGTTGGCCTTATGCTGACCCAAATCAATCAAGTCCAGGGCAGGGGAGGCTTGAGAATGTCACATCATGAGGCAATTGCAGATCATAATACAGGCAACAGGCCTAGGAATTGAAGCACAGCTAGTTTTGCACCCTGATGCAGATTCACAAAATGTGCTTAGTGTGTTTAGTAGGTCAGAGGAGGAGGAAAACGTGGGTCTGTGATGTTTTCTGTTCTCCAGAGGACGTGTTGTTTATATTTAGGAATCCCATCAACAGTGGGAGAAGCATGTGCCTGCTGTCAGGGGCATAACATTGAGATAAAAGTGCCTAAATAGTGATACTTGACAGGACTGAATGTTTCATAGCAGGATGGCCAGAAGCAGGTAGTAAATCTGTGCGACAAAGCCTTTTATATTTAAAAATAATGAAAAAGTGAAGTAAACAGAATGATGCTTTATCTTGTAGTAATCTGTTTGCATCCTTACCTGTAAAACAAACATTCCACTCTACATCATACTGGCTAGTAGATATTATACACTCTTCTCTGCAAACTGCTGCTGTGTGACTATTAGGTCACATAAAATCCATGTTTTATTATTTTAGCAGTGGAGGAAGTCCATGATGCATTGATGCCATCAAATTGTTATGACCTGGAATACAATGCCTGAAAGATTCAACAGTAACTTTCAAAAGGAAATTGGACAAATACTTGAAAAGGAAAAAAAAATGCAGGGCTATGGGAGAAGAGACGGCAGAGGCCCAATGGGCCGAATAGCCTCTTTCTGTGCTGCATGATTCTATAATTCTGTGAAATCATTATGCTGATTTGTTTTCATCTACACACAGACCTGTTAAATTATTGTGCAGGACAGTCTTCCATATCATAGCACAGTATGCAAGAGAGAAAGTTATAAAAATGCATGTAGCCATGTAGCATGGTCATTTGCGCTTGAGTTGCCTCTGTATTTGATCTGCCCATGACAAATGGGAAAATGGAGTCTTGCGTATAGAATTTCACTGTGTGATTAATCTGTAATATCAGGGTGGACTCATCCTTTCTGTCCTAATGGAAGATTTTCAGGATGACTGTAGCTTATAGCTGCTAACGGAATGTTTTATTCACAACCATCCATTGTACAATGACTATTATCTCAATCACCAGTCACATTTATATAAATATTATAGTACAACTGACGAGGTGTTGACTGACACTGCGCTCTACTTGTGATGGTGAGGCACAGCCAACTGGTTGTGCAACAGAGAAGCTAAAAGCATAAGAAATTACATAAACCTCAGGATATTGCGCATTGGTAACCAAAACAAACTTGTTTTCCTTCAATTTGAAATATCAATGCATTTCCCCACAGCCCCCACCTCACCACAACATACCTAAGCTATAAGTCATTATCATTAAAGTGTGCAATCCTCTTGTCACTAGCCTGTTATCCAGGGTCCCTGGGTTCAAACCTAACCTAGATGAACTGGATGCAAACTTCCTCTGTTTGATCTCAAGTGGACTGAGCAGTCCGAACCTCAGTCACAGCCCAGGCTACAAAAAAGAGCTCTTGACCACAAACCTCCTTGGGGGCGAAATTGCCTCGCGCCCAGTTTTGGGCACATAATTTGAATTCAAAGAAAATTTAGTGCCCGGCAAGATGGGCTGCTAAATGGCATGGAATTGGGGTCAGAGCAAAACCAATGTGTGGGGCGGTAACAGGGCGTGACTCTCAATGCTGCCCTGAGCACATCAGTACCGTGTCATGCTGATATGTCACAACGTCCTTCCCCCTTTTTTAAAGGGGATGGCCGCTGTGAACTCTGCAGCTACTTTAGTGGCACCGACTGAGCTGCCAGGGAGGGTGTAGGCTGGGCCAGTGGGCCAGCAGCCAAGAGGGGGTGCCGGGCTGCATATTGGCGTCCCAGTCATGCGGCCGTCATTGTCAAGCCGACTGAGAAGTTGCTGACACAGAAAAGGCAGCAGCGGCGCTTCCACCTCCCCTTTAAGGACGGCCGGAGCACCCCAGCTACTACAGCTTCTTGGCCAGCGAAGCTGTCGGTGGCATCGCCTCATGCCAACCTCGCGTCCCACAGTACAAAGGGGTCGGCACAGGGTGATAATGGGCCGGCGTGTATGGTGATGACATCATCGCCGTGTTTGCGCTGCGCCGGGCCACTAATCGCGGGGCGCAACACAAAGCACTTTTCGCGCGTGGAGTCCGAGGGCAATTCTGCGGGGAGTGGTGGCCGCTTTGGCCGCCAAGCCTGGGCAAAAACCTTTTAGCACCCCTTTAGCAACTCCAGGAGATGCTAATGGGCCTTTCTCAGCAGGGCAATTTCAGCCCCCTTACATTCTTTGGCACCGTATTCAAGGCAGCAGGGCCACAGTTAGAATGGGCCCCAATGTCTCTTTTTTCAACCCTTGGAATTTCTAGCCAAATTTCTAGCAGGGCACACAATGCTCACCCACAAATTGCCTGGTAGATGCAAATGTAGGAATTCCAGACACACCATAATTCCTACATTTGTGTTCTTAAAAATGGTGTCATCCCTGGACCTAGAATTGCTAGGCCAGTGGATCCAGAACTGAAGGGCCAGCATTTTCCTACTGCAGTTAATGTCAGAGTGAATGATTTTAGTATGGATTGAAACAAATGGGGCAATTCTGTTTTATGTTCAATATCTTTGGCCAGCTCATTAACCCCCACTGCTAGTTTTCTCCTCCCACCTGACGCAGACTCCCCAGTTGTACCATTCACAGGGTGGACACCTGCCTGGTACATGCAAATGCCTGTGACTCCAGAAAGTGAAAGCGGGTCAAGGGTGCGAGCACCCGGTTGTTGGTATTCCCAGATTATATACGTGGCACATCCAGCTCCAAGGACATTTAAAGCTTCTGTTTTTTTGTAAGGCCTCTGATGGTCTTTGCCTCTCAGTGCACATGGTATGACCAGAAAACCGTCCCTTTTCTGCTCGTGCTAACCATTTGAATTTGAGTAGCAGTTTTGTTTTGTCAATTTTCTCTCCTTCCTCCTTCTTCCCTTCTCCCTCTTCATTTCCTAAAGGTGTTTACTCTGATTAGGTAATGATCCACAAGCATTTGCAGCCCTGAAATATCTCACACAGGTGGCCATTTTTCATATGTGAGCCAGACAGAATAAGGTAGATTTTCCAATTGTTTACTTCCATTAATTGGTGTAACCGACAGAAAATTTCCACTCAATTAACATTAGATCCAGCTTCTAGTGGACTTCTGTACTGGTGCCAGAAGCACCCAGTAGTTTGCAATTAACTACGTTATAATTAGGTGCCATGCAGTTTCCTGACAGTTACAGCAGTACAGCGTTCAGTCATCTACCTAGCCATATAAAATGGTCATTCATGGCTGCTAAGATGTATTGTTTATGGTAGTGCATCTTGTAGCTATTTCTGAGCCTTTCTTTTTCATGTTTCCACTTAGATGGTCTGTAGGCATTGTACCAAATGTTCTGGCACTGATATTTTATGATATGTCAGCAACATTGGACAATGGGAATTCCCCTTTGGATTATTCTTTTTAAAGAAGATAAAGTCAGAAATGTAGTAAACAATGAGAATGATAGTAACAGACTTTAGGAGGACACTAACAGACTGGTGAAATTGGCAGACATTGCACCTGAAATTTAACACAGAGAAGTGTGAAGTGATACATGTGAGTAGGAAGATTGAGGAGAGGCAAGATAAACAAAATGATCATTTTTAAAGGGGGTGAAGAAGCTGAGAGTCCTGGGAGTGTATGTACACAAATCTTTGAAGGTAGCAGGACAAGTTGAAAAGACTGTTTAAAAAAGCATATGGGAACCTTGGCTTTATAAACAGAGGCACAGAATAGAGGCAAGGAAGTTATGTTAAACCTCAGCTGGAGCACCGTGTTCAATTCTGAGCGTCACACTTTAGGAAGGATGTCAAGACCTTAGAGAGGGTGCAGAAGAGATTTATTGGAATGATTCCAGGGATGAGGGACTTCAGTCTCCCCACATAACTGAAGAAGGAGTTGTTTTCCTTAGAGCTGCAAAGGTTAAGAGGAGATTTGGTAGAGGGTATTCAAAAGCATTGAATGGTAAATAAGGAGAAACTGTTTCCAGTGGCAGAAGCGTCAGTAACCAGAGGACACAGATTTAAGATGATTGGCAAAAGAACATGATTTTACACATCGAATTGTTGTGATCTGGAATGCACTGCCTGAAAGGGTGGTGGAAGCAGATTCAGAGTAACTTTCTAAAGGGTATTGGATATATGCTTAAAGGGAAACAATTACAGGGCTATGGCGAAAGAGCAGGGGAGTGGGACAAATTGGATAGCTCTGCCAAAGAGCCAGCACAGACATGATAGGCCGAATGGCTTCCTTCTGTGCTGTATCATTCTATGTATCATTCAATGGAGCGATGCCAGGCAAGTCAGGTTGCATCAGAGGCTGATTGTGCCCATCTGCCAGTACCCTCCCTCTCATATTTACAGGCGGAGACGTACTTACTTGGCAATTACACAGGGAACTAGGTTCTGGGTTAACAGACAGATTTGCAGCTGTACCGTCCACTGCAAGGACACCTGCAACTAACTGGGCCAACAGGACTGGCACTGTCAAAAACAGTAACAATCAGCTGTGACCTCAAGTCCTCTTCCTTTGCCTCCTTTCACGGCAAGCATACCCACACTCCTCACTCTCACATCATTTTGCACCACCTCTGCCTCATCAAACAGGGCTGCAGTGTTGATTTTCTGCCTCCATTATTAATGTGCCCACCACTGGGTTTTACTATCCAAACAAACTTTGTAAAGGCTGAAGTATGCATTAATGGTGTGAGGTACTGGAATTCTATACCATCATCATAGGCGGTCCCTCGAACGAGGATGACTTGCTTCCACATGAGTTCACAGATGTTTCAATAAAAGACCCAATATTCCAGTCCTGAACTCCAGTTGAAGGGGTGGAAGATGCCTGTGAATGGATTTTTTTAATGTGTGGTGACCGTTGCACATCAGCCACCACACGGGCTTGACAGAGCACGGCCTTTATCCAGTGGCAAGGGTTAATCAGGACGACTGGAGACCTGTACCGAATGATGAGGACTGATATCGGGCACTTCCTAACGGTTGGTTACAGATTGATACTGGCATATACAAACATATATGAAAATGATGGGTAGGAAAAGACCAGCCAAGTCCATCAAGCCTGCCCCATATTCATGATGCCTGGAACATCAAGACGAGACACTTCCTACAACCCCCCTCCCCCCACCCCCCACCCCCGCAGCCATGTAAGATGTAGTACATGTGAAGGGTGTAACTTAATAGAGGTGGGAAAGTAAATTTCAAAACCAAAGTTACTTACATTTGTGATAAAGGCTAATACTCAGTATTAAATAAGGATTTCAAGGGCTAAATATTGTGATATAAAATTGTTCAATTACATAGTAAATAAGCTGAGAATTACAGGGAAGAAAATAACAATCTCTATACTTTTTCCTAAAGGTTATCGCACCTTTTAACCAAATTCTTCCAGCTGGAATGAAGCTGCACTTTGTTGCATTTCCAGTGTTCAGCTTTAAGCCGAATTTTCTTTCACACTTGATTTAACTGTAGATTTCTCCCAGTGTATGACACATAACTGAAAGTATTGGCCATTTGGACAAAAATAAACGCACCACAAAGCCCCGGAGATATGCAGAAAGATAAACACGTAAACCCCAAAAAATGATCAGCATTTAATGGCCCTGAATGTCGATTGGACATTTTAAACTTGGAATCAAGAAAAGACGGAGGTAACATTGAGGTGAAAATAACATTTGCTAATTAATATTTTATATACATATATAAAAATGTATATTGATTGTGTTATACTTTTATGAAAAAAGCATATTTAGACCTGGTAAAGATAGCATAGTTTAAAGAATACATGCCTGACACACTTGCTATATAAGGGCTGCAGCAAATCCAGGTAATACAGCAGGCTTGGCTTAAGCCACACTTAAAATAAACAATGCCAGTTTACTGAGTTACATCCAGTGTCACTCATTCATTACTGCTTGTGTAAATAAACAATTCCAACTGTTTCAGTTAAGGATAAAGCTTACAAATACTGTCTATACACTGGGTCAGTGAACATAGATTTACAAAGAGAAGAGGATTGGTTAAAGATAACTGCCAGTGGATTCCAACATTTTAAATATGTGCCACAGAGAAATAGTTATGATAGCTCCACTGTCTTAACTCAGTATTCATTTTATATAATTCTAACTTTGCTATTGTTCCAACTCAGTGACGCTATGGGGACACCCACATTACACGAAGTGGGACTGGGATGAGTGGACTCCCAGGCCCGAAGTTTCCTTGGCCCTGGCCTGACAAATCAGCAGCAGCTAAATCACCAAATGAGAAGAAGTGTGCCAGTCAGTGCAGAGCCACAAGTGGACCCAACCTGAGGGTCCAGGCCTGGGATTTGGTCTGAAGCCCAGAGATTTGTAAAATGTTCTTGACCCCTTTATAAGGGGGAGAAAGGGTATATTATGTGATGTTTCTTTGGATGGGGGGAGGGGGTGATCCTAGCAGCCCCCCTGGAGCGGGAAGCCTCCAACACATTTAGCGGTCATCCCAGACTAGTGGGCACCAAAGGTAATAACATTGAATCAAACTTATTCTGTCTCGATAAAGTAGTGGCACTTATCAGATGTTTATATTCAAGACTGTTTTTGGATGATTGGTTGTTATGTGAATTGTGAGCTTTTTTGGAGATGTTCATCAGCTTTTATGGCTTTTCTAAGTTAGCATCTATGTGGCAACATTTACAGATGCTTAGAGTTTCATGTGGGCTTTAGATGAAATGATTTGAATGCCATCAGAGCTAGAAATAACTGAGCTATTACGGACCTAACGGATACGTTTTCACAGCCTGGGCAGTAATGTGGAGGAGTGAATCAGCTGCCTGAAATCAATGGGCAGGGACTCTGCTCCACCAGATGACCACCAGGCAGTGGAGACAAAAAATATCCCTAGGAATTCGCTTTACAAACCTGTCATCATCATCATAGGCAGTCCCTTGGAATTGAGGAGGACTTGCTTCCACTCCCAAAGTGAGTTCTTTGATGGCTGAACAGTTTGATACGAGAGCCATAGACCCTGTTACAGGTGGGACAGACATTCGTTGGGGGAAGGGGGCGGTAGGCTGGTTTACCGCGCGCTCCTTCCACTGCCTGCGCCTGGCCTCTTCATGCTCCTTGCGTCGAGACTCAAAGGGCTCAACGTCCTCCCGGATGGACTTTCTCCACCTCGGGCGGTCTCCGGCCAAGGTCTCCCAGGTGTCAGTGGTGATGTCGCACTTTACCAGCGAGGCTTTGAGGGTGTCCTTATAACGTTTCCACTGTCCTTCTTTGGCTCGTTTACCATGAAGGAGCTCCGCATAAAGCATTTGCTATGGAAGTCTCGTATCTGGCATGCGTACTATGTGGCCTGCCCAGCGAAGCTGATCAGAGTGTGGTCAGTGCTTCAATACTGGGGATGTTAGCCTGGTCGAGAACACTGATGTTTGTGCGTCTGTCCTCCCAGGGGATTTGTAGGATCTTGCGGAGACTTCGTTGGTGATATATCTCCAGCGACTTGAGATACCTTCTGTACATCGTCCATGCCTCAGACCCATACAGGAGGGCGGGTATTACTACATGAGTTTGGTGGTAGATTTGAGAGCCTGGTCTTTAAACACTCTTTTCCGCAGGCGGCCGAAGGCTGCGCTGGTGCACTGGAGGCGATGCTGAATCTCCGCATCAATGTCTGCCTTATGCACCCAAAGACACCTGTACATGTATATACATCCAGAAACACGCATATGCACCTTTTAAGGATCAATAGGAATCATCAGCCTGAAACTAGGTGATAACCATAGATCCTGCAATGGAATAAGTTATATATGTATAAATGGTGGGAGGCTCCACTTCTGACATGGAGCTTCAATTGATCATAGATCACATCATCGGTATTGAAGTTAGCACGCCTGAATTTCAATGCTTCCAATTTTTCAATTATTAAAATAATTCAGCAGAAAATCAGGAATGCAGCAAATTGGACACACTGACCTATGCAGCCAGTTCGCTAACCTACCCTCCCAAACAAGCGAGGCTCCACAAGCCAGGAGCCCCATGTCACAAAATCTGCCCTATAGAGCGGTGTGGCGGCAGAAAAAGAGTAATGAATAAAATAATGGCCCTGAAATTCCGTTTTCGCCTTCCCACGGGCATTTTAGAGAAAAAATATGCACCTACCTTAAGCTGGTGCTCACGTTGGACTTTCTGATGCTGAGGCCTCCTTCGACTGCGATTCCCAGCGCGTGAATGTCGACGCGTGCGCAGGCCTCAAGCTGGAGTCACATGGCTCTGGGCAGCCAATCAGGTAAAGTATCATAGAAATCGGAGTTCAGCGGGGTTCTAAAATAATTTTCCAATTTTTAAAAAAGTTTTTTAAAATAAATTTACCATTGTGGGGAGGGTTTTTAATGATAAAATATGTTTTAATAACTTTATTTTTATATGTTTTTGTGTTTTTTAAAAAACTTGTGCCTGTAAAAGTAGGCTATGCACCTGCTTTTTCAGGCGCAAGATTTTTGAGCACATTTGTAAGCGTAAATATCGGAAATTTTCACTTACAAGCGTCCTCGCTCCCGAGATGTGGCCATCTGTCAAGCCAGAAACTTGACAGATCAGAAATGCTGGTTTCCAGCGCATGTGCATTGCGCGCTGGAAACCAGCATTTCCGATGCCTTCCCGGGTTCGTAGGAACTCTGTACGGAACTGGGGAGGCCAGAATTTCAGGGCCAATGAATATAGCTTCCTTTAGATCCATGAATATAACATTTGCCTTGATGGAAACTTCAACAACAAAAGAATGTTGGGACAAGATGGGTCGTGTAGCGCTGCCGCGTAGACAAGGCCTTCCCCTTCATTAAAGGCGAGGGCTAAGCTGGACCACCAGGGAGCGGGGTGCCATGGCAGCAACCTGGCACACAAGTGGAGTGCCGGGCTGCAAGATCGCGGCATGCACCTTACGATCTAGGACGATGTTATCTATGCAATAAAAGTTCAAACTGAATACTGTTCAACTAAGCAAGGATACAACCTTGGCTCTGCTTTATTTAGGCCCAAAGTGCCTGACTCACAAAATGGCTGGCCTTTTATACCAGAGCAGCACTATGTGCGTGCTGCTCAGTGGCCTCCAACAATGACACCATCTGGTGGATACAAACAGCATGTACATACATGACAATACCCTCCACTCAGATCTTATCACAGTCTTTCACAGATTGAGACAGTCCGGTGCTTTACGCTCCCGGGTTGACCGTCTCAGTTCGATTCCGGCCTTGGGTGAATGTGCGGAGTCTGTTGTGGCTGGTGGCTGGATGGCTGACTTGTTGGAGGTGGCAGTGTCCATGCCAGGAATTGCAAGTCCATTTTTATTGAACAAGTCAGTGATGGAAATTCCGGGTTCACTAATGACCCTTGAGTTCACTGAAGACTGCTGGTAGGTTGGTTGGTCGTCGACTGTTTCTTCGTCCGACTGCTCTGACTCATCTGTGTGCCTCAGCTTTGTTTGATCCATGTGTTTCCTGCAAGTTTGCCCATTCTTGAGCTTAATAACAAATACTCTGTTGCCCTCCTTGCCCATGGCCATACCAGAAATCCATTTGGGATCCTGACCATAATTCAACACATATACAGAAACCTTGCATGACACAGTTGCACGATCGTGGTACCCTTGTTGACTCTGTCTTCTGTATTCAACATAGTTACTTAAATCCAGGTGTACAAGAGATAACTTGGTCTTAAGACCTCTTTTCATCATGAGTTCAGCAGGCGAGACCCCTGTGAGTGTGTGGGGTTTTGTCCTGTAACTCAGCAGTATGCAAGACAAGTAGGTCTGCAGTGTCACTCGGGTTACTCTCCTCATGCTTTGCTTGATAATTTGTACTGCACGTTCTGCTTGCCCGTTAGATGCAGGCTTGAATGGTGCTGACCTTACATGTTTTATGCAGTTAAGTTTTACAAGCTCCTGAAACTCCTGACTGGTGAAGCACGACACATTGTCGCTCACCACTATGTCAGGCAGACCACGTATCGTGAACATGACATTGAGATTTTCTATGGTTGCCGTGGATGACATGATTATGCATTCTATCCACTTTGAATAAGCATCCACCATCACTAAAAACATCTTGCCCAGGAGGGACCTGCAAAATCTACATGGATCCTGGACCAAGATTTGGATGGCTATGACCACAGACTCAGCGGCGATTCTGCTGATGTTTTGCTGAGCTGCATGCAGGTGTTGCACTAATGTACGCATGCTTCCAGCTCAGAATCAATCCCTGGCCACAATACGTAGGACGTGGCGATGGCTTTCATCATCACTATACCAGGATATGTGCTGTGTAACTCACGCACAAACTTCTCTCTCCCTTTCTTAGGCATTACAACTTGATTGCCCTACAATATGCAATCTGCTTGAATAGACAGTTCGTCCTTGCGATGAATGTACGGTTTGGCCTCCTCGCACATTTGCTTAGGTATGGCAGACCAATCCCCTTTGAGGATGCAACCCTTTACCACCGATAATATCGGGTCCTGGCTGGTCCAGGTCTTAACTTGTTGAGCCGTGACAGGGGTGCCTTCACTCTCAAAAGTATCCATGATTAACATTAAATCTGCTGGTTGTGGCGTTTCTGCCTCTGGTGTGGGCAACGGCAACCGGCTCAACGCATTGGCACAATTCTCTGTGCCAGGTCTGTGGCGAATGACATAATCATAGGCAGATAATGTCAGTGCCCACCTTTGGATGCGGGATGAAGCGTTGGTATTGATACCTTTGCTTAAATCGGCACTGCTGGTGCCAATGATTTCCCTCACAACGCCAACACGGAGAAGTCGGATACATTCCCATTGGCGGACTTTGGGCAGCCATAGGTTTCGCGAACGCAGCAAGCTAGGCCCTGCCATGTGCCACTCTGCCGAACGCCGAATCACTCGCGAACGCAGCCGGATAGGCCCTGCCATGTGCCGCTCTGGCGAACACCGAATCAATTGCATTTACAGTACTTGCCGAGTTTCGGTTCTTCACCGATATTTGCTTTAAACTCCTGTCCGTCGTCACACATGATTGAGCGATCTGGATGGCCCTTTTTAAATTCAACTCCTCCACCGCCAGAAGTTTGTGCAGGATCACCTCGTGGTTGATACCGCGAACAAAGAAGTCCCGCAGCATGTCTGCCAACACCGTCCCAAACTTGCACGGTCCCGCTCGATGTCTCAGGTCGGCAACAAATTCCACCGCGCTCTGGCCCTCCGATCGAACGTGTGTATAAAACCTGTATCTTGAGATGATGATGCCGTCGTCTGGTTTGAGGTGCTCCCGTACCAATGTACACAACTCCTCATACATTTTCTCTGTTGGATTACTAGGCATGAGTAGATTCTTTATCAGACCATAGATCTTTGAACCGCACACAGTGAGGAACACGGCCCGGCGCTGATCTGCATCGTCGAACCCCTTCATTTTGTTGGCCACGAAGTACTGGTTCAAACGGCTCACAAAGTCTACCCAATCTTCTCCCTCCACGAATCGCTCTAAAAATCCAATCGTGCTCATTTTGCAAACAAAGGTTCTTGTATTCTCGTCGCCAAATATTATGTATGCAATAAAGGTTCAAACTGAGTACTGTTAAACTAAGCAAGGTACAACCTTGGCTCTGCTTTATTTAGGCCCAAAGTGCCTGACTCACAAAATGGCTGGCCTTTTATACCAGAGCAGCACCATGTGCGTGCTGCTTAGTGGCCTCCAACAATGAAACCATCTGGTGGCTACAAACAGCATATACATACATGACAGGCGAGGAAGGACATAAGTCGGCTATTTTTAAAATTTTGAACTCGGCACTTCAACTTTAATTATCGCCCCGTAAATGGCCTACAGCCGCAGGCATCACCCTCGGCAGCAACAGGGACGCTACCGAATTTTCGGTCCGGGACTAAAACGGGTTTGCTGCGCACGGTGATGATGTCATCATCGCTGGCGGAGCAGGGTGCTACCGGTTACCACCACCATTAAACTCCTGTGGAATTTCACAGGAGTCGGAAGCGGCAACACACTCGGGCGAAAAGTCATTTGTACCCCGGGAGTGTTAATGGCAGGAGCAAACCCCCCGAATTTCTCCTACTTAGTATTTAAAGTAAATGTCATCAGCTTAAAATTACTTTCTTCCAATAACAGGAAAGTAGTTCCTATGTGTTTGGTAGCCTTGTATTTCCTTGGCCATGGCTGTTACTCTCTTAGCCCATAGATCATGTTGACAGCACACACCACTGCAACGATGTACATATCGCACTGCATGAAAGTACAGTAGTTGATGTCAGTCAAGACGTCACAATGGAATGCTGATATACACACTGTATAAGGAGTGACCATACCCTCCCACAGAGCTACTCTGCATTGTTGAACTCTTGTACCCGAAATACTGAACTTATACATAACAGGCTGTATATCACAAGGCCAACATCTCTGAGAAACTTTGATGTGTAGAATACGTACCAGATGCACAAAAAGGGCAGTTTGATCTGAGAATGGTTTTCATAATCTGAGAGAAGTACAGTGGTTGGAAATATTTCCCATGGAAGTAAGGATTAAGTGAATATGGTAACATTTGTGATGCTATGTTTGTGCTGCAGAGCCACATTAGACAGTGACTCTGAATGTCTGGACTTTTTCCTTCATTATCCTGTTTATACTATTATATCAAGAGGGAGGGAAAGATGGCAGTGGTGGCAAAAAAAAGTCTGCTCCCACCAGTACTTGTAATCACCATTTATAACACTTTAGAGAATTCAGTATAAACAACATTTCTGCTGGGTCTCATTTATACTGAACAGTCTAAGTTCACTATGCTCAGAGCAGCAAATAGGAATCCAAATTTGCCCACATAACAGTCATTGTACTTCAAAAGTAATTAATTGCTTTAACGTGCTTTAAACATTTCAATGTGATAACGTTCTATATAAATGTAATTATTATATTTCAAATCTTAAAGATTTAACTCCCATTTGTTACTATTAGTAAAGTTTTTCTCCCTATGAGATAAAAAATATATCTTATTGAAAACAGTTCACACAATGAATGCATTCTGAGGTGCAGTGACTGTTCTTGTACAGAACAACATTTGACACACAGGCACGAGTGCAACAGACTGAGCCTGTATGTAGTTAACCCCTTGCAACCTGTATCACACTGCCACCAGAGGGGCCTACTTTTTGGAGTCCCAAGGGATCCCAGCATCCCTTGGGAGCACGGTTTATAAGCAGGCCACCAACGAGATACCTGCACTCTGGAGTCTTATTAAAGGAGCTATGGTCACACTTGCTCATTGTACACATTAATCTGTTTCATCCTTTATTATGAACACATCAATTAGCGACGAGGTAACAAACAACCGCGCAAAAAATGCAAAGTACAGTTGGTATCCTGGAGAAGTTCTCAGAAGGGGACGATTGGGAGGCCTTCATGGAGAGACTCAACCAATACTTTGTAGCCAACGAGCTGGAAGGGGACGAGAACGCTGCCAAACGAAGGGTGATCCTCCGAACTGTCTGTGGGGCAACAACCTATGGCCTTATGAAGAATCTCCTAGCTCCAGTAAAACTAACTGCTAAATCCTATGAAGAACTTTGTACGCTGGTCCGGGAGCACCTAAATCCTAAGGAAAGTGTTCTGACGGCGAGATATTGGTTCTACACGTGTCAACAGTTGGAGGCCAGGAAGTGCCGAGCTATGTTGCCTCGCAGGACATTGCAAATTTGAGGGATTCCTAGAACAAGTGCTTAGAGACTTTTTTGTACTGGGCATTGGTCATGAGATAATCCTTCGCAAACTGTTGACTGTAGAAACTCCAAATCTAAGTAAACCCATAACGATAGCCCAGGCATTTATGTCCACCAGCGACAACACCAAACAGATTTCGCAGAGTAAAGAAGTTTCGGCCAATACTGTGCACAAAGCAACGTCGCTTTCGAGCAGGAATGTACAGAGCAGAACGTACACGCTGGCTGCTACTGCATAGAAACATAGAAAATAGGTGCAGGAGCAGGCCATTCAGCCCTTCTAGCCTGCACCGCCATTCAATGAGTTCATGGCTGAACATGAAACTTCAGTACCCCATTCCTGCTTTCTCGCCATACCCCTTGATCCCCCGAGTAGTAAGGACTTCATCTAACTCCCTTTTGAATATATTTAGTGAATTGGCCTCAACTACTTTCTGTGGTAGAGAATTCCATAGGTTCACCACTCTCTGGGTGAAGTAGTTTCTCCTCATCTCGGTCCTAAATGGCTTACCCCTTATCCTCAGACTGTGACCCCTGGTTCTGGACTTCCCCAACATTGGGAACATTCTTCCTGCATCGAACCTGTCTAAACCCGTCAGAATTTTAAACGTTTCTATGAGGTCCCCTCTCATTCTTCTGAACTCCAGTGAATACAAGCCCAGTTGATCCAGTCTTTCTTGATAGGTCAGTCCCGCCATCCCGGGAATCAGTCTGGTGAATCTTCGCTGAACTCCCTCAATAGCAAGAATGTCCTTCCTCAAGTTAGGAGACCAAAACTGTACACAATACTCCAGGTGTGGCCTCACCAAGGCCCTGTACAACTGTAGCAACACCTCCCTGCCCCTGTATTCAAATCCCCTCGCTATGAAGGCCAACATGCCATTTGCTTTCTTAACCGCCTGCTGTACCTGCATGCTAACCTTCAATGACTGATGTACCATGACACCCAGGTCTCGTTGCACCTTCCCTTTTCCTAATCTGTCACCATTCAGATAATTGTCTGTCTCTCTGTTTTTACCACCAAAGTGGATAACCTCACATTTATCCACATTATACTTCATCTGCCATGCATTTGCCCACTCACCTAACCTATCCAAGTCACTCTGCAGCCTAATAGCATCCTCCTCGCAGCTCACACTGCCACCCAACTTAGTGTCATCCGCAAATTTGGAGATACTGCATTTAATCCCCTCGTCTAAATCATTAATGTACAATGTAAATAGCTGGGGCCCCAGCACAGAACCTTGCGGCACCCCACTAGTCACTGCCTGCCATTCTGAAAAGTACCCGTTTATTCCTACTCTTTGCTTCCTGTCTGACAACCAGTTCTCAATCCACGTCAGCACACTACCCCCAATCCCATGTGCTTTAACTTTGCACATTAATCTCTTGTGTGGGACCTTGTCGAAAGCCTTCTGAAAGTCCAAATATACCACATCAACTGGTTCTCCTTTGTCCACTTTACTGGAAACATCCTCAAAAAATTCCAGAAGATTTGTCAAGCATGATTTCCCTTTCACAAATCCATGCTGACTTGGACCTATCATGTCACCATTTTCCAGATGCACTGCTATGACATCCTTAATAATTGATTCCATCATTTTACCCACTACTGAGGTCAGGCTGACCGGTCTATAATTCCCTGTTTTCTCTCTCCCTCCTTTTTTAAAAAGTGGGGTTACATTGGCTACCCTCCACTCCATAGGAACTGATCCAGAGTCAATGGAATGTTGGAAAATGACTGTCAATGCATCCGCTATTTCCAAGGCCACCTCCTTAAATACTCTGGGATGCAGTCCATCAGGCCCTGGGGATTTATCGGCCTTCAATCCCATCAATTTCCCCAACACAATTTCCCGACTAATAAAGATTTCCTTCAGTTCCCCCTCCTTACTAGACCCTCTGACCCCTTTTATATCCGGAAGGTTGTTTGTATCCTCCTTAGTGAATACCGAACCAAAGTACTTGTTCAATTGGTCTGCCATTTCTTTGTTCCCCGTTATGACTTCCCCTGATTCTGACTGCAGGGGACCTACGTTTGTCTTTACTAACCTTTTTCTCTTTACATACCTATAGAAACTTTTGCAATCCACCTTAATGTTCCCTGCAAGCTTCTTCTCGTACTCCATTTTTCCTGCCCTAATCAAACCCTTTGTCCTCCTCTGCTGAGTTCTAAATTTCTCCCAGTCCCCAGGTTCGCTGCTATTTCTGGCCAATTTGTATGCCACTTCCTTGGCTTTAATACTATCCCTGATTTCCCTAGATAGCCACGGTTGAGCCACCTTCCCTTTTTTATTTTTACGCCAGACAGGAATGTACAATTGTTGTAATTCATCCATGCGGTCTCTAAATGTCTGCCATTGCCCATCCACAGTCAACCCCCTAAGTATCATTCGCCAATCTATCCTAGCCAATTCACGCCTCATACCTTCAAAGTTACCCTTCTTTAAGTTCTGGACCATGGTCTCTGAATTTACTGTTTCATTCTCCATCCTAATGCAGAATTCCACCATATTATGGTCACTCTTCCCCAAGGGGCCTCGCACAATGAGATTGCTAATTAATCCTCTCTCATTACACAACACCCAGTCTAAGATGGCCTCCCCCCTAGTTGGTTCCTCAACATATTGGTCTAGAAAACCATCCCTTATGCACTCCAGGAAATCCTCCTCCACCGTATTGCTTCCAGTTTGGCTAGCCCAATCTATGTGCATATTAAAGTCACCCATTATAACTGCTACACCTTTATTGCATGCACCCCTAATTTCCTGTTTGATGCCCTCCCCAACATCCCTATTACTGTTTGGAGGTCTGTACACAACTCCTACTAACGTTTTTTGCCCTTTGGTGTTCTGCAGCTCTACCCATATAGATTCCACATCATCCAAGCTAATGTCTTTCCTAACTATTGCATTAATCTCCTCTTTTACCAACAATGCTACCCCACCTCCTTTTCCTTTTATTCTATCCTTCCTGAATGTTGAATACCCCTGAATGTTGAGTTCCCAGCCCTGATCATCCTGGAGCCACGTCTCCGTAATCCCAATCACATCATATTTATTAACATCTATTTGCACAGTTAATTCATCCACCTTATTGCGGATACTCCTTGCATTAAGACACAAAGCCTTCAGGCTTGTTTTTTTAACACCCTTTGTCCTTTTAGAATTTTGCTATACAGTGGCCCTTTTTGTTCTTTGCCTTGGGTTTCTCTGCCCTCAGATGACCCAGAGTTCACTATCAATCGTTAATGCGAGGCAGTTAACACCTTGTTGGCGTTGTGCAGGTGATCACCAGCCCCATCAATGCCGCTTCAAGCACTATGCGTGCAACGGTTGCAGAACAATGGGACACCTCCAGTGAATGTGCAGGTGAGCTGCAAACTCTGCAAACCACCACGTTGCAGAGGAAGATTGATCCACTGTGGATCAGGATGAATTGGAGACTCGTACCGAGGAGCCAGAAGTGTACGGGCTACACACATTTACCACAAAATGTCCATCTCATAGAAACGTTTAAAATTCTGACGGTTTAGACAGGGTAGGGGCAGGAAGAATGTTCCTTATGTTGGGGAAGTCCAGAACCAGGGGTCACAGCCTAAGGATAAGGGATAAGCCATTTAGGACCGAGATGAGAACAAACTTCTTCACCCAGAGAGTGGTGAATCTGTGGAATTCACTACCACAGAAAGTTGTTGAGGCCAATTCACTAAATATATTCAAGAAGGAGTTACTTACTACTAGGGGGATCAAGGGGTATGGCGAGAAAGCAGGAATGGGGTACTGAAGTTGCATGTTCAGCCATGAACTCATTGAATGGCGGTTCAGGCTCGAAGGGCCGAATGGCCTACTCCTGTGCCTATTTTCTATGTTTCTATGTTTCTATGTTAATAATGTTGAAAGTTGAACTGAACGGAATTTCAGTATCTATGGAACTGGACATGGGTGCGAGTCAGTCCATAATGAGTAAAAAGACCTTCGACAGGCTGTGGGGCAACAAGGCACACAGGCCCAAGCTCAGCCCCATTCACACCAAACTAAGGACTTACACCAAGGAACTAATCCCTGTAATTGGCAGTGCAGAAGTTAAAGTCTCCTATGATGGAGCAGTACACAAACTCCCGCTGTGGATCATGCCAGGGGATGGCCCCATATTGTTTGGCAGAAGCTGGCTGCGAAAAAGCCGCTGGAACTGGGTCGACATCCGAGCGATCTCGTCCGTCGACGACGCCTCATGTGCCCAGGTTCTGAGCAGGTTTCCATCATTGTTCGAGTCAGGCATTGGAAGTTTCTCGGGGGCGAAAGTGCAGGTCCATTTGGTTCCCGATACGCGACCCATCCACCACAAGGCACGGGCGGTACAATATATGATGTGTGAGAAAGTGGAAATTGAGCTGGACAGGCTGCAGTGAGAAGGCATCATCGCTTCGGTGGAATTCAACGAGTGGACCAGTCCAATTGTCCCGGTACTTAAAGAGGACGGCACGGTCAGAATTTGTGGGGACCATAAAGTAATAATTAACCATTTTTTGCTACAGGACCAGTACCCGCTACCCAAGGTAGATGACCTATTTGCGACCCTGGCTGGAGGGAAGACGTTCACCAAGCTGGACCTGACCTCGGCCTACATGACGCAGGACCTGGAGGATTCTTCGAAAGGCCTCATCTGCATCAACACACACAAAGGTCTGTTCATCTATAACAGATGCCCGTTCGGGATTCGGTCGGCTGCTGTAATCTTCCAATGGAACATGGAGAGCCTGCTAAAGTCGGTTCCTCGCACCGTGGTTTTCCAGGATGACATATTGGTTACAGGTCGGGACACCATTGAGCACTTGAAGAATCTGGAAGAGGTTCTTAGTCAGTTGGATCGTGTGGGACTCAGGTTGAAACGCTCGGTGCGTTTTCCTGGCGCAGGAAGTCAAGTTCTTGGGAAGAAGAATCGCAGCAGACAGCATCAGACCCACCGACGCCAAGATGGAGGCCATCAAGAACGCGCCAAGACCACAGAACGTGACGGAGCTGCAGTCATTCCTGGGACTCCTTAACTATTTCGGTAATTTCCTACCTGGGTTAAGGACCCTGCTAGAACCCTTACATGCGCTACTGCACAAGGGAGACGACTGGATATGGGGGAATTCACAAGAGGCTGCCTTTGAGAAAGCCAAGAATCTGTACTGTTCAAACAAACTGCTTGTCCTGTATAACCCTTGTAAACGATTAGTGCTAGTTTGCGATGCGTCGTCATACGGGGTCAGGTGTGCATTACAACAGGCTAATGAATCGGGGATTTTGCAACTGGTCACTTATATGTCCAGGAGTTTGTCCAAGGCCGAAAGGGTCTACAGCATGATTGAAAAAGAGGCTCTGACATGTGTTTACAGGGTAAAGAAAATGCACCAGTACTTACTTGGCCTCAAGTTTGAGCTTGAAACTGACCATACACCACTCATATCGCTGTTCTCTGAGAGTAAAGAGATTAACACCAATGCCTTTGCCCGCATCCAAAGATGGGCACTCACGCTGTCGGCATACAACTATGTAATTCGCCACAGACCGGGCACGGAGAACTGCGCTAATGCTCTCAATCGACTGCCATTGCCCACCATCGGGGTGGAAATGGCACAGCCTGCGGACTTGCTCATGGTAATGGATGCATTCGAAAACGAAAAGTCCCCTGTTACGGCCCGCCAGATGAGGACCTGGACCAGCCAGGATCCTTTACTGTCCTTGGTAAAAAAAACTGTGTCCTCCATGGGAGCTGGTCCAGCATCCCAGCGGAAATGCAGGAGGCGATTAAGCTGTTTCACAGACGCAAAGATGAAATGTCCCTGCAGGCGGACTGTCTGTTGTGGGGCAATCGCGTGGTCTTGCCCAAGAAAGGCAGAGATATGTTTATTTGTGAACTGCACAGCACCCACCGAGGCATTGTAATAATGAAAGCCATAGCCAGATCCCATGTGTGGTGGCCCGTCATCGACTCAGATTTAGAGTCATGCGTGCGCCAGTGCAACACTTGCTCTCAGCTGAGCAATGTACCCAAAGAGGCACTGCTAAGCTTGTGGTCTGGCCCTCCAAGGGTCAAGGATCCACGTGGACTATGCGGGCAAAATGTTCTTGGTTGCCGTGGATGCTTACTCAAAATGGATTTAATGTGCAATAATATCTGTAAGCATGTTCACGGCCACTATTGAAAGCCTACGAGCGATATTTGGCACACACGACATGCCTGATGTCCTATTCAGCGACAATGGGCCGTGTTTCACCAGTGCTGAATTCAAGGAATTCATGACCCGCAATGGGATCAAGCATGTCACATCTGCCCCGTTCAAGCCCGCATCCAACGGCCAGGCAGAACAGGCAGTCCAAACCATCAAGCAAAGCTTGAAACGCATGTCGGAAGGCTCCCTGCAGACCCGACTATCCCGAGTGCTGCTCAGCTACCACACCAGACCCCACTCGCTCACCGGGGCTCCCCCAGCCGAGCTTCTCATGAAAAGGGCGCTCAAAACAAAGCTCTCTCTTGCCCACCCTGATCTCCATGATCACGTGGAGGGCAGGCGGCATCAACAAAGTGTGTACCATGACCGTGCAAATTTGTCATGCGATATTGAGGTCAAGGATCCTGTGTTTGTACTCATTATGGACATGGTCCCAAATGGCTCGCTGGTACGGTCATAGCCAAAGAGGGGAGTAGGATGTTTCAGGTCAAATTGGCCAATGGACTAACGGGCAGAAAACATTTGGACCAAATCAAATTGCGGTTCACCAACAGCTACAAACAATCCGAAGAAGACACCACCAACTTTGACCCTCCAACACACACACAAGTGGCAACTGACATCATGGTTGACCACGAAGCCGAACTCACCATCCCCAGCAGCCCAGCAAGGCCGGCTGCCCAACAGCCTAGTGAAGAACTAACCAACTCACCCACACCTGCATTCGTACCGAGACAATCGACAAGGGAGCGAAAAGTCCCAGATCGTCTCACCTTGTAAATAAGTGTACTATTGACTTTACGGGGGAGTGATGATATGTATTTAACCCCTTGCAACCTATGTCATACTGCCACCAGAGGGCCTACCTGTTGGAGTCCCAAGGGATCCCAACATTCCTTGGGAGCACGGTATATAAGCAGGCCACCCATGAGGTACCTGCACTCTGGAGTCTTATTAAAGGAGCTAAGTTCATACTTGCTCATTGTACACAGTACTCTGTTTCATCCTTTATTATAAACGCATCAGAGCCAAGCTAACACAATTAGTATCTTGTCTCTACATTTTAGAGGACAATATGAAAACTAATTGTTAAACTAGATATTCAGGGACTGAAATTCGGAACTGCCCTGTTCGGGGGCGGTAACCGAGGCAGGGGTTGAGTTCCTGCGACAGGTGTGGAATTCCCGCCCCAGCAGTGAAGTTAGGCTTACCGCCCCCGAGAGGAGATGGAGCACAATGTCACACGCTCCACTTCCTCTCGGGGGCCGGAATAAAGGGGCGGGCACGCTGCAAACTCTGCAATGAGGAGCAGGGGCCACCACTTCACGATCGGGAGCCAGGGTCCCGTGGCAGCAACGCAGCTGCGACATCGCGGCTCGGACCCCACGAATTGGACAAGGCATGAGTGGAGTGTGGTCCGGTCCATGACTCGTGAAGCAACCTCATAGGTCGCTAACGAATTTTTACTCTGGGGCAAAAACGGGTCACTGCACACGGTGACGATGTCTTCATCATCGGCGCAGTGGCCTGCGGCGCCACCGGCAGGAGCAGGGCGCTACCGATTTGTGCCTCCGCTAACTCCCACGGAATTACACGGGAGGCGGTCGCGGACCCGCGCCCCGGAAGAGAAGGCATTTGCACTAACGGGAGGTGCAAATGATGCGAATTTCTCCCCCTCAGACTTGTCCACAGAAAATGGCTTCTCATATTTACACAGTGCCAACTTTTCATGAGAATTGGTGCTAACCTAATTGTCAGATTTTGTTTGTATTTGTGGAAGACATTAAAGGGACGAAATTGCCCCTTTTTTGTGCTCCCCTGTTAGCGCCTCCGGGAGGCACTAACGGGGCGCAATGGCCTTTTCGCCCGGGGGAGGGCACCACCGGGAAAATTTGCCCAGAGGTTTTGGGGTGCTGTTCAAACAGCATCATGCCCCGTGATTAGCACCCCGAGCCTGTGCGCAAGAGGAAATGACATCATTACCATGCACCCAGACCTCACACCGCCCCGACCCCTTTGTGTCCTATGGGGGAAATTGCCCCGCGGGGCGCGAAACTGGCGGACGTCCGTGCCAGGGCGCCTCTTAAAAGGAGAGGCCTTTATCTCCCCCGGGCAATCATTTTATTTTGTCAACCGACTCATGGGTCGGCACGACAATGGCGCCCTCATGCCGACCGGGCCGCCATCATGCAGCTCGGCACTCCATTTTGGGTGCTGGGCCGCTGGCCCGGTTGCTAGCATCCCTGCTGGCCCATTGGTGTCCACCAAAGTGCCTGCAGAGTGCGCAGCTGCCCTCCCCTTTAACTGAGTCCAGCACTGCGCTGCCACTCCGGGAGCTCCCTTCCAGCAAGGAGGACCACCGGAGACAGTGCTCTGCCTCGTTTCAGGGGCGCACGGCCCAATTCCGCGTCTTGGGCGGGACCTCCGGGCGGGGCGATAAAAGCCCCGGCCCGGGAAGGTTACCGCCATCAATTGGGGCACGGGGCAATTTCAGTTGCTAAACATTTTATTTTCTGGCTTCATGTGCAAATCAGTTTTAAGAAAATGTCAAGACTGGTGTATAAAATCACAGAAGGTCGATAAAACCACAGTCCATATAAAAATAGAGAAGAAAACATCAGCTGCATGTAATGTGCAGAGTAATGATTTATCTTATTTTGCAGACGAGCTTGAAACTAGTTGACAAAGACACTTTAACAGTTTCATGTAAATACGGCTAATGTTGGTGATTAGGTCGATAAAGAACTGGGTTGTTGTTCAGTTGTCCTCAAGCCTGCAGACTTTGCTGGTAATAACCCAATTATATTGCTTCCAAGGAATCAACAGCACCTCAGTTAACTTCAGCAAAAACAAATAAAGCACTGCTAGTGCTGTTGGAGGCAATACATACCATTAAAAGAGGTTGTGTTCGCCCGCACCGCTTAAAGTATCACTGTCCCCAACAATTATATAGAGGGAAGTTTTAGCCCCAAAAAAACAGGTGTGTTGGGGTCGGGTGGGAAGTTAAAGGGTTAAAAATCTGAATCCCAATCAGAACCCACCTTCAACCCGCCCACTTCCGCTTTTAACGGTGGCAGGGTCGGGGGTGGACAACCAACTTCCTCCCAGGAGGCGAGTTATCGTTTAAAAATTATAATAATGTGCCTCCGATTTAACCACTTTACATAAGAAATAGGAGCAGGAGCAGGCCATCTGGCCCCTCAAGCCTGCTCTGCCATTCAATAAGATAATGGCTGATCTGATCTTGGCCTCAACTCCACTTCGCTGCCTGCTCCCCATATCCCTTGACTCCCTTATCCTTCAAAAATCTGTCTATCTCCACCTTAAATATATTCATTGACCCAGCCTCACAGCTCTCTGGGGTAGAGAATTCCAAAGATTTATGACCCTCTGAGAGAACAAATTCTTCCTCATTTTTGTTTTAAATGGGCGTCCCCTTATTCTGAATCTATGCCCCCAAGTTCTAGATTCCCCCACGAGAAGAAACATCCTCTCTGTATCCAACCTGTCAAACCCCCTCAAGAACTTATATGTTTCAATAAGATCACCTCTCATTCTTTTAAACTCCAATGAGTATAGGCCCAACCTGCTCAACCTTTCTTCATATGAAAACCCCTTCATCTCAGGAATCAACTTCGTGAACCTTCTCTGAACTGCCTCCAGTGCAAGTATATCTCTCTTTAAATAAGACCAATACTGTACGCAGTACTCCAAGTGTGGTCTCACCTGTACAGTTGCAGCAGGACTTCCTTACTTTTATACTCTATCCCCCTTGCAATAATGGCCAACATTCCATTTGCCTTCCTGATTACTTGCTGTACCTGCATGCTAACTTTTTGAGTTCCATGTACAAGGACCCCCAGATCCCTCTGTACTGCAACAATTGTAATCTCTCCCCATTTAAATAATAATTTCCTTTTGTTTTTCCTCCCAAAGTAGATAACCTCACATTTTCCCACATTATACTCCATCTGCCAATTTTTTTCCCACTCACTGAACCTATTTAATGGTGGCTGATCGGGTTTTGCAGATCTCGTGAAACCTGGCCATCAATGGAAAGCGGGGCCTGTTGGATCTAGGAGCTAAGTGCCTTTACAGTTACCTCCAGTGTCCCTGCCTAACCCACCCCCCTCAATCAGAGAACCCTCCCATGAAGTATCAAATACCACCCCCTCAGGCCTCCGATTTCCTCCCCCCGAGATATTAAACCGAAGCCCCTTTTGCCCTCTCAGGTGGACGTAAAAGATCCCATAGTACAAATTCGAAGAAGAGCAGGGGAGTTTTCCCCAGTGTCCTGGCCAATATTTATCCCTCAATCAACAGAACAAAAACAGTTTATCTGGTCATTATCACAATGCTGTTTGTGGGAGCTTGCTGTGCGCAAATTGGCTTCCGCATTTCCCACATCGCAACAGTGACTACACTCCAAAAGTACTTCATTTGCTGCAAAAGGGCTTTGAGATGTCTGGTGGTCATGAAAGATGCTATATAAATGTAAGTCTTTCTTTCTTTTTCAATTTGACTGGCTGCGGGTGGGAAACAGGTTTTCAAATGCAAATCAGATCCCAGTGTTAAATTTGGCAGGGCCTGTGGAAAACCCAGGGTTTCCTGAAGGCTTCCAACCCCCCTCCCCGCTGCCAACCCGGCAAAATATTAAAATTCAGACCATAAACACTTGCCATTGGATGCAGGGCTGCTCTGATTTTTGGCCATTCAGGCAAATGAAGCAGTTAGACTTTTACTGATCTGTTTCAACCATCTCCAGCCACTAAAGAAGGAAGCAAAAACAGAAAATGCTGGAAATCTCAGCAGGTCAAGCAGCATCTATGGAGAAAAACAGAGTTATCATAGGCAGTCTCTCGAAATTGAGGAAGACTTGCTTCCACTCTAAACGTGAGTTCTCAGGTGATTATTCAGTCCAATACGGGTGGGATAGACAGTGGTTGAAGGAAAGGGTGGGTGGGGAGTCTGGTTTGCCACACGCTCCTTCCGCTGCCTGCACTCTGCACGCTCTCCGCGACAAGACTCGAGGTGCTCAGCGCCCTTCCGGATGCTCCAACTCCACTTAGGGCGGTCTTTGGTCAGGGATTCCCAGTTGCCAGTGGGGAATGTTGCATTTTATCAAGGAGGCTTTGAGGGTGTCCTTGAAACGTTTGCTCTGCCCACCTTTGGCTCGCCGGCCGTGACGGAGTTCCGAGTAGAGTGCTTGTTTTGGGAGCCTCGTGTCGGGCATGCGGACGATGTGGCCTGCCCAGCGGAGCTGGTCGAGTGTGGTCAGTGCTTCAATGCTAAATAAACGTTTCAGGCCTGTGACCCTTTGTCAGAACTGGAAAAGTTTGAGACGCAACAGTTTTTTAAGGAAGTGCAGGGACAGTGAAAGGGGGAGGGGAAGAAAGAACAAAAGAGAAGGTCTGTGTTAGGGGGGGAAGGCAGGAGAGATTGAAGAGACAAAAGGGATGATAGGCAAAAATGAGATGGTAATGGAACAAGTTAAGAAACAAAAGATGAGTCTAGATGGGGGTGTGAATAGCGGAATCATCACCAGCTGCTATGGGAAAGAGAAAAAAAGGCGGGGAGTGGGGAAGGGTTGTAAGAAAAAGGAGGACAGGGAAAAATATCGGGGCAGAGGTAGGTTATGGTCTGAAATTGTTGAACACGATGTTGAGTCCAGAACGCTGTAAAGTGCCTAAATAAAAGGTGAGGTGCTGTTCCTTGAACTTACATTGAGCTTCGTTGGAACAATGCAGGAGACCAAGGACGGAGAGATCAGAGTGGGAGTGGAGTGGAGAATTAAAATGACAGGCGACTGGAAGCTCAGGGTCACGCTTACGGACTGAACGAAGGTGATTTGCAAAACGGTCACCAATCTGCGTTTGGTCTCCCCAATGTAGAGGTGAATACAGTATACTGAATTGAAAGAAGGAAGGAAGCACCTCCTAGCAATAAGCCACTAACAGTTTAAAACAACAACTTTGAATTAAATTGTGAAAGTAGGACAAGGGACACAGGTTCAAATTAGTAAAAGGTAAACTTAAGACTAATATCAGGTAATTCTTCTCACACAAAGAGTAATCAATATGTGGCTTAGTCTTCCAGGAAGAGTATTGGAGGCAAATCCATAGGATCATTTAAGTAACAATTGGATGGTGAAATGGTGGGACGTTGGACTCTCTATATAAATATAAGTTGTTCTGGATGGATGAATTAAGATGGGCCAAATTACATCCATTCCTCATCCATTATAATCTTGTGAAAAACATGTAGCCAGTTGTTTAAATAAATGTAGATCTGATGTTGCAGAAAGCATCCCTGAATAGATATAGGTGTACCTGTGGCTGCAGTCAGCATTGCAGAAATACTCCCTGAAGTGGTTCGACCATAATTTCAGGAGAGCAGTAATCGGAACTAAAATTCAGCCATTTCTGAAAAGTCAGAAGACCAAAATTGTCCCTTCTGATAAGGCCTCTGGCCGTCTGAAAGAGGCGTCCATGGGTCAGAGCAAAATGGCCGGAAAGTCTTTGCGGAGGGGCCGGCCTTTTTGAAATTGCCCCTCCTGAGTTTTGGAGCGGTGTCCAGGATCACTCTGCCCGTTTTCCCACCGCAGCATACATGCGCCGACCCCTTACCGACCAGAGGCGACCCCCTCGTGAAATTGCCCCTCAGGAAATTGCCCTTTTCCCAAAATTGCCCCTCGGGAACGGCCCCACAGCCGGTCGGTGCCCCCAACAGCTTTTGCTGTCGGTCCCCTTTCTGTGGCTTGGCGGCGCGGCCAACCTTAAAGGGGAGGTGTCGCTGCCGTGGTCGCGATGTTATTTTTTTTTGTCGGCCGACTGCCAGGTTAGTCCGACAACTTTGGCCGCGGGTTTGGCTGGGCCGCCAACAGGAGCCTGGCACCCCCTCTTGGGTGCCGGGTAAGCGGCCCGGCCAAAACTCTCCCTGATGGCCCAATATTTGCCACTAAAGTGGTTGCAGAGTTTTCAGCGGGCCTCCCCTTTGACTGAAAGGGAGAGACATTGTGATGCGCCATGTGATGACATCATCAGCGTGGCGCTGATGACTGACAGCATCGGCTACTCCGCCCTGCCCCCACTTCCACCCCACTATTGATGTCCACTCCGCCCACCCCCACGTCTGCCCCCATGATGATGCCACTTCCACCCCGCTTGGGAAAAATCCCTGAAGTGCTGAATTTCGACGGTTAGGCCGCCTCCAGAACACATCAAAAATGGTAGGTGCGCTTCATTTCCGGTGGTGGCCAATTTTGACCCCAGAATTTTTGTTCCGTTGTACTCAGAATGAATGGCCTGTTTGTTTCTGTACGAAAAGCCCATTGCGACTGCTTGGCACACATCTTAAAGGAATATTATCACCAAACTAGCCACAATTCTGAGAAACTAAGTATAACCTGCTCCGATAACCGAACTCCTATTTCCTGTCCAAGGTTGGCTTTGGACTGAAATAGTTGTAACCCCACATACAAGGCTCATCACATTGGCCGTTTGTGTAAAATAGTGTTGTGGCAGACACCACGGGGGCGAAATTGCCCGCGCTCGGTTTGGGCGCTTAATTCAAATTAATTGATTTTTTTTTGGTCCGGCGATAGGTGGACGTAAGAGCCCTGGAATTGGGCACTTTAACTTAAAAAAATCATCCGGGCACTCCCGGGGTGGGTGGAAGGCAGAAGCAGAGCGCTGTGAGCCAACACTGCACTGAGCATATCAGCACGGCGCTGATGACGTCAGCACGACGCAGATGTGCCACGTTTTGCTGACGCATCGCAACGTCCCTCCCCTTCTCATAAAGGGGAGGAATGCTGTGAACTCTGCAGCCACTTCCATGGCACCCACAGGGCCAACTTGGAGGATTTTGGCTGGGCCAGTGGCCCGGCATCCAAGAGGGGGAGCCTATTGGCAGCCCGGCCATACCAGCATCTGCCATTGTCGTGCCAACTACAAAGTCGGCCGACAAAACTGAGACCTGCAAAACTGTTTATGGCATCACCCTGTGCCAACCTCACTCTCGCGGGCAATTTCCCCTGCGGGACATAAAGGGGTCGGCGTGTGGCGATAAGGGGTCGATGTGCACGGCAATTATGTCATCGGTGTGTGCGCTGTCGCCCGGAGCGAAAAGTACGGGGCACAGCCCAAACCCACTTTCACAGACTTATCGTCCCTTTAGCGCCTCCCAGAAAGAGGCATTTTCGGCCTCCATATCTATGGCAAACATTGTTATGCAAATTGTTGCAAAGCATCAATTTTTCAAGACAACCTTTGTTAGTTTTCAGTTCAACATTACATTTTTATAATCACAGTTGGTATAAAAATAACAACATCAGGTCACCAAGCAGATCTTTCAGTCGCTACTCTTTCTATATCACCTTACTTGCTATCTTTCTCCCTTCCTTTAAAAACCTCATTAAAAAAACATTTCTAAACATCTTTTAGACTTGGCTTTCAGGTTGCTTCTCCCATAATTTCCAATCTCCATCTCCTCCTTGGCCCCTGTAAAACATTCTGAGATGGTTGTTCCATGAGCAGTCCAGTAAAAGTACAAGAAACATAGAAACATAGAAAATAGGTGCAGGAATAGGCCATTTGGCCCTTCGAGCCTGCACCACCATTCAATAAGATCATGGCTGGTTATTCCCTCAGTACCCCTTTCCTGCTTTCTCTCCATACCCCTTGATCCCCTTAGCGGTAAGGGCCATATCTAACTCCCTCTTGAATATATCCAATGAACTGACATCAACAACTCTCTGTAGCAGAAATTCCACAGGTTGACAACTCTCTGAGTGAAGGAGTTTCTCCTCATCTCAGTCCTAAATGGCCTACCTCTTATCCTAAGACTATGTCCCTGGTTCTGGACTTCCACAACATCGGGAACATTCTGCCTGCATCTAACCTGTCCCGTCCCATCAGAATCTTGTATGTTTCTATGAGATGCCCTCTCATCCTTCTAAACTCCAATGTATAAAGGCCCAGTTGATCCAGTCTCTTCTCATATGTCAGTCCAGCCATCCCGGGAATCAGTCTGGTGAACCTTCGCTGCACTCCCTCAATTGCAAGAACGTCCTTCCTCAGATTAGGAAACTTTCAATGACTGATGAACCATGACATCCAGGTCTCGTTGCACCTCCCCTTTTTCTAATCTGCCGCCATTCAGATAATATTCTGTCTTCGCATTTTTGTCCCCAAAGTGGATAACCTCACATTTATCCACATTATACTGCATCTGCCATGCATTTGTCCACTCACCTAACCTGTCCAAGTCACCCTGCAGCCTCTTAGCATCCCCCTCACAGCTCACACCGCCACCCAGTTTAGTGTCATCTGTAAATTTGGAGATATTACACTCAATTCCTTCATCTAAATCATTGATGTATATTGTAAAGAGCTGGGGTCCCAGGGCACTGAGCCCTACGGCACTCCACTAGTCACTGCCTGTCATTCTGAAAAGGAGCCATTTATCCCGACTCTCTGCTTCCTGTCTGCCAACCATGCTTCTATATGCACATCAGTATATTACCCCCAATACCATGTGCTTTGATTTTGCACACCATTCTCTTGTGTGGGACCTTGTCAAAAGCCTTTTGAAAGTCCAAATACACCACATCCACTAGTTCTCCCTTGCCCATTCTACTAGTTACATCCTCAAAAAATTGCAGAAGATTTGTCAAGCATGATTTCCCTTTCATAAATCCATGCTGATTTGGACCGATCCTGTCACTGCTTTCCAAATGCGCTGCTATTTCATCCTTAAAAATTGATTCAAACATTTTCTCCACTACTGATGTCAGGCTAACTGGTCTCTAGTTACCCGCTTTCTCTCTCCCTCCCTTTTTAAAAAGTGGTGTTACTTAGGGCTAGATTTTCCACTTTTTTTGCCTGCTTAACAGCCACTTAACGTCCATTTTACCGCTGAAATGATGTTTAACACCCAGATATCGCCCATTTAGTCACAAAATGGAAACTGACGGGTATTTTTCGAACACTTATCTCTGAGCGTTACTTTCCCCATGTGCGTAATGCCGGGAAAAAATAACACCGCCCACGCACTTTTTTTGGGCGGGATCATCAGAATGGGCAAAATCAATCGCCCATAATATCGCCCAGCATTACTTTCCGCACAGAATTAATGCCGAGATTCAATAATACCGCCCGCCCACTTTTTTTTGTCGTAAAGATCACATTTGCCGAAACTAACGCCCAAGAGATCGCCCAGATTCACTTTCACCACCTCGCACACATATCGCCCACAATACCGCTCGCCCAAAAATATGCCCAGAAAAAGTGGAACTGTTCTGACCAAATCACAGTGGTGTGGGTGCCATTTTTAAAATCGCAGGTCGCTTCATTCAAAAGGCCTCTTCAACTTCGGGGGAGTTTGGATTGACTCTGGAGTTCTTCTCAGGTGAAGTGACCATCTCAACAGACATATTTTCAGACTCTGGACTATTGGGGGTTTACTCTAGGTGTATTTTAGTGAGGAAATTATTGCTTCTGATCAATCGCTATTATACTTTCATTGCAATGGGGTCAGCCATTTCTCAGCCTTCATCGATTAATACGCAGATGTTGCAGAATGCAAATGGCTCAAAATGTGATGCACATCATTATGTGCCAATTTAAGACGTGCAAGAATGAGTAGGAGGGCCAGACCATACACACCCCGCACGTACAGGGAAAAGAGGTCTTACCTCGACGTCTCAGACCACACCTGCCTTCGGAGACTGCGGAGACAAGGTGGTGATCAATGAAATATGTGAGCTCATCAGGCCACGTATGCAGCCTGCCATCAGGACATCAGTATCGGTCGAGGTCAAGGCCACTGCGGCACTGTCTTTCTATGTGTCCGGTTCCTTTTGGACTCCGCAGTCGAGATTTGCCCTCTGTCTCACCATGCCACCCATCGCTGCATTAGACAGAGGCCCTGTACGTGCGAAGGATGGATTTTTTCAGCTTCCCCATCTATCATATATGATTGTTCTGATATGAGTGGGTGTGGTCTCCTAATCTGAGTAAGGACGTTCTTGCTATTGAGGGAGTGCAGCGAAGGTTCGCCAGACTGATTCCAGGGATGGCTGGACTGACATATGAGGAGAGACTGGATCAACTGGGCCTTTATACACTGGAGTTTAGAAGGATGAGAGGGGATCTCATAGAAACGTATAAGATTCTGATGGGAAGGGACAGGTTAGATGCGGGAAGAATGTTCCCGATGTTGGAGAAGTCCAGAAACAAGGGGACACAGTCTTAGGATAAGGAGGTAGGCCATTTAGGACTGAGATGGGGAGGAACTTCTTCACTCAGAGAGTTGTTAACATGTGGAATTCCCTGCCGAAGAGAGTCTTTGATGCCAGTTCATTGGATATATTCAAGAGGGAGTTAGATATGGCCCTTACGGCTAAGGGGATCAAGGGGTATGGAGAGAAAGCGGGAAAGGGGTACTGAGGTGAATGATCAGCCATGATCATATTGAATGGTGGTGCAGGCTCGAAGGGCTGAATGGCCTACTCCTGCACCTATTTTCTATGTTTCTATGTTTCTATGAACACAAGTTGTAATTGTAGTTGCAGTTGTAATTATGGTTGCAGTAATAGTGGTAATAGTAGTATTTACCTCAGACTTCTCTGCATTTCATGGTACAGGTCAGAGTTGGGCCATAAACGTATATATATAAAAGCAATTTTGTATGTAATCAGTTAGATTTTATGGATTCACACGTCCACTGCGGAGCTCCGCATGCCAAAAGCACATATTAGTAATTCAGGCACAGCGATCACTAAAGTCTCACAGGATCTTCCATCCCTTAATTTTAATGGACAGAAAATCCTGTGGAGACTGCTAACATCCATTTTTAAATTCCCAACAGGCGTTCCGAGCATGTGATGCTCCCTACCAGACATCAAATTGGAAAAATCTGTCCAACGAGACTAGTTGTACCAGTCTTGATGCTTTTGATACCTAGTAATGGTGTACTTACTCATTAATGGTCTTGACATACCACACGGTGCCTATTAAATGCTTCTTTTATTTTACATTGGGGAAGGCTAGCAGCTAGAAAATGGAAATCACCATCATTACTATTAAAGAACTGGAAACAAACAGAAGCAATTGTTTTTTCATTGCTGCCAGTGCTCTGGAATCCGCCCCTCAATAGAAACAGGATAGATTCCACAACACTAGAAACTCCAGCATTTCTCAGAACCTCTTCAAATAGAAATGGTTCTACAATATAAGGAAGGCATTATGCCAAAAATTAAAACTGTTTAATGACTGGATTTCATAACATTTGACCAGTTTAGAAGAACTGCTCCTTAAGAATGAAGGCTGCTCATGCCAATGAATTTGGATTTAAATTTGGAACAGCTTTAATGCAAGCAGAGAAAGAGTCTCACTATATTGCTGCATAACATTGACAGCTCTTGCCCTTCTATACACACAAGACTTTGAACGCCTAGGTACAATATGAACATCACAGTGAAATTGTAAAGTATATATAGTTTAGAAAGTACGCATAAAACAAAAGTTATAATGGATAGGAATTGACACTTACAATGAACAAAATAATAAAAAAAATAGAAACTATAGGAAAAGGTCAATTCAATTGGAAGTAACAACTAAAAAGGCAGCCATTGTAATCACAAGATATGGTTGTAAGTTTACGGTATCGCCTTTCCATCAGAAGCAATTACTGTCATATGGATTAACTCCTTTAATAAAGAGTTGAATGAATATCTGGTTAAGAATGGGATTGAAGGTTATAAGGATAAATACAGATAAAAGTGAACACTGCGAGTTCTAGTCTGTTGGGACTATGGGAATGTCATCTATGGAATGTAACCAGTCAGGGTTGAAGAATGTAGATTGTAATATTAGACTGATATCCTGAGGTCAGTATGAAATCTCAGTTTTGTCTTCTTCGAACATTTACCTGCATACTCTTTACTTGCCTGTGGGTATTACATACATTGGCTAGAGTCCACAAGATAGCCAATTGTGCATAGTTGGTAGAAAGGAGCAGGCTCAATAGGTCAAAGTGCCTTTTCCCACTGTGCTTTCTTATAATATTTATGTTGTGCAGAAAACAGATAAGAATGAATGATGTCGGTAATTTTGCACTGTCTCTGTTCATTACTAGTTTTTGCCAGTTTTGACCCTGCCACCCGCCCCCGATGTTGTAAGTAGCCTGCATGTCCTAATCAGTAGCACGTTACTGCACATGTTCCCATGGTGTACATTACCTGACATCCAGGAGGATCCCAATTTCCCAAATGACCTGCGCTGGGTTCCCAACTCCCAATGGTACAGACAATTCTCCTGACTGCACCCCTTTAGAGGGGACAATGAAGCAGTGTAGTCAAGAGACTTGGCTGTAACACCAAAAACCAGGAGGTGGCAAAGCCCACACAGTGGGTCCAAATTTCCCATGAGTTGCACCGTTTTTTTTGGTGTAACTTGATTTTTCTGGTCTATCTTTTTAGTTGCAAATATAGCTATTTAATTTGCGCCAGTGTAAGTGCATTAGTTAGGTTTTTTGTTCGGTCAGTTCTTTTTTCAAAAGAGGGCGTTCCCAGCCACTTACACCATTTATGCCAATTTGGCCAGAAAAAAGTTGTACTAAACTAACTTAGGGCAGCTTATGTGTCCACTTTTGTCCTCACAGAAAGACTTTACTTACAGTTAAGAAATCGGTGCAAGTAACTACATTTAAAGCACCACTAAGCACCATACAATGCGCAAAAAGTATTAAGCAATTAATTAATAAAATAGAAGGAACCCTGCCCCTAAAGCACCAAGACCAAAGTAATAAGCAATCAATAAATAAAAAATAAAAAAATAGAAGGAACCCTGCACCTAAAGCACCAAAATTAATCAGTAAATAACAAATAAAAAATAGAAGTCCTACCTTAGGGAACACAGTGGGCCGCCGATGAGGGAGTCCATTCGGCCAGGGCTAGGGACGGCGTGCTTCGGCAACTCCCATACAGCCTGCAGCACGCGTTTGCCGAAACAGCCTGCCAGGAGCTACTGCACATGCGTGCGGACTCTACCACGCATGTGCAGAGGTCTAAACAGTGCCGGGACCTAACTCCGTCCACCTCTCTTCATTGTATGCCACGCCAGCTCCACAGATGGCCCGAGAATCGGCCATGATCGCAGGGAGTTTTTTTGGCGCTGCTTCTGAGGTAAAAAGTCAGCAGGGGGCTCGGAGGTGCATGTAAAAAAACGGAGGGCCAAATTTGGGTCAAGTGTCTGTATTCTTCCGAATTGATTAGGAGACTTATAAAACATACAAAACTGCATTGTGATCTCTCATTTAAATTACTTCAAGAACAGCAAAGACAGCCGCACACCAGAAATATATATACATCTTTATTTGATTGAAAACTAATAATTTGGATCTTCTAAATGAAAATTTGTACGTTGCACTTATTTTTTTTATCTCTACACTGGAACAATTCCAAGTAGAGCTGAGACTCATAGACCATTTACCCAACCTCCTGGATGTTGAGCAACATTGCGAGTCCTTCCTTGTACTCACAGTGCTCAAAGATAAATGACTAAACTATTGAGAAATGATCAAATTAGCTTAGGAGAGAGGGCATCAATCCACATTTCTCAAACTAATCATAGATCACCATTGTGAAATTCTAGCATGACTGACAAGGTAATAATCGGTCTTTGGACAAAATGTTTAAATTCATCCTCCCTTTTAACTTCATAAATCTCACAAACAGTTGATTTATTGCAGAAAAACATGAAGGGAGTTTGATATTCAATGACTTTTAAGTGACCCTCTCAACGCAAATCAGCAAATGTTACCTTTACGCAGTTTCTAAAGGTCAAAAGCAGATAAGCTTAACCTTACAGACTGTTTAAACTTGTTCTGTTGGGAAGCTTGTGGCAGAAAAACTTTGAACAGAATCTGGTAAATATACTAGATTCCTTTATCACTTTTACTTATCACTTTTACTTAACAAACACTGCGGGCATGACCTTTCTAGTCCTCTGTAAATTCAGTTTAATACCTGCACAGTTCATACTGGGACTGGTTCCTAATTAGGAGGTACAGTATAACCAGAGATAGCAAGAAAGAAAGAAAGACTTGCATTTATATAACGCCTTTCACGACCACTGGACGTCTCAAAGTACTTTTCAGCCACTGAAGTACTTTTGGAGTGTACGAATAAAAGATTCCTGAGGAGAGTGCTCCACTTCAATTTAACTTTACTGGTAAATATGCAATCAAAAGGGGACACTTCTCTTTCTAAAATTGAATCCAATCAATGTTTAAATTCCTGTCATGATTTTTGCACAATGGAAAAGTTACATAAGAAGAAATAGCATTGTTTCAAAGCTTGTGGAAAAATTCCACTTACTACATCATCATCATCATCATAGGCAGTCCCTCGGAATCGAGGAAGACATGCTTCCACTCTTAACTGAGTTCGTAGGTGGCTGTACAGTCTAATACGAGAACCACAGTCTCTGTCACAGGTGGGACAGATAGACGTTAAGGGAAAGGGTGGGCAGGGAGACTGGTTTGCCGCACGCTCCTTCCGCTGCCTGCGCTTGATTTCTGCATGCTCTCGGCGACGATACTCAAGGAGCTCAGCGCCCTCCCGAATGCACTTCCTCCACTTAGGGCGGTCTATGGCCAGGGACTCCCAGGTGTCAGTGGGGATGTCGCACTTTATCAGGGAGGCTTTGAGGGTGTCCTTATAGCGTTTCTTCTGCCTGCCTTTGGCTCATTTGCCATGGACGAGTTCCGAGTAGAGCGCTTGCTTTGGGAGTCTCGTGTCTGACATGCGAACTATGTGGCCTGCTCAGCAGAACTGATCAAGTGTGTTCAGTGCTTCAATGCTGGGGATATTGACCTGGACAAGGACGCTAATGTTTGTGCGTCTGTCCTCCCAGGGGATTTGCAGGATCTTGCGGAGACATCGCTGGTGGTATTTTTCCAGTGACTTGAGGTGTCTACTGTACATGGTCCACGGTCTCTGAACCATACAGAAGGGTGGGTATTACTATGGCCCTGTAGACCATGAGCTTGGTGACAGTTTTGAGAGATTGGTCTTCAAACACTCTTTACCTCAGACGGCCGAAGGCTGTACTGGCGCACTGGAGGCGGTTGGATCTCATCATCAATGCCTGCTCTTGTTGATAGGAGGCTCCCGAGTGGTGGCCGGTGTGCAACGATCACCCCACATTAAAATAAATCACACGCAGGCATCTTCCACTTACTACAATGTAGTCTGTAATGCTTACCCCACATGTTACTGTATTTTCCGATACATTGATGTGTATTCTATCTATTACTGTATACTCCTAACAAATTGTCCAGCCCTATACATTACTGGGTAGTTATATATACTATTATACATTCCTATAATTACTGAATACCCCAATAAATTGTTATAATTACTCAATCTTTATATATACTATTGCACATTCCTATATATTGTACAATCTTTCCTATACAGGATAATTGTATACACTATTGTACATACCTGTACGTAACTTTATGCTGCTGGAAAACATTGTATTCTGCCTGTGTGTTATTCTATGCTTTCATATCCTATATATTATATATTGTTCTATACTGACCCATATTAATGAGTACAGCCTTGTATTATTATACATTGCTATTATTTTTCCTCCTGAGCCCAAGGTCAATGAGGCCAATTGTAGTACCTCTCCTGTCACTCTGGCTCAAATCATTAGTTAATGCAAAGTAGCAATCAGCTTTGGGACCTTCCTGACCTGTATGCCTCCTTACTACACCATGAAGTGGATTTAGTCACTGAGTCACTCGGCTTTCTTTATGCTCAATTCACTACTATTTTGCAGAATCCCACCTCATGCTGCTACGCACTCTTGTACTTTAACTAAGAGTGCCTCCAAAAAGCCCAGATCACTCTTTGTGCTAAACACTTTTTTTTTTCCCATCAGCAACTCTTGTCTATCTTAAAAGCTCAATATATCCAGGACTTGAATCTTGCTCTTCTAACTACTTTTTTGCAACTCTGAGCAGGAGAAAGCATGTAATTTATAAGCAATCCCTTGTTCTCCTCTAACCTTCTACCCCTCTCTGCATTACACCTTTTCTTTTCTCTGATTTTGAATAATACTATATATCATACTATGGTTGTTTGTGCTCTGAACTACCCTTTCTCTTGTTCTTCCTGAATTTCAAATGCATTGTCTAACATACTCTTCCTGCAAGCACATTGATTTTAGATTAAATGTCCTTTGGTCTCACAAGTAGGAATTTCCGTTATTTTAAACAGCTATTTTAGATCATACAAGGGAAGGCAAAGGAAACTTAGCTATTACTTTCATCTGACCTCACTTAGTCAGCTTTCTGCATTATTTCATCAGACCAGAGACATCTACATCTGTTCTATTTCTCTTCAAAGGAAGTGCTTGGTATAATAATATACATTAATGAAAACATTTGTTGCAGAGGTATTCAGACAAGTATGTGCATATTCATGGAGACAGTCACTTCATTTTCATGCTGTTTTTGTTTTCATTTCTGGAGAGGGGTGTATTTCATCCACATCAAGTCTTATCGAACCTCATTCTTCTCTGCCAAAACCAAATCATCCTGCAAAGTAAAGATAACCCACTGTTTCTTTCCTCCACTACCAGCTGTCCTCTCAGGCCCCCTCCCCTGCTTTCTTCTTTTTAGATTCATTTTCCGGATGTGGGCATCTGTAACAAGGCCACATTTATTGCCCATCCTAGTTGCCCTGAGAAGGTGGTGATGGGCCTTCTTCTCAAGCCACTAAATTCTGTGTTGCAGTTTGATACAACTGAGTAGCTTGCTAGGCCTCTTCAAAAGGCAGTTAAAAGTCATTCACATTGAAGTGGGACTGAAGTCACATAGAAGCCAGACTAGGTAAGGACATTTGTGAACCTGTTCGGTTTTTATGACAATCCAATAGTTTCATGGTAACTTTTACTGCTACCAATTTTTTATTTCTGGATTTTTTAAAACTAAATTCAAATTTGTAAACTGCTATGGTGGGAGTTGAACTCATGTTCTTTGGATTATTAGTCTAGAATACTGGTCCAGTAACATAATCGTGGCACTGACATACGCTCTCCCTCCAGAAGATGAGGAGCTCATGGACTTATTCGTCACGAAGGCTGAGACCATCCATTTAGTTATCTCTGCTGCTTCCCCCTACTTCCCCTTGTCCACCAAGCTAAATGTTCCCCCAGGCTATCTGTGCCCTAGTCTTGCACTTGCATCTCACTTTAGTTTCTCTCCCATTTCTCCTTATACCCACTCCAAGCTCACCTCATCCATGATGTCCACCTCTGGCTTCCTTGACCCAATTCCCACTAAACTGTTGAGCACCCAACTTTCCTTCCTGGCCCACATGCTATCTGACATTTAAAATGATTCCCACTCCTCAAGCACTGGCCCCCTCCCTTTCAACACTGCCCTCATCACCTCCTCCTCAAAAATTCCACTCTTGACCCCTCTGTCCTTTTAAACTCCTGCCCTATCTCCAGTCTCCCTTTTCTCTCCAAGGTCTTTGAACATGTTGTTGTCTTCCAAATCTGTGCACATCTTTCCCATAATTCCCTGTATCAGTCTCTCCAATCAGGTTTCCGCCACTGCTGCAGCACCTAAATAGCTCTAATCAAATGCTTAAAGATGTTATCTATGACTGTGGCTTTGGTGCATTCTTCACTCAAAGGGCTGTGAATCTTTGGAATTCTCTAGCCCAGAGGGCTGTGGATGCTCAGTCGTTGAGTATATTCAAGAGTGAGATGAATAGATTTTTGGACACTAAGTGAAGCAAGGGATATGGGGATAGGGTGGGAAAGTGGAGTTGAGGTAGCAGATCAGCGATGATCTTATTGAACGACGGAGCAAGTTCGAGCAGCGGAATGGCCTACTCCTACTCCTAATTCTTAAGTTCTTATGTTCTTACCCCTTCCTGATGAATAGTTAATTGCTAGGAATTATTTGAAAATGTCAAATTCAACAAAACCCACCAGGAGCAGAAGTTATGTCCTAATGGATTGGAAGGGAAACAGCCCCATTTTAACGGAAGCACATTTAATTTCAAACTTTCACATTTCAATGTTTTCTTACCAGTACCTCATACCAGTTAATGTGTTTGAACAGAACAGATCATGACCAAAACTAAAGAGCTGGGTCCTAACATCTATTATTTTCCCTCATGAATTTTCTACCCTTCCTCCTCCCCTGAAGGCATTGTCTTCTTGCCGGAGTATCAATTCAAGAACACCAATCACGTTCTAGGTCCCATGCATCTATTATACTTGACCTTGAGGATATGTATTCCATCAAGAATTAATTGGGTGGTGTGTTATTGGTGCTCACCCCACAAAAGTACTGATTTTGTGGGGTTAGAATCATTTACATGGTGTAGGCAGCTCCCAGCCCATGTTGGGTCTGGCCTTGGGAGTTCACCAGACTGGTGAAAGAAATTACATGTAAGCAATGCTTTCCACTGCTTATAAGGGACAGTCGTAAATTTAAAAGAATGTCGTTACTTAAAGGTAATCCCTGCTTATGGGATACAAGTATTGGTTGTCTTTGAGAGCAGCTAATATTTTTTAATGTTAACTAGCTAATGTCCCACAGCATTACTCACAATAAGTCAGAGCATTTTTAAGAACACGTGTGTTGTGATTAAGTATTATTATTAGGGACACTCATTTCTCAGAACTTGGGGAAATCCTGGGATAAGGGAGCACCGGGATGGGAGCTTGGGACCTGACAGTACTAGAGTAATCAGGGTCTAGAAGTATATTGAAGGAGGTGCTGAGACATAGAACCACTGCAGAAAGGAGTCTTGAGAATGGTGGTGCAGGTCTTGGGATTTTGGATTACTGGGATATGAGAGCATTGGAAATGAAGGTCTTGTCTGAGAGTCTGCGATCAGAGAAAACTGCGAGGGGGTTCTTATGGTTAGTGAGCACTGGGAGGATTTCCAGGGAACTGGGAGCAGACAGGGAGTCCTCGGTATGGGAGTCCTGGGTCCAGGAGAAATGGGTCTCGTCTCATTGAGGGTACCAGGGTCTGTCAATAGTGGGGGGTTGCTGTGTCTGGCAAGTATTGGGTACCGAGGAGAATGGAACCCTAACTACCCTTGATGACTCTTGGACTATCCCCACTGGAGATTGTTCTATGAGGCGAGATTGAGCAGACTAGGCCTATATTCTTTAGAGTTTAGAAGAATGAGAGGTGATCTCATTGAAACATACACAATTCTTACAGAGCTTGACAGGGTAGATGTAGGGAGAATGTTTCCACTGGCTGGGGAATCTAGAACCAGGGGTCATAGTCTCAGAATAAGGGGTCAGCCATTTAGGACTGAGATGAGGAGAAATTTCTTCACTCAGAGGGTAGTGAATCTTTGGAATTCTCTATCCCAGAGGGCTGTAGATGCTCAGTCATTGAGTATATTCAAGATGGAGATCGATAGACTTAAAGGGACCATGGACAACTTTGTTTTTTGACAGTTGTGCTGTCAGTGTTCTACAACATTGAAGTGATGGAAACACTGACAATCACTTCACAAAGGTGCAGGGCTGCACCCAGGCTCTCCCATTATTTCCTCCATATGCTTATGAAGGGAGTCTCAGCATGCAGGGAGGTCCTCTTCCCTTCCCATGGGTGGGAGGGACCTCCCCAGGAGACCAACACAGCCTGGTTGCACATTGCACAGGAGGGCACAAGCAGGTATGTCATCAGGAGGACCTAGCTGCAGTAGATCACAAAGCATTAGTACAAAGCCACACTCACCTTCATCCTCCTGTGCCTCTCATCACATCCCCATCACTCTGCCTTCCCTACCCTACTCCTACTCATTCTTATTCACACCAACTTACCTTGCACCTCCACCCATCCCTCTCTCCCTATCTACATTATCACATCCACATCTCACAGCCAGCCCCCCCCACCACCCCTCGACATCTCACTAGCCACCCCTCACACTCACCCTCATTCTTGTGCAATCATAGCAACTAACAACATACTGACCCCACAACATACACTTGGATGTTTTAACCAAGGTTCATGTAAAGTTTATGTTGATGTGCTGTCAAACATTGAAATCTTTATTTTCAACAATTTCCGTTCATGGACAGATTTGTGTGCGCCTTTGGAAGTAGCTTTGTGAGTTGCAGTGAATGGTGAGACATAACAGTACTCCCTGCAATGGTGGTCAGTGTGAAAGAAATGGCTTGGAAATTGTAGGGAAGCTTTATGGTGTTGATGAGGGGTGGTGCCAACCTGGCGCATCATGTGGCAGCCAAGGTGTACAGTATCAAGTGAAGTAAATCTGGCCATGGTGCAGCCATCCCTGGTCTTCCAGGCAGCAATGTGGTCAGGTGGTGATACCCTCTGTCCTGTGCAGCATCAGTTGATTGTGGAGAAGGTTGGTGTTGTTGTTGGTGCTACTGGTGTGCCTGATGCTGCTGGTGTTGGGGCTGATCATGGTCGGATTCTGAGGACCAAGGTGAAACAGTATAAAGGGCACCCATGCTGATGGAATAAATGGCAGGTGAAGTAGAGATGACAGAAGCGATCTGTCAATGGTGAGAGATTTATAAGAACATAGAACATAAGAATTAACAGTAGGAGTAGGTCATTCGGCCCCTCGAGCCTGCTCCGCCATTCAATAAGAGCATGGTTGATCTTTTACCTCAACTCCACTTTCCTGCACTATCCCCATATCCCATGATCCCCTTAATATCCAAAAACTCTATCAATCTCTGTCTTGAATATACCCAACGATTGAGCATCCACAGCCCTCTGGTATAAAGAATTCCAAAGATTCACCACCCTCAGAGTGAAGACATTTCTCCTCATCTCAGTCCTAAATGGCCAACCTCTTATTCTGAGACTGTTCTTCCAATGAGGTAAGAGTGATGGAGAGTGGAAAATGGAAAGCTTGCAGAATCTGTGCTGGAATGGACTGAGAAACAGCTTGTTGCTGAGGAAAGTGATAAACTGTCAGGTGCGAGCATTTACTGTACATTTGAAGCTGTCAAATAATTAGCTGGAGCAATGATCATTCAAATCCCACCTCAGGTTCACAGACGTGGTCCCCTAGCAGTGTGGACCCCGTGGACGAGCAGTTAACGTGAAAAGGTAAGGTTACAAGCATTAATAAGGGTCTGTCAACAGCCCACTAATTAGTTTAATTGGGTCACCCACCTCTGTAGGTTGGGTCGGATCAGAGATCACACACACGCCTGTAAGAAAGGTGCATTGTGGCGGGTCGACAGCGGGGTCCCAACCTGCTGTCAAAAAAAATCTAATTTATCGCCCTACCCAACACCGATCCCGCCCGCTGACCCCCGGGAAAATCCCCCCACACAGTCTCTTTTGGGCCATTAGTTCCAGACCATACCTCCCGCCCCCGCCCCCCCCAAAACCACCACCAGCTTCATCACTTTCCATATCATCAGATGTTTCCTGCCTTAAATTATTAAGAGCACAATTAGTATGTTTGTTGACTTATCGGCCTCAAATGTCTACGGCCCTTCCAGCACACTCCCACTTGTAGCAGAAGGCCCAGAATTTGGTTGGGATCTGGATATGCTACATTCAAACCTGTCAGAATGGCCATGGCTGGGACATCAGTACAGTCATTTTTTGGGGGCGGCCCACAGTGGCCAACCTCTCACAGAATTATTGACCTCCCCAGTCAGATAGATGCCTGAGATGCATCTTACTACTTTGGGTGCCCAGCAGCTATATTTAAATAAGGTGACATTACCCTGATCCTACATACTCTCGGACAGGGTCAGGAGTGGAGGTTACGTTACCTACAGGCACATCCTGGCATGTATGCTGGAATTTCAGTCCTGCAGATTTTCTACCCCATACAGTTGTTAATAAACAAAACTTTCTGCACAGAATGCTCAGAAGGTCATTGTTTGTGCAAAACAATTTACCTGAAAGACCAAAATTGATTCACTATCAGAAGAGAAATATTTTAACTGAATTTGAAGCCAAAATAAAGAGTGAGCGGCTTGCTATTATTGACACAGAGGGAAGCCAATCAGACGGAGCCCAGTATTTCCAATTCTTTGTCCAGATAGGTTTAAATTACTTGGGGAAAAAAACCCTAAAATTCTAGTTGGCTTTTCCATTGAGAAAAATAAATAAATTCTCAGAAAAGCATTCTTTTTGGTTTTGCTGTCTGGAGCCCCGATTTTAACCTAACCTGCCTGATGGGAACAGTCCAATGAAGTTAAGAGAGTGTAAAAATTGGGTGAGTGTCAAATGGAAATGCTGCCCAAGCCCAAGCTGTTCCCACCAGATGGGTTAAATTAAAATCGGAGTTAAAACTGGTGTTGTCTATCAGTCTAGAAGGTAAAAATTGAATAGTTCATAAGAATACAGTTGTTAACATTTTTAATAGAAAACTTGCCCGAAATAAAGTTGTGAAGAAAATCAACCTCCAGTTTGTTTCAAAGTCTTCTGGTGAAAGTCAAGAAATTCACAAATCCTTAATAGGCTTCTAATCCAACTCTGAAACTTACTAGTGACTGCTCAGAAATTCTTCAAATCACACATGCTCAAAGCACCACTTTTTGTGACAACATATTTGTGTCATCTCAAACAGCAGCTCTCAGCGCTCATGAAAATCTGGGTCGTACCCATTGCCTGAAGCATCAAGTTTACCTCCTTTTATATTTCTAGGTGCCATTTGCAGTTGAAGCACTATACATCTGGCATTGATGGCACATTAATAGGGTAAAACTGGCTATTGATGCCCAGTAATACTAATGGCTAGGGATTGTTCCTTGTGGTCTGCAAGTCAGCAAGCGCATGTTAAACCCAGCTGAGCCTCCCTGCTGCCACTCCCGGATGGGCTGGTCGTTGGCTAGGCCATGTTTCCGCCCGGAAGATAAAATCAATCCCCATATGTCATTAATGCATCGCCTAAAGTTACATAGCCCTCTTAAAGTAGCTTTTAAATCAGCTAAGAGATTTTGGTTGCTGAAACTTGCTTTTGTATCCAGTAAAGCGCATATTACTTCATTCACTTAAGAAGCTGCAGCAAAAGATTTACTCTACATCAACCAAATGCATTGAAATTGCATTAAGGCAAAAAGAGTGCTTACTTGATTTTTATTGCAGTAAGATATCAGTGTGGGAAATCAGCCAATGCATCTACTTGGCGTAAACACACTAAGTGACCTGTATGAAATGAAGCAGCATTCCTGGTTGGAAGTTTGAACAGTGTTCCTTTTCCATATAAAGGAAAACATATGTAATTCCGAGGAGATCTCCTATGTTTATACTTGTCTTGATTCATCAGCGTTCTTTTACAGCACTTCCTCTCCTAAAGTATTAAGATATTAGCAAATAAAGACATATTGCAACAAGGAGCTACTTTCAGTGAGTCTTATTCAAAATGAGCCTGATTAAGCCAAAAATTATTTGTTCCCTATATATATTCACCAGGCAAATAGAAAGGCTTTATAACAGTGTTTTATATTTTGTCTTTCTACATTTGTTGAACTCCACCCAGCTCCCCCCTCCACCGCCCGACCCCCCCAAAAAAAACAAAGGAAAAATTGGTTTATTTTGCTCAAAAGGGTTTAGTGATTTAACTAACACAGCAGCAGAGTTGCAGAAAACGGTAACTATAATTAGAAGATCTGTCTCACAAACCTAACCCTGAAGGTTGCTGACAGCACTGAAAAGCCTAGGTATTAGTGCTGGCTGTCAGGGAGCATGCAACCATTCTTGATTCATTTTTTCACATTAGATAACAGGGAGCTAGAGCTGCTTCAAAACAATAGACTATCAAGGGGTTCAGTTGTCAGAAGCCATGAGTAGTATATCAGCATTCCCTGAACCCCAAGCTCTGTGCTTGCTCCTAAGTAATCTCTAATACTTACATGTATGAATGCCTACTTTTAAACAAAGTGGAAGAGTTGCCTGTTAAGTTCTCCTCCTTTGATCGGTCAGTGCATTCACTCAGCGATCAACCGAACCATACGACCAGAAAGGCTCCAGATTTGATCCTGGCCTTTGCTGAGTGAGCTGATCACAGTTGCAGTAGCAGTAAAGACATTACAATTGGCCCCTGCACCCCTGGGTTACAGAAGGGGAAAATCAACTAGGGTTCCAGCTGAATGTGAGTGTGTGCGTGGACATCGGGTGAAGACAGAATTGAGTTTGGCTGTGGTGCACTTTACTATCAAAACTAATAAATAATGGCCACTTGCATGAGGTCCTCAAGTTGACTTATAGCCAATGAGACACCTTGGGGGATGGGGAGAACTAGTAAGAAAAAATATTTGATGTGCAAAATGGGCACATCAAACTCATGCTGGAGCATATTACTAAATAGCCCAAACTCTGAGTAATCTTGTACTTATGTGACTTATTCATAGTTATTGTATATTAACCTTTATTTGGCTGAATTCTATGAGAAAATCTCAAGCTATATGTTAACTTTTCTTTCGAATTTGGTCACTACCAAACGGTGAAAAATAATTCTAGTCCTTAATTATCTGAGCCAGTAGTTTTACTATATGGTCATATTTTTAAATTGCTTTGCAATAGACTAATAAGAATAGCATGTATACAAATTGTCCGCTGAAGTTGAATAAAGCGTACAGATTTCTTCAGTGTTCCCCAGATGTGTTCATGAAAGGGGCTCTCAAAGTGTTCTCCCAGCATGCTGCTGGAATGAAGCCTTTTGCTGGCTTTCTTACAAATTGATTTTTCATTTTGCTTGCCAACATTTTGTGTCAACCCTCTGAGCACTTCAGGTGCACTGTGAAGTGGTGTGTTGAGGCCCACTCTCCACACCACGTGCAAAAATGTTGGATATAATCCAGTGTAAGCCTGAGGTGAGACGAACATAATTAGATTAGCGCATCCACTGAATGTGGTGTAGCTCATGGGTTCTGTCAGTGTGAATACTCTTACAAAGATAATATGTAAACCTGGTGCGCCAACTGAGCATTCCAGCAGTGTTAGTAACACAGTGTGCAAGATTAGACATTATTTAATGATGCTGGTGACTCACCTTGGCATGTTCACCTCGTAAATATGCTATGGCTAACCCTGATAGAGGATTTCACAGTGCAGACTGCATGCTTTATCTGAAGATATAAAAAATGTTACATGGTGCATAACTGTAATATTTACTGAAGCGAATGAGTAAAGTAGTCTTGCCTGAATGAAATTAATGTTGCCATCAGCTTATTGTGTGTAATATAGATCCTCAGAAAGGGAGTCATGCAAAAAGCAAATAGTCGTGAGGAACATTTTATGGAGAAAACACTCACTGTCACAGCTCAGTTATGCTAAGACCTGCTGCCATAATGCAATGTTGATGGGTAGATTTTCTTAATCACGTACTATGGGCTTAAAACATTATAACCGAACCAAGATTGTTATATATGACACCACTGTAGCCCCATTAACTTCAGCAGAAAAATGAATCTGCACATGCGGGATACTGCAGTTCAAAACATGCTGTCCTTAATTTCTGTAATAATAATCTTTATGCAGTGCTACTGGTACTTGGCACAAACAAAAAGGGCAGTAAAACTAAATAACATGTGGTTGTTGTTATTAGTACGCTAACGTCAATGTTTGCTGAATCTACAGGTGTAAGACAAATTTGGCTAACCACAACAAACTTGAGTGTCACATTATCTGCCATTGTACTGTCTGCATTATATCTTCTGGCATAATCCCACTTAAAAACAGGTGCAGCATCTTGGAATATAATTTGAAATAATATATAAATAATGGTCCGAACTATGATAAATATGTCTGTCATAGAATAACCCAGCTAATTTCATAATTAATCATTTAAAAAGCCAGTCCTGCAAAATATTGACTTTTATTTTAACTAGTAGCCATTTTAATTTTTAAATGTATATTTATGTTGGCCATGTCTGTCCTAGCCAAATGCAAGAAAGCTGAGCTATATATGAGGTATATACGGGAAGTGACTGAATGAGAAGAGCAAGTGTTCGATTTGTTGAAGAATGATCTTTAAACACAGAGAGATCGAAATTCAGTTGCTAATGCCTGCTGATAATGCCGGGATTGGGTGTTAACTGGGAGTTAGGCATTTGGGAGTGGCACTCGGTGCTGTTCACGCCTGACACGAAATTCAGTTGTAATTTTTTAAGGGCGTTAAAACGTAATGTAGCGCCGGCTAACGCCATGGAAATCATGACGTCAGTAAGCGTGCAACGTCTCCTTGGCGCCCTTCTCGCCACATTCACTTTTGCTGCCTCACTTAACAGCTGCCGTCCATGATGCCTGAAAAAGTTGGATTGCACAAGGTGGAGAAACGAATTCGGGGCGTTACTTAAAGGGAGTTGCAGCCAGGGCTCAGAGGTCTCGGTCAGTGCTGTGTGTGATGCTCGCACAGAGAGTAGGATGTTGGCGTCGTACTGCTGTTGACTCATCAGAATCAGTCCTAGTATCTCGGACATTGTTGGGTTCAATATCGGAAAAATGTGAAAGTTGGATTTCGCTTTGACCTCTGCAAACTTATGGGGGCAGTGATGGCACACCACATCGTCCTGCGGCGACAACTTGAAAGGCGCGGCTGCAGAGACAGCTTAGCGCAAATGTGGATCCTCCCCAGAGGAGACACCCCAGACAGCAGGGCAGGAGGCCGTACAGACACAGGCTTTACCATGGGCATTATTCTTATCTTGAAATGTTGAGGAGCAGTGCTTAAGAAGGCTGAGGTCCCTCAAGCAGGTGGGCATACCTGGCAGCTGACATCAGCACCAGGACCTCACTGTCAGTGGCAGTGAGTGACAGCAGCACTCAACTTCTATGCTACTGGCTCCTTCCATTCTCCTGTAGGCGATATATGCAACATCTCACAGTTTGCAGTACATTGCTGCATTCGCCGGTTACAGACACTCTCCACAGCAAACCAATAGACTAGATCAAGTTCAGCATGTCCAGGGAAGACGTGGATGAACATTCCTGTCATGTATGTAACCTTTATGTAACAACACTGCAATACTGTATATACGTAAGAAATGCACACCTTGACCACAGGGGGTGAACTTGTGGGAGACACTCCTCACCTGGTCATCCAGGTATATAAAGGGGGGTCCCACGCTGGGTCATCACTTCTTGGTCCTGTGAATAAAGGTTCAGGTCATGGAGTGACCTTATCCATAGAATGTGCCTCGTGTGGATTTGTGGTATTGTGCAAGGACATTACAGTTCCCGTGGCTTTGCCATGATAGCAGGCATCCCCAGGGTTCAGGGAGCCAACGATTATATTCATCTGGGATTGCAGGCCCCGCCTCACCTGGCAGCCTCTTCACCTGGCCATCTGCTGAAGACATCACGCCCCACCCTCCAAGCCTCCGTGCATACAAACAGCAACACAAGATTGTGACAAATGAAACACATTTTTACTGACAGAAACCACCATAGAATGCCGTAAAGAAGCACTAAAGGACACCATCATCCACAGCAAACAATAATTGAAACTAGTCCCCTTGAAACATTATCATCCACGTGCACGTGCAACTATTCACATTACTTCATCATGGAACAAGAACAGCATCTCTGGGCAGCATCACACAATTCTATTGGCTCATCCAACTGCAACTATTTACATTGTTCACATTGGAGCAAGGTGATCATTTCTGGCTACTAGCACACACATTTTTACCGGCTCTTTCTCAGTGCTTTTCCACCCCTTCCCTTCTCCCCCCTCCCACGCCTATTGCCCCTCCTCAATGGGGTCTCAGTGCCTGCAGCAAAGCTGGTAGAAGGTTGCTGTGTTGGCGCAGCTGCCACAGCTGAGGGCCTAGCTGGACGTTTGGCACCAACTTGGTCCCTGGAAGGCCTGGCTGTGGTCTGCATCACCTTAGCATGGGCGGCAGCACTCTGTGGTGGATGGGTTGCAGAGAGCGGCAGGGGCAAGGGCAGAATGATGTCATCCTGAGAAACGACATCACGTTCCAACAGGCCCGACACGGTGCTACTCCCTCGGGGCAGAGCCTCAGCATCTGGAGCAATCTGGGTGAGCACATTAGGTCCCTGTGGAACTGATGGGGCCCCAGACACGATGGCAGCGGCCAGTGTCTACATGGCATCAAGTTGGCTCTGCATCAGTGCAGACTGCATCTGCAGCACACCACAGAGCTGATTGATGCCACCACGCACTGACCACACGACAGTCTGCAGGCCTACCATAGCATCGGCCTGGTGCTCAGTGGCTACTGCCACGTCAGCCATAGCCCATGCCACCATGTCTGGGACCCCACGGTCACTTGAAGATTCCTACATCCATTGGTATCGACCAAGGATCGGCTCGATGGGCTGCTGAGACACAAATGCAATTTGTTGAGGCAGCCTCCACCACATTCAAAGCAAGTGCATCAACACTCTCGGGCACCTTTGACAAAACACCCAGCAGATCGCTGTGCATCTACAATGATTGGTGAGATCCTCTAAGTCGGCCTGATCATCAGAGTGCTGCTGAGCATCACTCAGGCATGCACTCACCCTCCAGGGAACTGGCCCCCTGATCTCCACTCCTCCATGGCGTTGCTGCAGGCCATTGGGTCCCAGAGCATCACCCACCTCCATCTCCCAACCAAGCCTTCGGACAAAAAGCTGCTGGCCCCGCTCTATGAGGAGGCTGGATCATTGGTCACATCCAGAGAGGTGTCGTCCACCTCCTCATCCTCTCCACCGTCACCTGCAGTGGAAGGCTGACGTGCAGAACCCTGGCCGTCTGACTCATCAAGCACAAAGCCCGAGAAGAGCGGTTACCTGCAGGGGACAGTGCCAGGAGCGGGAAACTCATTCGAGAATGCCAGTCTCATGGAAAGAGCTGAAGGATTACGGTGTCAGGCCTAAGTGTCCTGGCAGATGCTGCAAAGGAACTCAACATACTGTCACTGTCCCCAGGGGGTTCGGCCTCACCCAACACCATGGCACCAAATTGAACGCCCATTAGGGCCGAGACACATTCCTCAAACGGAGTCAGGACCTACTGGTCAGAGTACCTTCCTGCAGTCCTGTGAGATTAATGAGAACTTCAGAGCTAGAGCTCTTCTGTCAGTGTGTCCCAAGTGCCTTACATAGATTAATGGATGTAACTGTATGAGAGTCTTCAGAGTTCAATGTAACTTCCATTCACTGCATGGACTTGCTGTGGCAATGTTTGAATTCAGGGGCCAGGACCCAACAGTAATGAGGAGGCTACCACGTAGAGCATGGATTCCCAGACACTACATTGTGAGAAGTGCACAGTGAGATTAGAGCTTAGTATCTTGATGGTTCAAATGCAAGATACTCACCTTCACTAGCCCCATTATGTCATTCTACTGTTGTATGCACTCAATGGCTGTCCTGGCCACCGTGCCAATCGCAGAAACTTGTGAAATTTCCCTCCATAGATCTCTGTGAGTTGGTTCCCGTCGCCTCTCCAGGGCATCAAGGAGTATAGCCAGTGCAGCACCCGAGAACCAATGGGCACGCTGACGAGCTGCTGCTGCTGGATCTGCCATGCTCAGCCTCTGAGTGCGTAGGAAGCGAATATACCCACGAGGCGTTGAGGTGCCCAATCAATGCCTCCATGGAATCCAAGTGGTGCCATGAACTCATTGAATGGCGGTGCAGGCTCGAAGGGCCGAATGGCCTACTCCTGCACCTATTTTCTATGTTTCTATGTTTCTATTATGTCTGTGGCACAGCTCCAAGTGCGGCATAATTCCCGGAGAGCCAACACTTAACGGCCCAGTTAGCGCAGCATAGCGCATCCAGGTAAATGTGCAACACCATGATTTTACACTGCTATCAATTCTTTAGGCATCAACACTGAATTTCGCGTTTGGGGATCATGCATGAAGCGAGGCACTAAAAACTTCTCTCATGCAGTGACAACACCTCAAAATGGCAGTACCAAATTTCAACCCCAAAAACCATTATTCCATTAGTTAGATGTCGATCCATGAATTCCTATGTATAATCCAGGTTTCTTGAAGGCCACGCTGACCTCGACATTTAAATTCCCAATTTACACTCCTGTAGCATGAAGCTCTGTGCCAGGGGTGCTAATTCATAAAATCTACCCATTCATGATTGGATAGATTGGGGTTTTGTAGTATAGACTTGTTAAGGTCTAAATGTGAAGTTATCCAGTTTAGTAGAAAAAATAGAAAAGCAGAGTATTTTTTAAATGGTGAGAGATTGGGAAATGTTGGTGTTCAGAGGGACCTGGGTGTCCTTGTACACGAATCACTGAACGTTAACATGCAGGTACAGCAAGCAATTAAGAAAGCAAATGGTATGTTGGCCTTTATTACAACAGTATTTGAGTATCAGAATAAAGACTTTTTACTGCAATTATATAGGGCCCTGGTGAGACCGCACCTGGAGTATTGTGTACAGCTTTGGTCACACCTAAGGAAGGATATACTTGCCATTCAGGGAGTGAAACAAAGGTTCACCAGACTGATTCCTAGGATGGGGGGGATTGTCCTATGAGGAGAGATTGAGTAGACTAGGCCTATATTCTCGAGTGTTTAGGAGAATGAGAGGTGATCTTATTGAAACATACAAAATTCTTACAGGGCTTGACAGGGTAGATGCAGGGAGGATGTTTCCCCTGGCTGGGGAATCTAGAACCAGGAATCACATCTCAGAATAAGTGGTCGGTCATTTAGGACTGAGATGAGGAGAAATTTCTTCACAGAGTGTGATAAATCTTTGGAATTCTCTAGCCCAGAGGGCTGTGGAAGCTCAGTCGTTGAGCATATTCAAGACAGGGATCAATAGATTTTTGGATATTAAGGGAATCAAGGAATATGGGGATAGTACAGGCAAGTGGAGTTGAGGTTGAAGATCAGCCATGATCTCATTGAATGGCAAAGCAGGCTCGAGGAGCCAAATGGCCCACTCCTATTTCTTATGTTTTTTTGTAAAAGATGATAGTTATGTGCTGCATATTTCATAACTTTGCTATACAGGGAGGCATTATCATGGAGAAGGTGAATAAAGAGGCCCATTAACAACCAGTGGCAGAGCAATGACACTGAGAATGAATATTTGTTGCCAGGAAGAGTTTGGCTCCAATATGGCTCTCATCATCATAGGCAGTCCCTCGAAATCGAGGAAGACTTGCTTCCACTCAAAAATTAGTTCTTAGGTGACTGACCAGTCCAATACGAGAATTACAGTCTCTGTCAAAGGGGGACAGACAGTCGTTGAAGGAAAGGGTGAATGGGACTGGTTTGCCGCACGCTCTTTCTGCTGCCTGCGCTTGGTTTCTGCATGCTCTCGGTGATGAGACTCAAGGTGCTCACCGCCCTCCCGGATGCACTTCCTCTACTTAGGGCGGTCTTTGGCCAGGGACTCCCAGGTGTCAGTGGGGATGTTGTATTTTATCAAGGAGGCTTTGAAGGTGTCCTTGAAACGTTTCCTCTGCCCACCTTGGGCTCACTTGCCGAGTAGGAGTTCCGAGTAGAGTGCTTGCTTTGGGAGTCTTGTGTCAGGCATGCAAACAATGTGGCCTACCCAGCGGAGCTGGTCGAGTGTGGTCAGTGCTTTGATGCTGGGGATGTTGGCCTGGTCGAAGATGCTAACGCTGGTGCATCTGTCCTCCCAGGGGATTTGCAAGATCTTGCGGAGACAGCATAGTCAACATCTTCACTGAGGCATACGAAAGCATGGGCCTTACACTAAACATCCGTAAGACAAAGGTCCTCCACCAGCCTGACCCCGCCACACAACACTATCCTCCAGTCATCAAGATCCACGGCGCAGCCCTGGACAACGTGGACCACTTTCCATACCTCGGGGGCCTTTTATCAACAAGGGCAGAAATCGATGACGAGATTTAACACCGCCTCCAGTGTGTCAGCTCAGTTTTCGGCCACCTGAGGAAAAGAGTGTTCGAAGATCAGGCTCTCAAATCTGCCACCAAGCTCATCGTCTACAGGGCTCTAGTGTTACGCGCCCTCCTGTATGGCTTAGAGACGTGGACCATATACAGTAGATACCTCAAATCGCTGGAGAAATACCACCCGCAAGATCCTGCAAATATGGCTCCAATACACAATGGATTCAGCTAAGTGGCTGATCTGCCCCGTGCGCAAACAGTCCTATCTGTGTACATAATGAATCGGTCTTGTGCACTATTACCATTGTCCTCTGCACTAGTTAATTATCATCAGTGCCCATTCTTTAATCTGCTAATATGCCAGCCCAACTGAAGTAAACTATCTGGATAACATTTTCATAAAGTATAACCCATTTATTTCCCTACAATTGATCAGTGTATGTGCCATTGATGTCCCCTCCCTGCAGTGTTTTCCCTTGCTCAGATTTCGGGTCTGTCTTCTAGATCCTATCCTAATGTCCATCCTTCTGGTAATGCTCCAGTGGGAGCAGTAAGTCAAGTGGCTAGCTATTGGATATCGGTGTATGCTTCTTGGGATGCATGTGCCTGTGTATCTCCTTGTACTAAGTTATGAGATGGCGTTGCAACTGCTTGCATTATGTTCAATATTGCAGTGGCTAGTAGGTCCTGCCCATTATTTGAGCAGGTGGACTGAATGGGCCAGATGTGGCATTGCCTTGAGAGACAGCAGCTTTATCCAACCATGCTCCTGCTGCTCAGCACTCACTCAGCATGCCCAATGATCAGAATGTGAACAGACAGCTGGGCATCAGAGATTTGTGAAGCCTAGGATAATGGCTCCCTCAACACATCCACACCCCATCCCCCAGCATGTTGAAGCTGTACAACTACAACAACAACAACAACTTGTATTTATATAGTGCCTTTAACATAGTGAAATGTCCCAAGGCGCTTCACAGGGACTTAAAATTTAAAATATTGACACCGTGCCGCATAAGGAGAAATTACGGCAGGTGACGAAAAGCTTGGTCAAAGTGGTAGGTTTTAAGGAGCATCTTGAAGGATGAAAGAGAGGCAGAGTGGCGGAGAGGTTTAGGCAGGGAGTTCCAGAGCTTATGGCCTAGGCAACACAAGGTGCACCACCAATGGTGGAGCGATTATAATCAGGGATGCTCAAGAGCGCAGAATTAGAGCAGCGCAGACATCTCGGGGGATTGTGGGGCTGAAGGAGATTATAGAGATAGAGAGGGTGAGGCCATGAAGGGATTTCAAATCAAGGATGAGAATTTTGAAATCGAGGCATTGCTTATCTGGGAACAAATGTAAGTCAGCGAGCACAGGGATGATGGCTGAGCGATACTTAGTGTGAGTTAGGACACGGGCAGCCGAGTTTTGCATCACCGCTAGTTTATGTAGGGTAGAATGTGGGAGGCCAGCCAGGAGTGCTGAGGTAAGTCTAGAGATAACAAAGGTATGGATGAGGGCTTCAGCAGCAAATGAGCTGAGGCAAGGGCAGCGACGGTCGATGTTAAGGAGGTGGAATAGGCGGTCTTAGTTATGCTGCCGATATGTTTTCGAAAGCTGATTTCAAGGTCAAATAAGACATCAAGGTTGCAAACAGTCTGGTTCAGCCTCAAGCAGAAGTTGGGGAGAGGGATGGAGTCAATGGCTAGGGAACAAAGTTTGTGGCGGAGACCGAAAACAATGGCTTCGGTTTTCCCAATATTAAACTGAAGTAAATTTCTGTTCATCCAGAACTGGATGTTGGACAAACAGTCTGACAATTTAGAGACAGTAGAGGGGTCGAGGGAAGTGGTGGAGCTGGTGGGCATCAGCGTACATGTGGAAACTGATGCTCTGTTTTCAGATGATGTTGCCAAGAAGCAACATTTAGATGAGAAATAGGAGGGGGCTATGGATAGCTCCTTGGGGGGACATCAGAGGTATCGATGCGAGGGTAGGAAGAGAAACCATTGCACGTGATTCTCTGGCTAAGATTAGATAAGAATGGAACTAGGCAAGTGCAGTCCCATCCAGCTGGACAACGGAAGGATAGAATGGTCAAAGGCTGCAGACAAATCAAGGAGGATGAGGAGGGATAGTCTGCCTTTGTCACAGTCACAAAGGGTATCATTTGTGACTTTGATGAGAATCGTTTTGGTACTGTGGCAGGCGCGGAAACCGGATTGGAGGGATTCAAACATGGAATTGCAGGAAAGATGGGCACGGATTTGGGAGGCGACAACACATTCAAGGACTTTAGAGAGGAAAGGGAGGTTGGAGATGGGGCGGTAGTTTGCAAGGACGGAGTGGTCGAGGGTTGTTTTTTTTTGAGGAGAGGGGTGATGCCAGCAAATTTGAGGGCGAGGGGGAAAGTATCTAAGGAGAGTGAACCCTTAACAATGTAGCTAACATGGGAGCCAGAAAACAAAATTGGGTGGTCGAGGGAGCATGAAATGGGTCTCATGGACATGATGCGCTCGGAAAAGTCATGAGGGAAGATCGGAGAGAAGCTGAAGAAAGATGTGAGGTCAGGGCTAGAGCAGGGGAGATAGCTAGAGGAAGTTTGGCCCGCTGGGCTAGGGGAAGGAAGGGAAGAGGCAGAGGTGGCCGAACAGATGGTCTCAATCTTAGAGACAAAGAAGTCCATGAGCTCCTCACACTTATTGTCGGAGGTGAGGGTGGAGACTGGGAGAGGGTTTAAAAAGGTGGTTTGCAGTGGAGAATAGAAGCCGGGGTTTTTCTTTATTAACCCTCCGAGATATCTGCGCTCCTCCAATTCTGGCCTCTTGAGCAACCCGATTTTAATCGCTCCACTATTGGCGGTAATCTGGAAGAAGTTAAAATTTAACTGGTTTACCTTGGATGTTGCTCTTGCACAAGAACGTGGTTGCCAAATATAGCAGTTACAGTACAAAGCTGGCAGCTTGTGTTAAATGATAATTTTCCTGAAATATATGTAATTTCTGATGACGTGAGTCTAATGCCAAAAGTTAAGACAATGGGCCCAAGTTTCAGGCCGCGCCTAAAACAGCGCAGCCCGGACCTGGACACCTGTTTTTCGCGCCAGAAAATGCGCCTAAAAAAAACTTAGCTATTCTCCGGCTCCCTGCAGGCCCTCTGGAGCTGGGCGTGGCACATGCGCGCCCCCCCACCCCTGGACCTCCGCGACCCCACATCCCCGCGCCCCCCCGAGACCCGACGCCACCTACCTGTAAATCCAGCCCAAATTCTTGGGCCCGGCCATTCAGCCTCCTTCTCTCCCTCCCCCCCCTCCTTCCCTCCTTCCCCCCTCTCCTTCCCTCCCTCCCTCCTCTCTCCTTCCTTCCCTCCCTCCTCTCACCTTCCTTCCCTCCCTCCCTCCTCTCTCCTTCCCTCCCTCCATCCTCTCTCCTTCCCTCCCTCCATCCTCTCTCCTTCCCTCCCTCCATCCTCTCTCCTTCCCTCCCTCCATCCTCTCTCCCTTCTCCCCCTCTACCCCCCTCTCCTCCTCCCCCTTCTCCTCGCCCCTCCTCTCCTCCTCCCACCACCCACCTCCACCCCCCCCACCTCCTCCCCCCCAACCCCCTCCTCCCCCCCACCTCCTCTCTCCCCCCCCCACCCCACCCCCCTCTACCTCCCTCCTCCTTCCTCCACCTCTCCCCCCACCCCCCTTCTCCCCCTCCCCCTTTCCCCTTCTCCCCCTCCCCCCACTCCCTTCTCCCCCTCCCCCCTTCTCCCTCCCCCCCACCCCATTCTCTCCCTCCCTCCCACCCTCTTCTCCCCCTCCTCCTCCCACCCCCTTCCCCTCCAACCCCCCTTCTCCCCCTCCCCCCCACCCCCCTTCTCCCCCTCCCCCCACTCCCCTTCACCTCCACCCCCTTCTCCCCCCCTTCTCCCCCTCCCCCCACCCCTTCTCCCCCCCACCCACTTCTCCCCCTCCTCCTCCCACCCCCCCTTCTCCCCCTTCCCCTCCAACCCCCCTTCTCCCCCTCCCCCTTCCCCCCTCTCCCCCTCCCCCTCCCACCCCCCTTCTCCCTCTCCCCCTCCCACCCCCCTTCTCCCCCTCCCCTCGCTGTCAGAAACACAGACACTGACAGACAAAGAATGAGAGACACACACAGACAGACAGAGAGATAGAGACACTGACAGAGACACACTGGGGAGGCCGCCCAGCACGCTGTTGGAGGACTCCCGGTGCTGCAGACGGTAAGTAGAAAATTTTTATTTATTGATTTTTTAAATTTCTTTATTTTTTATTAATTTTTTTTGATTGATTTATTGGTTAATTTATTGATGTATTTATCATTTATTATTGATGATGGCTCTTTATTTGTAAAACTGAAGTGTTTAATGTTTGTAAACTTTCCTTTAAACCCCCCCCCCCACCCCCCATTCCCTACGCCTGATTTGTAACCTACGCCTGATTTTCTAAAGTGTAGACAAGGTTTTTTCGAATGTACAAAAATCTTCACTTATTCCATTCTAAGTTAGTTTGGAGTAAGTTTTCACTGCCTAAACTTTGAAAACAGGCGTAAGTGGACGGACATGCCCCCTTTTGAAAAAAAATTCTGTTCCAAAGTGAAACTGTTCTAACTGACTAGGACTGGAGCAAACTAAATGCCGAGAATTCAAATTTCTAAGATATTCCATTCTAAACCAGTTGCTCCAAAAAAACAGGAGCAATTCAGGCCGAAACTTGGCCCCAATGTTTGCAGATGCATTTGGCAGGCCATGTGATTTCAGTGCAAACCTCCACAATGTCTGATATAAACCTTGTATAAACTTTGAAGTCCACTGACTTCAAACTCAACTGCATATATACTTATTTGTTCCTTCAAGCCAAGATCCTGCTGAATAATATAACATAGTTCCTGGACTGCTGTGAACAAGCAAATTTCATCTGTGAAACTAGCTGGGGTGAGTGGTGCAATTGTGGGAATAGGTCAATAGTTTGAAATGTTGCTGCATTGGGAGTTATGAGGGGCATTTTGCAGTACTGTCCCTCAGCAGATTAAATAGGTGAGGTATAATCCATGAAAGGATAGATTGTACATAGTCTATGAAAGGAGTCAGTTTGAAATATTGAATAACTTTTTCTCATTCCATGCTTCCTTATGTGCTTACATGCCAGGATCCATTGGTGTGTATTCAAACCAGAGCAATTCCTGAGATGGGTTTTCTCCACAGCAGCACTGATTCAGAATATACAACTCAATGGGCATAATTTTGAATTTAATTTTTTGTCTTATAATACTCCTGTGAAGTGCCTTGGGATGTTTTACTATGTTAAAGGCGCTATATAAATACAAGTTGTTGTTGTGTGAAAAAACTGGGGATGACAGACCAGTCGCCCATTATACATCCCTTGCACTGACTGTGGAAATTGCCTGTTTTACACTATTACCAAATTCAAAATTACCCCCATCCCCCCATGAGTTAAATTTTCAACTTCAGTACTCCTGGCACAGAGCTTCACGATTTCCCACACCTTCCGACTGCACTGTCCAGTTAGAAGATTTGCCACATAGAAATGCACTGAAGTTACAACACAGAAACAGGCCATTTGGCCCAACCAGTCTGTGTCGGCATTTCCCCTCCACACAAGCAAATAGTTCTAATCACATTTACCTATATCGCTTTTTCTTCATCCACCTATCCAATTTAATCTTGAATATTAACACAGTTTCAGCCTCAACCAGTAACAGGCTCCCAACTCTCTGTATAAAGAAATTTATCTTGCTCGCTGTTTTAAATTTCTTATATTTAACCTTATATCTGTGGCCCCTCATTCTAGACCCCTCAACTGCTGGGAACAGTCTGCTTCTATCTACCCTGAGCCTTTCATCATTTTCAAAAAGTCTTCAATATCAGCCCAAAATCAGCATTGTTCTTGTTGCGAGTCAGCAGTAAGTACCCCGCGAGTAATTCCCAATCCTCCTGGATAATTTGTTAAAGTATACTGGAGATCATTTTTCGGAGAACGTTAAGAGTCCAGGAGAACACGCAGTGTAACCAGGAGATTACATTGCAATAGAGTATTTGCTCCACACTGGCACAGAATGAGCTATGTACAGTGTTCGAGTGATTCGGTCAGTATTTGGTCAGCAGTAAGTTTATATTTGAGAGAGTTTGAAGTTCAAAGAGTTTGAAGCGCTTGCAACTTCCCAAGGCCATATACAGAAAGGTTCTTCCTAACTTTTTTTTAACATTTTTAGTGGTTGTGAGATATTTCAAATATAAGGACTGCAAGCTGTAATTGGTAATCGAGACAGCAGATGTGGAGAAAACAAGTGATTTTCGAAACATTTACTGGAGTGGTAAATACCATAAGCCTTTGTTTTTTACATATTTTATCCCAAACAGTATAACTTTATTTTTTACACTAGAATCATTCTTGTTGGGGTCAAATTGTAAATTCTGCAGCTTCCTGGAACATTCCAAAAGATCAGTGTGAACAATGCACACCTTCAGGGTCTGCTTTATTTTGGATTCAGTTTAAGACAATTTTACAGGGAACTAGAGAAAATAAATATCTACATGTACTTTAACAATAAACAAGTTTTCAATTTCTTTAACTTCTTTAAATTAACATCTCTTTTAAGTTGAGATCAACCGAGGAGATCTCTCACTGATCTCCAGTCAAATTAATTTATTTTTAATGTGTATTGAAGGCACTGCTGTAAATGGGTCTAAAACCTCAGTCAGGAAAACAAAGATAAAAAGAAATGGTCATCATGTCTGGAGACAGTTATTTTCATCGTGGAACAGAAAACAAGAGGCACTGTGTCCTGTCTTTTCCCTTGAGCTTCAGCTGTTTGCTCTCTCCCCTCCCCTCCCCTTCCTCACATTCTTACAATGGTATCATGATTTTACTGTTTGTAAGTGCGGTATCTCCAGACCCTTTCATTTGAAATGGAATTTATTCCAGAAAGTTTTGTGCTTCTATCTCGATGACAGTAATATTTTCCTTATTTCTGATTGCTTTAAAAAAAAGTGTTGCTGAGCTGGTTTCTGTGCACACCATGTTAGAAACTCTTTTTGGTACACACACCATGTTAGAAGGGTCAGGTACCAGTGAAGCAGCTGCCCCACTGATTGCCTTTCTGTTTGATGTGAAGTGGCCTAACTTGCTGCTTGTGATCACTCTTACTGCTATTATAATACCGACTTTTGCTCCTTTGATGGCTCAGTGAGTTTGTGCAACATGTGGTGTGATGTTGAGCTCTACAGTTCAGTAAGATCCCAGCTTCAGTCTCTAATCTGTGTTGAGTTAGCTGTTCGCTGCCAGGATGGCAATAGGGAATGAAATAATTGGTCCCCCTCCATGTACCTGGGCTGTGGAAGGGAAAAAAATTCTCAGCAAGTGCATTTGATCACTATTCTTGAGAAAGTGTATGCGTGTGGATATTTGATAGGGAAAGAATTGGGTTCAGCAATCGAATAGCAACCTAATACTCACTGTCGATATTCACACAAGTACAATGATCATTTGGGTGAGTTACCAGTGGACAGCCATTGCCTGTACCCCAACATTAATCAGTGCCTTCAGGAGAGACAGAGTTGAGTATGAAAAACACATACCTCAGGAACCAAACATTTTGCACAGATTAGCGTGAAGTTTGTATTATATAAACTGTAGCAAAATAATGTTGTGTAAAATGTAACTTAAAAAAACTAAGCGCCAAATTCAGTAGTTTTATAGCAGAAACACTGTTGAAACAGAGAGCTAGAAATTCGTCTCGAGCGGTGGCGTAAAACGTGCGGTATCGGATTGGCTGCCCGTTATATGCAGCGCCTGATATTCAGATCCACTGCAGTCAACAGAACTGAATATCAGGCGCAGCGTATAATGGGCAGCAGATCGGATACCGCCCGTCTTACGCGACCGCCCGAGACGAATTTCTAGTCCACCCAATCTTCTAATACATGCAGTGTGTGTTCTATCGGTACTGTAGCTCCAGCAGTATTTTGCACTCGGAGGCCATGAGCTCAAAACTCAGCCTTTAAGGGTATTCAAATGTTCAGTTACCTTCATGGGGCAAGTTTGACAACGTCTTGGCCTGATCATGAACAGAACAATTTATCTATGGGGGAGGTGAGAATGGGATAGGGCTGATCCTGCTTTAACTCACTTTCTGCCACATTAGCAGCTTCTTCTCTGAGGCAATCTCTCATATCGAGGATGACTTGCTTCCACGCCGAAAAGGGATGAGTTCACAGTTGTTTCAATGAAGGACCTAATATTCCAGGTCCCGAACTACATCTTGAAGGGTGGAAGATGCCTGTGCGAGGATTTTTTTAACATGTGGTGGCTGTTGCACACCAGCCACCACATGGGCTTGACAGAGCTAGGTCTTGGTCCAGTGGCACGGATAACCAAGACGACTGGAGACCAGCTCTGCTGCACAGACCTAGTGCGCACACATCTATTGCAGTGTGGGCTGGCCCGTGCTGCCCCTGGGCCCTCGCCTCATCTGGGCCCCGAACTCACGCCTCTCCTAGGCCCCGATCACACTGCTCTACAATTTCTCGCTGCTTCTTCGCCCCGACCCCGATGCTCCTCCGCATCATAATCCGACCTGGATTATGATGATGTCCGATCTAGTTGCCCTATTCACTGCTGTCGCCCTCCTGCACCAGCTCGCGCTGCTCCCTGGAGTGGTATGCTCCTTTTAAGACCCCGACGTGCCGCAGATGTTCTTCGTAGTTCGGGGCCACCTGGGTGGTGGGCCGCCTCCACACCACTCCTTGTTGGTGGTATACTTGGAGAAGCCTATGGCCCAAACCATTAGGCTGGACAGCTCTTTGTCGACCGGCATGGACATGATGGGCCGAATGGCCTCCTTCTGTGTTGTAAATTTCTATGATTCTATGAGGATCTGTTTCAGGGTTAACGAGACTGAAAGCTAAAAATGTGAAGGGAAGAATTTTAATAGGCAGCCACGGGGCACGTAAACGTCTAAGCTAACTTATAGCAAATGTGTTACGTTTTAGGGCAACTCCACTCGGGACTGACATACTGGGCAGCATGAATATCTCAATAGAATTATTAAAATGGATAGTTAGAATCATAGCCTGTGAAATTTGGCCCTTTAGCGCCGGCTGATAAGGCCGACTTGGATGAAAAAATGGCAGCTGCCTCACTTGCACCCACTTCCAGCATAGAACACGGTGGCCGCTATTTTGGACAGGTCAACAGCGCTGCCATTGTAGCGCTCACTACCGATATGGAAATTAGTCAGGTCGTGATGTCAATCAGCGTGTAACACAGAATTGATGCACGACCTGCTGTTTTGGACATCGCCAATCCTTTTAAAGCTCTCTTCATAGCACGCACAGCAGAACGTGCATGCAGCTGTACGACCAGCGCATCTTAAAGGGACACACACAACTTTCAGGTCAGTTTGGATTTTTGCTTTGTACTGATTTCTTTACATTTTATTTGAGTCGTGGCTTGGTGAAAGACATTTAAAACATTGTTGAAGTGTGAAGGGATGCTGCTGGACATTTGCAAGACTTTGGCTCTTAAAGGAAGGCCTTAGTCCTGGGGTCTCTAGTTGCAGACCCCTTGAGCTGCAGCATGATATGGAGATGGAGTAGAGGCAGCAAATGGGCCAAGCTGCTCACAGATGAGGAGGAAGCAGGAGAGGAGGAAACGGAAGGAAGGAGGCAACCCAGAAAGCACCTTTCTGGCCGGGATATCCAGGATTGAATCATCTGCCTGTGGTACCAATGACGACAATCCCAATTCCCTTTAATATTTGTCCCACACCTTACCTTCTCTCTGTTACTGGCCATCACAGCGTCCTCTTGGCCACAATGCTGAAATAAAAACCACCACAAAACAAACTTTCCAATCCAACTTTACACATCTATCCATCTAATATTACATCAGAAAATCAACTAATCACCCTTGTGCATTCTCTGTAGTGCGTCAGCCTTTGCCGATCTCCAGTGGCTGCAGCATGGCTGGTGGAAGGCTACTGACTTTCAGTGGGGTAGAGACTGCAGATGACCTTGCAGGATGACCTCGAGGAGCTGGTGGCTGGGAGTGTGAATTCGAGTGACGGTGTTTCTTCTTCTTCTTCATAGAAACATAGAAAATAGGTGCAGGAGTAGGCCATTTGGCCCTTCTAGCCTGCACCACCATTCAATGAGTTCATGGCTGAACATGCAACTTCAGTACCCCATTCCTGCTTTCTCACCATACCCCTTGATCCCCCTAGTAGTAAGGACTACATCTAACACCTTTTTGAATATATTTAGTGAATTGGCCTCAACAACTTTCTGTGGCAGAGAATTCCACAGGTTCACCACTCTCTGGGTGAACAAGTTTCTCCTCATCTCGGTCTTAAATGGCTTACCCCTTATCCTTAGACTGTAACCCCTGGTTCTGGACTTCCCCAACATTGGGAACATTCTTCCTGCATCTAACCTGTCTAAACCCGTCAGGATTTTAAACGTTTCTATGAGATCCCCTCTCATTCTTCTGAACTCCAGTGAATACAAGCCCAGTTGATCCAGTCTTTCTTGATATGTCAGTCCCGCTATCCCGGGAATCAGTCTGGTGAACCTTCGTTGCACTCCCTCAATAGCAAGAATGTCCTTCCTCACGTTAGGAGACCAAAACTGTACACAATACTCCAGGTGTGGCCTCACCAAGGCCCTGTACAACTGTAGCAACAGATCCCTGCCCCTGTACTCAAATCCCCTCGCTATGAAGGCCAACATGCCATTTGCTTCCTTAACTGCCTGCTGTACCTGCATGCCAACCTTCAATCACTGATGTACCATGACACCCAGGTCTCGTTGCACCTCCCCTTTTCCTAATCTGTCACCATTCAGATAATAGTCTGTCTCTCTGTTTTTACCACCAAAGTGGATAACCTCACATTTATCCACATTATACTTCATCTGCCATGCATTTGCCCATTCACCTAACCTATCCAAGTCACTCTGCAGCCTCATAGCATCCTGCTCGCAGCTCACACTGTCACCCAACTTAGTGTCATCCGCAAATTTGGAGATACTACATTTAATCCCCTCGTCTAAATCATTAATGTACAATGTAAACAGCTGGGGCCTCAGCACAGAACCTTGCGGTACCCCACTAGTCACTGCCTGCCATTCTGAAAAGTACCCATTTACTCTTACTCTTTGCTTCCTGTCTGCCAACCAGTTCTCAATCCACGTCAGCACACTACCCCCAATCCATGTGCTTTAACTTTGCACATTAATCTCTTGTGTGGGACCTTGTTGAAAGCCTTCTGAAAGTCCAAATACACCACATCAACTGGTTCTCCCTCATCCACTCCACTGGAAACATCCTCAAAAAATTCCAGAAGATTTGTCAAGCATGATTTCCCTTTCACAAATCCATGCTGACTTGGACCTATCATGTCACCTCTTTCCAAATGCGCTGTTATGACATCCTTAATAATTGATTCCATCATTTTACTCACTACTGATGTCAGGCTGACCGGTCTATAATTCCCTGTTTTCTCTCTCCCTTCTTTTTTAAAAAGTGGGGTTACATTGGCTACCCTCCGCGGCATAGGAACTGATCCAGAGCTATGGAATGTTGGAAAATGACTGTCAATGCATCCGCTATTTCCAAGGCCACCTCCTTAAGTACTCTGGGATGCAGTCCATCAGGCCCTGGGGATTTATCGGCCTTCAATCCCATCAATTTCCCCAACACAATTTCCCAACTAATAAGGATTTCCCTCAGTTCCTCCTTCTTACTAGACCCTCTGACCCCTTTTATATCCGGGAGGTTGTTTGTGTCCTCCTTAGTGAATACCGAACCAAAGTACTTGTTCAATTGGTCTGCCATTTCTTTGTTCCCCGTTATGACTTCCCCTGATTCTGACCGCAGGGGACCTACGTTTGTCTTTACTAACCTTTTTTTCTTTACATATCTATAGAAGCTTTTGCAGTCCGTCTTAATGTTCCCTGCAAGCTTCCTCTCGTACTCTATTTTCCCTGCCCTAATCAAACCCTTAGTCCTCCTCTGCTGAATTCTAAATTTCTCCCAGTCCCCAGGTTCGCTGCTATTTCTGGCCAATTTGTATGCCACTTCACTCTCCTTTCCCTCTTCTTTGTTAACTACAGGCTGGGCAGGCTGGATTTCTTGTGTGTGAAATGAGGAAGGCCCAAGGATGGAGTTGTTGGGAGGGGAAGGCGAAAAAGCAAGAGGTGCATGCTTACCTCTTAAAGGTGAGCTGCCTTCTGTTGATCAAAAATGTTAAAAGTGCTTCAGCACTAACCCAAATGACTCAACAGGTCATGAAAAGGGTACCCAGGGTCTCGGAAGCAGCACTTGAGCTTTGTGCAGGGGTGAACCCTGGAAGAGAGGTCCTCTACCCACAGGGGCCAGGAGGCCTTCCAGATTAGAAGGATATGAGACCCGATCGCAGAGGCAGTCATTTAAGGCCAGCTTACACCTTTACAAGATGTAGGCTCGCCTTAAATGAAGCTAACCTCACTCGAACATCGAGAAATTGGGACCCCTGCTAAGTGCACAGCCTGTCAGCAGCATGTTCAGTGTTGGGCAGTGTGTTACAATCATTAGAATTAGCAGGCAGTACGAACTTGACATGCTGCCTGCACTCCTTGAACCGGTATATTGCAACTCGCGGTGCTCGCCTATGCTTTTACAGCACAAAAAGAGGTCATTCGTGGCTGGAAAGCAGAAGAACTGTGTATGATTTTTCACCCTGATGATAGTTGTGCAAATACTAAGTTTTGTTCAAAGCTCTTAAATACTGGAGATCAATCCATGCTCAATTAGCTCTCAAATTGACAGGAAGCATTCCAAAATGCATTTCAAGTCCAAACAAGCTTATGCGATAAACCAAACATGATGCAATTCTCCTAATTTATGTGTGTGTTGAAAGAGTTATACAGCAAAAAACCATTGCCAGTAGATTATGTACAGAACAGTGATATGGGATGGTGTTAAAGGAATTAAGTACCATCGATAACCCAAGAATTTACGAACTTAGTAGCAAATAATTTCTCAGCACTTTAATCAACATACCGCAATAGTTAACAGTGGAAAAAAATTACACTGAATTTCAACCCTTTTACACATACTTCTTAAAACAACTGGTGAGCAATTCTTATATCCAAATATCATAATATATTTTGTACTGAAATGATTTCCATCTAATGAGATCATGGGGTAAGGACGCGATTTTCAACTGCCGGTTACCAGTTACTGGCTTGACTGATCGGCTGAGGAACATCTGGCAGGAACCCTGTGCACCCATTCCCTACCTGATTCAATAGGTGCCCAGCGCTCACAGCCAAAACAGCTGAGAGGTTGATGCAAATCGGGGTTATATGTCAGCTGTAAGGCCCCAAGTGCAACTTTCATAGAGAAATGTGTAGCATATTCAGAGGCCACCCAATGGTACTTAAAGTAAGTTTTTCTATTTTGAGTGTGAGGCCAGACATTCATGCTCCTCCGACCTGCTGCGGGCCTGTTTCTGCACCACCCACCCCCCCCCACCAAGCCCTGTAAACCACAAGCCGCTCTCCCGGTCACCCCCCCCCCCCCCTCCCCCTCCCCCACTCCCCGCACCACCACCACCGCCACACCAGGCCCTACCTGTTGGTCGGCTCCGGGCCAAAACCCATGGTTTTTACACAGAACTAAATTTAAATGAAGCCTGAACCTGAAAATGGTTCGGACCTTCTGACTGTGGCGCTTGCGCACACCACCGATATCAGGCCCATCTCGGGCTCACTGCCGATATCAGGCCCATCTCGGGCTCACTGCCGATATCACGCCCGCCTTGGGCTCACCACCAATATCAAGCCTGTTTAGGGCCTAAACTCTTTTAAACATGAGAATTTTGCTTTTACGTGAGGAGTAAATTGTTGTTGACTCAATACTGTGAAGTGATACAGTACTAAAGGGCAAAAAGCTTTGTGGAAAAAAGCTATTGCCAATTTTGTTGTTGGAAAACTGAAGAACCATGCATGATTTTGCATCCTGATGATATTCACTTGCAAGTAATGCAGTGATATGTTTAACATGATCTATGTCAGTAAGTTGCATGGGTTTGTCGAACACTTTTTCACGGAGTTGGTGCAGATGCGCCTCTAAAGGTCAGGTTCTGCTGTAAATTGAGATGAATACTTGTTCTTTATTGTTGAAAACAAATGTTGGCTTGTTTGCTGAGAACAAATTCCCCCTCCCCCACCCATCCTTCTTGAACCAAACAAATTGCCTCCAAGTCACAAGTTTTATTGTGCTGACGTGATATAATCCACTGAGAGCCGTACTGCAGCTTACATTATTTGCATGCTTTCTCAACTCACTACTGCAAGATGATTTCCTGTCATCACTGGTGTCCCCTGAGGTATAATAACAGGAGTAGCCTGATGGCTTTTGGTTAGTTAGCTCAGGTGGCTGGAGCTGTCCAGTCTAGCCACAGGAAGTAGCCTTTAATGAATGTGAAAAAGTCATCCTTCATGGAACTAATTTTGCTAAGTGATTCTGGAGCTAAATTAAAGGTTGCGTTTCATTTCTTCACACAGAGGCAAGAACAAAAGAAAAGAAAATGATTAAGCTTAGTTTGTTCTGTTTTTTAACTGGCACTGCTCCTGTACCAAACCCCTGTGTTCAATTTCTTTTAACAGGAATTAACCTGTTAGCGAGCACATTAAGTGTTTGTACAGGAGCAGCGTTGGTTGGGATATATACCCCAGAAATTGATGCTTAGAATGTCACTTAGTTTCAGGTCTGAAAATGTTCATTATTTTTCATTCGAGACCATTGCTCAACACTTCATACGTTCTAAAATGGCACAGTTGCGATAATGAACACATGTTTATCACTATGAAGGTCACAGCCTTAGGCTATAGTTCCTTCTTCATTGAGAACGAGGACGGCTTCTGCATGCCTGTTATCTGATTTTTCACAGTGATAGAGGGAGCTCAGAGACGCACAGTCCCTGATGCTCTTTCATTAACTTTTCATCTATTGAGATTAGGTACAGGGTGACTCCCCAGAAGTAGCATGCCATTCTTCAGGTAGCACAGACCTTTTAAAAACAATTTCTCCACATTTGCATATATGAACAGTAGAGACCATTCATACTCACTCTGTGACTAATTTCACAAATACCCATGTACAAAAGCAGTAAGTTTGATTTTTTTTTAATTTGCACAGTCTTTTATGGAACAACTTTTTGAAAGATGACAATCATTTTAGTTTTTTTTGTTCGGTAGAATCCAGTTAGCCATGAACTCAGAATAGATAAAGATTGCTTTTAAATCAGACTTGCTTACAGTGCTAATGGTACCCCAGACCATGAGACTCCTATTTATAAAGCTAGTATGAATCTGGAAATGTTTCCCACCAGTATATTTTTGGAGAAAATTTACTGATTTTTTTGATAAATTGAAGCAAACCCATTTTTTAAAGCTTTACAAATAAAGTGAACGTCCAGCAAAAGTCTGCCAGTGTCAGATTATTTTATACAGCAATCAAATTTGATGTCACAAAGTTTTCTTTAAAAAAAACAGTGAAAATATCTCTAACAAAATTGTAATGGAAATAATGCCCTCATGAAGCCAAACATTTAGGAACTGCTATACATATTAATTAAAATGCCATGATATCCTAATGCTTCTTGAGCTTGGTGAGTGTTTATTTTTCGTGGAACAAAGTTGAAGGCAGCAGATTTGAATGGCTGATTAAAGCAGGCCCTTGCTGTGACCCCTGCAGGCCAGAGCAACCGTAAACCAGCTGTGACCACTGCTGTGTGCAGCTGACAAGTTGGGCTTTCTTTATCAGTCTTTAGATGGATCTCAAACACAGAGTTCCTGAAGGGATCTGTCCCACAGAAGCCTCTTTAAACTAAGCCTGTTGTGAATCCCATGTCATCCTGCTGCTGCTTTGGAAACATTAACCCAGTGCCTAGGGAGGCCAGCCGTGGCATCTGTGTAATGTCGTCTGTACCGCTGATGTGCCATGTATGAGATCTCTACTTAGGGCAGATCCAAACGTAAATCTGGGTTCAAATGAAAATATGATGACATAATTGACTCCACTGCTATTTTGGAGTAAAAGTTCTCAGCTTGTCGTGCTGCTTTCAAAGCAGGAAATGCATTTGAATCAGGACAGAACAGTCGAATCAACCACCATCCCTGAAATGCAACAGTCACATGTGTCTGGCATTTTATTTTAAAGATTTGTTTCTCCTGAAGGAACGCAAAACCTCTTCTATCCCACCCAACTGGTCAATCATCATGCATCAACCTAGTTAGTGAGGCTATTTAACAGTGAGGGGCATCACTATTAAGGCTGATCCAATCCTCACCCAGTAAAGATAATTTTCCGACTTTGCGCTCCCAGCGAGCCGCAAAGCTATCCCTCCCTAAGAACACGTGTCTTAAATTCCAGCACCCGCTGCACATGATTTTACAACTATTACTTTAAATGATTGGAAAATCACATGAAGCGCAATTTTGTATATTTGCTCGCCGCAGGTGAGGCTCCCCACTGAGAATGCAAAGTTGCAGAATTATGTCTAATGGCTACACATGCAAACTTTCAAGGAGTGGCCACTAAAATAGGAATCCTGGCCGATTGTTGTCCTCTCCCTAGACCAAACATGCTGAGCCCTACTGTAGGAATCCTACCACTGCCCTAGATAAGATCAGAACAGACCAGGATCTGGCCTGAGACCCTAGATGGTAATTTAAAGCAATTTAATAGCTGAACTGAAGTATAAGGCACTTATTTAGTTTGGATCAGAAGGAAGCAGTGTCTATGCCATGAATCCCCACATTTACACTGTTAAAGCCAGCTGCCTTATTCCAACCGCAAAATCTTAGGCCATAAAAATCTGGATCCAGAATTCAACCATCAGGATAAGGGAGATGAATTTAGCAGCTGTAACGTAGAGAGCCAACGTAAAACGCTGCTCTCCCATGATGCACATGGAAAAAACATCAATGTAAAAGCATTTGTAGAGGAGTTACTATGTAAATACTCAAGAGATCCAGTACAATTTGGATGAGAGTCATCTAGACTGTATCTAATTAGCAGTATGAAGAGAGCTGACAATCTGTGGGAATTGATTGTCCAGCCTTTGGCAGTCACTTTTCTTTCAGGTGAGATTAGCTGCCCCAGGACAATGCCACTTCATTTTAAATATTGAAACCTACTATTATCAAACTGTATCATGGCCGGCATGAGCTGAAGTTTTTGGGATCATGTATCTGGATCAAGTGCATATCATGTATGCACTTGACAGCAAAGATTGGTCTTACATGATAAATAACAAAGCACTTATTTGTGGGAAGGAAAATAAAGTTGAAACAAGTTTTCATTCCAGAAGCTTTAAAATAGTTCTGCATTTGTTCAGAGATTTGACTATGAGAATAAAGGTTCAATTTTCCATATTTCATTAGAACATGTTAACTCAGATTGTGGCACGGGTATGAGAGTATGGCCTGTACTTATTCCTGGTAATTTGCTTTTCCATCCCTATAATTTTATCGGCTTGTTATCCATTTGTCAATCCTACTAGAAGTATTTATTTCTCAATCAGTTAACTGTAAAATAAAAGTCTATCTACTCAGTATTATATACACCTAACTCCAGCGCCAGACACTCAGTGGCTGATCAGCGAATTGGATCCTTTTCATTAATAATGTATCCTTGTGTACAAAACTGATCATCAATCAGCAGTAAAATGGAAAATAAATCCACTATCTGAAATATATTTCATGCCACTAGCCTTATTCCAGAATTATCTGGGATTCACATCTATCCAGTACAGAACCCTGAAGGTAGCAGGCCAGGTAGATAAGGTGGTTAAGAAGGCATACGGAATATTTGCCCTTATTAGCCGAGGCATAGAATACAAGAGCAGGGAGGTTATGCTTGAACTGTATAAAACACTAGTTAGGTCATAGCTACAGTACTGCATGCAGTTCTGATCACCACATTACAGGAAAGATGTGCTTACACTAGTGATGGTACAAAGGAGATTTACGAGGATGTTGCCTGGACTAGAGAATTTTAGCTATGAGGAAAGATTGGATAGGTTGGGGTTGTTTTCTTTGGAACAGAGCAGGCTGAGGGGAGACCTTATTGAGGTGTATAAAATTATGAGTGGATAGGAAGGACATGGTCAACAACCATAGATTTAAAGTAACTGATAGGAGGTTTAGAGTGGAATTGAGGGGAAATTTTTTCACCCAGAGTGTGGTGGGGGTCTGGAACTCACTGCCTGAAAATATGGTAGTTGCAGAAACCCTCACCACATTTAAAAAGTCCTTGGATATGCACTTGACGTGACGTAATCTACAGGGCTACGGACCAAGAGCTATAAAGTGGGATTAGGCTGGATAGCTCTTTATTGGCCAGCAAGGACACAATGGGCCGAATGGCCTTCTTCTGTGATGCAAATTTCTATGATTCTATAATTCAATGAGAGCTTGCTTGATCATGGGATGGATTACACACAGCTGAGCCAAATCTTGTTTTCACATGATGACCATGCACAGGGATTTTCAACGGAGGGCCACTGGATACTGATGAGGGTCAGTACTATGACAGACCTGAGGATAGCTCCTGTTGCAGGTTATAATAGAACTGTGTAGCTATGGCTCGTATTGTAATATTTTAAAATGGCTACTGTGATTATGGAGGAGGTGCAGTCTATCAATTATTTACATGTTTGTCTATAAACAATCCCTCATCAGATCCAGATTTGTTAGCTGGACCTCAGGTTTGAGATATTTTTATGTGTGTGAAATTGACACTGCATTATTGGCCTCTAGGAACATTGCTAATGGCAAAAAATATAGAAGACTATATACGGTGTAATCATTTTAGGCAAGAGAAGTGGAAACAGAGTGTTAATGTCTCATACCCACTAATACTTCTGTGCTGTGCCAGCGTGTGGCAGCCCGGCCCGTAAATTGGCATGGTCTCAGCCTACAAGACCATCAGCAGGCCAGGGCCATTAGAGAGAGCAGCATGCGGTGGCATGCCACTTTAGGGAGCAGCGCGTACTGCTGCAGGAAGGTGATGGCTGATTGCAGTGCGGGCAGGTACAGCAGGAGTGGCAAGGTAGGGGCGAAGGAGTGGCAAGAGTTCGTAGAGCGATGTGATCAGGGCCCAGGAGAGGCGAGAGTTCGGAGCCCAGAAGAGGTGAGGGCCAAAGGGCAGCACGGGCCAGCCCACACTGCGATATGTGTGCGCACTAGGTCCGCGCAGCAGAGCTGGTCTCCAGTCGTCTTGGTTAATCCTTGCCACTGGACCAAGACCTAGCTCTGTCAGGCCCATGTGGTGGCTGGTGTGCAACAGGCACCATACGCTAAAAAAATCCACGCACCGGCATCTTCCACCCTTCAAGATGTAGCTCAGGATCTGGAGTATTATGCCCTTCTTTGAAACACTTGTGAACTCATCCCTTTTTGGCGAGGAAGCAAGTCATCCTTGCTTCGAGGGACTGCCTATGATGATGGCTGTAATTAAGGTTTTCACCCAAAATATGATCCCATCTTTTCTTTTTTCAGAGGCTGATGGTCTAAAATTTCCATCCATACCCAATGTGTTTTACCCCTCTCCTGTATAAAAGACATATATAGCACAAGTAGATCTCCTGTGGTGTTGCATATGCATACTGGGATCTTGAGTGCAGCATCTGGTGTTTACCATTATGCAACCGCAGCCTAAATGCAGCATCAGTTCACCATTACAGTGGTATAACAAATGTACTGAAATTTGCAGTGCACAAATTGGCTGCTGGGTTTGGCCATATAACAGGAACTGGGCTTTAAAAAAAAGTAATGAATTGGTTGTGAAGTATTTTGGGACATTATGGATAGTGCTCATGGTGCCCACAAAAGAAAAGGGACAGTGACCGTCATGTTATTTTGCCCTCATTCGGCCATTGAACTTTCTCTGCCATTCTCCTGCAGTTCTGAGGTGAGAGCAGTCGTCCTCAGTGTTATCTGGAGACCTTTTTCAGGTATCCTCCCATGGGCACCCAGCAATCTCCCTCTCATTTACTATATTTCATCCAGCAGTGTCTGTCGGTCAACTTTATTAAAATTTGGGCTCCTCTTCTCTGCCTGCTTCCAATGTATTGCTCCCCTCTTTTAGTGTCTCTGACACCTTTTCATCATCATAGGCAGTCCCTTGGGGGTCGAGGATGACTTGCTTCCATACTAAAAATGAGTACTCAGGTGACTGATGAACTCATTTTAAACAGTGGAAGAAGCCTGTGTGTGGATTTTTTTAACATGGGGTGGCCGTTGCACACCAGCCACCACACGGGCTTGACGGAGCGCGGTCTTGGTCCAGTGGCAAGGGGATCCAAGACAACTGGAGACCAGGCTCTGCCGCATGCGCCAATACTTACACACAAACTCAAACATACTCCTACTGCCCTCCTTCCTTCCTCCTTCCCACAGGATCTCTCTCTATGTGGAATTCATAGTTCGCAATGTGAGCCTCACGACCTCACAGCCACGCTATTGGCCCGTGTTGTGCCTTCCCTTGGTCTTGTTCACGCTGCTCCACTCTGGGCTCTGACCTCTCGAGTCCTCTGTGCCTCATCCGTCCTCTCCTCTCCGCTTCCGATCTCCGAACCTTGCCGGTCCCGACCACCAGACCTCGCCGGTCCCGATCTCTGCTCCTCATCAGTCCCTCCCTCCACTCCTCCCCCATTCCTACCTCCCCTCCACGTCGCTTCTGACCTCTGCTCCTCGCTGCTTCCGTCCTCTGCTTATCCCGCTCCTGCTCTTGGGTCCCGACCCCTCCACTAGGCTCCACCACGCTCCAAGATATGCCACCAATCATCTACCTGCATTCTGGTGACGTCTAATTCTGTTGCCCACTTTGGTTTTGCCGCCCTCTCGAGACCATTGTTGATTCTGCTATGGTGGCTAGCTTTTTTTGATTTGCCCACAGCTCCAGCCTCTGCTCTTTTACAGCCAATTAAATACTTTGGAAGTGTGGTCACTATTGGAATATAGGAAACGCGGCAGCCAATTTCCGTACAGCAAGGTCCCACAAACAATAATAAAATAAATAACCAGATAATCTGTTTTCAGGATGTTGATTGAGGGATAAATATTGGCCAGGAGACGGGGATAATGCCCCTGCTCTTTGAATAGTGCCAAGGGATCTTTTTCGTCCACCTGAGAGGATGGACGGGGCCTCGGTTTAATATTTCATCTGAAAGACGGCATCTCCGACAGTGCAGCACTCCCTCAGTACATTAGCAAACCGTAATAATGGAAGCAATCATCAAGTAAAGCACACGTGACAATGTTGTGCTCTTACCTTGTATAAAGCCACTTTACTGAACTCGGAATGAAAGAACTACAGTTCTCAGAGCCTTGAGAGAGCAGATGACTTGTGGTAAACTATGTGGAATGTGGGCATTTAATGTAGAGGATTATAATATTTGCCGTTGTTTGTGCCATAACGTTAATACAGCACAGTGGCTAAAGTGAGCGGTGCTCCTTGTGGGTTGGAAGGCCGTCCAGTGGCTGGATCGGATCCCCCTGTGTGTGTGGGAGGTGGTTGCAGAACAGGGAAGGAGTGGCTACTTGGGATCCAGCACTGCGCTGAGTGCAGACCAGATGCGATCAGAGGCGATGTGAGCGGTTCGGAGGCTCTGAGCAAAAGCGAGATTTACACGGAGCTTTATTTAACCAGTGCGGGTCCAACCATTCCTCGGTACAGACAGTAGCGAATACTAGGACTGAGAATATGGATTTATATCATTTCGTGATAACTGGGGATGTTTAACCAACTCTGAAAAATCAAAAACATTGACAGTTTCAAGTTTTCAAGGACTCCCCGCTCTGGGCTCCCAGTTTTTGTTGCTCGGTTATTGAAGGAAGACAAAAAGCCAGTGAGCTGGTCCTTGTCCAGAGCTGGATACCGTTCTAACTGTACATTGATGTGAACGCTGGAAACGATGATTTTAACACGTAAGCATGCAATGATTTCCTGGGGTTTCCCCCCTGCAACTGTTTAATGAACTGTAGATGGTGAAATGAAGTGAATTGACAAACAGAGATTGTGCAGTGAGCTAAATCTTAATCATTTGACACATTTGATTCGGTTGTGCGACAGATGAGGGCTTGATGCGTGCTGTAAACGCGAACTGTTTGGAAAGTGCGGCTTGGGTCATTGCGAAGGGGAATTATAATCCAAAACAGGCGTCTTAATCTCAATTTTCTGTAGATTTCTTTAAAGCTCCGAGCTCCAGCATTACATTTTTACCAAGTTATCACTTCAAACGCATTCCTCCTCACAGTATTCCGTCCCAGTTACGATGAACTGGATAAAGCAGGCAGACAAGATTTAGTGTTTCCTATTTGATACATTGTTTGGAAGTTTATTTTTTCTTCTTGCTTGGTTTGGTCTGGGGGTGGGTGGGGTGAGTGTCAGCAGATCCTGATGTGTCGCTGTCTCCACTTCAGAGCCACACTCTCCCATGGAAGCTGTCAGATAAGCAGGACCCGGGCTGCACGTAAGCCTCGTCCCAGCGACCCCCCTCCCCGCAGGTCTGCCGTCAAATACCCTGGGCCCGGGGGCAACCCGCCTTCTCCTGCTGCTCCCGTGTCTGCCTTGGCATTCACTCTGATAAAACATATCGTTGTAATGTTCAGTTTCAGGTTTTATTGAAACAGAGAAGGTGCGAAAGAGGCTGTTGTAGCTTTAACGTGCCGGGGAATCCAGACCTTCTGTACTTGGAAATACTGCAGTAGGTTTTTTGCATTTTTATAAATTTAAGAGCTTGGATTCTCTATTGATCGATCTGGTTATATTTGGATGGTGGCATGGTTTCGGTGCCTACAAATGATCGCTTTGAAGCGGCACGGTAAGGCCTGAGCTGTATGTCGGTGCAGTTCCGGGGAGACTGTGAGCAGGATCCTGCACAGGGCTGCTGCATCGGGCGGGACTAGGACCGCGCGGAATCCTCTTGTTGGACAGTAGGCGTTGGCTCAGTGGCGGCCCCTTTGATCCACGGGCGTATGGCCCCCGTCACTGCCCCGCCCGCCCGCCTCCTGCAGGCAGCTGCGGCATCACTGGACAGGGAGCAAGAAAGGCAAAACAGACATTGTCCCGCAGGCTCCTGCCTTCCTGCCTCCAGCACCAGTCCCATTCACACTGCTACCGATCGCTGCTCAACACAACTGGGGGGCATTCAGTCTTTCAGCTTGTGCGTTTTCATCAAAATCTGATACAAACTCGTGGCCTTTTTTCATCTTTCCAAACAATATATGTCTCCATTAAAAGTGCAAATTTGACAGTTCTCGACATTTATCCCTGTGACCAATTTTTTTAAGCTTAAATGCTCCATTCACACTGCACCTTTGGGATTGACTGAAGAACCTTCTGTACCACACTGTTGTTGATTTTATAGAAATTGCAGCTCTCCACTCCCCCAATGGCCAGATGGTTAGGATAGACTAGGAAAGCCCCAGGCTCGATTCCACAATCCCTGCTAAAGTAGCCAATCTCAGCTGGAATGATGATAGAACCACAAAAATTAGACTTTGCGACCTGATTTCGGGAAACTTACCTGCTGGAAAGTGCAGATGGGCCCAATTTGTGTTTGGACAGGATGGAGTTTGCTTCTCTTCCCTTTGGTTGAATCAGCCAATCAGATCACTCTGTTCCCTTATCCGAATCACCTATCAAACAGTACTTGTACATGGATGCTTTGATATTGAACAGCATGTGGTCTCCGAATAAATATTTACTAATAAAACTATTAACAAGTTGTAATAAACCTATAGGTGGAGAAAAGTGAGTTGCTCGACAAGTATGTGTATAAAACATTTTCACAGCTCACTAATCACTAGTCTTTTTGCATATTTAGAGGAACCTTTGGGAACCTTGACACTAATATGTGGATATTCTAGCAAAAGAAATGACGATATACTCTACCAGTTATCTTCAGTACTAAATAGCATTTCTTAATTCATAATATAAGAAACAAAAAAGTTGTATTTTTGGTGTTAAAAATCACTGCAATTCTCTAGGTTAAGAACTTAATGTGCTTGTACATCGCTGCTAGAGAATCTGCATGACATATTTATTCCAATGTAATTGTACCTTTTGTGTTGGGAAGTGTAACTATATCCAGGAGAAAGGGAAACATACACAATCGAGCATGTCCCGATACTTCTGCCATGGAATGTTCATCAATTTCAGGCTGTGGCGATTGATAATCGGCCCCATGTGCCAATTGTATACACCACAAAGGGAGCCAACAGGCATTCATATTTGATTTTGTCAGATCTTAATAATGAATTTGTTGAAATTACCTATTGTGAATTGGTTCATGACCAATATTAATAGATTAGTTGAAAATATCACCTTACAGTAGGACCTGCATTACTATTAGAGGCAATACTGCTGGACTTTGCACAGGGCAAAGCCTTATGCGAGACTTCACCTCATCGCATAGCTTCTTTGGTTATTTGTATTTAATTTTTTGGGCAAAACATATCTACAGTGTTTATTTTGTATTTATAAGTCTTAATTCCTGTGCCTAAAGTTATTGTATCATATGTGTAAGACCAAAATTTGGGGACTTTAGATTATCTGCCAATTTCCATCATCTGCTGATGGTCCTCATCCTCGCTATTATGACAGATAATGGGGATTCCACTATATTGGCTAAGTCTATACAATAGCAGGGGTTTTAAAAATACATAATTATGCTTTTACAATTTATAGACGGTTTGACATTCTGAGTATAAATGCACAGTACAGGATTGCATTACAGAATAGTAGTGACATTGTTTATCTGCTGATGAGATTGTCCTAAAATAATCTGTGGCTATGCCTTCAGTCAGAGTGGAGGGACACATTGGCTTTTTAATTTAGTGGCTGTACAGTATCTTCAAGTAAAAATTAGAGTAAAGATAACAGACAAGCAGATTGGTCAGAAGCTGGTGTGTATAAATCTGTCACGAGCACAGAAAAGCTCCACTGGCCTGTATGTATTCAGTGAGTCCATCTGGCCTGCAGCTATTGGTACTTCATAGTGCAGCTAATTGGTAATAGCTATCTCCATTATTTCTCTTAAGTTTGTGTTTCCAGTGTCTTCTTTCAGGATATAGCAGATGGCTGTGGCCTCCTGTAGTCTCCTGACCTGCCTTCATGATAAAAAGAATTTTGTGGCAGATTAAAGTCCTGCACACAGGCAAGATAGCTCAGCAGATGTGGTTCGATGTCAGTGCCTGATCACTTTTGTTTGTTCAGGATGCATCTGTTGGATTCTGCTTGCAATTGAGGGCTTGTTCTCTACAGGATGGTCCAGCATTGTAAACAGGAGTCTCATGCTTTACTGTTCCTCTTAGCAACAGGAAGAGAGCACAGGAAAGGAGGTAGAGCAAAGATCCTGAATGGCTCCAGACAATATTAAACTCGCCATACAGCGTGCCAGACTCATCATGTCTATAAATAACATGGAACAAAATAAATCGAGTCCCTCATTGTTTTTCTCTTGTGTAAATACATGTAATGTGTGTTTATGGTGAAGCTTTCATTCGACTCCTATGGTTTACTGCACAGTAGCAGGGACCCACTTTGTATTGTATTAAGTAGAATGCACCACACCTAAATATAACAGGAGCACACACACCAGCTCATCAAACCGTGTTGTGGTGCAGATGACTTGTCACATTTTGGGGCTACCATTATCCTGAATGCAGTGTTTGTTATATTGCTACACTGTCGGGAGCTGCTAGTCATCGCTAATTATAAAATTATTCTTTTAGACTGTAGTAAGCAATGACATTGAAGAATGTTTTTCAAATCTTCTGCACATGGACAAAAATATAAAGCATAATAGTTCTAAAGTATTAAGCAAATTTTTTAAACTCTTTTGTTCCTAATTTCTATTTTATTTGCTTCTCATCAAATTACTTAAAACCATTTTTATTTTGATATTTGGATTGCGAATCTCAGTTTACTTTGTACTCAATTTAATTTTCTACCTTCCTTGACTTTTTCTATTGCTTTAAAATATGTTTAGTTATTCAAAATCACATTTTATAAGTGTCAGCTGTGGCTCAGTGGATAGCACTCTTGCCTGTGAGTCAGAAGGTTGGGTTCAAATGTTTGAGCTGGCACTCCAGTGCAGTGCTGAGGGAGTGCTGCACTGTCGGAGGTGCTGTCTTTTGGATGAGACGTTAAAACAAGGCCCCATCTGCTCTCTCAGGTGGACTTAAAAGATCCTATGGCACTATTTTGAAGAAGAGCGGGGAAGTTATCCTCTGTGTCCTGGCCAATATTTATCCCTCAATCAACATAATCAAAACAGATTATCTGGTCATTATCACATTATCACATTATCTGTTTGTGGGAGCTTGCTGTGCCACATTACAACAGCGTCTGTCTTTAAAAAAAATCAGTAATTGAAAGAGGAAATTGTAGTGAATGACAATTTTCAGTCATAGTTAATGGATGCCTCACTTGTGTTTTTATACCTCAAACCAGTTCTATGTCCTAAATCAGTTCTGTATGAGTGGAAGAACAAGGCCTTTGTAGTGTTAAACATCAAAATTGGCATGTATTTATTATGTTTGCCTACAAGTTAATCTTTTCACATGTAGGAGTGTAAAGGCTGCAGTTTTTTTAGAGATTCATTAAATTGCATTAGCACTGTTTTTCCAAATGCCTGATATTCTGTTATTGCAGAGCTGACAGGATAGTGCTAAATCTCGGAAATGTTACTCTTTTCCCATAGACACACAGCAGTTCAACTTGAGGATGTTGTGGTTTAAACAATAGCAGACATTCTTGGCAAACCACATTTTAGCCTAAAACGTCTGTTAATTTGGACTGACCTGATGTCCTTTGTCTGGCACTGTACAAGGACACAATTGGAACTGCCTATTGTTAAGTCCAGTATTTATGGCTAGATAACTATTATATGAATTAAGGTCAGCTTTACACATTGTGTTATTCTCTGCCAGTATCTATATAGTCATCGTATGCACTGTGAAAACTTGTATTAAATATCTATTTGGGAAAAGGCAAATATTTACTTGAAATATAATGAGAAAATCGCACATCAGTGAATTGTATAATTTGACAAACGACGAACAATGAATCTGTCAAAAGGACAGCCTCATGTACTCCACATCTTAAAACTTAAGTTCTTCATTGTGCAAAGTACTGCACTCAGGTTAAAGGTGTCCAAAACAATCAATGTTTCCAGTGTGCTTTCTGGTTTCAGGAATTAAAATAGAACAGCAGTAGACAAGGTCAGACAGAATTTAACTTGGGCTGGTACAGGGTTTGAGTCACATAACTCATGCATGTCTGCTCAAACTGAATGCAGCCCCTGGATTCACCTGTTTGTGTCAACCCCAAAGTGTTCCAGAAGCTCTGGTCTTTAAAGAATAGTTGATTCCAAACAAAATCATCCACAATATTCAAACACAGCGAAAATTAAAATAATGCAATCAAGCTGTCTTTCAACTGCTAACAATTTATGGAAACAAAATAGTGGGTTCGCTTTTAGGAATGTTTCCACTGCCCATTATAATGATCTTCGACACAAGATGTGCCTGTACTTACTTAACACATGGGTTAATGACACAAACTGAATGGCTTTAAAATATATAAATATATCTATTTGTGTACAAATGGGGTTTTCTTTATAACACATTTTGTCTCTCCTGGACCTATGTAAAGGTGCGGGGGGTGGGGTGGAGGGGCAGGCTATATCCTTATGATTAAGTCCATTAAAAGTGGACTTTACTGTAGAACATTAAAGTATTTCTAAAGCAAGTGTAGTCAGGTGGGCCATCATCCTTGTATGAAACAAGGATCCCACTGGGTGCAAGGTAGGAAATGGCCCGAGGTGCTTCACAGAGGCGGAATCAAAAGTTTGAACCTTGAGCTAAAAAAGGAGATATTAGGAAGGGTAGCCTAAAGCTTGGTCAAAAAAGATGGACTTTAAGGAGTGTCTTAAAGGAGGAGAGGGAGGTGGGGAGATGGAGGGGTTCAAGGTGGGAATTTCAGAGCATGAAGCCTTGTATGTCAAAGCATTTTTTTTCAAAAAGTGTCAGTGTTCTTCCACATTCTGCAAACTCATTGACCCTAAGGCATTTAAATAAGGGTTTACAAATATGTCAACATTTGACAAACAACATTTCACTGTGGTGCTGGTGCAGTCTAATGATACTTGTGAAAGAATTCACAGCACTACAGCAATCCACTTTATAAATAAACCTTTGACAATTCTCTTCTGTTGATTATTTTTCCCCAAAAGAATGTATCTAGACATTTGATAATTTTCTGATTCTTATGGCATGGTCCTTTCATTTTGAAATATTAACTAAGAAAGCACTGTCATGTAAACGATGGAAGCATTTACAGTACTTCCATGGATTAAATTCTCATTTACAAAGAAATAATTTGCATTTATATAGTGTCTTTCATGACCTCTGGCTGCAAAACGCTTTGGGACATCCTATCAAGTACTTTTGAAGTCCAGTCACTGTTGTAATGTAAGAAGCACTGCAGCCAATTTGTGCATAGCAAGATCCCACAAACAGCAATGATATAAATGACTAGATAATTGTTTTGTGGTATTGGCTGAGGGATAAATGTTGGCCAGGAGAGACAGAGACCATCTCTCCTCTGTGTCGTGGGATCTTTTACATCCACTTGAGAGAGAGAGAGAGAGAGAGAGAGAGAGAGAGAGAGCAGATGGGGCCTCGGTTTAGCATAGGGCAGCACTCCCTTAGTTTTGCACTGAGGTGCCAGCCTAAATGATGTGCTCAAGTCTCTGGACTGGGGCTTGAACACACAACCTTCTGACTCACAACCTTCTAAGAGCCAAGACTGGTACTTACACTTACACTTCCAAAGTATCTATTTATTAAAAAAAAGGTTTTCTGTGTAACTTTGTATAGAGTAATATACTGTATGAAAATATTTAACCTTATTTAAAAAGAGACTGATTATTATTTTGGCATGGAACAGTAAAGCTTCTGTTTTTTTTGGGGGGTGGGGGCAGAGGTCAGAATTACCCTTTTCAAACCTCTTTTTCTCTCCTTTTCACCTGAAGGCACTGATGTACTTTTTCATGGGCAGTCTTCCTTCCAGTGCCTCATCCAAGTGACCATTCTTCAGATGTGAATCTATTCGCTAAATTTTGGCAGACTGTGGAGAACATCACAACTGAGCCTTGTCCTTTCACAAGCACTTTGTAGCAGAGGTCACTCGATAGGATCCGGGGCAAAAATCCCAGCAGATTTTCCCTCCCTACAGTGGTGTGTTGAGGCCAAAAGTTACATCCCAAGTAGTTCAGATTAATTAACTCAGCACCGATCAGGGATCAATTTAGGACCTTCTAGTCTGTCTTTACGCGCTATGATTTTTGGAGGAGTCACAAACAAAAGAAGTTGTGATGACTGAGGTTCAGTGTGGAAACATTGCGACTAAATAGATTCCGGAAAGTTGAATGTGAGTCAGTGGCTGGCATTTTGACATTTATCTACAGTGCACAAGTCCCACTAAAGTCAGTCTGGAAAACTGTGGTCAAACTGAAGACATTGCAGACCATCATGATAACATGTGCAGGTAGCCATTTTGTGTTGTATTCTTTTGGTGGGAAAATGTCTTGCATTGCTCTCTTAGTGGGACTCAAGTATTATCTACTGTAATTTAAATCATTTAGAGGCTAGATGATAAAGTCTTCTGATGTTAAACAGCACTGATTCTGATGACTGTCACAGCTGTCCTAGATACGGTCACCTCAGTAGCACTCTGCATTGTGATAAGCAGATACTCCCTGTTGTTCCGAACAGCCAGGGAGACCCTGTGAGGGTGGCTGATTTTAGCTAGGGGTTTAAACCATTTGTTTGGCATGTTGTTGTTATTGTACAGTTTGGTCCTTTTGTTAACAGAGCCATTACAATTGAGAAGTCTTTTGTCTTGTGGCCAAACAAAAACAGACCTTGTCAGTTGTGACAATTAAACATTTGGGTGCTGCTGCTGCTGCTAAGATGTTTCAGCAGAACCGTAGTCCTGTATTTATTACCTGTGGACATGAGTAAGGAGTGGGTGGCACCTTTTTGCAATAAAAGTACGAACTGTAGGAAAGAAAGGTAAAAATGAAACTCACTTTAACCAGACACAAGTAGTTTCAGTTATGAAGAGGGTGGGAGAACAACAGTTGACTGAAAAGTCATTTTTTAATGTGCACTTGCTGAAATCTTGTTTTTTTTCTTTGTAAAAATTATTTTACTTTTCACTGTTTAAAAAATCTCCACGAGCCATATAATATAGGAATTGGTTTGTTGATATTCACTCCCTTTTGAAAGTAAATGTCTCCCTTTTCTCTTTGATGGTATGGTCATTGGAGCTGAAATTCAGGGCCTAACTGGAGCATTCCCATCACAACTTCGGCAGGAGCGTGCCAGAAGGCCAGAAATTCATCTGGAATTGGAATTCAGCAGTGTCAAGACCTGGCCTCACATGGGGGATTCTGTGGGAATCTTGGAAGGGGCGGAGTCTCCACCTGCCCCTTACTGGGCCAGCGGCATCAGCGGGTTTAGGCTACGACTTCCAGTGTTGGGAGTTCCCACGTTTCTAGCCTTAGAGGGATCTGATGTAGGATCAGCAGTAGTGGTCGCTAAATGGCAGAAGTAGGGCCCACCTTGGGGGGAGGGTGGAGGTTCAGGCTGAGATTGTTTCTGAGGAGGCAAAGATTTTGCAGATATTTTAGCCCCTTTAAAGGGGATCAAGGGGGTTCCTGTTTGCTCTTTCCAGGGGAGGCTTTGCATCCCCCAGGATCCGATTACCACAGATTGCGAGGCAGGCAGGTGCCCACCAATTGCTATCCTAGTTAAGGGACCTCCACCGCAGAGGTTACCAGAAGGTGCGATTTCTGTGTAATTACCGGGATTGCAAGCTCACACGTTTTCAGGGCCATTATTCTTTAATGGAAAATGAATCAATTTCCTCATACATGAAAGCAGAATTTATGCTTGCCCCCACCTCCAGTTAGCTTTGGGTAACATAGAAACATAGAAAATAGGTGCAGGAGTAGGCCATTCAGCCCTTCAAGTCTGCACCACCATTCAATAAGATCATGGCTGATCATTCCCTCAGTACCCCTTTCCTGCTTTCTCTCCATACCCTTTGATCCCCTTAGCCAAAAGGGTCATATCTAACTCCCTCTTGAATATATCCAATGAACTTGCATCAACAACACTCTGCGGCAGGGAATTCCACAGGTTAACAACTCTCTGAGTGAAGAAGTTTCTCCTCATCTCAGTCCTAAATGGCCTACCCCTTATCCTAAGGCTTATCCCTGGTTCTGGACTTCCCCAACATCAGGAACATTCTTCCCGCATCTAACCTGTCCAGTCCCATCAGAATCTTATACGTTTCTATGAGATCCCCTCTCATCCTTCTAAACTCCAGTGAATAAAGGCCCAGTTGATCCAGTCTCTCCTCATATGACAGTCCTGCCATCCCGGGAATCAGTCTGGTGAACCTTCGCTGCACTCCCTGAATAGCAAGAATGTCCTTCCTCAGATTAGGAGACCAAAACTGAACATAATATTCCAGGTGAGGCCTCACAAAGGCCCTGTACAATTGCAGTAAGACCTCCCTGCTCCTATATTCAAATCCCCTGGCTATGAAGGCCAACATGCCATTTGCCTTCTTCACCACCTGCTGTACCTGCATGCCAACTTTCAGTGACTGATGAACCATGACACCCAGGTCTCGTTGCACCTCCCCTTTTCCTAATCTGCCGCCATCCCAGATAATATTCTGCCTTCGTGTTTTTGCCCCCAAAATGGATAACCTCACATTTATCCACATTATACTGCATCTGCCATGCACTTGCCCACTCACCTAACCTGTCCAAGTCACCCTACAGCCTCTTAGCATCCTCCTCACAGCTCACACCACCACCCAGTTTAGTGTCATCCGCAAACTTGGAGATATTACACTCAATTCCTTCATCTAAATTGTTAATGTATATTGTAAAGAGCTGGGGTCCCAGCACTGAGCCCTGCTGCACTCCACTAGTCACTGCCTGCCATTCTGAAAAGGAACTGTTTATCCCGACTCTCTGCTTCCTGTCTGCCAACCAGTTCTCTATCCACGTCAGTACATTACCCCCAATACCATGCGTTTTGATTTTTCACACCAATCTCTTGTGCGGGACCTTGTCAAAAGCCTGTTGAAAGTCCAAATACACCACATCCACTGGTTCTCCCTTGTCCACTCTGCTAGTTACATCCTCAAAAAATTCCAGAAGATTCGTCAAGCATGATTTCCCTTTCATAACTCCATGCTGACTTGGTCCGATCCTGTCACTGCTTTCCAAATGCGCTGCTATTTCATCCTTAATGATTGATTCCAACATTTTCCCCACTACTGATGTCAGGCTAACTGGTCTATAATTACTCGTTTTCTCTCTCCCCTTTTTTAAAAAGTGGTGTTACATTAGCTACCCTCCAGTCCATAGGAACTGATCCAGAGTCGATAGACTGTTGGAAAATGATCACCAATGCATCCACTATTTCTTGGGCTACGTCCTTAAGTACTCTGGGATGCAGACTATCAGGCCCCGGGGATTTATCGGCCTTCAATCCCATCAATTTCCCGAACACAATTTCCCGCCTAATAAGGATATCCTTCAGTACCTCCTTCTCGCTAGACCTACTGGCCACTAGTACAATCGGAAGGTTATTTGTGTCTTCCTTTGTGAAGACAGAATCAAAGTATTTGTTCACTTGGTCTGCCATTTCTTTATTCCCCATTATAAATTCACCTGAATCCGACTGCAAGGGACCTACGTTTGTCTTCACTAATTTTTTTCTCTTTCCATATTTATAGAAGCTTTTGCAGTCAGTTTTAATTTTCCCTGCGAGCTTCCTCTCGTACTCTATTTTCCCCCTCTTAATTAAACCCTTAGTCTTCCTCTGTTGAATTCTAAATTTCTCCCAGTCCTCAAGTTTGTTGCTTTTTCTAGCCAAATTATATGCCTTTTCCTTGGCTTTAATACTATCCTTAATTTCCCTTGTTAGCCATGGTTGAGCCACCTTCCCCGTTTTATTTTTACTCCAGACAGGGATGTACAATTGCTGAAGTTCATCCATGTGATCTTTAAATGTTTGCCATTGCTTATCCACCGTCAACCCTTTAAGTATCCTTTGCCAGTCTATTCTAGCCAAGACATTCAGTCAGTGTTGGTCTACATGCAGTCTCTAAATCCCCGAGTGAGATGCGTCAATTGCAAAATCAATTGGTCACTAAGAAGTTAATCAGCTTTAACTGACAAGTCGTGACTGGAGGATGTCCATTGATCAGCACTGTTTTTAAAAAATCCTTTAAATGTAGGACAAATAAAAAACTTAAACCTTGATATGAAAAAATACCGATTAACTAAATATTGTTCTTAAGTATTACATACTACAGAATATGATTCCTAATATGAATCTTTAAACTTATCTTTCCCATCCTACTGGTAATTCTAACCTTACTGACTGTGCCCTGCATGACCTTTCTTTTTCCATGCTGGATGTCAAAGGCAGTGGACATTCTTTCTTCCTGCCCCTGGCCTACACTAGGCTTCAGAATTTTAACAGTAATTATTTTTTCCTTACAGTTTTCTCTCTTGAAAGTATTAAATCTTTGCTGAGATACAGTTCTAGAAGTTCTAGCTGTTAACCCCTAATATCTTGCTCTGATGGTCATTCATCAAATGTAAGTTTGGACAGTGAGAGTCGTGGACTATTTAACTTGGGAAATCACAGCCAAACTCAATTCTGTCCCCACTAGATATCCACGTACACAACTCTTTCCAGCAAGAGATCTTGGGTATAATCTCTGGTGTGTGCTGAGTCAGCAATGGACACAATTGGCCTCAGCACTCCTGGGCTTGGGAGGGTGGAAATTAGCCCGGAATCCAGCTCCTGATCAGTATATAGTGAGTTGAGTCCTGTCAGAAAGTGGACATGTGCATGTGTCGGTTGAGGACAGGATTGTGCTCAGCTCGGTGATTCTTCCCTCCCCATGGTCAAATAACCCACTGGAGCTCACGAGCTGAATCGACACTTGAGCAAGGTACCAGAGGGCTGCTCGTGCTAATGGTGTAGTAACCCAGCATGAGAAACCACCTTCAGGAAAGGGGGAGGGTACCTGGCCAGGTGGGAGGAAATACAATTTAGAAGCTAGCATTAGAAAGCAAAACCTCATTCCCGGTGTTTAAACTACAGTAAAAATAGCATCTGATAACTTGGCAAGCTTTCCAGAGCAAGCAGTCATGGATTCGTTTCGAGTTGAATGTCTGAAAACTTCCCAATGTGATATACCATCCCTTTAAGCAAAGCACTGAATGGTTCTTCAGATTTAACAGTTTATCGAAAAGGCAGAAAATGAATGCTAAAAATGTTGCAGTTGGTCATCATCATCATCATAGGCGAGGATGACTTGCTTCCACGCCAAAAAAGGGTAAGTTCACAGGTGTTCCAATGAAAGACCTAAAATTCCAGGTCCTGAACTACATCCTGAAGGGTGGAAGATGCCTGTGCGTGGATTTTTTTAACGCGGGGTGGCTGTTGCACACCAGCCACCTCACGGGTTTGACAGAGCTAGGTCTTGATCCAGTGGCAAGGATTACCCAAGACGGCTGGAGACTTGCTCTGCTGCACGGATCTAGCACACACACATATCGCAGAGTGGGCTGGCCCGTGCTGCTCCTGGGCCCCTGGCCCCGAACTCACGCCTCCCCTGGATCCCGATCACATTGCTCCACAGTCTCTCGCCGCTCCTTTGCCCCGATATCGCCGCTCCTGCTGTATCTGCCCAAGTCCCAATCACCGACCTGGACCTTGATGACGTCACTCTTCGCTAGTCAACTAGTTGATAAGTAGCATTATCTTCAGAACAGTGTTTTGAAGCAGGAGATATGGTTGAAGTAGGTAGCAAAATGGTCCACTTGCTTGTGTCTAATGAAGCTCTGTGTTCTGCTTCACCGGGTGGGCTAAATGCGGTCAAGGCTGGTTAAATGCCAGGAATTTATCGTTGCTTGCCACCTGTAATCTTGATTTGACAATGTGTGAAAGAAGGAGCTATGATCATTTGGCAGCACATTGCAGATCTGTTGAGGTCATCCATTGCAGACTCATTCCTTACATTCAGTTTGTACTGTAAAGCCACTATATTCACCAGTGAACTATAACTGCTGGAAATGTTACTTAAAAGTGTTGAATTGATGTTGTTTTGTCTATAATTGTTGTTGACTATATCAAATTGTGGATGTAACTTTACGTGTCATTGGTGGCATACTTAAGATGAAAAATACATTAAAATAATTCCCAATGCAGAGAATCGATGGTTTCTCAAAGCAGAATACACCAAAGTGTTATACTGTACTAAAATGGTCGGGGACGGAGGTAGAGTACTTGGACTGTAACGCATTTGTGCTATGCTTTATTGCAAAATAAACTCCAGTCTGTTTCTTTTTCCTTTTGTACTATAAGGATCGTACAGGTACTTACAAAATTGAGTTGGGGGACTTGCTAGGGAAATGAGGGAATATAATTGAACATTTACAATTTCATTGTTTCAGAAAGATTAAGAAATAGTTTGAACAGTTGTACAATTGTGTTATCACATCACTCCTCATTGTAGGAATGTTGACTATATCAAATTGTGAATGTAACTCTACGTGTCATTGGTGGCATACTTAAGATGAAAAATATATTAAAATAATTCCCAATGCAGAGAATCGATGGTTTCTCAATGTCCTGGCTCTCCGTGGCCTTAAACTGGAAGAGTATTGTGCTTCTTATTAGACATTCCATTCCGAGGAGACTAGCACTGCCAAGGGATTGTGAGATTTAGTGATTTAAGTCCCTGCATGCTGAGTGTCAGTGCTGGTTACTGCCTCGACAAGGACGTTTTTCTAATCTGTAAAGGACTATTGAGGTTTCACGATAATAATGTATAATAAAGTATTAAGAGATTACAAATCCTCAATCATGATATTGTGTTGGTATGCAATAGCAGTATTGGACTTCAGCCCAGTATTATAACCCTTTGAGCACTCAAGACAGTCAGATACACTTTTATTTTGTGTGAACTTTTTGTGCTCAGCAAGGTGGTAGGTGTTGGTGTTTGCTCTATTTCAGGCACCCTAGATTAAATCTAGCACAGTTAGTTGCAGAGTAAAGTTTTCTGTATTCTGCGCTAAAGCCTAACTTTGGAAAAGCAGCCCTATTGCACCTGTGACATTTCTCCATTCACCATGTGACTCCTATTGCTTCTTTGAGTGAGATTATCAGTCTAGGACTAAAGAAAGAATTGATATTTAAAGTGCCTTATCACATCCTGAGGACATCCCAATGAATTACTTACAGTGCAGCCACTGTTGTTATGTAGCAAACATTACAATCAATTTCCACACAACAAGGTCTCACAAACACCAAATGAATGAACAACCAGATCATCTATTTTTGGTGGCATTGGTTGAGGGAGCAATGTTGACTGGGAAACCAGGCAAAGTTCCTGCTAATTTTCAAATATTTTAGTTTTGAAGATTTTTTTTTTTACATCTACTTGTGTAGGTAGACAGGGCCTTGGTTTAGCACCTCTTCTGAAAGGCAGCACCACTAACATTACAGCACTCTTTCAATACTGCATTGAGGTGTCAGCTTAGATTATGCATTCAAATTTGTAGTGAGGTTTAACTCACAACCTTTTGGCTGAGAAGCAACAGTGCTACCAACAGAGCCAAGCTGATTCTTAGTGCAAATAAATATATTTAGTGTAAATAAATTTCAAATGTTGATCAATTTGGTGCTGGAGTTCAATAGCCAATACTGTAAGTTGAGGCTCATTTAATGCCTATCTGCTGCCAGAGAGAGGAAACTTATCATCCCATTCGTCTGGGATTCATTCAAATTCAGGTCCGAGAAGTGAAAAGGCTGTATAAACTCTATTTTTAATGAAGGACCGGTACCAATTTCTTCATCATAGAATGCCTAATGGCTCCCGGTCCAGTCATGCTTCGATTTTAAAATTCTCATCCTTGTTTACAAATCCCTCCATGGCCTCGTCCCTCTCTATCTCTGTAACCTCCTCTGGCCCTATAACACTCCAAAATCTTCACAATGCTCCAATTTTGGCCTCTTGCACATCATTGACTTTCATCACTCCACTATTGGTTGCCGCGCTTTCAGCCTTAAGTTCCGCGTCTCTACCTCTGTCCCTTTTCTCGCTCCTTAAAACCTATGTCCTAATATGTGACTGGGTGCCAAGGTTGTTATGATAACGCTCTTGTGAAGCACTTTGGAACATTTTACTACATTAAAGGCACTATATAAATGCAAATTGTTGTCGTTGTACAACTAACTAACTATGGGATATTGTGTTCTTTTTCCTTTTAGAGATTGAGGCCAAGGAGGCATGTGATTGGCTGCGGGCAGCAGGGTTCCCACAATACGCCCAGCTGTATGAAGGTGAGGCAACATATATCATAGTTGTTATTGAAGCTGCCAGAAGTCAGATGAAAGCTGGCATGAAAGAAATTGCTTTTGAGTCATGTGGTAACTATAGCTTAAAGACAGTTAAGTTTCTCATTTTGCACCAAACACGGTTCTTCTATTTTAAGTCACTCAAACCAGAATGATTGCTGTACATTGATAGCAATTACTTTATTGCCTGGGGGAAATTTCTGAATTTTGCTTTTGAGTACTTTTTAAAAAGACTAGCCCATCAAAAGGCTGCGCTTAAAATTGTGGTATTCCAGATGTTTAAAGCATTACCAAATGATAGAAGTGAAAGTGTTAAAGATAGATTTTTAATTGTGATTTAAATTGGGCTTTGTACCTGTAAAGCATATTGTTGACCAATTATGGGAAGGAAGGGGCTGAAAAAAATGGAGCGAGACAGACTCACAGTTGAATAGCCTCCCAACTCTTAATGTCTAGTCACATACGAAGAATGCTACTCAGTGCCAGAGAAACCATACCCTAGCAGGAGTCAATGCTTCAGAAGAGGACACGGGAGAAAATTGACAAAAACATTTTTCACATGCATTTACCTTAGGAATTAAGAGAATTTTTTGATTGATTATGGGAAAGAAGGAGTTGAAGAAAAATTGTTTGACAGAAAAATGTTTATAACGTATGTTAGAAGCAACGTTTCTATAACTGGCTTAGTAAACTCATCAGAATAAACTGATGCCAGTCAATTCTTGTGGTAGTGACTGTCACTTGTACATTGGCCTTAGAAGCCATCTCTATGCCTATGAAAAGTGCAGATGTGAATCATTCTGAAAGATAATGCGGTCATTATGAAAACAATTGTTTAAGTTAGTTTTGCTGTATTAGAATATTCCTCTTGGCAGAATTTCTTAATTTCTGTTTTTCCTGTGTGATTTGTTTCTTGTGTCTACTGTTATCGTTCCGTCTTTCTAACTTCCTAACTGAGTCTAAAAGCATCCTTACTGGATGGAAAGTGATCCCATAATAAGTGTAAATTTATCCTGTGCAATTATGAAAACAAAAGGCAAGAAAACACCTGGGAATAGTTTTTAATTTAATGTTCACTCCGTCCCCACACCTCACTGAGTAAATAATATTGCATTGCATTGATGCTTGATCAATAGTGTACGTTAGTATCTCATTTATGGTACTGGACCACTAACCCAAGGTCTCGAGTTCAAATCTTGTCACGATAAGCTGTGAAATTGAATTCACTAAATCCGGTAATTATGGGCTGGCATCACAATAGAATGACCATAAAGTGGGAGGGCCAGAAAGACACAGGATTTTCAACCCCTTTGCTTACACCCAAATTAGGTTTGCCCCACTGATAACTTTAAGATTGCTTGTTATAGCTGCAATTGTATTCTTTTATCTCTGCCTCTTAACCTTTACCTTGGTGAATTCTTCACATTTAAAATGCAAACTTTATCACGTCTTCATGCAACTGCTTTCCTATATGTTTTGCTAAAAGGTATTCTATTTATCATGGAGGAGTTTTTTTCTGTTTTGTAGAATGCAGACAACTGGTTTTATTAAAGAAAGCTGGTTCTGATTAGTAGGAATTGTTTTTTAATATACATCCATTTGTCTTGATTACATCACAGATTTGCTGTTCCCCATTGACATTTCTTCAGTGAAGAGGGACCATGATTTTCTGGATCGAGATGCAATTGAATCTCTTTGCAGGTACACATTGATTCTTAGCCCCGCAACAGTCCATTATATGGCAGAACTATTCCAGGCCACTTGCCTAACATGCATTCAGATTATTTAGCTGTGGCAGTTCATGAAAGAAGGCTTCTACAATCTTTGTAAACATATTTTGATCTTCAGAAATGTTAAATAATATAACTGCACTAACCAAAGTTGCTGAATGAAACAATCAGTATATTCAAACACCTGCATTCTGGGAACATTTGGTAGGGTGAAAAATTTCAAAGTGTACTTTGTGAAATGGGTGCTGTAAGAATGTGTGCTTTGTGCTTTCATGGTGCATTAACATGTCCTAAAAGTGTATACCTGTATTGGACTCTATTGACAAGCAGGCCTGGATTCTACACATTACATTTTCTGCCCTCCCTATGAACAATATATGGTTTAAGAATTAGAATTATGAAAATGTTTCTTTTCAGCATTCTTTTCATGTCATCAATAATGATTTCTGTATCAAAGTAAAGCAAATTTAACAACATGATTTCACAATAGGGTTTAAATAGAAAAGGTAGATTTAGAGAAGCATATTGAATGCGAGGAGCCTGCCCTTCACCCACATCACTATTGAAATGGAGTATTTAAAATAAACACTTGACACTAGGTCTGGGTTCGAAGATTCAAGTAGTCTTTATTTTGCACCGGTGGGGAGGTGACCTGCTCTGGGTCTAACCAGGTCACTGTCCAACGATACGTAAGTTTCAACAGCTTTTTATACACTTAAAGGTACATGCTCAACCATCGATTCTATGGCACCATTTGATTCGTTCAAATCCCATGTGCACAGTGGCTGGTTGGTTACCTATTTTTATGCCTAGCTCACATAACATTCAAAGTTCACCTAAAGTTTGTGGTTTGTATATTTGAAGCCATTCCTGCTTCTTAGACTAGCCGTTTAGCAACCACATCCCATGCTTGCGCTTCGGACGTTAATTTAGGAGATTCTTTTTAGCTTAAGCCTGTCTGCGGTTTATCTGTACGCGCCATCTCAGCCATTGCAGCTAGTTTGCAGGTTGCATTGTTAACCCCTTAATTCCTGAAGGACACAATGTCCCACTTCAGTCCCCCCCTTTTGGTACTTGGCTACCCAGCCCAAGAATACCAACCTAATTCTGCTTCGTCCTGTGTCCCCTGCCCCATTCTGTGGTGATCAGCCACACGGTTTGGGGGACTCAGGACGTAACCTACATCTCAGAATATTTCAGGGTGCTCGGCTAGTAATTTCCGCTGTTCCATAATCAACGCCTTTGCTTTCCTTTTCCTGCATGCCAGAAATAACCCAATTCCCCATCCCACTGCTAATCCTAACTGTATAACCACCAGTACGTGAGAAGCTATACGGATCCATGGATGGATATCCACATTCATTCCCCAATTCCATACATGTTTCCACCACTGAGTATCCTTTAGGGTTTCTTTGATGTCCTTTGAATACTTTATGGTATCTTCCAAAATCTCCTGATAATGTCCTTTTACTTTATCAGTGTCCTTTTCAATTGCATTAAATGTTCCTCAAGACGGGGATTGCGCTGCAAACTGGGTATCTCGAATTGTTTCATTTTATCATTCCATTCCGGGTTGCTCAAAATCCTCCTTTTGTGGGAATAGGTATCGATTTCCTATCTGGACCACAGCTTTGGGCATAAAACAGAAATTAGGTTCTCGGAACGGACATATGACATTACCATGCTTTTACTCATTTTCCTTGGTAGATATGCAGTACGTCCCATCATCCCGGGCTGCCATCTCAGTCCCTCCCTGACTAAGGGGGCTGATTTCCAACATGCAATTAACCATCTGAGTAAAACTGCACGCTATACATTGCCCTCCTTCTATGGGGTGTGCGCACACTATCACATCATCCAAATATTGCATGCAGCCATCGATGTGCATCCCTTGGAATGGGCCACTTAGTTTCACCGCATAGGGGGGCATATCCTGAAATAAAACCCGGATTGACCTTGTATCTCGCCAATGTTCCATATCGTCCACAGAGGTCACCCTCCGCGCCCTCTATCTGTAGGACAGCTAGGACCATACCTATCAACTTCATCACTTTGGTGATACAATTACTTGGGGACAAAAACACTTGTGTTGCTTTGCGAACATCACAGAGGATAGTACCATCCTTAGTCCATTTGGACAACTCATTACTTGCCTAATCAGGTATTTTTTCCTGCTTCATCTGGTTTACATTGTATCAGATGTAACCATGTGCCTAGTAACCATGTAACCTAGTAAAGATGTAACCTAGTAACCATGTGCCATACATTGAACATACAAGTTGTTTATATGTTTCTTGGGTTAGATTAGTCGTACACTTATCTTATTGATAGTTTGGGCATGAGGCTCTCGTATTTCCTCGACTTGCAGCATTTGTCTGACGACCTCCTCCCCTGTTTCTGACAACTGCGAAATCAGATCGTTTCTCTTTAGTAAAAGGTTTCGCAAACGTTGGGGTAAGTCATGAACTTCTTGGTCTATACTGGCTGTGTCAAATGTGTTAACAGTTGCCACCCTCGCCACATACCGACAGTGTGTGTCGGTTGTTGTTAGACAATAGATAACATAAAAACCACACATCGTTTCGCGATTCATTGTCGGACTATCTCAATCATATGTACCGTAAGTATCACCTCAGCGTCTAGCCGTTGTCACCCTCTGTTCCCCATTTCACTTAATGCCCATTGTATTTGGTCCTCAATTGGCCCAATTAACTATCCAAATTCATTATAACTTCCCTTTGGCAGTTACATTTTTAACTCCTTTCTTACAGTGATATTTACTTGCCTACGCAAATAAATACTTAATAACACCCGGGCCCCAAGTCTCACAGTTTGGACAGGGGTAAAACAAACATTCCTGTCGCGATGGGACAGGTCAGGTTGGTACCGTACTGGTATTCCCGGTATATGGTGCTCACACAATATTCACCCTTCCCTCTTTATACAGATCGTACAGGAAAATGCTGCATGGTGCAGTTCCATGTTATCTCATCCCAATTAAACCCGCGTGCAGAGGCTGCACTGTACTACTACATTGTAAAAGCAAATGCCTTGAGCTTGAGCACACCTAATTCGGCCTGGGGCTACCCATGTTTTTCCCATCCATCCGGGTTACATTTCTGGTGTTCATTGTATCCTACTAAATTTTCTCAGGCATGATTGGGTAATACCATACTATCTCTAACAGGGTGATGTCATTCTTTTCCTGTAAATGGCACCCATGCCACTGGGTACACCTGTACCAACTCTCTGACTTGGCACATAGTCTTAGTCAGTTGATAAGTGGACATTGCCCTCAGATCTCAATCAGTTACCCAGAAAGAGAGCTTTCCCTCTGCAATATGCTTGTTCCACAAACCAAGATCCATACATTACTTCGAGCCGTTTCATTGAAGACGATTTGTTCCCCTTCGATAATCTGGTTTACCCCCTTTTTAACATTAAACCAGTTGCAACATATTAATCGGGCCTCACTGCCTTCTGTTATGATTCTCCCCAGTAGTCTCGACGCCATTCTTGTCAAGGTACGATCAAGCCCATCACTCTCCCTGAACTCAGTGCAGGCTGTACTGGCCCTCTGCCAAAATCCCTTGATCATTCTCCCATGTAGCTGCGCTGTTTTAGGCTTGCACCACCCAGGTAGTCCCAATTTGGTCAGATTCATTATTACAGGTACCACTTTGTGATACACATCATGATACAATATCATCTGAGTGGGGATTACCATTAGCCCATTTGTTGGCCCTGGGATGTGTTTATGACAAACAATTTGCTTTTCCCACAAATCTGTTTATTCATTGGAGAAGGAGCCTTTGGATGATTTAAAAAAAAACTCTACTGCTTTTACAACCGCGCTCCTGTCCTTGCATCCCTTGATATCATGGACAGTTACAGTGGTATGATTACCATGCCACTGTAAATGTACCCTAATCCTATACCCTTGGCCATCCCTACTTCTAACATTCACGATATGTCTCTTACTACTTCATGAGATTGGCGGGGTTTGCAAGGCATGTCTGTGGACAGGAGGTGGTTCCAGATCTTGGACCCAAGGAGATTCTTCCAGCTCATGTGTCCTGTCCACTTCCATTTGGATCATACTATACCTGATTAGGTGGGGGCATCCCATTAGGCACCCTTTCTTCCTCATCCCCCTGGAGAGGACAAATCCCACTCCCCAAGTTCATAACCATTTCCTCCTGTTGAACTGAAAAAACTTAATCTGGTTAATATAAACCATTTAATTCTCCTAGGTAAAAACGGGCTGCATATACCATGGGACCAGCTTTATCAACGATATTATACGGTCCCTTGTACTGGAGTTCAAAACTTCCACCCTGACATAGTTTTGTTCCATTGCCTGGCCCCCCACCTCCCACTCCTGAGATTTACTTGGCATCACATGTAGTCGGTTATGGTGGTGTGCCCTCCTACTCCCTCAGGCACATTCCACTAACCCCTTTAAACAACATCATTTCTTCCTGATGATCACCTACTTAAAACAAAAGAAACAGAGAATCTCTGGTGATTCTGCTTAAGAGCCCGAGAGGTCAATTTGTAATATGATCCTAAAATTCCTTCTACCCCAGGAGCAAATATTCTCTTGAAATTAAGAAAATCTCCAATATTCAAAAGGTATCGCCCACTGAATTAAAACAGAGTTCACAGCTGCCTGTGAAAGAGTTAACTTCCTTTGTGACAAACACAGACTCCATGAAACAATGTCAACTTTCGTCGCACAGCTTGTAGCCTTTCCAGTTTAACCTCACTGTGCTTTTACCCTTAAAATAAATATTCAGAAAAACAAGCTTGCACACAATAGCATTTCATGTTTTTCTTCCCAGTTACATATTGGTCAGAATTTTTAAAACCAAACCAATTATTGATGTGAAATGCCTTATGTTCGAAACTAAAGGCTCCCCACACAATTTACACCAACCAGAATTTTATCGGCCATAATAAAAGTCTGATTTTTAATAGGTTAATTAACCTCAATAATTCCAATCTTAAACTTCCCAGTGCCACTTGGAAAAGGGGGAGGAGCCACAATGACACAATGCCTTCCCAAAAACTTTAAACACCAAAAAAAACACCAGAACAGTAAAAGCATAATCTTCTCGTTTCTTTTTATTGAGTAATAACTATCCATTATTCCTTAAACCAGTATCAATTTCTGATCCCCATACACACGACATGCACCTCCAAGTACCTTTTAAATGTGGTGAGGGTTTCTTCCTCTATCACCCTTTCAGGGGGTGCGTTCCAGACCCCCATCACCCACTGGGTGAAGAGATCTTCTCTAAACCTCCCCCCCTTCTATATTGTCATCCTGAGGGATGCTGTCACCGTCACACCTACTGTCGGTTTATTTTGTCGCTTTCTCAGTCAATAGTTTAGTCCATCTATTTAATTCACAATACGCGCGAGTCACTAAAACGAGGGCTTTCTCCTCTTTTTGTTTCTTTTCCGACTACCGCCATTTCCTTTGTGCCATGGGTGGGTCTCTGGTTTCCAATTTTATTTAATCATTATTTCAATTCGTTTTCAATTTTTATCTGCTAGGTACCATGTCAGAGACCACTCTGGTCCCAATGCGAGTTTCTCACTTCCCATGGCTATATGTTGTCAGCGGTACATCCCTTACTTACTCCTCACAAGTGAGACCGATACTTGCAACCCTCTTGGTTGTCAGCGGTACGTCCCTTACTTACTTGTCCTGAGCGAGACAGATACTTGCAACATATACCAATTAAAAATCGCAACGTTACACAGACACACTTCTATATAACCAATCGCAATTGTTTTACCTGGGATCTTCCACTGACTACTTGAAGTCTCGGCCAGACCTGCAGATTCAGATCTCTCAGGCAGCTGACACCAGACAGATTTCAGCCCTTGTCCTAACAGTGCGTGGTAATTAAAATGTACTCACGCCTTTGACAACGCTTTGATTTGCCAGTGTCCGCTGCCCGCTTGAGATCCTGCCCGACTACGCCAATTGAAGTGGAGTATTTAAAATAAACACTCGACACTAGGTCTACGTTCGAAGATTCAAGTAGTCTTTATTTTGTACCGGTGACCTGCTCTGGGTCTAACCAAGTCACTGTCCAACGATACTTAAGTTTCAACAGCTTTTTATACACTTAAAGGTACATGCTCAACCTCACGATTCTGTGACACCATTTGATTCGTTCAAAGTCCACGTGCACAATGGCTGGTTGGTTACCTATTTTTATGCCTAGTTTGCGTAACATTCAAAGTTCGCCTGAAGTTTATGGTTTGTACATTTGAAGCCATTACTGCTTCTTAGACTAGCCATTTAGCAACCACAACCTGTGCTTGCGCTTTGGACATGAATTTAGGAGATTCTTTTTAGCTTAAGCCTGTCTGCGGTTTATGTGTATGTGCCATCTCAGCCATTGCAGCTAGTTTGTAGGTTGCATTGTTAACCCCTTAATTCCTGAAGGACACAATGTCCCACTTCACTATTACCACCACCCGTCTAGTTAGACTCCTACCTGATATGTGAAATCTAACATTTAATCTCTCCATCTCCCCCCACAGACACCCTACTGCTGTGTACTCAGCCAATACTGATATTGAAACTATTGATGTCTCTTGATCTGTAGCCAGGACTAAAAAGATTGTCAATCTCTGGTGATTATATGGAGCCAGTAACTGACTGAGCCGATAGCTGATGATAGTTGAATGGTTGTCTGGTGAGAACACAAGAAATTTCAGGGATGCGAAAATACCTATTGGCCGATCAAAACTATGCCTTGTGTTTCAGGGCAAAATGGTGGATCTCTGGAGTTGTGGGGAGAGATTAGAATAATATTTGTAGTACCAGATAGGAGATTCTAAGCAAGATGAGGGAATAATTTACATTGAAAACCTCCCCACCTCCAACGCACGCACACAGCCATCTTCTTTATTAACAGTCTGACGTTATTTTCAGAATATCAGATAATAGTGATAACATTTGTCTTGCTGTCAAAATATGTTAGAAATTAACATCAACGCTTTTGAATTAATGGTTCTGTCAAAAGATTGGTCAAATGGATCTCAAAGATAAAGCACTTAGATACTTTGTAACACTTTGTAAGAGAAAGTGATGCAGTCGATAAGGGAATAAATCTTTGTGTGTGTTGCTCACCTGGCTGTTAAGAGGAATGTGCCTCATCTGCGCCGTGCCTTTTGTTTTGTTTACCTTACAGCTGCCTGCCTCCCTCGCTGTAGACACTTGGCTTATCTGTCACAGCTGACAGGAGGTTTATGCGAACGTTGATGCACAACAAAATGTCTGAATTATCAAAGGCATTCTTATCAGGCAGGCTGTTCATTTTTTGTTTCCCACATCAAAGTAACTGGGGCTCCACAGGAGTGTGATTGCACAAGGCAAGGAGACAGTAGATTCACGTCAGGGAAAAGGAGCTGCTTCTTGTTTTTTATTATGTAAAAATTGAACTTAGTTCCTGCTAAAAATTCCAAGTGGTGAGGAATGTTCAATATTCTGCTCCTCACCTGAAATAAAAAATAGTCTAAAATGTAGATGAGCATTAATGTGGCTACAAATCATATGTGAAAGCTGAAAGGGTGCTGTCAGAGCCACTTGAAAGTGAGATGATCCACAACAGGCCGGTACATCTGGAAGCAGTTAATATGTAATTCTTTCATTCTGACAACATGAGATGACATAGATCTGTGGTACAATGGAAAGAAAGTCATGCGCAAGGACAGTACAAAGAACTAGATTGATAGAACAATTGGATCTGCTGACTTGTACAATGGAGATGGTTATTGAGAAACCTGGGCAAAGGGCCAAAACCCACAGTGCAGGATACCACCAAGGCTGAAGAGAGTAAGGGACAACACAGGGTCAATCAGGAAGTAGTCATTAGGTGTCACCGAGCTTGGTTTTAAAATATAATTGTGGGAGGAAAACTGAGGGAGAGTAAGGAGTTCTACAGTTTTGAGTTGGCGGGAAGGAATGAGCTGGAGTAGAAAATTATTTTGTGCCTCAATTTCAACACATGCAGGGTGGAGAAGAACTATATATTTCTGTTTCATAATTCAGCTGTGGCTCAGTGGTTAGCACACTCGCCTCAGGGTCAGAAGGTTATGGGTTGAAGTCCCACTCCAGAGATTGGCACAACAATGTAGGCTGACACTCCAGTGCATTGTTGAGGGAGTGTTGCACTGTGGGAGGTGCCGTCTTTCAGATGAGCCATTAAACCGAGACTGTGTCTGTCTTCTCAGGTAGACGTAAAAGATCCCATGGCACTATTTCGAAGGCGAGCAGGAGAGTTATCCCTAGTGTCCTGCCCTATATTTATCCCTCAATCAACATCACTAAAACAGTTGATCTGGTCATTATCACATTGCTGTTTGTGGGAGCTTGCTATGTGCAAATTAGCTGCCACGTTTCCTACATTACAACAGTGACTACACTCCAAAAAGCACTTCATTGGCTGTTAAACATTGTCGGTCATGAATGCAAGTCTTTAGTTTTCTTTATAAAGATTATCATTTTGATAAATGTTTTGTGGACAAGTTGTATTGGAGATATCATCACTGTAATCATGAAATAAATTCACAGGATTCTATTGTATTTTAACAATACATTGATTCTGGATGAAATTGAGTTTTCACTTCTTTCAAAACAAAGTATGTACACATTCCACAAAGTTACCAGGAGAATGTGTGAAGGCTGTGCTGTAATTCGGGTTGTGCATTTGTCCTTTTGTTCTGCATTTTCCCTACAACATAATGATTATCCACTGAATATAATGGATGCTAATTGGAGCCTTTCATACACACATTTTTATGCAGATGAGCTTCACAAGGAGTTGTATAATGCATATTCATGGTGCGGGAATTGGCTATGGTTGGGCAGGATTGGTTCAGCTTGTCAATATTAATCTACTTTTCTTTTTTTAGGCGATTAAACACCCTTAATAAATGTGCTGTGATGAAACTAGAAATCAGCCCACAGAGAAAAAGAGTAAGTTCAACCTTGTGTGGAGCTCTTTCTGAGGAACTGTTGATGACATGCTAGATTTTCCAAGTATGTTTAGATTTTCATTATGAACCCTTAAGACAATAGCCACAGCCACCATCTAAGAGTAACACAGTTCCTGTTCATTGAGAAATTATTTAAAGTGCCAATAGAAGGCACAGTGATGAATGGTTCTGTGATGAATGGTTCTGAAGGCACACTATGAATGGTTCTGTGCCCTGACAGGGGTTCACTAATCGTGGCTCTATTGCTTGGGTGTGGCATTGTCACAGCACTTCCCACAGGGCAGATAATCAAAGGGCAAGTCCCTGTGGGCAAATGTCAAACAACTCTCCATAGCATTGGTAGGGGACTGGAGTGGCAGTCGTCACCAACCCACTCACCTACGGCATGGATTGGAGAACCTAAAGAAACTATAGAAAGGGAGCAATGTAATTAATAAAATATGTAATAAAAGCACAATAAAATTAGAGAAGTTGATGAAGTACATAGCAGAGTCTGAATAAGTGTATTGCCGATTCCAGAGCAGAGTTCCAGTGGACATAATCACTACTGTTAGGCAGAAAAATTGCTATAAAATAATCCCAATCCAAGTACTGTACGTCATTTTTTGGGGATAAGTGTATTTATTAGGATTAAGCTATATTATCTGTAGTTATTATTAGTTGGGCTGTAGACCACATTATATCTCCCAAATTTTACGTCCAGTTTCATGGGCAAGGAGGCATTTCCCCAAAACATGTACTGAGGATTGCGTTGTTGGAAATGGCTCCCCTCTGATCAGCCCTTCAGAAGTGGTCAGTGCCTCCGCAAATTGTCCGATACTGCTTTGCAACAACAACAATAACTTCTTGCATTTATATAGCGCTTTAACATAGTAAAACATCCCAAGACACTTAACAGGAGTGTTATCAAACAAAATTTGACACCGAGCCACATAAGGAGATATTAGGACAGATGACAAAAAGCTTGGTCAAAGAGGTAGATTTTAAGGGGCGTCTTAAAGGAGGAAAGAGAGATGGAGAGGTTTAGGGAGGGAATTCCAGAGCTTAGGACCTTGGCAGCTGAAGGCATGGCTGACAGTGGTGGGACGATTAAAATCGGGCAATTGCAAGAGGCCAGAATTGGAGAAGCACAGATATCTCGGAAGGCTGGAGGAGGTTACAGAGATAGAGAGGGGTGAGGCCATGGAGGGATGTGAAAACAAGGATGAGAATTTTAAACTCGAGGTGTTGCTTAACTGGGAGCCAGTGTAGGTCAGCGAGCACAGGGGTGAGGGGTGAACTGGTCGAGTTAGGAATAGAGCAGCAGAGTTTCGGATGACCTTATGTTTATGGAGGGTGGAAGATCAGAATCTGGGATAAAAGTCTACCATTTTGTACATTTAAGTTGCATTGCTCTTGCCGTCAGTCTATAAATTTGACTGCATGTGAATGAAGCTGGTGTTCAGTGGGCCAAAGAGACCAACAAAGATCCCTGTTGACCGGCTAAGGGGTGAGGGGAAGAAATGACTTGCTCATTCCTTTTGGTGCCGCCCTGCCTTAAATAGGAATGCATGTCAGCATGCTAGGGCCATGCTTGAAAGTTCTTACCCTTCTGTCTTTCTCTTGTCAGATTATGGTATTTAGTCATCAACAAGCTGCTGTGATTTGAGATTGGGGTAGATAAAAGAACACATAGGTATTTGCTTCTGTAAATATAGTTTTGTAAAACAAGTGTACGACATAGTGTAATCTCAACTAACATCTAGCTTCAGTACATACAGATCCTAAGATCAAAGCTCTGTCTCAGTTTAAGGTCCTCATTACTTGTTACGCAATGCAAACATCAATAAAGGATGGTTTCAAAAAAAAGAATGTGTAGCTCATTGCAGTTTTGTTTGCTGGACGTGACATTATTCAAATGCCTTGCAGCATGCATCTTTAATAAAAACCTTCACTGTGTATTCAAAACTTTGCTGGATAAATAACTACACACTGTTGTACTTCTCACAGTCCTGCAATTAAAAGCTTGAGATATTCCTGGGTTTATGATTTGGGGTTTTTAGAAGAATAAAGAGATCAAGAAATAGACATGATTGTCAAAGATACTCTATAATTATATGAACACTGACAATTAAAAAAAAGGCAACTCAATTGACGCTACAAAACATAACGATTACATATCTTGCATATCTGCAGATTAATAAGTGTTGTGGTTCTTGGGGGAAATGCATCCATTTTTATTTGGAAACTGTAAGTTAGAAATTATTCTTGGTGATATTAGCAGATGAATGCTTAACATATTTAGATGATATTTTCTGTCCACTACTTTAACAGAAGAATTAACTCATTCATTTTAAGAGGAATGTCGTATAAACACATTAAGCATTTATCCAATTTTTGTCAATGGAAATTTTTAGCCCTAAACGATATTTGAAAAGAAATAGAGAATTATTTTCTCTATTTCTTGTCAATGTTCTTCTTACTTCTCCATTCCTGAAGGCATTAATATTTTGCTGGGTTCGGTTCCAAAGGCACAGATTGCCCTTGAAGTGACCATTATTTATGTATGAGCCTTGACAGTGAGAGACACAAGCATAAAGTTTTAGCAGACTGGGGCTCCCCATTTTAGTTAGTAACACAAGCATCAGCCTCAGTCATTCCTCAATAATTTAGTAATCGCTAGAAGTTACAAAGACAGTTGAAAATATTAAACTGTTTTAACACCTCAAGCAAAGTATATATTTTTAATTAAAAGTTGCTTAATGCTGGTAAACTGCTATACAATTTATAGAAGCCTGGCTTCATAATCATTGGTGCTTGATGTCTGAGAATGGTAATTAGGCACAGTGTTAAATTACAGAGCACTGGGTCAGATCTGAAACTCCCCAGGTTAGCTTTGCAGTGTCATCTGTAACAGGCGACAGGGGAGGACCTTGGGGCATTAACTGTGGAGATTTAATGGCCATGTGTCGCCATCTCATTAGTCACAGTTGGGAGATACAGAAGTCCTGAGACAAGCACTGTGATAGTCAAAATTGGATAAGGCTTTGAGGTATGTATGTAATTGCTATTAAGGGAATTATAAAACAAAAATCGTTTTTTTATAAGGTAGCTGTTATTTTGTGAAATTGTATCTAATAATTTGTTCACTTACTGGCATTCATTAGTGATGGGGAATGAGAAATGTTTTCTCTCTATCCGGAGAAGTGTGGCTCGTGTCAGATGCAACATTAAAATGTTGGCTGTCTATGGTATTTGCTGCGACAAACAGCATCAACTCTTGAGAAACACAACCCCATGTATTAGACGTAGGTATGAACAGAAATTCAATGGAAACTTGAAAAAAAAACAGAATTCTGCAAATACACAGCTGGTCAGTCAGGATCTGAAACATAAGTTAGCAATTTTATACAGAACCTTTTCATCAGAACCCGTTATTGTCTTTATCTCCACAGGTCTCCAGGGACAGGAATTTTCTCCGAGTTGCTGTAACTTCACTGTGAATTAAACGGTGTTTCTGCGGAAGTTACGGCAGCAAACCGAGGAAATTCCCAGCTTAGGTGTCCCAAAATAATGCCTAAAATATGGGGCAGTAATAAGAGATGTAAGAAATTCATTCTATTTTGATTCTTTAGCAAGAGGAAGTATTCATCACTCTTCACTAAATTGGGTTTAATTAGTTTGTCTCACATTGAAGCTGCATATTAGAGTCATGATTTGAAGTTTATCTCAGCACTTGTGTAGATAAGGTATCTGCTGCAAACTCTACCTAAAAGCTCACGTTTTCTTTCAGAGTGAAGATTCAGATGAAGATGAGCCTTGTGCTATCAGTGGCAGATGGACCTTCCAGCGGGACAGCAAACGATGGTCAAGATTAGAGGAATTTGACGTTTTTTCACCAGCAGAGGTTGCAAATGACATCTCTGCTGATGAAGCTTTGCTGAAGAATGCAGTGAGTCATGAGAGTGTGCTGACTGACCTAAGTGAACGGCAAGAAGTGGCATCGATTCACAGTGCTAGCAGCACAGGGAGCAATGGGGCAAACTTGCAAAAGGACGTAGAGACCAAAAGGACAAATTCTGAGATCAGTGTGATTTCCTCAGGGAACTTGATTACAAACGATGACTCATTCAGTACCTTCCCTTCACCAAAGGACCTCTCCAGTTTAACTTTCAATGTGAAAGCTGAAAGGAACACAAAATCCAAGGCCAAGAGCTTCTTGAAGAGGATGGAGAGCCTGCGCATCAAGAGTTCTCACAGCAAAAAGAAACTTCCTTCAAAAAATAACCTGGTCATCAGCGGACCTGTGCTCCAGGAAGGCATTGATGAGGAAAAATTGAAACGCCTGAACTGCATTGAGATATCCACACTCAATGGCAACCATATAAATGTTCCCACAGTACGAAATCAAAGTATTTCTTATTCCACGCAAACAAGTAGCAGCAGCAGTCAGTCAGAGACCAGTAGCGCAGTCAGCACACCCAGCCCTGTCACCAGAACTCGCAGCCACAGCACTTGCAATAAGCGAAGCGGAATGTATTTAGAAGGCTTTGACCCTTTCAGCCAGTCAATGTTGAATGACACCAGAGAACAGAATTTAAAGAATGAGAAGGGCATGGAAGAGGACATCATCTTCTATATACCAGAGGATCACAAGCCGGGCACCTTTCCTAAAGCACTTTCTAATGGCAACTCTTCCCCCCCAGACAGCACTTCTGTAAACTGGCGCAATGGAAGTTTTCATGGACACAGACATCATAGCCTGACCAGGGAGAATAGTGCTGACAGCTCAAAGGAGTCGAGTTTTGGACGGAGACGAAACTCGTGCAGCTCTTCAGACAGCCGCCTTAGTATTTATGACAATGTGCCAGGGTCCCACCTTTACTCCAGCACTGGTGATCTGGCAGATCTCGGGAATGAGGAGGACATTTTCCCAGAACTGGATGACATTCTGCACCATGTCAACGGATTACAAAGGATTGTAAACCAGTGGTCAGAAAAGCTATCTGATGAGGGGGACTCAGATTCAGCAATGGACTCTATTTCTCCCTGTCCATCTTCCCCCAAACAAATACACCTGGATATCGAAAATGGCAGAGCCTCACCTAGTGATGTCGACAGCACTGGGAACTCCATCAATGAAACCGAGGATCAATCAGTAATCCGAGAAAGGAGAGACTCAGGTGTTGGTGCATCGCTGACAAGATCTAACAGGTCAGTAAAATCATTTGTACTTGAAGTTTCACAGGCAGTAAGTTACGTTGTACAATATAAACTCAATTAGCTTTGGAGCGTGCATAGACAACTGACAACTTTCCTTTTGGCAAAGAAATAAAACATTACACCTATATCTTTTGTGCAATTTCTTAGGTTATGTCCAGGTACCTCAATATGAGAAACAAGCCTTTTCAATTTGCTGAATCCTTTAATTCTCCAAGAACTGAATAGTCCTTTCACACTAAATATTTGTATCATTAATATAAAAGATGAAAAATTATTTTTTACATTGGCCCGAAAATTCCGGTCGGAGGCTTCCTGCGGATGGACACCTCTGACCAAATTTTTTTCTCGATAGTACCTGGTGGTCCCGGAAGAACGTATACTTATGGTCTGAGGCCTAGATGCACATTGCAGTGTATGGGCTCATACATCCCAGGAATGTAAGTGGAACCTGGGATCATGTGGGCCTGTACCACCAATGAACATAGAGTATTCTTATTGATAATAATGGAGCACCATTTGTACGCACAACACAATAAAGAAAAAAAAACACCTCACATATTTAAAATTAATTGAAATGTTTTGGAAAAAAATTTTTTTTTGAAATTTTTTAAAATATGTTTTAATAGGGTTAAAAATAAACTTACCTTAATTGACAGTATTTTTAATATAAAAATTAGTGATAAAAGTAAATTTTTCTATGTTTTAAAACTCTTAAGAGTGAAGGACATTCGCTGGGCAGGAGTTGAGCAAATAGCCCAAATCTCTGTCCCGCAAATGTCCTTCTCCCGGGGATGCGGCGATCTGTCAAAAGACAATTTGACAGATCACAAATGCCGGTATTCGACGCAAGCACTTTGCGGGCCGAGAACCGGCATTTACGAGGCCTCTTCAGGAGTGTGCGCGCATCGTACACACCCGGGGAGGCCTTTGCGGCCCAATATATTTCCAGTGGTAGTCTTCCACATGTGTTATTCCCACCTATTCACTCTTTATTTCATATGCCTTCCAGTCCTATCATCATCTCCCAATCAGTCCCTGCTGCTTGTAATGGGCCCAAATTTGCCCAGGAGTTGCTCCATTTATTTGGAGCAACTTGATTTTTCTGGAGTGTCTTAAAAATCCCCATTCTGCACATTCAATTTGCGCCAGTGTAAGTGAGTTAGTTGGATTTTATTTAGTTTAGTTTTTTTTTCAAAAGAGGGCGTTACCAGCCAAGGGGGCGTTACCAGCCATTTTGGCCATTTAAGCCAGTTTGCACAACTAATAGTTGCTCCAAACTAACTTAGGCCAGCGTATGTGGCGACTTGTGGCTGCACAAAAAACCCTTGTGGAGAGTTCAGAAATCAGCGCAAGTAGGTACTTAATGACTTGACTAAAGAATCTGATTAGGATCAAACAGCTATACAGGACATATGACAAACTTCGCAAAGTTAATTTGCTATACAACAGAAGCATTCATGGAAGCTTCAACTACAAAAATAAAAGAAGTAGAGACAAAACATTTTTACATAATTTTTTCAAAATATCCAAATAAAAACAGTTATCACCCCCACCAATCAAAATTACCCCCCCCCCGATCAAAACACTCTCCCCGCCCCGATCAAAACTCTTCCCCCCCCCTTCAAAACGCTCATCCTCCACCCCCCATCAAAACTCCCCCCCCATATCAAAACTCCCCCCCCCAATCAAAACATTCTCCCACCCGATCAAAACTCTTCTCCCACCCATCAAAACTCTCCTCCTACAGCCCCCCCCATCAAAACTACCCCCCCATATCAAAACTCCCCACCACCCCCATCAAAACACTCTTCCCCCACCCATCAAAACTCTTCCCCCCCCCCCGCCATCAAAACTCTCCTCATCCCCCCCCATCAACCCCACCATCAAAACTAGCCCCCCACTTTCAAAACTCCCCCGCCAATCAAAACACACTCCCCCTCCGATCAAAACTCCTCCTCCCCCCCCCCCCCCCCCCCCCCCCCCGCAATCAAAACTCTCCTCACTAAACAAAGCACAATCATCAATAAATAAAAAATAAAACTTAAGTCCTACCTCGGCCCGGGAAGTCAGCGGGCCGGCCGGCCGGTGCGGGAGGCCACTCGGCCGGGGATAGGTGCTGGTCTCTTTCTATGGCATGCAGTAGCCTGGCACACGTCGTGATGCCACTTAGCCTGGGATGGGACGGGACATCGGGTCCCACGCTGCAGAGGAGCTACTGCGCATGCACGAAACCTCCAGTGTGCATGCGTTGAGCTGCCAGCACTCTTTTGAGTGCAGGGCCCTAGCTCCACTCCCTAATTGAATTGCCATGCCGTGCCAAGCCATGGGAGTGGCCAGAATGCAGGGACAACTTTTTGCCGCCGTTTTTATCCTAGGAAGTCGGCGCACCTCGGGTGAGTGCGCCAAAAATCGGCAGGGGCCAAATTTGAGCCCAGTGAACTTTCATTCTGTATCGCTCTTCTGTTTACACCTCTTGTGCTCCCTTTATTTTTCCTGGCCCCTGCAATTTTGCACTACCAACGTGTTTGTTTTAATTCATTTTTGGCATCGCTGGCAAAATTGGCATTTATTGCCCATTCATAGAAACATAGAAACATAGAAAATAGGTGCAGGAGTAGGCCATTCGGCCCTTCGAGCCTGCACCGCCATTCAATGAGTTCATGGCTGAACATGCAACTTCAGTACCCCATTCCTGCTTTCTCACCATACCCCTTGATCCCCCTAGTCGTAAGGACTACATCTAACTCCTTTTTGAAAATATTTAGTAAATTGGCCTCAACAACTTTCTGTGGTAGAGAATTCAACAGGTTCACCACTCTCTGGGTAAAGAAGTTTCTCCTCATCTCGGTCCTAAATGGTTTACCTCTTATCCTTAGACTGTGACCCCTGGTTCTGGACTTCCCCAACATTGGGAACATTCTTCCTGCATCTAACCTGTCTAAACTCGTCAGAATTTTAAACGTTTCTATGAGATCCCCTCTCATTCTTCTGAACTCCAATGAATACAAGCCCAGTTGATCCAGTCTTTCTTGATATGTCAGTCCCGCCATCCCGGGAATCAATCTGGTGAACCTTCGCTGCACTCCCTCAATAGCAAGAATGTCCTTCCTCAAGTTAGGAGACCAAAACTGTACACAATACTCCAGGTGTGGCCTAACCAAGGCCCTATACAACTGTAGTAACACCTCCCTGCCCCTGTACTCAAATCCCCTCGCTATGAAGGCCAACATGCCATTTGCTTTCTTAACCGCTTGCTGTACCTGCATGCCAACCTTCCTAGTTGCCATGAAAACTTTGTAGCAGTTTTATACAACTGAGAGGCTTGCTGGAACACTTCAGATGGCAGTTAAGAGTCAACCAAGTTTGTGTAGGCCTGAGTCACATATAGACCAGATAAGGACGGCAGGTTTCTCTCCTAAAGGACCTTAGTGAACCAGTTGGGTTTTTAGCAACTTCATGATCACTTTTTATTGACATCTCCATATTATTTTAACTGAATTCAAATTCTCAAACTGCCATTGTTGGATTCTGAAGTCGCATTCTCCGGATTACTAGTCCAGTAACATATCCACTGCACTATGGTGCCCGCTTTCTAGTGCTGCCTGCTGCAGGGGACTTTGGTTTTATATACTTTCAGTTTTATCTCCTTGCTTAGGAGCAGCAACAATAATTTTCTGTAACCTTGGGGGCTGGGCAGACATCTGGTAGATATCAGCAATGGGAATGTTGACAAATGTAAGGTGATGAGTCTTGAGAAGAGGAATAACCAGTGAATATATAAGATGAACAGAAGTAGACTACAAGGACACAACATAGCAGAAGGAGCTCGAGGTATTGGTGGACAGCTCATTGAAACCTTTAGCATGGAATTTCATAGCAGTAACAAAATTAAACAAGATCAGAAGAAGGACAGTTTAGTTTTAATTTCGCAAAGCGGGTTGTGAATGTTTGAAACAAATGATGGAGGCGGATAGTGTCATCACATTCAAAAGGAAGCATGATAGCTTAGTTGGAAAACAGCACTTGAGGATTACAAGACGTTGTGCATTGTTGGTATTTTTAACTTTGGGACTGAGAAGATGGGCTTTTCTGGTGCGGTCCATTCCTTTTTTCCTGCTGTCCTTATCTGGTCTATATGAATATTGTATAGCTCTGTGTACTGACCCATGGAATATTTCAGCATTACTGAAAAAGGAGTTTTAATTCTGGGTCCAGAAATGCATTATGTTTGAAATGATTAATCAGTAATGGATGATTTTAAGACCATTCTAAAAATATGACCAAATTCTATTTTATGTGTTTAGTCTCAGAGCATGACCACTTAAGAAATCTTCTGCAGTAATGTACTTTACTGCTCATGATGCCTAGAACATTTAGGGCCCGAATTTGATCACCTTACTGCCCACTGCCATCGACTGCTGCCCACTGCCGCCGACATTCCTCCTGAAGATCCGCCCAGTGCCACTTTCAAGGTGGGTTGGAGTGGGCGGGAGGGAAGAGCCGCCAGGAACCGCCGAGAATGAGAGCTCCCGCCGGCTGCCGCCCAGTTTGGCAGCATAAGTTGCTCATTTGCCATCCCCCAACCTTCGATGAAAACCCTGCTTAAAGTTCCGTCAGGTACCTCGGCGGCTGTTGGTGGTCCTTTGGGCAGCACTTGGGCGGGTGAAGGCCTTCATCAAATTCGGGCCCTAAGTGAACTTTTGAACAGATTCTGTGGCTGTTTTAATACAAAAAGAATATTTTAAACCCACATAGGATTGTTGACTTTGAAACATTTCATGCATTGTATAAGTAATCCTCTTAATCCTCTTTGAGTAATTGTATAAATGGGACCTACCTGCTAGACTACAAACCAAAAGTATTCAGACTATTGATTTCATTTTTATTGTTGTTTAATTAAACAGGCGACAGAGATTACGATGGGGCAGCTTCCAGATCTCTCACAGACCAAGTTTAAATTCAGCCTCTCTGCAGATCAACAGCCAGTCTGTAGCGCAGATGAACCTGCTGCAGAAATTCTCTCTATTGAAGCTTACTGCCCTGATGGAGAAATATTCACCTTCGAACAAGCATGGATTTAACTGGTATGTGCCACTGCATAGAAAAATGAAAAGAAATCAGTAATGTATATGGACCTCTAGATGATAATCTGTTGCCATATGATAGTTGTCTAAATTGTGAACTGCGCAGTCATTTTGGAATGCATGCATCATCAATCGATGGCATCTTGTCTTAAATCTGCAAGAAGCATAGGGCCGGGTGCAAGAGTTTTGTGCCAGTAGCAAATATCTTCCATCAATATTTCCTGGTCCCATTAATAAAAACATAAGGTAAAGAATATATACGTATTTTTATTGACTGCAACCACTAGTCTAATACCTAAGAGTCCAGTATTAAAATATCAGATTCCTTTCCACAGTAAACCAGTTGCATCTACAGCACTCTGAGGTCAAGCTTAACTTTATGGAATCATTGCATTCAGTGATCAGGATCAGAGGAGGTTGCAGGATCATGTTGTCATGTTCTTGCTAAGATTTAAAGCCTGTCTGCTTGTTATCGTACACACTGTGAAGACTAAGGGGATGAGTTTCTGCAGAGGTTCTCCTGCTCAATCGCCGTAATCTCACCACAAGAGCCGCAGAAACCCTGGGAAAATGGCGTAAACAACATTTGTGTAATTTTCCTGATCTTTCAGTGGCTCTTCCACTGAAGTTACAGCAGACAAGTGGGAGCACTTCTGCGTAAATTTAGCCCACTGTCTTTTGTACTTAGATTGTTTACCTGGGAAACCCAGATTGATCCTGGGGATAATTGTTGTTTTCATATCTTCCTTTGGAGAACAGTGCAAAGTAGTGGATGGATTTATAGGCTGATTAACCGTCTTCCAGGCCACGATGTCAACACTCTTTCCACTCATTCCAGAGGCACAACGACATATTCAAAAATTGGGGGAGGGGAGGGACATCAGAGGCAAAACTAGGGGAGAGAAATTTGGGAGCGCCCCTTTTAAAAGTTTGAAATATTAGCGGCTGGCGATAATGTTTTCAAACTTTAAAAAAATTTGGCGTTTGCGCTCCAGGAAAGAAGTGGAGCGCTAAATCAAACGCTCCACTTCCTTTCTGGAGCACAAGAGGCAGCAGGCAAGGTGGTACTTGTGCAGGTTCGGCAAAGGAAGACTTATACTCTTTTGGACAACAGCCGCGATCCGACCTGATCAGCCCGATGCAATGCGGCAGAGTGCTGGGCTGATCGATCGCGGGCAATAAACGGAGAAAAAAAATCAAATAGAGGATTCAAATTTTTTTTTACTTATCTCGGCCACCTCGCCTTTAAGCATCGCCCATGAAGCTCCCGGCCTCCCGATGAACGCCTCCTGCAGCTGCCGGCAATGCTGCAGGGGGCGGAATGCAAGTTCGGGTCTAGGTGATGCATATGGCTATGATGTCACGATCTCTGGACGACAGAAATTTGGGCACAACATTGTACCGATGCCGCTAACCTCCAGCCGAATATGGTGGGAGTCGATCTTCTCACCGTGCCTGGTCGGTAAGTCTTTAGCGCCCCATTTCACCCCCCGGAGGGCATAACGGGAGGCACTAAGAAGGCCAATTTCTAGGCCTAGGACTCGGAATGGGGACAATGAGAGAGACATAACCAAACTAAAAAAAATATTGGGGACATGCTGTCCTCATCTCCACCTCTTTTCCCTCCCCCCACCCGTTGTACACTGCCCCTTTAAGAATAGGTACTTTCAACAATTTTATTAGTGACAAATCTTCTGGAATTTTTTGAGGATGTTTCCAGTAGAGTGGATAAGGGAGAACCAGTTGATGTGGTATATTTGGACTTTCAGAAGGCGTTCGACAAGGTCCCACACAAGAGATTGATGTGCAAAGTTAGAGCACATGGGATTGGGGGTAGTGTACTGACATGGATTGAGAACTGGTTGTCAGACAGGAAGCAAAGAGTAGGAGTAAATGGGTACTTTTCAGAATGGCAGGCAGTGACTAGTGGGGTACCGCAAGGTTCTGTGCTGGGGCCCCAGCTGTTTACACTGTACATTAATGATTTAGATGAGGGGATTAAATGTAGTATCTCCAAATTTGCGGATGACACTAAGTTGGGTGGCAGTGTGAGCTGCGAGGAGGATGCTGTGAGGCTGCAGAGCGACTTGGATAGGTTAGGTGAGTGGGCAAATGCATGGCAGATGAAGTATAATGTGGATAAATGTGAGGTTATCCACTTTGGTGGTAAAAACAGAGAGACAGACTATTATCTGAATGGTGACAGATTAGGAAAAGGGGAGGTGCAAAGAGACCTGGGTGTCATGGTACATCAGTCATTGAAGGTTGGCATGCAGGTGCAGCAGGCGGTTAAGAAAGCAAATGGCATGTTGGCCTTCATAGCAAGGGGATTTGAGTACAGGGGCAGGGAGGTGTTGCTACAGTTGTACAGGGCATTGGTGAGGCCACACCTGGAGTATTGTGTACAGTTTTGGTCTCCTAACCTGAGGAAGGACATTCTTGCTATTGAGGGAGTGCAGCGAAGGTTCACCAGACTGATTCCCGGGATGGCGGGACTGACCTATCAAGAAAGACTGGATCAACTGGGCTTGTATTCACTGGAGTTCAGAAGAATGAGAGGGGACCTCATAGAAACATATAAAATTCTGACGGGGTTAGACAGGTTAGATGCAGGAAGAATGTTCCCAATGTTGGGGAAGTCCAGAACCAGGGGTCACAGTCTAAGGATAAGGGGTAAGCCATTTAGGACCGAGATGCGGAGGAACTTCTTCACCCAGAGAGTGGTGAACCTGTGGAATTCTCTACCACAGAAAGTTGTTGAGGCCAATTCACTAAATATATTCAAAAAGGAGTTAGATGAGGTCCTTACTGCTAGGGGGATCAAGGGGTATGGCGAGAAAGCAGGAATGGGGTACTGAAGTTGAATGTTCAGCCATGAACTCATTGAATGGCGGTGCAGGCTAGAAGGGCCGAATGGCCTACTCCTGCACCTATTTTCTATGTTTCTATGTTTCTATGAATTGTTTGGCCAGTTCTCCATGAACCACACTAAAAATGGTAACCTTGTACCCAATTCCTTTACAAACGCCAGTGTATTTTTTCACAACATTCAACAATACTCTCGTTGTCTAGCCTATTCTAAGAAATATTTATGACTTCAAGTATGGTTCCATCCTTCCTTCTTTTCTAACAGTAGTACTTTGTATATCTATCTGAAAGATGCCCACTGTGTTTCTTTTTTAAACTACATGTGATTCAATGCCTCAAGTTAAACACAGCAATACGTCCTCAGTTCTTAGCGTATTTTTGCATACTTTCCGTTCAAAGCAGTACGTGAAGTGCACGGGCTGGGGATGTTTGCTTCTCTTCAGCTGTGTTACTTGTCGAGCTGTGTTTCCCACTGGCAGTGTCTGAATTTTCACACCAGTCTCACTCTGTCATAAATGACAGTGGACATTCTGGCTGCCTCGAGGTTTAATGGAACCAAGCTCTTATTACACAAAACCCACATTGTCAGCTTAGCTGTTCAATCCAGAGCTACAAGAAGTGGCATCATTGAGCACGGTGGAACATTAGGTTTCATTTTGCCTTGGATGCAAATCAACCAGAGATCACTTTTGTTTTTTGCCCAGAGCTCAATGTTATCGTTGACTGTGGAACATGTCAGTAGTGTGGCCAATAGGCCCTTGGACTTGTTTGATGTTTAGATTTTTTTTTAAAATCAGTATCAGATTGGATTACAGACAATTAGAGAATCAAAGCGGATATTGGTACTTCATAGAGGATGCCAAAGAGAATATGATCCTGGCAATGGTATAATGAAAGGAAGGCATGTCAGGCCATTTCAAATAATAAATGAAACATTACAATTAACCCTTGGGCTGCTGAAATTCCTGGCTCCCTGGATCAACTCCTGCCTTTATTCAGATTATATACTGTAATGATGAAATAAACATTGATATTACAGTAATACAGTTACTCCAACACCAGGAAAAGCTTTATTACTCTACTATATTAACCCTAAACTACACAATCGTTTAACACCCAAAACTCGATGGTGTAGATTTTAACTTTTTGCAGGGGAGGCAAATGGGCAGTTGCCAATTGGCTGCTCGTTACACACCACGCCCAATTTTCCTTCAGTACTGCTGCCCATTCTCCGCCCCCACTGAAAGCTAAAATCTACCTCAGCTTTACATCAGAATAATAACATTAAAACAGTTTATCATAGGAACAGGATTAGGCCATTGAGCCCCTCAAGCCTGTTCCGCTATTATTAATGGTCAGCCTCATCCCATTCTTTTGTCAATCTCTCTCTCATCTTGTCACCAAATAAATTCTAGACATGAAAGTAGTGTGCAAAGGAGAAGGCATTGCTATTGCAAATGAGAAAGCTTGTAAACTTGTTGCCTGCTCCCCCTTCCCCACACCCCGACAGCATCTAAGCAAAAATAGCTTATCAATAATGACTACACCTACTGACAGTATTCACATTGTGTGAATACAGCACCAAGCTCGACTGTGATAGCTCACATAGTTAAATAAGCTGCCAACATTCTGTGTAAAGGCTCTGCAATGAATAACATCCACTATGGTGAGGTTCCAGTGCGTCCCTAGCACTTGTGAAACCGTACTCTAGTAAGGAAATATGTGTTCACACTGCTCTTCGAATGCCTGCTTCGCTGTGATGAAGTCTCTTGTCTCCACTGAAACCCCTCCATCTGGCAGCGTAGCTACAATCTGAGACACGTGAAGTTCACTGCCCTACTTCATTAGACTGCCAATTGCATCACCTAATTGTCAAACATCCTTCCCCCTGCCAACCCCCCCCCCCCCCCCACCGCCCCGCATTTTCTCCCTCCCTCCTCGGTGTCCTCTGGCGCTTCCCCAGGTGACCATGTCAGCCAGCCAGAGTGCCAGCAGGCTATTGCTTGAATAAATAAAACTCTATTCCTGATTAATCAAGCTCCATTCCAAGTGTGTGTAAGATACATTGGTATTCATACTGTTCCATATTCGCTGTTTTCCAGGGCCGTGCCCAAGTTTATGAAGAGGATCAAGGTTCCGGACTACAAGGACCGAAATGTTTTTGGGGTTCCACTGCTGGTGAATGTTCAGCGCTCAGGGCACCCTCTCCCTCAGAGCATTCAGCAGGCCATGCGTTACCTGCGTAACCAGTGCCTGGACCAGGTCAGTGCTATACGGCATAGATCGTGAAAAAGGGACACAATGACATTTAATCACAATTCTTGTAAACTCACTAATCTTTTGAAACATCGATCTTGATGTTGATAAAAGTGGATGGTTTTATATATTTTTATATCTATATGTAGTAAAAGATTCATGTAACATTGTTATAATTTCATTAATTGGTTGGTTGGATATTTTTGTTGCGATCTGCAAAAGGGCCTTGCTGATAGATTGCACCTCACTTTTTTCTGATGTTGCTGTTGACCATTCTTTACAAAAAGGTTTTTCTCCTCATTTTTAATAAAACAGGTTGGATTATTCCGGAAGTCTGGAGTAAAGTCCCGAATCCAAGCCTTGCGGCAGATGAATGAAACTTGTACAGATAACGTAAACTACGAAGGCCAGTCTGCATATGACGTAGCAGACATGCTTAAACAGTATTTCAGAGATCTGCCAGAACCACTGATGACCAGCAAACTCTCGGAAACATTTCTTCAGATCTACCAGTGTAAGTAATAGCTGAAGAGAAAATGTTGCAGCTTGACTGAAGTTTCTAGATCTACAAACACTGGATTGTCTTTGTCTTTCATTACTGGCCCAAAGCGAATTTTAAACGTACATCTGAAGATATTAACATTATAGGGACACTGGCTCCGAAAACTCATGGCTATTCTCGTGGACTGTTACCTGTACATTGCAAGGCCTTCAACACAAGGGGACCGGGGGCCGAGACTCCAAATGTCATAGTTCGACACCATGGCCATTCTTTGCCACATGGTGTATGGTTCCCACACCTGAGAGCCTGGAACTCTGAAAAATATTTTTTTTCTATTTAATGATTTTATGGCATTCCCCTTTACATATAAACATAGAAACATAGAAAATAGGTACAGGAATAGGCCATTCGGCCCTTCGAGCCTGCACCACCATTCAATAAGATCATGGCTGATCATTCCCTCAGTACCCCTTTCCTGCTTTCTCTCCATACCCCTTAATCCTTTTAGCCATAAGGACCATATCTAACTCCCTCTTGAATATATCCAATGAACTAGCATCAACAACTCTCTGCGGTAGGGAATTCCACAGGTTAACAACTCTCTGAGTGAAGAAGTTTCTCCTCATCTTAGTCCTAAATGGCCTACCCCTTATCCTAAGACTGTGTCCCCTGCTTCTGGACTTCCCCGTCATCGGGAACATTCTTCCCGCATCTAACCTGTCCAGTCCCGTCAGAATCTTGTAAGTTTCTATGAGATCCCCTCTCATCCTTCTAAACTCCAGTGTATAAAGGCCCAGTTGATCCAGTCTCTCCTCATATGTCAGTCCCACCATCCCGGGAATCAGTCTGATGAACCTTCGCTGCACTCCCTCAATAGCAAGAATGCCCTTCCTCAGATTAGGAGACCAAAACTGAACACAATATTCCAGGTGAGGCCTCACCAAGGCCCTGTACAACTGCAGTAAGACTTCCCTGCTCCTATACTCAAATCCCCTAGCTATGAAGGCCAACATACCATTTGCCTTCTTCACCGCCTGCTGTACCTGCATGCCAGCTTTCAATGACTGATGAACCATGACACCCAGGTCTCGTTGCACCTCCCCCTTTTCTAATCTGCCGCCTTCCAGATAATATTCTGCCTTCGTGTTTTTGCCACCAAAGTGGATAACTTCACATTTATCCACATTATACTGCATCTGCCTTGCATTTGCCCACTCACCTAACCTGTCCAAGTCACCCTGCAGCCTCTTAGCATCCTCCTCACAGCTCACACCACCATCCAGTTTAGTGTCATCTGCAAACTTGGAGATATTACACTCAATTCCTTCATCTAAATTATTAATGTATATTTTAAATAGCTGGGGTCCCAGCACTGAGCCCTGCGGCACTCCACTAGTCACTGCCTGCCATTCTGAAAAAGACCCGTTTATCCTGACTCTCTGCTTCCTGTCTGCCAACCAGTTCTCTATCCACGTCAATACATTACCCCCAATACCATGTGCTTTGATTTTGCGCACCAATCTCTTGTGTGAGACCTTGTCAAAAGCCTTTTGAAAGTCCAAATACACCACATCCACTGGTTCTCCCTTGTCCACTCTACTAGTTACATCCTCAAAAAATTCCAGAAGATTTGTCAAGCATGATTTCCCTTTCATAAATCCATGTTGACTTGGACCGATCCTGTCACTGCTTTCCAAATGCACTGCTACTTCATCCTTAATAATTGATTCCAACATTTTCCCCAGTACTGATGTCAGGCTAACCAGTCTATAATTACCCGTTTTCTCTCTCCCTCCTTTATCAAACAGTGGTGTTACATTAGCTACCCTCCAGTCCATTGGAACTGACAGTGTCGATAGACTGTTGGAAAATGATCACCAATGCATCCACTATTTCTAGGGCCACTTCCTTAAGTACTCTGAGATGCAGACTATCAGTCCCCGGGGATTTATCAGCCTTCAATCCCATCAATTTCCCTAACACAATTTCCCATTTTATAAGGATATCCTTCAGTTCCTCTTTGTCACTAGACCCTCGGTCCCCTAGTATTTCCGGATGGTTATTTGTGTCTTCCTTCATGAAAACAGAACGAAAGTATTTGTTTAACTGGTCCGCCATTTCTTTGTTCCCCATTATAAATTCATCTGAATCTGACTGCAAGAGACCTATGTTTGTTTTCACTAATCCTTTTCTCTTCATATATCTATAGAAGCTTTTGCAGTCAGTTTTTATGTTCCCAGCAAACTTCCTCTCATACTCTATTTTCCCCTTCCTCATTAAATCCTTTGTCCTCCTCTGCTGTATTACAAATTCTCCCATTCCTCAGGTTTGCAGCTTTTTTGGCCAATTATATGCCTCTTCCTTGGATTTAACACTATCCTTAATTTCCCTTGACAGCCACGGTTGAGCCACCTTCCCCGTTTTAGAAAGAGGGTCTTGGGGTAGCTGAAAGATGTCTCCAAGTGGGGATCACAAATCAGCTACCCCCATGGTCCAGGACTCTTTGGCTAAATTTAAAGGTATCTTTGGCAGAGGACCCCCCAGATGCAATCCTAGCCTGCCAAAGGCATTTAAATCATGGGACCTCCTCCTGACCCTGTTAACTTTGTCCAGGTCCAGCGGAAGTCTGGGGCCACTCTCTTCAGGAATAGGTGTTTTCTTTGGGAAAGTGGAGAGGCCATGTTTCATTTTGACCACAATAATGTCATGAGCAAGTGACGAGATGATACATTTGAGCACAATTTATGTTATCGTGTTTTGCACTTGTAAACTACCAAATAAAATTTATTTTGGTATTTCTGAAATTCATAAAGGTGGCAAAGGTTTAATAATGTCACGTCATAATTTGGCAATTCCATCTGATAAGTTGCGAAAGTGGTACTGTATTCTCGGGTGTTAAGGACGCTGTGATTTCATAAACACTTTATAAGTGTAAAGGTCTTAGAGATCACTGTTTAAATGTCCCTGCTGACTTATTTTTTGTTGTTCCTATGTAAATATTCTGAGGGTGTTATATATTTTGAGGCACTGCATATTTTGAAGATGATGTGTATTTTGAGGATAATGTATATTTTGACGGTGATGTATGTGCCCAGAGTATCAGGATTGTGTTATAGTGTTCTGCCTGAAACAGTTTACATGTATTTTCAGCTCAGCTCATTGCACAAGGAAAACAAAGTAACCCTGTATAGGCTCATCAATCATCATGTATTTCATTATCCTTCACCTCCTAATAAAAACATATAACTACCCATGCGCTTCAGAACAAAAAAGGAAGTTGTTTCATCTGTTTGAGGTAAATTAATGTGTGTTGAATTTGTCAAGCTTATTATGTGCACTGTGGTAGCAGGGTACTATGGCTTGCCTTTCTGCACAAAATAAAAGCATCACGTTACAAACACAGGGCAGAAAAACAAAGGCCCAAGGAACAAGATAACTGTTGAAAATTGTTTCAATTTGTAGAAATACCTTTTATTTTCTTCTCTAATGTTCTCTCGCTCCTCCCCTGAAGTGACCAGTTAGCAATCAGGAACAGGAAAGTGGCTAACTTTTTCCCCAATCTGTGTTCCGAAAGCTTGACTGCCAATTGTATCGCCCGTACTGTACTGTTGGCCTGGTTGACATCAGCTCATTTGAATGGAACAGACTAATTTGGGGACATTTTTTGCTATGTTACAGGTACTATATATATTCAAGTTATTGTCGCTGAACCAGAGGATTCCTAGTCTCTGCAGATCAGTTCAAACTGGGCAGTGCATTTATCAATTTAAACTGAAAGTGGCTTGGTTGCGAAGAATGCATCTGTTTCCATTTTCATTTTCACTTCTCTCAACAGCCATCCTTTAGTGAGTCACGCTACTCAGTTAGTAGCTTTGTGCTCGGCCTGTTAGTGAATACACACATAACAACTGTCATTGTATCTCAAAGTAATTCATTGTACATGAAGCAATTTGAGTTATTCCAATAAGATGCTTCATAAACGCAAGTTTTTCTTTCTTTAACCATTAAGGCGCCTTTAACTTTTTCTCATTCAAGTCTGAAAACTAAATGTTGTCTTACAAAAAATGAATTTTGTGCTGCAGATGTCCCAAAGGATCAGCGTCTCCAGGCAATCCAGGCTGGTATCATGCTGCTGCCTGATGAGAATCGCGAGGCCCTGCAGACTCTCCTCTATTTCCTCAGTGATGTCGCAGCTGTCGTAGAAGAGAACCAGATGACACCTACGAACCTTGCAGTCTGCCTGGCCCCTTCACTGTTCCACCTCAACACTCTCAAGAGAGAAAACTCCTCTCCCAGGTACTGATTCATTTCTAGGAACAGAGGTTGTGTGCTTTTTTTTTTAAATAAAAAAATTATTTCTGCTTAAAGATTAGCTAGTTTTCGGTACACAAGAATAGGGAATCATTAACACACATCCACACATATAGAAACATAGAAACATAGAAAATAGGTGTAGGAGTAGGCCATTCGGCCCTTCGAGCCTGCACCACCATTCAATAAGATCATGGCTGATCATTCACCTCAGTACTCCTTTCCTGCTTTCTCTCCATACCCCTTGATCCCTTGGATTTAACACTATCCTTAATTTCCTTTGTTAGCCACGGTTGAGCCACCTTCCCCGTTTTATTTTTACTCCAGACAGGGATGTACAATTGTTGAAGTTCATCCATGTGATCTTTAAATATTTACCATTGCCTATCCACTGTCAACCCTTTAAGTATCATTCGCCAGTCTATTCTAGCCAATTCACGTCTCATACCATCGAAGTTACGTTTCCTTAAGTTCAGGACCCTAGTCTCTGAATTAACTGTGTCACTCTCCATCTTAATAAAGAATTCTACCATATTATGGTCACTTTTCCCCAAGGGGCCTCACACAACAAGATTGCTAATTAGTCCTTTCTCATTACACATCACCCAGTCTAGGATGGCCAGCCCTCTAGTTGGTTCCTCGACATATTGGTCTAGAAAACCATCCCTAATACACTCCAGGAAATTCTCCTCCACCATATTGCTACCAGTTTGGTTAGCCCAATTTATATGTAGATTAAAGTCGCCCATGATACACAGGGAGATTGATAATATAGATATACAGACACAGGGAGAGCAGGAACACAGATCCACACCTTTGCATGGGAAAATCAGTTGCATACAGATAGAAACACAAGGAAACCAGTAACTCGCATTGGGGTAGATCTTGACTTTGTGTGATAGTGTGAAATGGGTGACTTCAATGGAAATAAAAATTGGGAGAGACGTAAAATGAGCTGGCAAGACCAGTAATACAGATATCCAAACGTTTACAGGGGGAGATCAGTAATATACATACAGACGCACAGGGAGACCAATAACACATATCTACATATACAGGGGAAGATCCTTGCAGCAGAATTGCAGGTTTCTCCCGCTTGCCACTGTAATTTCAGCGGAAGAGCTGTAGTAAACACAGGAAAAACAGCATAAATGAGAAATTCATCTCTTAGATAAGGGTGCAAATTCCATTATGTAAGCACCAGGAAGCAGCTGACAGACTGCCAAACTAAAACAGCGCCAGTATGAAAATGCCTTCTTTATGGTGTCCTTCCTAATTATTTGTTGTATGGACCTATTGTGTAAAGTTGTCATCTATCAGTGGGTAAAACTGATAAGGACGTGTTCCGATATGACAGTTTAAGCACTGACCTCATGCTGCACCACTGCCTCAAAGACCTTAATTAAAATAAAACCTTGACCTTGCCGTGCAGTACACTAACTCATTTAAATGAAAGACAAGTCCCATTTCAGGACGGCTCCTAAAGCGCAGACAAATTGCTGTAGGGTTACTAGAGTGGAAGAATTTTTACTCCCACGCAAGTAAGTGTGAGTCGTAAATCGAGTGTGTTTATCGTTGATTCTTGTGTAAGTTTGCAGGGTTTGCTGCTGTTTACTGATCCTTTGTCCAATTCAGCAAATAACCTGTGCTGGCACCTAGGTGTCTGTGCTATTGTTCATTGGTCACTACGTATTAATGAGGTCCTTGTTCCTTTTTAATCTAGAGTGATACAGAGGAAACAAAGCTTGGGCAAACCTGACCAGAAGGACCTGAATGAAAACTTGGCTGCTACCCAAGGTCTGGCCCACATGATCGCTGAGTGCAAGAAGCTTTTCAAGGTGTGCTGTGATTGTGATCTTTTTTATTCCAGACCCAGCAGTATTTCATCCTCGGAGTCGAGGATGACTTGCTTCCACCCAAAACTGAGTTCTCAGGTGACTGAGGAGTTCAATGCGGGATCTACAATCTCTGTCACAGATGGGGCAGACAGTGGTTGAAGGAACGGGTGGGTGGGGAGTCTGGGTTTGCCACACGCACCGTCCGCTGTCTGCGCTTGTTTTCTAGTTGTTCTCGGTGACGAGACTCGAGGTGCTCAGCGCCCTCACGGATGCTCTTCCTCCACTTAGGGCAGTCTTTGGCCAGGGACACCCAGGTGTCGGTGGGGATGTTGCATTTTATCAAGGAGGCTTTGAGGGTGTCCTTGAAGCATTTCCTCTGCCCACCTGGGGCTTGCTTACTTTGGGAATCTCGTGTCAGGTATGCGGACGATGTGGCCCGCTCCACGGAGCTGATTGAGTGTGGTCAATACTTCGATGCTGGGGATGTTGACCTGAGCGAGAACACTGATGTTGGTGCATCAATCCTCCCAGTGGATTTGCAGGACCTTGCAATGCAAGCAGTATTTAGCCAATTATTTGCAAACATGACATGTTAGAATTTGCTCTTCACTGAGGCTGGGACTGCTCAGTGGCCAGGCACAGCAAAGAGGAGATGCAAGCAGAGAGCCTTTGAGTCTGGTCGCCCCTATCTATGCTGCCTGGGAGTTTCCCATAATAGACAGGACTGGACCTACAGTCACAGTTGGTGCAATCCCAGTGTAACCATGCCATATATGACAGGACGGGGCATTCCCAGCCTTCCTCCCATCTTGTATCACCATGGGTTGACCAAATGGAGAGGTCCTGCAGGTCACCATTGATCAGAAACTTAACTGGGCCAGCCACAAAAGGTCAGAGACTGGGTATTCTGCAGCAAATGTCTCATCTCCTGACTCCCCAAAGCTTTTCCACCATTTACAAAGCACAAGTCATGAGTGTGATGGAATACTCTCCACTTGCCCAGCTCCAATCACACTCAAGAAGCTCGACACTATCCAGGATAAAGCAGCCCGCTTGATCGGCAGCCCATACACCACCTGAAACATTCACTCCCTCCACCACCGGCGCACCGTGGCTGCAGTGTGCATCATCTACAAGATGCACTGCAGCAACTCGCCAAGGCCTCTTCGGCAGAACCTCCCAAACCCACGACTTCTACCACCTAGAAGGACAAGGGTAGCAGGCGCATGGGAGCACCATCACCTGCAAGTTCCCCTCCAAGTTGCACACCATCCTGACTTGGAAATATATAATCGTTCTTTCAAGATTGCTGGGTCAAAATTCTGGAACTCCCTCCCGAACAGCACTATGGGCGTTCCTTCACCACAGGAACTGCAGTGGTTCAAGAAGGCGGTTCACCACCACCTTCTCAAGGGCAATAAATGCAGGCCTTGCCTGTGACAGCCACATCCCAGGAAAAAATAATTTTTTTAAAAGCTGAGAGGTGTCCCCCAAAAGCTGGCATGAGGCTGCAGGGGCCCCTAGAGCATCCAGAAGCAATAGAACTGATAACCATCCCCCCCACACTCATGGCACTCCAACAGCAATTAAAAAGTCCTGAAGCCAATGGACTTCCTGCCAATGGACTAGGAACCTTCCTGCCCCCTGATCCCATGCAAGGCCTTACCAATCTCCGAGTTGTATTTGAACTTAAACTTATTTTAGACTTTGATAATTATCACTTTTAAGATAAGAGAATATATGGGAATTAACAAAATCTATGCAGAGATTCCTGAGTAAATAGTTAGTCCACATCATTCAATATACATCAGCAACCTAGCTAAATGCACTATTTTGAATTTTGGATTAGTTTATACTGTTTTGAGAAGAAAGAAAGCTTGCATTTATATAGCACCTTTTGCGATCTCAAGATGTCCCAAAGTTCTTCATAGCCAATGAATTAGTCCGTGTTGTAATTTATATAATCCAGCAGCCAATTTGTGCACAGCAAGGTCCCTCAAACAGGAATGAGATAAATGACTAGATAATCTGTTTTTGGTGTTAGTTAAGAGATAAATGTTGGCTAGGGCACTGGGAAAACTCCCCTTATCTTCTTTAATTGGCGACGTAGGATCTTTTAGCAGTCCATGATCATATCAGCCACGATCTTATTAAATGGCGGAGCAGGCTCGAGGGACCGTATGGCCTACTCCTCCTCCTATTTCTTATGTTCTTATGTTCTTATATCCACCTGAGATAGTTTAATGTCTCACCCAAAACAGCAGCTCTGGCAGTGCTGCTCTAAAGTGTCAACTTAGATTACGTGTTCAGGTCTCCGGAGTGGGGCTTAAACTCATAACCTTCTGACTCAAAGGCTAGCGTGCTACCACTGGGACAAGGCTAACTAAATTTATAGTATAAATGCACCTTAGAAGGTGCCTGTTGTAGTCAAATCTGCATGTCATAAGCTGCTTTTATATTGGCAACATTTAATTTAGATTCAGGAGCAGGCTCGCTGCATTTGCAGTACTAAATTCAGCTCTCTTATCCTGACGGCAGATTTGTAGACCCAGTTTTTGATGTCAACTAATTTGAGTCTGCCACCAGCATAAGGGAGCCAGATTACTCAGCGTAGACACTGGGAGCTGACTCATAGATGCTAATTGTCCAGAACTGAATTAAAAAAGCCATAATATAGTAGCAGCCATATTTGTTGACGGTATAATAAGTGTGGGGATATTTTTGTTCTTTAGATTCCAGAGGAAATGATGAGCCATTGCCGTAACTCCTACATGGAGCAGGATTTGCAGCCAGTCAGTTTGGAGGAGCTGGGCCAAACAAACAAGGGTGCATCTTCTGACTACCGGACTTATCTGCAGAATTACATTGATACTCTGCTGAAGGAGGCCAAAGACAAGTTTAAAGGCTGGGTCAACTGTTCAACATCAGAGTCAGCAGAGCTGGCCTACAAAAAGGTACTTACTATTGATTAAAGAGGAATACAACAATAGACTGCAATAGCAATACAGGTGCAGCGTAGAAAATCCGGAATGTTCCGGACTCCAGACTGATCGGTGGCAGGGTCGCCCGGAGTCCGTAAAATGTTCCGGAATCCGGACCCGCCAACCCTGCCAACCTCGGGGTCCCACCGCTACCTGACCTCGGGCCCCGCCTCACGGCCCCTCGCCTTACCCCGCTCGCTGCTGCTCCCCTTAACTCGCCGTCCGAACAACTCCTTGGCGGCGTGGCCTTGCCCGACGATCTCACCGACAGGGCCAGTGGCCCGAACAGCTCCTCGGCGGGGAACCCCCCTCCCCCCCCCACCCCCCCCGGCTCTTTCTGACATTCTGAATTCCGGAAATACCCGAACCTGGGCTCAGGTGTTTCCGGGTTCGTGACGTCAGAAAGACGATCGAAAGTCCGGAAAAGCCCGGAATCGAGAACGGCCTCGGTCCCGAGGGTTCTGGATTCTCGACACTGCACCTGTATACCTTTACCAGTGTGAACTGAGCTTGCAAATAAAGTGTGTGTCAGAGCTTTGTTTAAAAAAGAAAGGTGGTTGGATAGTGAAAATCATTTCAAAGGTGAAAAGAGTACTGGAAATCTAAAAGCATATTTGAGCTAAATTGGCCACTTTCATCCAGGAATGAACAATGACTCCGGAATTCCACAGGGTAAAATCCTAATGGATGTGCCTTGATTGCGCCCGCAGGTGCTTTTCAATACTGACCCTTGCTTGAGTTTACGAAGTCATTGGGAGGACACCTCATTTGCATAGAACGCACGGGCAAGTGCCACTTGCGGCTCATATTTGACGCCTGCCTGCCAAGGCCAGCAAAATTTAGAGGCCGAAATTGCCCCTCACCTTAAGGCCTGTTATTACCGCAAATCGGCGGCCACACTGCGGAGTGGAGTGGCCGCCGATGTTTCATGGAATGGCCACTGATAGTCCAATTGCTCTCCCGAGGTTTCCCGGCGGTGCCCCGATTCCCCCCCCCAACTGCTGTGCTGCTGCCGATCCGCGGTAAGCACGTCATCACTGTGCACACCTCCAATCTAAACCCTCGACGGCGACATTCCCCTCTGAAAATCTTTCGCCCGCCCGGCAGTGACAAAACCTGTTTTTTCCGGAGGTCCAGTGAGGCTGTGGCCTTCTGCAACGGCAGTGCAGCTTCCTTTAAAGGGGAGGATACACTGCTGCTGCCGCCATGTTGTTTTTTGTCGCCGACTGCCATGTCAGCCTGACTATTATGCCCCTGGATTCGGCAGGGCCGACAACAGGAGGGTGCCAGGCCGCTGGCCCGGCTGAAACCCTCCCTGGCGGTCCAGTGGGCCTAAGTTTTAAAATCGCGGAGACCCTCTCCTTTAAGTGAAGGGGAGAGCCTTCGTGACCTGGCGCCATGATGACGTCATTGAAACGGTCACTTCGCACCGCCCCACCTTCCGTCCCTCAGGTGTTGCATTAAGAGCGACTTCCAAATCGAAGGGAAAAAAAAACAACAAAGAGTGGAATGGTGCTCAAGAAGCAACCTCAACCGCAGCTGCGATAAAAACCATTCAGACGGGGTGCGTGCGCCCCGTTTCGGGAGGGGGGCAATTTTTATCCCTTAGTCTCCTACCGAATTTCAAGGACAGTATGGCTAGCAGTCATTTTTAGGCAAAATAGATTACAAAAAAATGGTTATTTTGGCTGCATTTTATGAAGAATAAAAAGATTTAAAATGCAATTTTTTTGACCAGGTTTGTGACGGACCTCCTCTAAAATTGTGGAAGGCTTGCATTGAGATTCTTGCTGCCCCAGAAGATGTTCTCTGGCGGATACTGCGGGACCGTCAACTCTGGGATGATGACCTTCTTAGTTCAAAAGTCATTGAAAGTTTGAATAGTCAAACGGATATTTATCATTATGTGCAAAGCAGTATGGCTCCACACCCAACCAGAGATTATGTGCTCATAAGGTAAACTTATTAAAAAAAAACTCATCTAAGTATCATCTGCAAGGTGAAAGAAAGAAGCTTTAGATTAGCCAGCATTGCCTTGCAATGACTGCATTGTTGAAAAAGTTTCTCCAATACAAAACAGGAAGTTGCTAGGGAATTAAGGGAATTAAAGGTTATGGGGAGCGGGCAGGTAAGTGGAGCTGAGTCCACGGCCAGATCAGCCATGATCTTATTGAATGGCGGAGCAGGCTCGAGGGGCTAGATGGCCTACTCCTGTTCCTAAATTCTTATGTTCTTATGATCCCTGGTGTGTATGAGTTAGCTGATCTCAGCTAGATGGCAGTAGGCACCACAATTGGTTTCTATTTCCCTGGGCTAGGGAACAGGAAAACAATCACCTAAGGTTTTTGTTACTGTCCAACGGCATCCTCCAGAAAGTGCACGTATACGGCAATTTGGCGAAAGGCAGTATCAGGATCAGCTATGATGTTCCAGACAGTTGAAAAGGTTCACACACGAAGAATGGCTACTTGTGTGGCTTTCTGGTGAGCTGCTGTGCTGTAGAACGAGTCTGTTCTTTCAGGAGAAGAGGAGGGAAAACAGGAAAATAGTTTGCAGAAACAGGTTTATAGGAATGTTTCTAGAAATAGGATTTTCTTGAATATTTGATTTTACCTTGTAATTCTTCTGTTTATAACATTAATGTATTTCATGTTTTTTTTCAGGACTTGGAGAACAAACTTGCCCAAGGGGAGCTGTGCATTGGTGACCACCTCGGTGGAGCACAATGGGACACCAGTGGTTGGGGGCGTCCGAGCTAATGCTCTTACCTCACGATATCTGATCGAACCCTGCGGGTCAGGAAAATCCAAGCTGACGTACTTGTGTAGGATAGACACAAGGTATTGACAGGGTGTTTTTTTGTGTAGTATTAGTTAGTACTATAGAGGTATATTTCCAACCACTGCTGTATAAAAACGTTAGACAGCTCATACTAAATCTCTCTCTGCCCTTTTTTAACACATTTATTGAAACAGATTCGCTGCTATGTTAAAATGCAGCGTGGAATTTAGTGTGACCGAGGTAAAAGTTTATACAGGTACCACGCTGGTTGGAAAATCTGCCCTTATATGAATGAAAAAATGTTAAGACACACATGGTGCATAATTTAAATGATTTACATGCTTAAATGTCCCAAATTTTTTGATCATATAGTGCAGAGAGCAATTTGATCCAAGCACATTAAGCATTTGTACAAGAACAGCACCAATTTTCAACAAACCCTAGTATGGTTTAAATAAAAGTGCAATCTATGAGAAGTATCCAGAGGACTATCCATATTGCTTATGGTGGCACCAAGAGTTGCAAATAAATCCAGCGGTAAATTACAATAATAATAATAATGTATTGAGTCAACCAAACAAATTTTGCTTCCATGTAAATCCTGTTGCAAAGCTGCATTGCTGGCCTGTTCTGGCGAACTCAGCCTGTCCAGAGCCAGAACAAAATTGTGGCAGCAGCATCTGCTTACATTTGCCAGCAGCAGTGGTGCATCTGCGGCAGAGCAAGGCGGGAACCACTATTGAGCTGGGCCTCCATAGAGGCACTAGTGCAGCCTCATTTACACAACAACCCTGCTGTCAGAGTCTGGGCTACCTTCAACTACAAACACATGGCCCTGGGACAGTCTTCTGACTTCTATTATAGAGTTTTGTCAACGCAATATAGTTTTTTACTCATCGCCGCCCGAGAGCATGCAGAAATCAAGCGCAGGCAGCGGAAAGAGCATGCGGCAAACCTGTCCCACACACCCCTTCCCTCGACGACTATCTGTCCCACATGTGACATAGTCTATGATTCTTGTATTAGGTTCAGCCACCTAAGAACTCATGTTAAGAGTGGAAGCAAGTCTTCCTCGATTCCGAGGGACTGCCTTTCATAATCAAATATGTGTTGTTTAGATTTTTAAATCAGTGTTGCAAATGTTAAATAATATTTTGTATCATTTGTTTCAGGGGACGGATGCCGGAATGGTACAATAAAGCATTTGGACACTTGTGCGCAGCAGAAATTGTTAGAATACGAGACTCTTTTAATATTCCCGGCTCCGACAGTCATGAAACCAAGCATTAGGAGACTACTTCCAATGAGCTAGTATGTTAACTCTGAAGCACGGTGCTTCAAAGAACAGCCGTATATATTTGTTAGGAAACTGTGGTGGACCTGAATTACACGTTTATAATGGAGGCCTGCACATTCAGACCTTGAATTAATTATTTTATTTTTAATAGAATTCTTAATTATGACTGTAGCGATATACTTTTAAAAAGCTGCTTAATTCATACATGAGGGCTGTCATATAGGCCTTTACTGGAATACTTGGATGGGACTAATGGTCCTTTGAGAAAAGTGAAGTGCAAACATGTTTTGCACTTGCTTGTTTAGGGGCCACAATTGCTTCTATGAAGCATCAAGCATTTTGTGTAATATAAATCATGCATATGTAAAAGAATATCCTGGTGTGTTCACGTGATTTCCTTTTTTTTATATTTCATTTTATATCTTCATAGTTTATGGAGCATTGTTGTATTTTCCAGAGTTGTGCATTTCTGTTGTGCTTGCTTGGTTCAGTTATCCATTTAGCATAGTGCATCTGGAGGAGTGTGTGCTTGAGCATGTGTTTCTGAGGAGCTGAAAAGTGAGAGATTGGGTAAGGAACGGTGTCTGGTACACTGCTTGCTCGGAAAGCACTGGCATGGCAGAATTATGTCCGTCAATCAATGAGTGTCCAGTACAGTTAAACCTGTCAATATAGTATTTGAAGTGAAAGACAATGGAGACCACTTTAGGGCCACTTTTTTCCCACCAGAGCTTGGATTTTTCCTCATGGTGGATTCTAACAGGTTACCACTGATGGCAGTTCTACCTACCAACAACACAGTCCATTTTCTACTGGCAGGGATAAGGAGAGGGTTTGGTTGGAACAAAGTAACAACTTTGATGTTCCCTCTAAATGTTGTTTGAACACACTGATGGACTCCAGCTATATCTTCAAAGTAGAAGGGCTGGGTTTTTTGATGAACAATACCATATCCTTTGTATTACCCACTAGATGAGGGCCTTATGTGGTCCTGAAAGCTTATTGGGACAGAAACATATCAATTAAACAGTCAACTGATGGCATTTAATGCTACAGAACATTTATATATACAACCCACAACTACACTGTGCGACATTTTTAACAATCAGCATGGAGTTTATTCTATCCAAGGCAAGGGCATAACATTGCAAAACTGCTTTTAGCATGGAGTACGAAGTGTTGTATCTTTTAAAAACAATAATAGAAACTGTTGTGAAACAGAAAATTCTGGGCCTATATGCAGAAAGTTATAGGGGGCCTGGTGCCGCTGATATATAAGTCACACTTATATATTGTGGCACTGTTAGCCTTTTTAGGTGTTGGCATGCTACTTATACAAGTCATACTAAAATAGTTTTAGAGTAAAATGCAACCCTTTTTCATTCTGTGTCCACCTCTGAAGCAGAAAAATGTGTCAAGTTGGATATTTTACCTTCTATATTCTAATAGGTCAGCTTTTGCTGAAAAACTGCTTGGGGCCAAAATTTCCGCTTTCCTTAAGGCCTGTTATCACCGCAAATGGGTGGCCACGCTGCGGAGTAGAGTGGCCGGTGACTTTCGGTGGAATAGTCGCTGCTCGCCCAATTGCCCTCCCGAGTTTTCCCGGCGATGCCCCGATCCCCTCCTTACCGCTCCTCTGCTGCCGATCGGTGTTAAGCATGTCATCACCGTGCGCACCGCCGATCTAACACAACAACAGCGACATTCTCCTCGGAAAATCTTCGGCCCGCCCGGTGGTTCAGTGAAGGGAAGGGCTCACTGCCGCTGACGCCAAGTTTTTTTTCCGGCCAACTACCAGGTCCACCCGACAATTATGCCCCCGGGTTTGGCCGGGCCATCACCAGGCAGCCTGGTACCCTCTCTTGGGTGCCAGGCCACTGCCTGGCCGAAACCCTCCCTAGTGGCCCAGTGGACCGAAGTTTAACAAGTGCAGAGGCCCCCGCTTTAAGTGAAGGGGTGAGCCACGATGACGCGGCGCTGCAATGACATAATCGCGCGGTGACTCCACACCCACCTCCAACTTCCACCCCTCAGTTGCTGTCACCGCCACATTTTTGCCCCTCAGTTGTAGTCACCGTCCCCATTATGACCGACTTCCGGATAAAAACAAAAAAGCAGCAAAGAGCGGAATTTCCCAAAAGAGTCGATCTGAGTCGACCTGAACCACAGCTGCGGTAAAAAACATTGAACCAGGGCAATTTGTACCCTCTTGAATCTGACTTTGAAAATCACTGGAAGCCATATCTTGGCTTGTGCTGAAATACGTCTGCCCCAGACATCCGCAGCTGACCTCACTAAAGTTCATGGGGACAGAGGGAGATTCCTTAATTATCATAGTAGTGACCATTCGCACCATTAGGGCCGCATCTGGGGCACCCGCAATTGGCATCAGGCCAAAGGTGGGGAATGCCAGGTTATCCCCAAAAATAGGGTATAGGTGGCCTTCATTGCCAGGGGTCAGTTTATAAAAGGATGTGTTAACATAGTGGTTATTGCACTGGACCAGCAATCCTGAAGTTACGAGTTCAAATCCCACCAGGGCAAGTTATGGAAGTCGAATTGAATAAATCTAGAAATACTCAGGGTACCACAAAGAACAAAATGATCATGGATGCTACTGATTGTGGTAAAAACTCAACTAGTTCACTAATGGCCTTGAGGGAAGAGAAGTTGCCACCCTTACCCAATCTAGCCTACATGTGACTCCAGTCCCACTCCACATGTTTGACTTGACTGACAAACAATCCTTATTCAAGAATCCAGTCACCACCATCTTGCTGCAACTAGGAATGGGCATTAAATGCAGCCTTGCCAACACTGTCCATGTCCTGAGAGGAAATAGATTAAAAAATGACTAAAAATTGTTTGCCAAATCTTTTGCAGTCCAGGCTAAGATTCTGGCCTGGACTCCCAGGTGGGATCCACAACCACCAGGAGATAAGTCAGTATCGCTGGTCTGACCCCCATCAACTACACGCCAGATCCTAGAGAAGGCTGGGGGCACAGGGACTCCAATGTTCAGAATTCCCACTTATGATGACACTCTGGGAAAGGACAAGCAGAGGCTCCACCCCCACAAGGCCACCTCAGAAACTTAGGCGCAAGGAGGGATCTCGCATTCTGGCAGAGTCCTGCCAACATTACTGTGGGAAATCTGCCTGAATGGCCCTGATTTTCAGGGCTCATGTCTTAATACAGCCTATTAATATTTTGCTATATTCATCACAAGCGCGGGTGTACGATGAGTGAGTTTTTCTTTGATTGTAAGATATGGACGCTGTCTTATTTATGGGATCAGAACTATGGCATTACACACATAAAATGGCCACTTTAAGACTGTTTCTGGGTGTGCAGGTGTAGTGTAAAACACATGAGCATGGGGACTGAGCTGTGGCCATATCACACTTGTGTGACTGACCACTAAATGATACACTCAAGGTTCTTACCACCTGCGTTATTGGGTCTTCAGTATTTTTCGTAATAGAACCAAACATTCCTTAATTCCCACCTAGTATTACTATTCATGGTATCAGATAATATTTGTAATGGTGTGCAATGGAAGATCCCCAACTCTGTTAGTGAAATAATTCTGACATTAAAGATAACTTTTAAGTTTAATTTTTTTACTTCTGTTTTCATTTTTAATTTGTTTTTCATCCTCACTTGACAATCATGAGGTTTTATTAACAATCACAGGATGCTAGTTGCCAAGTGGTCCTCTCAGAGAAGGTGGTCTTTTGTACAGGTTTTACTGTAACATTGCTGTTTGTTTGAGGCTTTAAATGGAATGTAGTTAATACAAATATTGCCATTGGGAATTCAATTACCCTTTTTAATGTGTGGGTGCTGGAGCCCTTAATAAGCAGAAATTAAAAGAAGGATTTATCTAATATTGTTTAAAATATTTACCATTCAGTGTTATGTAAAGAGCTTTTAGTGAAATTTGTGGCAATGAGAACAATGTTATCAGTAATTATATCAGTGTTGTCCCTTCACTTTAAAACACTAGCTTATCTTTCTGTGTGTTTGTTACAAGAATTTGATTGGTATTTGTAGAATTTGATGTCCCTGTATATACCATTGTATTGTAAACGCGTATACATGTCTAGCTGCATACTGCCAAATAGGGATAACGCATGTTATTAATTATTTAAGTATTCACGTATTTATACCTCAATTATACTTTTTTTGTACCTCGAGTTTTTCTTTTAAATTGTAAATATTTCACTATCTAAAAGCTAAGGTATAAAGAACCAAGAAAGTGTTTATATCTTTGTATGTCTGTACAGTTATAACCGTCAAGTGCACTATTAAATGTGTTAAATGAGAATAATTATTCTGTGCTTCTGGACATTGTTCTTGGTGTGCTATAGTAGGAGTACTCAAACCACAATCCATGCACCACATGCGGCCTGGAAATCCTGGACATTTGGGCAACTCTTTTCAATTTGATTTTGGTCTGTCCTGTTTGAATTGTGTTGGGCTGGAGATTTGGAAAGGACTTAGTGCTGTTGCCGCTTTAATGGATAAATCCTAAACCAGAAAAACAAGATCTGATTGTATCAATAATTTGAGATTATTAATGTGAACTGTGATTTCAACTTTGTACGTATCCTGCAAGACTCTGTGCTATGCACCTATGAAAACAAAAATCTTGGACACTTCTGTGCTGCAGGATGAGACCAATACTGTTAGGAGGAAATGCTATTCTCTAAAACACCCATTTTTATTTCCACTCATTCACAGAACTGCCAGTATAGCCACCTTTTGTTAGCAGTACCTAGTTAGTGATGCAGAGACAATTTATTGTTCTCTGGCCAGAAAGAACTGAGCTCTGGGGATGCATGCTTGCAGGTTTGCATACTGCTCGACTCACTGTCTTCGCTAGAGACTGCACACTGGTGTGCTGAATGTTCCTATGACCTGAGAGCAATGCTGGCAAGGGTATAACTTCTGGTAGAGCCACCCAAGCCAGACAAGTCGTAAGGTAAGAGCCAGACTAAAGGCAGTCTCGCAGTGGTCCTGGCAGTGATTGTGAATCAGGCTAATGACCGGTCCACATAAAATGCCTTTCGTTACAAAAACAACCCAGAGATGAGTCTGTAACAGGCTTGCAAATATAAACATCAACTGTGGGGCATCATGATCTGCTGGATGTAAGGCATGATACTCTGACTGCAGTCAAATACCGTGCTCTGGACAGACAACAGTGCAAGAAATGGATTGCCTCATGTGCCAAAGGCAGAAGAGACTCTAACTAACTAACTACTCATTGCCATTAAAATATCAGTAACATTTTATTGTTAACAAAGAAACAAGGGGCATTTAAGCACTCAACTTCTTGCCAGTATTAAAATAGATTAAAAATGATGGGGTTGAAATTCAGGCACACCCATTTTTGGTCGAATGATGTCCCTGCACTTGAATGGTGATGCTCAAGGTGCCCCTGATATTGGGTTTCAGGCCTCATTAACATCAAGCCAGCATGACACAAATGGCCAGCCAATGAAGAGCGGGCCAGTGCGACATGAAGGAAGACTGAGCGAAGTTTGGAAGAGGGATCGGAGGCCGGGGTGGGGGATTGGAGCCTGGGTCGGGGGATTGGAGTCAGGAGAGTGGAAAATATGCCCCAAAATTGTCAGTAACCCAGTTCTAGAGTGGGCAAAAAATTTGCACACAATGGGGTCAATTTTCACTTCTATTGTCTGGCATTAATGGGCAGTAACGGTCTCAAAATGGCGATGGTATTGTTACTGCCACGTTAACACTGATTAAGAGGCCAGCAACATTTTGAAAGGGGTCTATCATTGGGTGCCTAAACCACCCACCATGGCCACCATGGGAGGTTGCTGATCATCCACTGAGGGCACTTCAGATGGCCATGGCGGGCGACCTCTAGCTGCAATGGACCCGGATCCAGACTACAGCATCTCGGTGACAGCCAGGGCAGTTTGATCCAGCTGGCACAAACATGAGCACAGGCTGAGAGGCAGGCAGGGGATCAAGCATGCTGTCGTCCTTAGGACAGCAGGTGCCTCTCCCATGAAACCAATGCCACTCTCAGTGCCTGTGAAATTAAATCAATTGTGTCGTTTGCAACAGGGCTAAGATGTGAACCTAACTTCTGGCAAGCAACTTCCATCAGTGGACCATCCTTTCTCCCTGCCCTTGATCCTGCACATGTGTTGGATGGATTTCCCAGTGCGGTCCTCTCTAACTGACCCTCAAAACTATGCTTGCCAATTTCTGAGCTGGTGTCTGCAAGATTAAGGTCGACTTATGGTGTGTCTTAGAAACATAGAAAATAGGTGCAGGAGTAGGCCATTTGGCCCTTCGAGCCTGCACCATCATTCAATATGATCATGGCTGATCATGCAACTTCAGTACTCCATTCCTGCTTTTTCTCCATACACCTTGATCCCTTTAGCCGTAAGGGCCACATCTAACTTCCTTTTGAATATATCTAACAAACTGGCCTCAACAACTTTCTGTGGTAGAGAATTCCACAAGTTCACAATTCTCTGAGTGAAGCAGTTTCTCCTCATCTCGGTCCTAAAGGCTTACCCCTTATCCTTAGACAGTGACCCCTGGTTCTGGACTTCCCCAACATCAGGAACATTCTTCCTGCATCTAACCTGTCCAATCCTGTCAGAATTTTATATGTTTCTATGAGATCCCCTCTCAATCTTCTAAATTCCAGTGAATATAAGCCTAGCCGATCCAGTCTTTCTTCATATGTCAGTCCTGCCATCCCGGGAATCAGTCTGGAGAACCTTTGCTGCACTTCCTCAATAGCAAGAATGTCCTTCCTCAGATTAGGAGACCAAAACTGTACACAATATTCACGGTGTGGCCTCACCAAGGCCTTGTACAACTGCAGTAAGAACTCCCTGCCCCTATACGCAAATCCTCTCACTATAAAGGCCAACATGCCATTTGCCTTCTTCACCGCCTGCAGTACCTGCATGCCAACTTTCAATGACTGATGAACCATATCACCCAGGTCTTGTTGTACCTCCCCTTTTCCTAATCTCACCATTCAGATAATATTCTGCCTTCCTGTTTTTGCCACCAAAGTGGATAACCTCACATTTATCTACATTATACTGCATCTGCCACGCATTTGCCCACTCACCTAACCTGTCCAAGTCACCCTGCAGCCTCTTAGCATCCTCCTCACAGCTCACACTGCCATCCAGCTTAGTATCATCTGCAAACTTGGAGATATTACATTCAATTCCTTCGTCTAAATCATTAATGTATATTGTAAATAGCTGGGGTCCCAGCACTGAACCTTGCGGCACTCCATTAGTCAGTGCCTGCCATTCTGAAAAGGACCCGTTTATCCCGACTCTCTGCTTCCTGTCTGCCAACCAGTTCTCTATCCACGTCAATACATTACCCCTAATATCATGTGCTTTAATTTTGCACACCAATCTCTTGTGTGGGACCTTGTCAAAAGCCTTTTGAAAGTCCAAATACACCACATCCACTGGTTCTCCTTTGTCCACTCTTATAGTTACATCCTCAAAAAATTCTAGAAGATTTGTCAAGCATGATTTCCCCTTCATAAATCCAAGGAACATAGTCCTCTTCCTTGTTAAATGAATACTCTTATCTATTTTCACAGTGGAGGAAGAGGACCTAAAATAAAAGGGAGGAACTTAATAGATTCAATGTAACTGAACAAATTGTGAAGGAGAAAAAATTGGGATGCAAGGTAAACAAATTTCGAAGATCTGATGGTTTCCATCCCAGAGGATTAATTCAAGTAAATGAGGAAATTGCAGATGTGTTAGTCATAATTTTCCAAAGCTCGAGATTCAGGAATTGTGCCATCGGGCTGGTAAATTGTAATTGTCATTCCATTATTTAAGAAGAGGTGCAGATAGGGACCAGGTAACTACAGACCTGTCAGTTTAACATCAGTTATGGGGAAGTTACTGGAATCTATAATCAGAGACAGGAGTGACTAAGCACTTGGACAAGTGTGGGCTGATCAAAGTGAGTCAGCATGGATTTGTGAAGGGTAGGTCATATCTGACTAATTTAGTTGACTGTTTTGAAGAGGTAGCTCACATGGTGGATAGGAGAGTCATTGGATGGTGTCTATATGGCTATACAAAAAGCCTGGAGGATAGACGCACCAACCTGGGAGAATAGACACACCAACGTCAGTGTTCTCGATCAGGCCAACATCCCCAGCATCGAAGCACTGACCACACTTGACCAGCAACGTTGGGCGGGCCACATCGTCTGCATGCCTGACAAGACTCCCAAAGCAAGCGCTCTACTCAGAACTCCTCCACGGCAAGCGAGCCCCAGGTGGGCAGAGGAAACATTTCAAGGACACCCTCAAAGCCTCCTTGATAAAAGTGCAACATCCCAACTGACACCTGAGAATCCCTGGCCAAAGACCACCCTAAGTGGAGGAAGAGCATCCGGGAGGGTGCTCAACACCTCGAGTCTCGTCTCCGAGAGCATGCAGAAAACAAGCGCAGGCAGCGGAAGCAGCATGCGGCAAACCAGACTCCCCACCCAACCTTTCCTTCAACAACTGTCTGTCCCACCTGTGACAGAGACTGTAATTCCTGTATTGGACTGTACAGTCACCTGAGAACTCACTTTTAGAGTGGAAGCAAGTCTTCCTCGAATTTGAGAGACTGCCTATGATGATGATGATGATTATGATATGGATATACAAAAAGCAATTGATAATATCCAACACAAGAGATTATTAGCAAAAAAGTGCACAGAATTGAAAGTGACCGTGAAATGGGTTGGCAATTGGTTGGGAGTTGGGAGACAGAGAGTAGTGATAAAGGGAAATGTTCTGATTAGTGGGATGTGACAAGTGGTTCCTCAGGGTTCTCATTTTTTATCCTTTTATATTAATGACATAGTTGGAGGAATAGATAGTTATATATCCAAGTTTGCAGATGATGCTAAGTTGTATAGTTGGGAACAGAACGTTACAAAGGGACATTCTCTTGTTGGAGATGGACATTGCCTGACATTTATGTGGCGCAAATGTTATTTACCATTATCAACTCAAGCCTGAATGTTGTCCAGGTCTTGCTGCATGCAGGCATAGACTGCTTCATTATCTGGGGAGTAGCCATTGGAACTGAACACTGTGCAATCATCAGCGAACATCCTTGTAAAGTCCTGTCCCCTCAGTAAAGATTCACACGAGGCATGTAGTGAAGTCAAGGTCACTCTGGACCTGCACCTTTATTTCACAGCTCTGGAATGCTGCACTTGCCTGAGACCTGCCCTTATATACCTGTGTCTTGCAAGTGCACACGTGGTGGTAAGGTATGCTGGTGGTTACAGGTTATATCTTATTACAGTCATGTATAGCATGTTAGGATACAGTTATATATAATAATGTAAGATACATGACAATCCCCACTTCTGAACTTACAACGGTGGAGGAAAGGTCATTGATGAAACAGCTAAAGATGCTTGGGCCAAGGACACTGCCCAGAGGAACTTGTGCAGCGATGTCCTGGAGCTGAGAACCATCTTCCTTTGTGCTAGGTATGACTCCAGCCAGTGGAGAGTTTTCCCCCCGATTCCCATTGACTTCAATTTTACGAGGGCTCCTTGATGCCACTCGGTCAAATGTTGCCTTGATGTCAAGGGAAGTCACTATCACCTCACCTCTGGAATTCAGCTCTTTTGTCCCTGATTTGACCAAGCCTGTTATGAGGTCTGGAACCGAATGGCCCTGATGGAACCCAAACTGAGCATTAGTGAGCAGGTTATTGGTGAGTAAGTGCCACTTGATAGCACTGTCAATGACACCTCCCTTCACTTTGCTGATGATTGAGAGTAGACTGAAGGGGCGGTAATTGGCTGGATTGGATTTGTCCTGCTTTTTGTGGACCGGATTTACCTGGGCAATTTTCCACTTTGTCAGGTAGACACCAGTGTTGTAACTATATTTGGAAGAGGTAAAACACAGATTTACCAGAATGATACCAGGGCTTAAAGGGCTAAATTCTGAGGACAGATCGCATAAACTTGATTGGATTCCCTTGAGTTCAGAAGGTTGCGGGATGACCTAGTTGAGGTTCCCTTTAAAATGATAAAGGGATTTGATAGGGTAGATACAGAGAAACTATTTCCTCTGATGTAGGAGTTCAGAAAAAGGGGGTATAATCTTAAAATTAGAGTCAGTCGTTCAGGAGTAAAATTAGGAAGCGCTTTTTGACTTGGTGGTAAAAGTTTATGGATGTTGGATCAACTAAAATTTTCAAGGCCAAGCTTAATATATTTCTGTTAGGTATGGGTATCCAGGGATATGGAACAAAGGCAATCAAATGGAGTAGAGGTACAGATCAGTCATGATCCAATTGAATGGCAGAGCAGGCTCAAGGGGCTGAATGGCTTCCTCCTATTGTTGCAACTGGGTCTATTACTTCTGATGGAACAAGAAAGAAAAGTGATGCTCAAGGGTTAGCAGAAACAGATGAGAGACATCTTATAGCAGCACCACTTTGTTGTGGAGAATATGTGAGAGCGAGAGTTCAGCGAGAAGAGAAAAGGAGGGTCGGGTGATCAAAAGCTCTGCAGAGCATATTCTCCAGCCTTGCTAGTTGTGACACTCCGCCTGTGGTGAACTAGTTCCAGCACAGTCTCTTCTAATGTAGGGATGGTAATCCTGTATCTGTCCTTGTCAGCTCCCTGGTATGGTGTGCCAGGTCCTGGGTGCAATGTTCCTCACACTAGCCTGTTTCCCCACTTCTGGCCACTCTAGAAAAGCAGCTCCTTCTCCTGGTCATCTCCTCCATGAGGACATCCAGAGCGGCGTGTGAAAATCGGAGCATCATGTAAAACTTGTTCTAGCCGTCATCTTCACTTTACAGCAATGATTGAAAGCATTTATTCAAAACAGCCAAAATACACATCCCTTTAAAGAAGTACAGGCTGCTTTGAAATGGCATCACTGCGCCCCGATTTACCACCCTCCTCCACCAACCCCCCATCTGCCCCCTCCAGTTGGTGAGTTGCCACTAAATAGCTCGACTAGTGCTGGCAGCTCACCATTCATAAATAAGGCATGAGCATCAATCTGAGTCACCTCTCGCGAAGATCATTGGGCATACAGAGCAGTTGGTATGCTGATTTTGTGCCCATTTTTGGCACAAATTGAATTTCTCCCCTACTGTTTGCACTGACTACTGTTTGTTTATCTGTATAATTTCAATAAACTGTCTCAAATGTTTCAGATGAGAATGTGTTTTAAAGCCAGTTTAGCTGGCGATGTGCAAAGCTAAATATTCACAGTGAAATGTTAAGTATATTTCAGAGGCCTTTTAAAAAATAACACGAGATAAATTGTTAGATTTATAAAGCCACTGTTCTATAGTGGTCTATAGCTTGATACATGGTCTGATAGAACATATATTCTTCTGCCTACCAAAGGCAAGGAAATCAAGTGGCGGCGTAAGAACATAACAACATAAGAAATAGGAGCAGGAGTAGGCCATACGGCCCCTCGAGCCAGCTCCACCATTTAATAAGATCATGGCTGATCTGATCATGGACTCAGCTCCACTTCTCTGCCCGCTCCCCATAACCCTTTATTCCTTTATCGCACAAAAATCTGTCTATCTCCGCTTTAAATATATTCAATGACCCAGCCTCCACAGCTCACTATGGCAGAGAATTCCACAGATTTACAACCCTCTGAGAGAAGAAATTCCTCCTCATCTCAGTTTTAAATGGGCGGCCCCTTATTCTGAGACTATGCCCCCTAGTTTTAGTTTCCCCTATGAGTGGAAATATCCTCTATGCATCCACCTTGTCGAGCCCCCTCATATGTTGCGATAAGATCACGTCATTCTTCTCAACTCCAATGAGTATAGGACCAATCTACTCAACCAATCTTCATAAGTCAACTACATCTCCGAATCAACCTAGTGAACCTTCTCTGAATAGCCTCCAATGCAAATATATCCTTCCTTAAATACAGAGACCAAAACTGCATGCAGTACTCCAGGTGTGGCCTCACCAATACCCTGTACAGTTGTGGCAGGACTTTCCTGCTTTTATACTCCACCCCCCTTGCAATAAAGAACATAAGAACATAAGAACATAAGAATTAGGAACACGAGTAGGCCATCTAGCCCCTCGAGCCTGCTCCGCCATTCAACAAGATCATGGCTGATCTGGCCGTGGACTCAGCACCACTTACCCGCCCGCTCCCCATAACCCTTAATTCCCTTATTGGTTAAAAATCTATCTATCTGTGATTTGAATACATTCAATGAGCTAGCCTCAACTGCTTCCTTGGGCAGAGAATTCCACAGATTCACAACCCTCTGGGAGAAGAAATTCCTTCTCAACTCGGTTTTAAATTGTCTCCCCCGTATTTTGAGGCTGTGCCCCTTAGTTCTTGTGTCTCCGACCAGTGGAAACAACCTCTCTGCCTCTATCTTGTCTATCCCTTTCATTATTTTAAATGTTTTTATAAGATCACCCCTCATCCTTCTGAACTCCAACGAGTAAAGACCCAGTCTACTCAATCTATGATCATAAGGTAACCCTCTCATCTCCGGAATCAGCCTAGTGAATCGTCTCTGTACCCCCTCCAAAGCTAGTATATTCTTCCTTAAGTAAGGTGACCAAAACTGCACGCAGTACTCCAGGTGCGGCCTCACCAATACCCTATAAAGTTGCAGCAGGATCTCCCTGCTTTTGTACTCCATCCCTCTCGCAATGAAGGCCAACATTCCATTTGCCTTCCTGATTACTTGCTGTACCGGCATACTAAATTTTGTATTTTATGCACAAGGACCCCCAGGTCCCTCTGTACTGCAGCACTTTGCAATTTTTCTCCATTTAAATTATAATTTGCTTTTCTATTTTTTCTGCCAAAGTGGATAACCTCACATTTTCCCACATTATACTCCATCTGCCAAATTTTTGTCCACTCACTTAGCCTGTCTATATCCCTTTGCAGATTTCTTGTGTCCTCCTCACAATTTGCTTTCCCACCCATCTTTGTATCATCAGCAAACTTGGCTACATTACACTCAGTCCCTTCATCCAAGTCATTAATATAGATTATAGTGGATAGTGGATAGTATATAGTGGATAGAGGTGTACCGATGGATGTGGTATATTTAGATTTCCAAAAGGCATTCGATAAGGTGCCACACAAAAGGTTACTGCAGAAGATAAAGGTACGCAGAGTCAGAGGAAATGTATTAGCATGGATAGAGAATTGGCTGGCTAACAGAAAGCAGAGAGTCGGGATAAATGGGTCCTTTTCGGGTTGGAAATCGGTGGTTAGTGGTGTGCCACAGGGATTGGTGCTGGGACCACAACTGTTTACAATATACATAGATGACCTGGAAGAGGGGACAGAGTGTAGTGTAACAAAATTTGCAGATGACACAAAGATTAGTGGGAAAGCGGGTTGTGTAGAGGACACAGAGAGGCTGCAAAGAGATTTAGATAGGTTCAGCAAATGGGCTAAGGTTTGGCAGATGGAATACAATGTTGGAAAATGTCATCCACCTTGGGAAAAAAAACAGTAAAAGGGAATATTATTTGAATGGGGAGAAATTACAACATGCTGCGGTGCAGAGGGACCTGGGGGTCCTTGTGCATGAATCCCAAAAAGTTAGTTTGCAGGTGCAGCAGGTAATCAGGAAGGCGAATGGAATGTTGGCCTTCATTGCGAGAGGGATGGAGTACAAAATCAGGGAGGTCCTGCTGCAACTGTACAGGGTATTGGTGAGGCTGCACCTGGAGTACTGCGTGCAGTTTTGGTCACCTTACTTAAGGAAGGGTATACTAGCTTTGGAGGGGGTACAGAGACGATTCACTAGGCTGATTCCGGAGATGAGGGGGCTACCTTATGATGATAGATTGAATAGACTGGGTCTTTACTCGTTGGAATTCTGAAGGATGAGGGGTGATCTTATAGAAACATTTAAAATAATGAAAGGGATAGATAGGATGGAGGCAGAGAGGTTGTTTCCACTGGTCGGGGAGACTAGAACTAGGGGACACAGCCTCAAAATACAGGGGAGTCAATTTAAAACCGAGTTGAGAAGGAATTTCTTCTCCCAGAGGGTTGTGAATCTGTGGAGTTCTCTGCCCAAGGAAGCAGTTGAGGCTAGCTCATTGAATGTATTCAAATCACAGATAGATAGATTTTTAACCAATAAGGGAATTAAGGGTTATGGGGAGCGGGCGGGTAAGTGGAGCTGAGTCCACAGCCAGATCAGCCATGATCTTGTTGAATGGCGGAGCAGGCTCGAGGGGCTAGATGGCCTACTCCTGTTCCTAATTCTTATGTTCTTATGTTCTTTATGTTCTTATGTAAATAGTTGAGGCCTCAGCACTGATCCCTGCGGCACCCCACTAGTTACTGTTTGCCAACCGGAAAATTACCCATTTATCCCGACTCTATTTTCTGTTAGTTAGCCAATCCTCTATCCACGCTAATATATTACCCCCAACCCCGTGAACTTTTATCTTGTGCAGTAACCTTTTATGTGGTACCTTATCGAATGCCTTCTGGAAATACAAATACACTACATCCACTGGTTCCCTCTTAACCACCCTACTCGTTACATTCTCAAAGAACTCCAGCAAATTTGTCAAACCTGATATCCCCTTCATAAAACCATGTTGACTCTTCTTGATTGAATCATGCATTTCAAAATGTTCTGCTACTGCTTCCTTAATAATGGACTACAGCATTTTCCCAACGACAGATGTTAGGCTAACTAATCTATCGTCTCTTGCTTTCTGTCTTCTTTTTTAAATATTGGCGTTACATTTGCGGTTCTCAAATCCGCTGGGACCTCCCCAGATTCCAAGCAATTTTAGTAGATTACAACCAATGCATCCACTATCTCTGTAGCCACTTCTTTTAAGACCCTAGGATGCATGCCATCAGGTCCAGGGGACTTGTTCGCCTTTAGTCCCATTATTTTACTGAGTATTACTTCTTTAGTGATAGTGATTGTATTAAATTCCTCCCTCCCTATAGCCCCTTGATTATCCACAATTGGGATGATTTTAGTGTCTTCTACTGTGAAGGCCAATACAAAATATTTGTTCAAAGTCTGCCATTTCCCTGTTCCCCATTATTAATTCCCCAGCCTCATCCGCTAAGGGACCAACATTTACTTTAGCTACTTTTTTCATTTTTATGTACCTGTAGCAAGTCTTATTATCTGTTTTTATATTTCGTGCTAGTTTGCTTTCATAATCTATCTTCCTTCTCTTTATTATTTTTTTAGTCGTTGTTTGCTGGCATTTAAAAGGTCCCCAATCCTCTGGCCTCCCAGTTGTTTGGCCCCTTTGTATGCCCTTGTTTTCAATTTGATACCATCCCTTACTTCCTCAGTTAGCCACGAATGGTTATCCCTTCTCTTGCAGTCTTTCCTTCTTATTGGAATATATTTTTGTTAAGAGTTATGAAATATCTCCTTAAATGTCTGCCACTGCTCATTAACCGTCCCATACTTTAATCTATTTTCCCAGTCCATTTTAGCCAACTCTGCCTTCATACCTTTGTAGTCTTCTTTGTTTAAGCTTAGGACACTGGTTTGAGAACAAACTTTTTCACCCTCCAACTGAATTTGAAATTCAACCATGCTATGGTCACTCATTCCTAGAGGATCCTTCACTAGGAGATTGTTTATTAATCCTGTCTTAATAAACAGATCTAAGATAGCCTGCTCCCTGGTTGGTTTTGCAATGTTCTGGTCAAGGAAACTATCCAGACTCATCCTCAAGACTATCTTGGCCAATTTGCTTTGTCCAATCAATCTGAAGGTTAAAATTGCCCATGGTTATTACCGTTCCTTTTTTACAATTCTACATCAGGATGGAGAATGAAACAGTTAATTCAGAGACCATGGTCCAGAACTTAAAGAAGGGTAACTTTGAAGGTATGAGGTGAGAATTGGCTAGGATAGATTGCCGAATGATACTTAAGGCATTGACAGTGGATGGGCAATGGCAGACATTTAGAGACCGCATGGATGAACTACAACAATTGTACATCCCTGTCTGGCGTAAAAATAAAAAAGGGAAGGTGGCTCAACCGTGGCTATCAAGGGAAATCAGGGATAGTTTTAAAGCCAAGGAAGTGACATACAAATTGGCCAGAAATAGCAGCGAACCCGGGGACTGGGAGAAATTTAGAACTCAGCAGAGGAGGACAAAGGGTTTGATTAGGGCAGGGAAAATAGAGTACGAGAAGAAGCTTGCAGGGAACATTAAGACGGACTGCAAAAGTTTCTATAGATATGTAAAGAGAAAAAGGTTAGCAAAGACAAACGTCAGTCAGAATCAGGGGAAGTCATAACGGGGAACAAATTGAACAATTGAACAAGTACTTTGGTTCGGTATTCACTAAGGAGGACACAAACAACCTTCCGGATATAAAAGGGGTCAGAGGGTCTAGTAAGAAAGAGGAACTGAGGGAAATCCTTATAAGTCGGGAAATTGTGTTAGGGAAATTGATGGGATTGAAAGCCGATAAATCCCCAGGGCCTGATGGTCTGCATCCCAGAGTATTTAAGGAGGTGGCCTTGGAAATAGCGGATGCATTGACAGTCATTTTCCAACATTCCATCGACTCTGGATCAGTTCCCATGGAGTGGAGGGTAGCCAATGTAACCCCAATTTTTAAAAAAGGAGGGAGAGAGAAAGCAAGGAATTATAGACCGGTCAGCCTGACATCGGTAGTGGGTAAAATGATGGAATCAATTATTAAGGATGTCATAGCAACGCATTTGGAAAGAGGTGACATGATAGGTCTAAGTCAGCATGGATTTGTGAAAGGGAAATCAGGCTTGACAAATCTTCTGGAATTTTTTGAGGATGTTTCCAGTAGAGTGGACAAGGGAGAACCAGTTGATGTGGTGTATTTGGACTTTCAGAAGGCTTTCGAAAGCTCCCACACAAGAGATTAATGTGCAAAGTTAAAGCACATGGGATTGGGGGTAGTGTGCTGACGTGGATTGAGAATTGGTTGGCAGACAGGAAGCAAAGAGTAGGAGTAAATGGGTACTTTTCAGAATGGCAGGCAGTGACTAGTGGGGTACCGCAAGGTTCTGTGCTGAGGCCCCAGCTGTTTACATTGTACATTAATGATTTAGATGAGGGGATTAAATGTAGTATCTCCAAATTTGCGACGACACTAAGTTGGGTGGCAGTGTGAGCTGCGAGGAGGATGCTATGAGGTTGCAGAGTGACTTGGATAGGTTAGGTGAGTGTGCAAATGCATGGCAGATGAAGTATAATGTGGATAAATGTGAGGTTATCCACTTTGGTGGTAAAAACAGAGAGACAGACTATTATCTGAATGGTGACAGATTAGGAAAAGGGGAGGTGCAAAGAGACCTGGGTGTCATGGTACATCAGCCATTGAAGGTTAGCATGCAGGTACAGCAGGCAGTTAAGAAAGCAAATGGCATGTTGGCCTTCATAGCGAGGGGATTTGAGTACAGGGGCAGGGAGGTGTTACTAAGTTGTACAGGGCCTTGGTGAGGCCACACCTGGAGTATTGTGTACAGTTTTGGTCTCCTAACTTGAGGAAGGACATTCTTGCTATTGAGGGAGTGCAGCGAAGGTTCACCAGACTGATTCCTGGGATGGCAGGACTGACATATCAAGAAAGACTGGATCAACTGGGTTTGTATTCAATGGAGTTCAGAAGAATGAGAGGGGATCTCATAGAAACGTTTAAAATTCTGACGGGTTTAGACAGGTTAGATGCAGGAAGAATGTTCCCAATGTTGGGGAAGTCCAGAACCAGGGGTCACAGTCTAAGGATAAGGGGTAAGCCATTTAGGACCGAGATGAGGAGAAACTTCTTCACCCAGAGAGTGGTGAACCTGTGGAATTCTCTACCACAGAAAGTTGTTGAGGCCAATTCACTAAATATATTCAAAAAGGAGTTAGATGTAGTCCTTACTACTAGGGGGATCAAGGGGCATGGCGAGAAAGCAGGAATGGGCTACTGAAGTTGCACGTTCAGCCATGAACTCATTGAATGGTGGTGCAGGCTCGAAGGGCCGCATGGCCTGCTCCTGCACCTATTTTCTATGTTTCTATGTTTCTACAACCCTCCATTATTTCTTGATTTATACTCCATCCAACAGTATAGCTACTGTTAGGGGGCTTGTAGACTACGCCCACCAGCGACTTTTCCCCCTTATTATTCCTTATCTCGACTCAAACTGATTCAACATCTTGATCTTCGGAGCCAATATCGTTTCTCACTAATGCACTGATCTCATCTTTTATTAACAGAGCTACCGCACCTCCTTTTCCTTTCTGTCTGTCCTTCCGAATTGTCAAATACCCCTGAATATTTAGTTCCCAGCCTTGGTCACCTTGCAACTACGTTTCTATTATGGCTATCAGATCATACCCATTTGTATATATATTTTTTTACCATTTTTCCTGCTTTGACCCCACTTTCTGATATACTTTTATGTTTATACATTCTGTCCCTTGTGTCACGCTCTAGTTTTCAATTCCCGCAGTACTACCCTGCTTTATTGCCTTCTCCTTATTCTTTGACTTTTCGTCAAAGGTGGCATGGGATAAATTCTAGTAAGGTGCAGTAGATTGACAAAGGTTCTCTGTTCTTCCCGAGTCTCACTACATTTATCTAGATATTTGGCACTAAAGGTGCATTTTGGACATACAGGATGCAAGATACAGTAAAAAGAGTGGCTAGTGACACTAAATCCAAGGACGTATCTTGTGTGATAAATAACACCACTCTGTGGCATACTGAGGGCTAGAAATTCACCTCCTTTTTGCCTCCCGTTAGCACGTCCGGTGGCCAATAACGAGGCGCTACCGGCTTTGCAATCGGGCGCACAAAATTCCCGTCAAGGTTTGCGACGGTGGTAACTCCTAGTGCCATGATCTTCTGCTTCCGGAGATCAGAACGGCATCGCGCTGCACATCCCCCCATCCCCCCCGGTAGCGTCTGGACCCGAACTTCAGTTCCACTCCCTGTGGCATCACCGCAGATTTACAGCTGCAGGAGATGTTGTTCGGGTGGCCAGGCACTTGGAGAGTGGTATTTAAAGGTGATGATGGTTGTGCCAACTTCCTTCCTGGAGCGCTAAACCGGAATTTTGCATCGACGTCCCTCCCATAGGGCAAGGCGAGACCTATGTCTACCGCAAAAGTTGTCGCCCCAAACAGGGCGCTACGCAATTTCTCCCTCTAAAGGTTTGTATTCATAGGTTCACTGCAGTCGGAGTTAGTCTGCAAGTCCCAGAATAACCACCAGGTGACAGTATTAACACAACAAAGCAAATTCTACACACAAACTATTTCTTTGTACAGCCGCTAATGAATACTTCCGCAAATAATTAGAAATTGGGGTAGATCTTGACTTTGTATGTTAGTGTAAATCGGGTGATAGCAAATCGGCAGCCCATTTGTCATCTCACCCAAATTTTATTTCCATTCTATTCTAAAGCACAAAATTCTATTAGTCGTTTTTATGGCTTTATTTATCTCCACTCATACTTTTAAATGTTCTGTGCTATTGTTTTTCTTATTCTTCTTCATATAACTGAACATGTTTATACTTACTGAATCCTAAAACATATCTGGCCAACCAAACAAGAGCAGCTGTAGTATTTTTGTGTCCCACCATTGTGATACAACTAACTAAGTAGCATCAGAACTAAAGTCCAGATGAAGTAATGCCCAAGCCATTCAAATCTTTTGATTTAGATTCCACTGTGCTGCTTGGTACACAGAAATTCTCTGAAAAATGGTGAAACTGCCTTGTAGTGTCACCAATATTGAAGGTCTTTCTCAATTTGTTTCAGGACCTTGAAGCCCAGGTTCCCAGAAAGTCAGCAATCACTAACAAGCATCGACCTTAGTAGTAGAGTGGATGTGCTGCTGAATGAGATGGATGTAAGAAGGGATGTCCGGTTTGATACTTCAGGGCACCATCCCCAAGAACATCAGTACACCATCCTGGCAGTAAGGCTCAGTACTGTGCACATAACCTGCAGATCCTGGGAACAATTGCAAAAGAAGAAGGCACACTTTAGCAATCTCGCAAGGGCAGACTACCCACCAGTACAGGTTGAAGCTCTCTTATCCGGAAACCTTGGGACCTGGCCTGTGCCGGATAAAGGATTTTGCCGGACGAGAGGAGGTCACGGTAAATTGCATGGTACAGGTACTGAACAAGGGAACATCAGGGCTGGCTGGCTTGGGACTGGGAGTGCGACAGAGGGGAGGCCGGGGGGGGGGCGGCGGCGGTGGATCGTGGGGTCAGGCCAGTGACTGCGGGAGTCGGCAGCGAGGAAAGACTTCAATTTGTTCAATTTGTTCATGTTGGAGCGGCCGGGAATGGTGCCGGATAAGGGAGTCCCAGATAAGGGAGGTTCAACATGTACCATGTATCAGGTAATTAGCCCAAAAATGTGAACAGTTAATCTGTTCCACTGTTCCTGCTCATCCATTCTAAACTCCTACACAAACGTACACCTCTCTCATTGCATCCCATGTAGACTCACAGCTCAGTGGCCATACCTCCAATTAAAAAAGTCTTACCACCTTCTTATCTTCCAAGGGCATAACACCTGAAGTTACTGTAATACAACTTAGTTACATTATGTGTAGTCACTTACTGACACCAAGTTTGCGTGGAGGTTATGCACATATGTCTTTGTCTGCGCACATTCAACTTTTGTGCACAATCATGACCTGGGGAAAGGCCATCCTTGTGACGTGTAGGTGGTGAGGTCACGGGGGAGAAATTTGCATCATTTGCGCCTCCCGTTAATGCCCCCGTGGGCGCTAATGAGGCACAAATGACTTCTCGCCCGGGGCACGGGTCTGCTACCGCCCCCCAAGAAATTCCGCGGGAGTTACCCGAGCTGCAAACCAGAAGCTCCCCACTCCTGCTTGTAGTGCCCTGGGCCGCTGCACCAGCGATGACAACATCATCACCATGCGCAGCGACCCATTTTCGCCCCGGACCGAAAATGCGTTAACTCCCCATGAGGCCGCCGCGGACAATGCCCGTACTAGCTTCGCAGGTCGCAAAACAGGTCACACTCTGCTCACGGGGCGAAAATTAAAGAGGAGCAGTGGCACGCAGATTAAAACAAATGGCCGACATGCCATGTGCAATTTGCGGGGTACGTGTCGAGATGTTGCAGTCCGGCACCCCGCTCTCCAGTGGTGAAGTGGTGGCCCCTTCTCCCCGATGCAGAGTTGGCAGCATGCCCTCCCCTTCAATAGAAGGGGAGGGCCCTGTGCTCCCGCCAGTGCTATGCAGCACTCCGCGTAGCACTGGAAAATTCTTGTGATTAGCGCCCCAGTCCCGCCCCCGAGAGAAACATAGAAACATAGAAACATAGAAAATAGGTGCAGGAGTAGCCCATTCAGCCCTTCTAGCCTGCACCGCCATTCAATGAGTTCATGGCTGAACATGCAACTTCAGTACCCCATTCCTGCTTTCTCACCATACCCCTTGATCCCCCTAGTAGTAAGGACTTCATCTAACTCCCTTTTGAATATATTTAGTGAATTGGCCTCAACTACTTTCTGTGGTAGAGAATTCCATAGGTTCACCACTCTCTGTGTGAAGAAGTTTCTCCTCATCTCGGTCCTAAATGGCTTACCCCTTATCGTTAGACTGTGACCCCTGGCTCTGGACTTCCCCAACATTGGGAACATTCTTCCTGCATCCAACCTGTCTAAACTCGTCAGAATTTTAAACGTTTCTATGAGGTCCCCTCTCATTCTTCTGAACTCCAGTGAATACAAGCCCAGTTGATCCAGTCTTTCTTGATAGGTCAGTCCCACCATCCTGGGAATCAGTCTGGTGAACCTTCACTGCACTCCCTCAATAGCAAGAATGTCCTTCCTCAAGTTAGGAGACCAAAACTGTACACAATACCCCAGGTGTGGCCTCACCAAGGCCCTGTACAACTGTAGCAACATCTCCCTGCCCCTGTACTCAAATCCTCTCGTTATGAAGGCCAACATGCCATTTGCTTTCTTAACCGCCTGCTGTACCTGCATGCCAACCTTCAATGACTGCTGTACCATGACACCCAGGTCTCTTTGCACCTCCCCTTTTCCTAATCTGTCACCATTCAGATAATAGTCTGTCTCTCTGTTTTTACCACCAAAGTGGATAACCTCACATTTATCCACATTATACTTCATCTGCCATGCATTTGCCCACTCACCTAACCTATCCAAGTCACTCTGCAGCCTCATAGCATCCTCCTCGCAGCTCACACTGCCACCCAACTTAGTGTCATCCGCAAATTTGGAGATACTACATTTAATCCCCTCATCTAAATCATTAATGTACAGTGTAAACAGCTGCGGCCCCAGCACAGAACCTTGCGGTACCCCACTAGTCACTGCCTGCCATTCTGAAAAGTACCCATTTACTCCTACTCTTTGCTTCCTGTCTGACAACCAGTTCTCAATCCATGTCAGCACACTACCCCCAATCCCATGTGCTTTAACTTTGCACATTAATCTCTTGTGTGGACCTTGTCAAAAGCCTTCTGAAAGTCCAAATATACCACATCAACTGGTTCTCCCTTGTCCACTCTACTGGAAACATCCTCAAAAAATTCCAGAAGATTTGTCAAGCAAATTTCCCTTTCACAAATCCATGCTGACTTGGACCTATCATGTCACCTCTTTCCAAATGCGCTGCTATGACATCCTTAATAATTGATTCCATCATTTTACCCACTACTGAGGTCAGGCTGACCGGTCTATAATTCCCTGTTTTCTCTCTCCCTCCTTTTTTAAAAAGTGGGGTTACATTGGCTACCCTCCACTCGATAGGAACTGATCCAGAGTCAATGGAATGTTGGAAAATGACTGTCAATGCATCCATTATTTCCAAGGCCACCTCCTTAAGTACTCTGGGATGCAGTCCATCAGGCATTGGGGATTTATCGGCCTTCAATCCCATCAATTTCCCCAACACAATTTCCCGACTAATAAGGATTTCCCTCAGTTCCTCCTCCTTACTAGACCCTCTGACCCCTTTTATATCCGGAAGGTTGTTTGTGTCCTCCTCAGTGAATACCGAACCAAAGTACTTGTTCAATTGGTCTGCCATTTATTTGTTCCCCGTTATGACTTCCCCTGATTCTGACTGCAGGGGACCTACGTTTGTCTTTACTAACCTTTTTTTCTTTACATATCTATAGAAAGTTTTGCAATCCGTCTTAATGTTCCCTGCAAGCTTCTTCTCGTACTCCATTTTCCCTGCCCTAATCAAACCCTTTGTCCTCCTCCACTGAGTTCTAAATTTCTCCCAGTCCCCGGGTTCGCTGCTATTTCTGGCCAATTTGTATGCCACTTCCTTGGCTTTAAAACTATCCCTGATTTCCCTTGATAGCCACCGTTGAGCCACCTTCCCTTTTTTATTTTTACGCCAGACAGGAATGTACAATTGTTGTAGTTCATCCATGCGGTCTCTAAATGTCTGCCATTGCCCATCCACAGTCAACCCTTAAGTATCATTCGCCAATCCATCCTAGCCAGTTCACGCCTCATACCTTCAAAGTTACCCTTCTTTAAGTTCTGGACCATGGTCTCTGAATTAACTGTTTCATTCTCCATCCTAATGCAGAATTCCACCATATTATGGTCACTCTTCCTCAAGGGGCCTCGCACAACGAGATTGCTAATTAATCCTCTCTCATTACACAACACCCAGTCTAAGATGGCCTCCCCCCTCATTGGTTCCTCGACATATTGGTTTAGAAAACCATCCCTTATGCACTCCAGGATATCCTCCTCTACTGTATTGCTTCCAGTTTGGCTAGCCCAATATATGTGCATATTAAAGTCACCCATTATAACTGCTGCACCTTTATTGCATGCACCCCTAATTTCCTGTTTGATGCCCTCCCCAACATCACTACTGCTGTTTGGAGGTCTGTACACAACTCCCACTAATGTTTTTTGCCCTTTGGTGTTCTGTAGCTCTACCCATATAGATTCCACATCATCCAAGCTAATGTCCTTCCTAACTATTGCATTAATCTCCTCTTTAACCAGCAATGCTACCCCACCTCCTTTTCCTTTTATTCTATCCTTCCTGAATGTTGAATACCCCTGGATGTTGAGTTCCCAGCCCTGATCATCCTGGAGCCACGTCTCCGTAATCCCAATCACATCATATTTGTAACATCTATTTGCATAGTTAATTCATCCACCTTATTACGGATACTCCATGCATTAAGACACAAAGCCTTCAGGCTTGTTTTTTTAACACCCTTCGTCCTTTTAGAATTTTGCTGTACAGTGGCTCTTTTTGTTCTTTGCCTTGGATTTCTCTGCCCTCCACTTTTCCTCATCTCCTTTCTGTCTTTTGCTTTTGTCTCCTTTTTGTTTCCCTCTATCTCCCTGCATTGGTTCCCATCCCCCTGCCATATTAGTTTAACTCCTCCTCAACAGCACTAGCAAACACTCCCCCTCGGACATTGGTTCCGGTCCTGCCCAGGTGCAGACCGTCCGGTTTGTACTGGTCCCACCTCCCCCAGAACCGGTTCCAATGCCCCAGGAATTTGAATCCCTCCCTGCTGCACCACTGCTCAAGCCACGTATTCATCTGCGCTATCCTGCGATTCCTACTCTGACTAGCACGTGGCACTGGTAGCAATCCCGAGATTACTACTTTTGAGGTCCTACTTTTTAATTTAGCTCCTAGCTCCTTAAATTCATTTTGTAGGACCTCATCCCTTTTTTTTGCCTATGTCGTTGGTACCAATGTTCACCACGACTACTGGCTGTTCTCCCTCCCTTTTTAGAATGTCCTGCACCCGCTCCGTGACATCCTTGACCCTTGCACCAGGGAGGCAACATACCATCCTGGAGTCTCGGTTGCGGCCGCAGAAACGCCTATCTATTCCCCTCATAATTGAATCCCCTATCACTATCACTCTCCCACTCTTTTTCCTGCCCTCCTGTGCAACAGAGCCAGCCATGGTGCCATGAACTTGGCTGCTGCTGCCCTCCCCTGATGAGTCATCCCCCTCAACAGTACTCAAAAAGGTGTATCTGTTTTGCAGGGGGATGACCGCAGGGGACCCCTGCACTACCTTCCTTGCACTGCTCTTCCTGATGGTCTTCCATTCCCTATCTGGCTGTGGACTCTTCACCTGCGATAAGACCAACTCGCTACACGTGCTACTCATGTCATTCTCAGCATCATGGATGCTCCAGAGTGAATCCACCCTCAGCTCCAACTCCGCAACGCGGTCCGTCAGGAGCTGGAGGCGGATACACTTCCCGCAGATGTAGTCGTCAGGGACACCGGAAGTGTCCCTGAGTTCCCACATGTTACAGGAGGAGCATATCATGTGACCGAGCTCTCCTGCCATGACTTAACCCTTAGATACCCTTAAATTGACAACAACAATGTTAAAAGTTACTGACTGATATAAAAAAGAAAAAGAAAAGCTACTCACCAATCACCAGCCAATCACTTACCCTCTTGGCTGTGACATCACCTTTTGATTTCTTTCTACTTCTTTTTTGCTTTCTCTCCCAGTTGGAGCTGTACCGCCTCTCTCAACCCGGACTGCCTCTCTCGACCCGGACTGCCCGACTGCTGAGCCTTTATAGGCCGCTGCCTCTCACCGTCTCCCGCCTCTCTCAACCCGGACTGCCCGACTGCTGAGCCTTTATAGGCCGCTGCCTCTCACCGACTCCCGTCTCTCTCCCCGGACTGCCCGACTGCTGAGCCTTTATAGGCCGCTGCCTCTCACCGACTCCCGTCTCTCTCCCCGGACTGTCCGACTGCTGAGCCTTTATAGGCCGCTGCCTCTCACCGACTCCCGCCTCTCTCCCCGGACTGCCTGACTGCTGAGCCTTTATAGGCCGCTGCCTCTCGCCAACTCCCGCCTCTCTCGATGCTCCCGGGACTGCCCGACTGCTGAGCCTTTATAGGCCGCTGCCTCTCGCCAACTCCCGCCTCTCTCGATGCTCCCGGGACTGCCCGACTGCTGAGCCTTTATAGGCCGCTGCCTGTCGCCGACTCCCGCCTCTCTCCCCGGACTGCCCGACTGCTGAGCCTTTATTGGACATTGCGCTCCACTTCCTCTTGGGGGCGGTAACCCAAATTTCACAGCCGGAGCGGGACGTTTGGACCTGACCCAGGATGTCCCACCTTGCAGTGGTTACCATAAGGAATTTCGGCCTCTGCATCTTTCAGATATGCAAATATTGCCACCAGCACAGCCTACCTCCAATGCTGTGGAGGAGGAGAGTAAAGCAGAAGAGGCACCGTCACTCAATCTGACACTCACAGGCACCAGCTCAGAAAATGACACTACGCGTATTTTCGAGGGTAGTATAGAGGCAGGCTCTGCACGTGGTGAGTCACCGGGTATGTGTGGGTTGCATCCAGGCCAGGAGGAAAGAGTAGCTCAGGTGCCAGCTTCCCAGGGGCCAAGCTTGCGCACGGGTTCTGCTGCACAGGACTCAGATGATGACTTTGATGGGGTGGCCTTCAGAAGAAGGTGATGGGCTGCACACAAAATGCTTGGTGCAACGGCAAGCCTGCCAGAGAGCCCCTTGTCAGTGTCTGGCTCCAACATTGCACGGGGCTCAGACTCCTCTCATGCGGTCTCATCTTGCTGCCACACAAGCTCTAACTGATGCCATCATGGCTGGGTTTACGAGTGTGGAAAGGGGCTTGCAGGGTGCCACAACAGTCCAGCAATATGTCCTCCAACAGATTGCTAGGGATGCTGTGGTGCTGCCCTGGGGGAGTGGCAATGGCTCCATGGAGCAAGAACCTGCTGTCCTCTCTCAAGATGACAGCATTCCTATTCTCACTACTGCCACTCCGCCTTGATGTTGCATGTCAGCCAGCAGCCCAAACTGATGCTGCCCATGCCGAGATGGTGCAGTCTACAGCTGGGCCTTCTAGGTCCAGAGCTGCTTCAGGTCATCCTGCAGGGCCATCTGCAATCTCCCACACAGTGCATAGTTTTGCATTAATTAATTTATGTGTTATGTTTGGAATGTTTGTTTTGTGGTGGCTCTCATTTCAGCTTTGTGCCCAAGAGAATGCTGCGATGTTCCGAAACAGAGGGATTGTAAGGTGAGGAAGTGGTGAGCATTGTCGATCTGGGGTTTCATTCAGGAGAACCAGATTCTGATGAGGCTCTCACGGACAGCCCGCCTGGAATAGGAATCTGCTGCCTGCCTCCTCCCTTGCTCCTCTTCCCCTTACTCCTCTTCTTCCTCCTCCTTCTGAGGTGGTCGTGGAACCTGTGGTGGCCAAGTTGTGGAGGATGCACCACAAAATGGGACACCAACTCCGGTGTGTATTGGAGAGCTCCTCTCGAGCGGTCAAGGCAGCGGAACCGCTCCTTCAGAACCCCAATGGTCTACTCGATGAGGTTCCTCATGATAACATGGTTCTCATTATATGAGTGCTGGCCTCAAGTGGTGGATTGCAGAGGGGAGTCATCAAACAGGTTTAGAGTGGACAGCCCTGGTCTCCGAGCAGCCAGCCTCAGGTTTAACATGGTGACTGGAAGATTGCTGGCACACCAGATTGGTGCAGTATGAAGGCATCATGACTGCTGCGAGAATACCGGGCATTCACTATCATGATGTGCTGGGCGTGGTCCCATACCAACTGCACATTAAGTCAGTGAGAAGACAATGATATCCCCTCTCCTGGTGTAGAGAGCCTCGTGACCTTCCGGATTCAGCGATGGACAGCGAACTGGAAGATGTTAGCCATCTCTCCAGACTGGAAGGATCCAGTGGTGATAAAATTGAGGACCACAGTGACCTTGAGAGCAACTGGCAGCGCTGTCATTGCCCTGCTCTGAGGTTGCAGGTCTGGTTCCAGGATGTGGTAGAGTTCCGTGACTACCTCCTTGGTGAAGCAAAGCCTCTTAATACACCAGCTTAATACACCGGCGTAATACACTAGCTTAATACCCCGGCTTAATACATCGGCGTAATACACTGGCTTAAGTGCAGGTACAAGAAGTGCTCTTGGAAGACCATAGGTGGGTAAAGCCTCCTGCAGAGAGCCCACGTGCCACTCCTTCTCCTCCCTCTGCAAGCAGCTTGTCTTCTTCTTCGTTGCCTCTGCTCCATCTCCCTGTCATAATTGAGCGTGAGGGAGACTGGAAATAGAGCCCCCATGACTGGGAGCAAGTGGTGTGAGCAGGACCCTTTAAATCAGAAGCAAGGCGTTATCCACTTGCAGCACCATAACCTGACACTTCACCAACTGTTAATAACTGTAATAAGCTCCAAACAGCTGCACAAACTTACACAGCCAGGAGAAATCAAAGAGAAAGTTACCTACAAGTTGTTGATGATCCCTTTAAATACCACTGGTGGGGTGGTTCCCTCGTGCAGCTGAACGCATGCCCAGATGTTTGTGTTTTGGGAGGGCTTGCAGTCGAGCGGTGATGCCCTAAATAGCAAGTCATGCATCAAAACAGCATTGCACACTGATTAATGTCATGATCTGAATGATTAGCATTTTTCTAACGAATGCAGGCTACAGCCATGCTGCCGACCTGTCCAAAATGATGGTGGCTGCGAGACATGCTGGACGGGGCTTTAGATAATCATAACATGATTGGGCAGTGTCAGCATGGTTTTATCAAACTGAAATCATGTTTGACAAATTTATTAGAGTTTTTTGAGAATATAACTAGCAGGGTAGATAAAGAGGAACCAGTGGATGTAGTACATTTGGATTTCCATAAGGCATTCGATAAGGTGCCTCATAAAAGGTTATTACACAAGATAAGGGCTTATGGGATTGGAGGTAATATACTAGCATTGATAGAGGATTCGTTAACGGACAGAAAACAGAGAGTAGGGATAAACAGGTCTTTTTCAGGTTGGCAGGCTATAACCAATGGGGTGCAGCAAGGGTCAGTGCTGGGGCCTCAGCTATTTACAATCTATATTAATGACCTAGATGAAGGGATCACGTGTAATGTATCCAAGTTTGCTGGCGATACAAAGCTAGGTGGGACAGTAAGCTGTGAGGAGAACAAAAAGTGTCTGCAAAGGGATATAGATAGTCTTGGTGAGTGGGCAGGTGGCAGATGGAGTATAACACAGGGAAATGTGAAGTTGTTCACTTTGGTAGGAAGAATAGAAAAACAGAATTTTTTTAAATGGTGAGAAATTATTAAATGTTGGTGTTCAGAGAGATGTGGGTGTCCTTGTGCAAGAAACACATGCAGGTACAGCAAGCAATAAGGAAAGAAAATGGCATGTTGTCCTTTATTGCAAAGAGTTTGCAGTATAAGAGTAACAAAGTCTTGCTACAACTGTACAGGGTATTGGTGGGGCCACACCTGGAGTACTGCATACAGTTTTGGTCTCCGTATTTAAGGAAGGATATACTTGCATTGGAGGCTGTTCAGAGAAGGTTCACTAGGTTGATTCCGGAGATGAGGGATTTGACTTATGAGGATAGGTTGAGTAGGTTGGGCCTATACATATTGGAGTTCAGAAGAATGAGAGGTGATCTTATTGAAAATTATAAGATAATGAGGGGGCAGAGAGGATATTTCCACTCATAGGGGAAACTAAAACTAGGTGACTTGAGGCTAGATTTTCCACTTTTGTGCTTATCGCCCAAAAATGGGCATTATTTCCAGCGTGGGCGGTAAAACTGGCTTTTCAGATCGTCAGTTTCTTGCCCATTCTCAAAGCACCTAGTCTCAATTTTTTTAAATGGGCGTTACCGCGAGCGATATAAAATGGGCGGTGGCGTTAAATCTCGCTGACCTTCTGCCGTAAAGTGTCATCGTCCTTAGCAATGGCATGGCAAAGCTTGGTTCCGCGATTCAGGAGGTCAAGGGTCATCATGACATGCGCAGCAGAGGAGACAGAGAGAGAGGGAGCTCAGAGGGACTGAAGGCGTGGCTGGGTGTGGTGTGGTTGCTTTGGGAGGAAGGAGAGAGACTTTAGAGCTTCACAGCAAGTAAGGAAAGAAAAATTAGCTGTTACCAGCCACATATTTGCCAGAATTTGGCCTATAATGGAGGGAGAGGAGGAGGCATCACAGCACGCTGATGCTGGAGAGAGCAGTGAGTGGGAGAGGAGCACATTGGAGGGCGCAAAAGAGCCAGGAGGTTCTCAGACGAGGCAAATGCCTCCCTCCTGCAGGAGGTCGAGTTACGCTGGGGTGATGTGACACAGGGAGGGAGTGGGAAGCCCACCCCAAAGGCCTACCAGAGGATATGGACCAAGATAGTTGGCGACCAACGAGGTGCGTGAGGGCAACCAATGCCGCAAACGATGGAACGACCTCGTGGGATCCGCAAGAGTAAGTATTACATTGGGGCCGAAATAGCTCAGTTGGGAGAGCGTTAGACTGAAGATCTAAAGGTCCATAGTTCAATCACGGGTTTTGGCAATTTCTGGTTATTTATTTTTTTTATTGGAGAGAAAGCAGGAAAGGGGAACTAAGGGAATGATCAGCCATGATCTTATTGAATGGGGGTGCAGGCTCGAAGGGCCGAATGGCCTACCCGTGCACGTATTTTCTATGTTTCCATGGGCCCAAGTTTCCACAAGAAAAAAAACGGGCGCCCCTCCGAGCTGGGCGCCCGTTTTTCGCGCTTAAAACGGCGCCTAAAAAAATCCTCGGTATTCTCCACTTACTTACAGGTCCTCTGGCCCTCGGCGCAGCCAGCACGAGCTGTGGGGGGGGGCGGAGCCAGGTCCCGACGCTGAAAACAGTGCCGGGACCTCTGCACATGCGCGCTACAGTCAGCACGCAAGTGCAGTAGCTCCAAGCGCTGAACTGTGTGGGAGGGGCCCGAAGCACGCAGCCCCTAGCCCTGGCCCAATGGCCTCACTGGGACTGCGTGAAGAAGGCTCCTCCCACGGCCAGCTCCTGCTCCCCGCCCCCAACAAGACCCGACACCCGCTCCCCCCCGCCGACCAGACCCGACCCGACACCCGCTCCCCCCCCCCACCCCGCGGACCAGACCCGACCCGACACCCGCTCCCCCCCCCAACCGCCCCGACCCGACACCCGCTCCCTCCCCCCGCCCCGACCCGAGACCCGAGACCCGCTCCCCCCCCCCCGCCCCGACCCAACACCCACTCCCCCCCCCCGCCCCGACCCGAGACCCGACACCTGCTCCCCCCCCCCGCCACCCGCCCCGACCCGAGACCCGAGACCCGCTCCCCCCCCCCGCCCCGACCCGAGACCCGACACCTGCTCCCCCCCCCGCCACCCGCCCCGACCCGAGACCCGACACCCGCTCCCCCCCTCTCTCTCTCTCCCTCCCTCCCCTCTCTCTCTCTCCCTCCCTCCCCTCTCTCTCTCTCTCCCTCCCTCCCTCTCTCTCCCTCCCTCCCTCTCTCTCCCTCCCTCCCTCCCTCTTTCTCCCTCCCTCCCTCTCTCTCTCTCTCTCTCTCTCCCTCCCTCCCTCTCTCTCTCTCCCTCCCTCCCTCTCTCTCTCTCTCTCTCTCCCCCCCTCCCTCCCTCCCCCTCCTCTCTCTCCCTCCCTCTCTCTCCCTCCCTCCCTCCCTCTCTCTCCCTCCCTCCCTCTCTCTCTCTCTCTCTCCCTCCCCCTCCCCCCTCCCTCCCTCTCTCTCTCCCCCTCCCTCCCTCTCCCCCTCCCTCCCTCCCTCTCTCTCCCTCCCTCCCTCTCTCTCTCCCCCTCCCTCCCTCCCTCTCTCTCTCTCCCTCCCTCCCTCCCTCTCTCTCTCTCCCTCCCTCCCCTCTTTCTCTCTCCCTCCCTCCCTCACTCTCTTTCTCTCTCTCCCTCCCTCCCTCCCCTGTCTCTCTCTCCCTCCCTCCCCCCCTCTCTCTCCCTCCCTCCCTCCCTCCCCCCTCTCTCTCTCTCCTCCCTCCCCCCTCTCTCTCTCTCCTTCCCTCCCCCACCCTCTCTCTCTCTCCCTGCCCCCCCCCCTCTCTCTCTCTCCCTCCCTCTCTCTCTCTCTTTCTCTCCCCCTCCCGCTCAGCGACAAGAACGGCTGCAGAATTCTCCCTGGCTGAAGCACTTTCACACAGGTAGGAAGATGGTTTATTTAATCTTTTCCAAGCACCTCGCTACAGAGCACCCCATTTGTCCCCAGGATGGCACTAACCCCACGGGGGTGCCGTGGACACAGCAGGTCTGTTCCACGAGTGCCACATGAGAGCAAAGAGATGGTACAGTTGTCCAGGAGGACTGTAGACATTGGTGACTAGCTTATCGAAGCATTGGGAGCATATCCTGTCAGCTGGCCACCATAACTGAGTACATTCCGCGAATGGCAGAGGCCCTAGGTGCGATAGCCAGGAACATTGCTGGCACAGGCCTCCTAGTGGTCCCCGAGTCCGGCACTCCACCCCTAGGTTCCGCACCACCACTGCGAACAACAGATGAGAGCAAAGACCAAGGTCCTGCTTCTGCATCAGAGAATGTTGCCCCCTCAGCACCCCTCACTCCCATACCCATGCAACCACCGCATCTGCCTTCATCCCACCCAATGAGGCACCGCCTGAGGAGCTCCTCGGCCAGGCGCCGTGGAGCGAGGATGGGAAGGGGTAGAGGTGGGGAGAAGAAGGGGAGAGGGGAAGGAAAGTGAGGTGCATGTCTGCAGGTGATGGCTGTGTTATATCTCCATCTGGGTGTGTGCAATTTGTTGTAATGTATGGGGGGAGGGGACCACGCTCCTGCTTTGCCTTTGTATTCCGTGTTGCTGGACATCTGATTGATGTCAATGGTGGAAAAAGTGGGGTGTTGACGAGGGTTAGGTGTTATTGCCTGTGATACTTATGATTTCAGACCAATGTTGGTATAAAAATGTTTTTATTGAACATAACCTTGTTGCTCATTGTCTCAGATAGCTGGACCGTTACACACTGGTATTCCTTAACATGAAAGGGTTAAATACAACTTAACTTCAATCAACGTAAACTTTAACTGTCAGCGTTGTCACTCACAGCAATGTTCTTTCAGGCAAATCGTTCAGATCTCAGCTCCTCACGTAAGAGTCTTGCAGCTATGTAGCCACCACGGGCCATTTCCTGCGGTCTGGAGGGGGTCGTGGGCATGGTTGCATAGCCAGCCTGATTGTCTGGCCCTAGGTCAGCATCCAGCCCCTCGTCGTCCTCTTCCTCTCTCTCCTGAGGTGGAGCATCAGTGCCTTCTGGCAATTCTTGGCCCCTCCTGATAGCCAGATTGTGCAGCATGGAGCACACGACCAAGAATTTACCTACATGCTCAGGGTTATATTGTAGCTCCCCTCCTGAGTGGTCCAGACATCTGAAGCGCTGCTTAAGCACAGTTATTGTTTTCTGGACCACATTGCGTGTGTGTCTGTGGCTCCGGTTGTATCGCTTCTCGGCCTCGGTGTGGGTGTCACGCAGGGGGGTCATCAACCAGGTAGCTAGGCCATATCGGTTATCACCAAGCATCCAGCATTGTCCTTGTGGCTGACTCTTAAACATGTCAGAGACAGCGCTCTCACGCAGGATGAGAGCCTCATTGAAGGTGCCTGGAGATTTGGCTTTCACTGCCAGTATGATCTGGTTGTGGTCGACAACTAGTTGGACCTTCAGGGAGTGAAATCTTTTTGTGTTATGAAAATGCTCCGGGTCCTGAGAAGTGCGTGCATGGCGATGTGAGTGCACTGTATTGCTCCCTGCACCCTGGGGAACTTAGCAATGCGGTAGAATGCTCCAGCCCTGTCAGTCTGAGCCTCCGTGGTCATGGGGAAGCTGATAAAGTCCATTCTTCTCACGTACAGGGCCTCCGCGACATGTCTAATGCAGCGATGGGTTGCATGGTGAGACACAGGGCAAATCTCGACCGCGAAGGCCGAAAGGAACCGGACGCGTAGAAAGACATTGCCGCGGTGACCTTGACCTCGACTGACACTGATGTCCTATGTGGCCTGATGAGCTCACATATTTAATTGATCACCACCTTGTGGAAGCGCAGTCTCCGAAGGCAGGTGTGGTCAGAGACGTCGAGGTAAGACCTCTTTTCCCTGTACGTGCGGGGTGTGTATGGTCTGGCCCCCCTCCTCATTCTGGCACGTCTTAAATTGGGGACATAATGATGTGCATCACATATTGAGCCATTTGCACTCTGCAGCATCTGCATGTTAATCGATGTAGGCTGAGAAATGGCTGGTCCCATTGCAGTGAAAGTATAATAGCGATTGATCAGAAGTAATGATTTCCTCACTAAAATACACCTAGAGTAAACCCCCAATAGTCCAGATTCAGAAAATATGTTTATTGAGATGGTCACTTCACCTGGGAAGAACTCCAGAGTCAATCCAAACTCTCCCGAAGCTGAAGCAGCCTTTTGAATGAAGCGACCTGCGATTTAAAATATGGCAGTCACACCGCTGACGTTCGTTCAGAACAGTTCCACTTTTACTGGGCGTTTTTTTGGGTGAGCAATATTGTGGGCGATATATATGCGAGGTGGTGAAAGTGACGTTGGCTGATCTCCTGGGCGTTAGTTTCAATAAATGTGCTCTTTACAACAAAAAAAAAGTGGGCGGGCGGTATTATTGAATCTCGGCATTAATTCTGTGAGGAAAGTAACCCTGGGCGATATTATGGGCATTGATTTCACCCATTCTGATGATTCTGCCCAAAAAAAGTGGGCGGGCGATAATATTTTTTCCCGGTGTTAAGCACATGGGGAAAGTAACGCTCGCCGTTAAGTTTCCTAAAAATGCCCGTCAGTTTTCATTTTGTGCTAAAATGGGCGATATATGGGCGTTATACGTCATTTCAGCGGTAAAATAGGCGTTAAGTGGGCGTTAAGCATGCAAAACAAAATGGAGGTTCTGTCATGTATGCCATAAAGGTTCAAACTGCGTACTGTTTAACTAAGCCAGGTGCAACCTTGCTCTGCTTTATTTTGGCCCAAAGTGCTTGACTCACAAAATGGCTGGCCTTTTACACCAGAGCAGCAACATGTGCGTGCTGCTCAGTGGTATCCAACAATGACACCATACATGACAGTACCCTCCTCTGAGATCATATCACAGTCTTTCACAGGTTGAGATGGTCCGGTGCTTTACGCTCCCGGATTGACAATCTCAGTTCGATTCAGGCCTTGGGTGAATATGCGGAGTCTGTTGTGGCGGGATGGCCGACTTGTTGGGGGTGGCAATGGCCATGTCAGGAATTGCAAGTCCATTTTTAGTGAACAAGTCGGTGATGGAAATTCCGGGTTCACTGATGACCCTTGCGTTCACTGAAGGCTGCTGGTAGGTTGGTTGGTCGTCGACGGTTTCTTCATCCGACTGCTCTAGCTTGTGTGTGTGCCTCAGCTTTGTCTGATCCATGTGTTTCCTGCAAGTTTGCTCATTCTTGAGCTTAATAACAAATACTCTGTTGCCCTCCTTGACCATGACCATACCAGCGATCCATTTGAGACCCTGACCATAATTCAACACATATACAGGATCATTAACAGAAATTAAGTGTGACACAGTTGTGCGATCGTGGTACCCTTGTTGACTCTGTCTTCTGTATTCAACATGATTACTTAAATCCGGGTGTACAAGAGATAACCTTTCATCATGAGTTCAGCAGGCGAGACCCCTGAGAGTGTGTGGGATCTTGTCCTGTAACTCAGCAGTAAGCAAGACAAGCGGGTCTGCAGTGACCCTTGGGTTACTCTCCTCATGTTTTGCTTGATAATTTGTACTGCACTTTCTGCTTGCTCGTTGGACGCAGGCTTGAACGGTGCTGACCTGACATGTTTTATGCCGTTAAGTTTTACAAACTCCTGAAACTCCTGACTTGTGAAGAATGACCCATTGTCACTCACCACTATGTCAGGCAGACCATGTGTCGCAAACATGACATTGAGATTCTCTATGGTTGCCATGGATGTACTGGATGACATGATTATGCATTCTATCCACTTCGAATAAGCATCCACTACCACTAAAAACATCTTGCCCAGGAACGGACCTGCAAAATCTACATGGATCCTGGACCAAGGTTTGGATGGCCACGACCACAGACTCAGCGGCGATTCCGCTGGTGCTTTGCTGAGCTGCATGCAGGTGTTGCACTGATGTATGTATGCTTCCCGCTCAGAATCAATTCCTGGCCACCATACGTGGGACGTGGCGATGGCCTTCATCATTACTATAGCAGGATGTGTGCTGTGTAACTCACGCAGAAACTTCTCTCTCCCTTTCTTAGACATTACAACTTGATTGCCCCACAATATGCAATCTACTTTAATAGACAGTTCGTTCTTGCGACGGATGTATGGTTTGGCCTCCTCGCACATTTGCTTAGGAATGGCAGACCAATCCCCTTTGAGGATGCAACCCTTTACCACCGATAATATCGGGTCCTGGCTGGTCCAGATCTTAAGTTGTTGAGCCGTGACAGGGGTACCATCAGTCTCAAAAGCGTCCATGACTAACATTAAATCTGCCGGTTGTGGCGTTTCCACCTCCGGTGTGGGCAACGGCAACAAGCTCAAAGCATTGGCACAATTCTCTGTGCCAGGTCTAGTAGCGAATTACATAATCATAGGCAGATAATGTCAGTACCCACCTTTGGATGCGGGATGAAGTGTTGGTATTGATACCTTTGCTCTCAAAAAACAACGAAATGAGCAGCTTGTAATCAGTCTCTAATTCGAACCTCAGACCGAACAAATATTCATGTATCTTTTTAACACCGTACACACATGCAAAAGCTTCTTTTTCTACCATACTGTAGGCTCTTTCTGTTATGTATGCAACCCTATGTAACCAGTATTATACCACCACCAGAGGGTGTACCTGTTGGACTCCCAAGGGATCCCAGTGTCCCTTGGGAGCACTGTATAGAAGCAGACCTCCCATACTATACCAACACTCTTGAGTTAGAATAAAGGAACTAAGGTCACACTTACTCATGTCTACAGTACTCAGTTATGTTACTTTATTATGAACATAACAACTGGCGACGAGATAACAAACCATCACGCAAAAATGCAGAGAACTGTTGGGGGTATCCTGAAGAAATTCTCAGAAGGGGACAATTGGGAGGTCTTCGTGGAGAGACTCGACCAATACTTCGTGGCAAAGGAGTTGGAAGGGGATGAGAACGCTGCCAAACGAAGGGCGATCCTTCCTCAACGTATGTGGGGCAACAACCGATGGCCTCAGGTGGAATCTTCTTGCTCCGGTGAAACCAACAACCAAATCGTATGAAGAACTATGTACATTGGTCCGGGAGCACATAAATCTGAAGGAGAGCATTCTGATGGCAAGATATCGATTTTATACATGTCAACGGTCTGAAGGCCAGGAAGTGGCGAGCTACGTCGCCGAACCAAGGCTTCTTGCAGGACATTACTGTAAAGCCCTGTCCCCTCAGTACAGATTCACACGAGGCATGTAGTGAAGTCAAGGTCACTCTGGACCTGCACCTTTTATGTCACAGCTCTGGAATGCTGCACTTGCCAAAGACCTGTGCTTTATACCTGTCTCTTGCAAGTGCACCCCCGGTAGTAAGGTATGCTGGTGGTTACAGGTCCTATCTTATTACAGTGATGTATAGCATGTTGGGATACAGTTATATATAATAATGTAAGATAAATGACATCAGCCTCCCCCAAGGTCTTATTGTCTTTATAAGTTCAGTCTCTCAGATGGTCTACGCTCTGGTTTGCCTTGGTGTCTGTTTTTCTTTGGGTGTGGTTGCTGGTATCTCGTCTGGGCTGTCTGTTTTGATTGGTGTGATTGTTGTTGACTTGCCTGGGCTGTCGGTTGGGATTGCCCTTTCCTCAGGTTGTTCTCTCTGTCTGTCCACCAGGTGTGGTGTGAGTTCCACATTGTAGTCTGCCTCTGGTTCCGCAGTGCTGTTGGTAAATCTGCTTTTGACTTGGTCTACATGCCTCCGGCATGTTTTGCCATTGTCCATGTGTACTACCAGTAGCCTGTTTCCTTCTTTGCCCGTTACTGTCCCTGCAAGCCATTTGGGACCCCTGCCATAGTTTAGTACAAACACTTTGTCCCCTATCTCATTCCATCTCCCCCTCAAATTTCTGTCATGGTACTCAGTCAGCTTACGGCGCTTTGCCTCAACGATTTCGTGCATGTCTGCGTGGATTAATGAGAGTCTTGTTTTTAAAGTCCTTTTCATCAACAGTTGCGCGGGGGGGGATCCCAGTCAGTGAGTGCGGATGAGATCTGTATGCCAACAGCAGTCACGACAGGCGACCCTGCAGCGTGGGACCTTGGATTTTTAGCATGCCTTGTTTAATGATTTGCACTGCTCTCTCCACCTGACCGTTGGAGGCCGGCTTGAACAGTGCCATCTTGACATGATTTATGCCGTGGCCAATTATAAAGTCTTGGAATTCTGCGCTGGTGAAGCACGGACCATTGTCACTGACTAATATTTCAGGGATTTCGTGCATTGCAAACATGGTTGCGAGGCTTTCCACAGTGGTGGAGGTTGTGCTCGAGTTTAAAATGGTGCATTCGATCCACTTTGAAAATGCATCTACAACTACGAGGAACATTTTGCTCATGAATGGGCCCGCATAGTCTACGTGCACCCGCGACCACGGTTTGGTAGGCAAGGGCCAGGGGCTCAGTGGAGCCTCCCTGGGGGCATTGCTGAGTTGGGCACAAATGGTGCACCTTCGGACGCAGAGCTCCAAATCCGCGTCAATACCAGGCCACCAGACGTGGGATCTGGCTATGGCCTTCATGAGAACGATCCCCAGGTGTTCGCCGTGGAGCTCCCGGACAAATGGCTCTCTGCCCCACATCAGGCAGTCTGCTTGTAGTGATAGCTCATGCATGCGCCTGTGAAAGGGTTTTAATTCCTCGGGGCAGGCATCGCGAGCCTCTGCCCAGTCACCGGTTAGGACACATCTTTTTACTCAGGATAACGTGGGGTCGCTGGCCATCCAGGCTCTGATTTGGCGAGCCTTCATGGACGAACCTGTGGACTCAAAGGCATTGATTGCCATGACTATCTCACAGTCCTGTTTGTCAGACCCTTCCGTGGTCGCCAGGGGTAGCCTGCTGAGCGCATCGGCACAGTTGTCTGTGCCTGGTCTGTGCCTTATGGTATAGTAGGACGCCAGCATGAGCGCCCAACATTGAATTCGCGCCGAGGCATTGGCGTTTATTGCCTTGCTCTCGGATAGGAGGGACGTGAGGGGCTTGAGGTCAGTTTCTAACGCGAACTTGGCTCCGAAAAGGTATTGGTGCATCTTTTTGACACTGTACACGCACGCGAGCGCCTCCTTCTCTACCATTCCGTACCCGCGCTCCGCCCGCGAAAATCACCTGGAGGCATAAGCTATAGGTTGTAATTTTCCCACACTATTGACATGTTGCGAAACGCATCCGACCCCATACGCTGACGCATCGCATGTGAGAACTAGCTTTTTACCTGGGTCAAAAAAAGTCAAAACACAGAAGGTTGCGTGCCTTATTGAAGGCGTCCCCCCAAAACCAATTGCACCCCTTCCTGAGTAGCACGTGGAGAGGCTCCAGCAACGTGCTTAAGTTCTGCATAAAGTTCCCAAAGTAATTGAGTAGCCCGAGAAAGGTGCGCAGTTCTGAGACATTCCGGGGCCTGGGTGCCAGGCGAATTGCTTCTGTTTTGGACTCTGTTGGGCGGATTCCATCAGCGGCAATCCTTCTGCCCAAAAATTCAACCTCGGGTGCGAGAAACAGGCACTTGGATTTCTTGATTCGTAGGCCTACCCGATCTAACCGCTTTAATACTTCCTCCAAATTATGGAGATGGGAGTCGGTGTCCCTGCCCGTGATAAGTATGTCGTCTTGAAATACAACCGTCCCCGGGATGGACTTGAGCAGACTCTCCATGTTGCGCTGAAATATGGCAGCTGCCGACCTGATGCTGAATGGGCATCGATTGTACATGAAAAGGCTTCGATATGTCTTGATGGTGGTGAGTAGCTGCAAAGCTGTTTGGTGTCGGAGAAAGCTGTGTCCGAAACTGGAGAAAACAAAAAGAAAAATTGAAGGAAACTCCTTCCTATAAATGCGCAAATCGCGGGTCGAAATGTCATTGGCCGCATTTAGAAGATAAAGTATCAAAGTGGGTGTCCGAAAATCGAGAAAATGGTTATATTATAACATGATCTAAAATAAGACTTTATGCTTTACGAGAAGCAAGAAAAATGGGCATTCGTGTTTTTACTGCAAGTCTCGGATGGTGTACGCGGTTGATGAAAAGACATGACTTTGTGTTAAGAAGAAAAACAAAAATTGCACAGAAACTCCCAAAAGAATTAGAAGAAAAAGTGACTAGTTTTCAAACATTTGTAATCAAACATCGCAAAGCTAACAGCTATAAGTTATCGTGCATTGGAAACATGGATGAGACACCCGTGAATTTTGATATGCCTCTCAGCTGATTTGGAAAGCGTAAACATTATGTGTGTATCAGCAAGTAAAACAGCAGTTTTATCAAAATCATCTTTATTTGATATACATATGTACTATTTGACTTACCGTAAATGGATACGGTCTGCTTAACAGCCGAACAGCCTAATCTTGGCCAGCACTTCACACCCGCAAATTTTGTATCTCGCGTATCATGCTACCCCCCAAATTTAGGTTACAATTTAGGTCTTCAAAAGTCGCATGATAAGCGAGTATATACGGTACCTGTCTCTTGCAAGTGCACCCCCGGTGGTAAGGTATGCTGGTGGTTACAGGTCATATCTTATTACATGTACAGCATGTTGGGATACAGTTATATATAATAATGTAAGATCCATGATAATTACGAATTCGATGAATTCCTGGAACAAATGCTAAGAGACTTTTTTGTGCTCGGCATTGGCCATAAGGTTATCCTTCGCAAACTATTGATTGTTGAAACACCGAACCTGAGCAAGGTTATAACGATAGCCCAGTCATTTATGTCCGCAAGCAATAACACCAAATACATTTCGCAGCATAAAGAGATTTCGGCAAGTACTATACACGTCGATTTCAGGCAGAAATGCATATAGCAGAAGGTACACGCCTGCGACCGCATGACCTCAGATGACCCAGAGTCCGCCATCAAACGTTAATGCGAGGCAGTTAACATCATCTTGGCGCTGCGGAGGTGATCATTGAGCCCATCAATGCCACTTCAAACATATGCGTGCAAAGGCTGTGGAACAATGGACCACCTCCAGCGAATGTGCCGATCAGCTGCAAACCCTGCAAACTACCACGTTGCAGGGGAAGATCGATCTGTGGCGGATCAAGCAGAACTAGAGACGAACCGAGGAGGTAGAAGTGCACGGGGTACACACCTTCACCACGAAATGTCCAGCGATCATGTTAAAAGTCGAACTGGACGGAATTCCAGTATCCATGGAACTGGACGCGGGTGCGAATCAGTCTATTGTGAGCAAAAAGGCCTTCGACAGGCTGTGGTGCAACAAGGCACACAGGCCCAAGCTTAGCCCCATTCATACCAAGCTGAAAACCTACACCAAAGAGCTGATCCCTGTAATTGGCAACCAAGCAGTAAAAGTCTCCTATGATGGAGCTGTGCACGAACTCCCACTATGGATTGTACCAGGGGATGGCCCCACACTGTTTGGCAGAAGCTGGCTGGGACAAATCCACTGGAACTGGGATGACATTCGAGCGCTCTCGTCCGTCGACGACGCCTCATGTGTCCAGGTTCTGAGCAAGTTTCCGTCATTTTTGAGCCAGGCATCGGAAGTTTCTTGGGGGTGAAAGTGCCGATCCACTTGGTTCCTGGCACATGACCCATCCACCACAAGGCATAGGCGGTGCCATATATGATGCGAGATAAAGTGGAGATCGAGCTGGACAGGCTGCAGCGAGAAGGCATCATCACACCGGCGGAGTTCAACGAGTGGGCCAGTCCAATTGTTCCGGCCCTCAAGGGCGACGGCACAGTCAGAATTTGTGAGGATTATAAAGTAACGATTAACCGTTTTTCGCTGCAGGACCAGTACCCGCTACCCAAGGCAGATGACCTATTTGCGAGCCTGGCAGGAGGAAAGACATTCACCAATTTGGACCAAACCTTGGCCTACATGACGCAGGAGCTGGTGGAATCTTCGAATGGCCTCACCTGCATCAACACTCACAAAGGTCTGTTCATCTACAATAGATGCCCGTTTGGGATTCAATCGGCTGGTGCTATTTTTCAAAGGAACATGGAGAGCCTGCTAAAGTCGGTTCCATGCACCTTGGTTTTCCAGGACGACAAACTGGTCACAGGTCGGGACACCATCGAACACTTGAAGAATCTGGAAGAGGTTCTAAGTCGGTTAGATCGGGTGGGACTCAGGTTGAAACACTCGAAATGTGTTTTCCTGGAACCTGAGGTCGAGTTCTTAGGGAGAAGAATTGCGGCAGACGACATCAGACCCACCAACGCCAAGATGGGGGCCATCAAGAACGCGCCGAGACCACAGAACGTGACGGAGCTGCAGTCGTTCCTGGGACTCCTCAATTATTTTGGTAATTTCCGACCCGGGTTAAGCACCTTGCTCGAACCTCTACACGTGTTGCTACACAAGGGAGATGACTGGGTATGGGGGAAATCACAAGAGACTGCTTTTGAGAAAGCCAGAAATCTGTTATGTTCCAACAAACTGCTTGTTCTGTATAACCCATGTAAATGTTTAGTGCTAGCTTGCGATGCGTCTTCATCGGGGTTGGGTGTGTGTTACAACAAGCAAACGAATCGGGAACATTGCAACTGGTCGCCCATGCATCCAGGAGTTTGTCCAAGGCCGAAAGGGCCTACAGCATGATTGAAAAAGAAGCTCTGGCATGCGTTTACGGGGTAAAGAAATGCACCAGTATCTGTTTGGTCTTAAGTTTGAGTTTGAAACTGACCTAAAGCCCCTCATATCGCTATTCTCAGAGAGCAAAGGGATTAATACCAATGCCTCTGCTCACATCCAAAGATGGGCGCTCACGCTGTCTGTATATAACTATGTAATCCGCCACAGACCAGGCACAGAGAACTGCGCTGATGCTCTCAGTCGGCTACCATTGCCCACCACTGGAAATGGCACAGCCTGCAGACTTGCTCTTGGTGATGGATGCATTTGAAAACGAAAAGTCACCTGTTACGGTCCACCAGATCAGGACCTGGGCCAGCCAGGATCCTTTATTGTCCCTTGTAAAAAACTGTGTCCTCCATGGGAGCTGGTCCAGCGTCCCAGCGGAGATGCATGAAGAGAGCAAGCCGTTCCAGCGGCGCAAAGACGAAATTTCCATACAGGCAGACTATCTTTTGTGAAGTAATCGCGTGGATTTGCCAAAGAAAGGCAGGGAAATGTTCATACATGGCCTACATAGTACCCACCCAGGCATAGTAATGATGAAAGCTATAGCCAGATCCCATGTGTGGTGGCCCGGCATCGACTCAGATTTGGAGTCTTGCGTGTGCCTGTGCAACACTAGCTCTCAACTGAGCAATGCACACAGGGAGGCACCGCTAAGCCTGTGGTCATGGCCCTCCAAACCGTGGTCTAGGATCCACGTTGACTTCGCTGGCCCGTTTCTAGGCACAATGTTTTTGGTTGTTGTGGATGCTTATTCAAAATGGATTGAGTGTGTAATAATGACTGTAAGCACATCCACTGCCACCATCGAAAGCCTACGAGCGATATTTGCCACACACAACATGCCTGATATCCTTGTCAGCGACAACTGGCCATGCTTCACCAGCGCTGAATTCAAAGAATTCATGACCCGCAATGGGATCAAGCACATCACATCTGCCTCGTTCAAGTCCGCATCCAATGGCCAAGCAGAACGGACGGTCCAAACCATCCAGCAAAACTTGAAACAGGTGTCGGAAGACTCCCTGCAGACCCGCCTGTCCCGAGTTCTGCTCAGCTACTGCACCAGACCCCACTCGCTCACCGGGTTTTTCCCCAGTCGAGCTGCTCATGAAAAGGGCGCTCAAAACAAGGCTCTCTCTTGTCCACTCTGATCTCCATGATCACGTGGACAACAGGCGGCATCAACAAAGCATGTACCATGATCGTGCAAATCTGTCACACGATATTGAAGTCAATGACCCTGTATTTATACTCAACTATGGACATGGTCCCAAATGGCTTGCTGGCACCGTCATAGCCAAAGAAGGGAGTAGGGTGTTTCAGGTCAAACTTGCAAATGGACTAACTTGCAGAAAGCATTTCGACCAAACCAAACTGCGGTTCACAGACAACCACGAGCAACCTGAAGAGGACACCACCAACTTCGAACCCCCGACACACACACAAGTGCAACCGACATCATGGTTGACCATGGAGCTGAACTCACCATCCCCAGCAGCCCAGCAAGGCCAGCTGCACAGCAGCCTAGCGAAGAACCAACCAACTCACCTGCACCTGCATTTGTACCGAGATGATCGACTAGGGAGCCAAAGGTCCCAGATCGTCTCAACCTTTAAATAAGTGTACTATTGACTTTGGGAGGGAGTGATGTTATGTATGCAACCCTATGTAACCAGTATTATACCGCCACCAGAGGGCGTACCTGTTGGAGTCCCAAGGGATCCCAGCATCCCTTTGGGAGCACTGTATATAAGCAGGCCTCCCAATGCTTTACCAACACTTTGGAATTAGAATAAAGGAACTAAGGTCACACTTACTCATGTCTACAGTACTCAGTTACATTACTTTATTATGAACATAACTCTTTCTGTTTTAGACAAACTTTTCAATGCATAAGCAACAGGTTGAAGTTTCCTTGACTCATTGGTTTGTTGTAACACGCAACCAATTCCATATGACAATGCGTCACAGGCCAAAACTAAATGTTTTGAGCTTGAAACTGCCGCTCATTTTGCTGTTTTCAGAGAGCAAAGGTATAAACACCAATGTTTCGTCCCACATCCAAAGATGGGCACTAACATTATTCGCTTATGACTATGTTATCTGCCACAGACCAGGCACTGAAAACTGTGCCGATGCTGTTAGTCGGCTACCATTACCCACCATTGGGGTTGAATGGCACAGCCCGTAGACTTGCCACTGGTCATGGATGCTTTTGAGAGTGAGGGGTCACCCGTCACTGCTCGCCAGATCAGGACCTGGACCAGCCAGGATCCTGTGCTATCATTCGTAAAGAGTTGCGGCCTAAATGGGAACTGGTCGGCCATTCCCGGGGAAATGCAAGATAAAATTAAGCCGTTTCACCGACGCAAAGATGAAAGGTCCATCCAGTCGGATTGTTTCTTATGGGGTAATCGCATGGTTTTGCCTAAAAAAGGCAGGGAAACATTTATACGCGACCTACACAGTACCAATCAGGCATTGTCATGTTGAAGGCAATTGCCAGGTCGCATGTTTGGTGGCCCAGCATTGACTCGGACTTGGAGTCATGCGTGCATTAGTGCAACACTTGCTTGCAACTGAGCAATGCACCAAGGGAGGCTCCACTGAGTCTGTGATCATGGCCTTCCAAACTGTGGTCCAGGATCCACATAGATTTTGCCGGCCCCTTTCTAGGAAAGATGGTTTTTGTAGTAGTGGACGCTTATTCCAAATGGATTGAATACGTAATCATGTCATCCAGCACGAGCACAGCCACCATTGAAAGCCTCCGGGCCATGTTCGCCACCCATGGCTTGCCCGACGTCCTTGTCAGCGACAATGGACCGTGCTTCACCAGCTTGGAATTCAATGAGTTTATGACCCGCAATTGCATCAAGCATGTCAGGTTTGCTCCGTTTAAGCCCGTGTCTAACAGTCAAGCAGAGCGGGCAGTCCAAACAATCAAGCAGAGCAAGAAACGCGTGACGGACAGCTCCCTGCAGACCCGCTTGTCTCGCATTCTGTTCAGTTACCGGACGTGACCCCACTTGTTCACCGGGGTTCCCCCGGCAGAATTGTTAATGAAGAGAGCCCTCAAAACCAGGCTCACCCTAGTCCACCCGGATCTCAATGATCACGTGGAAACCCAGCGACACCGGCAGAACATGTACCACGATCGCGCGGCTGTTTCACGTGACATTGATGTTAACAACCCTGTGTTTGTCCTGAATTACGGTCATGGTCCCGTTGCTGGCACTGTTTTGGCCAAGGAAGGGAATAGGGTCTTTATAATAAAACTGTTAAATGGCCAAACATGCAGAAAGCCTTTAGATTAGACCAAATTGCGATTTACTGACAACCAGGAATGACTTGAAGAGGACATCACCATCGATGATCCACCAACACACACCCAACCAGCAATCGACCTCGTTGTCAATCACGAGGATGAACCCACCGTTCCTGACAGTCTGGTCAGACCAGCCACAGTGCAGTGCAGCAATGGTCCGACCAACTCACACACGCCAGGGTTTGAACTTAGACGACCAACCAGGGAGCGAAGGGCCCCGGATCGCCTCAACTTGTAAATAACTTGTACCAAAGACTTTGGGGAGTGGGGGGGGAGTGATATTATGTATGTAACTACGTAATACTTGCCACCAGAGGGCACGACTGTTGGAATCCTAATGGTCACCTGCACACACGTGCAGGGCCAGTATAAAAGGTTGGCTGCCATGTTGTTTAGACAATCTGGAGTTGTAATAAAGAAGACTAAGGTCACACTAAGTTTAGGTCACAGTACTCAGCCTCGTGAAGTTCTTCTATGCACAACACAGTAGACACATCAAGTATCTGGAGAAATACCATCAACGATGTCTCCCCTGGGAGGACAGACACACCAACATTAGCGTCCTCGCCCAGGCCAACATCCCCTGCATTGAAGCACTGACCACACTTGATCAGCTCCACTGGGCAGGCCACATAGTTCACATGCCAGACACGAGACTCCCAAAGCAAGCGCTCTACTTGGAACTCGTCCATGTCAAATGAGCCAAAGGGTCTGGTACGGTAGCTGAGCAGCACTCGGGATAGTCGGGTCTGCAGGGAGCCTTCCAACACACGTTTCAAGCTTTGCTTGATGGTCTGAACTGCCTGTTCTGCCTAGCCGTTGGATGCTGGTTTGAACGGGGCAGATGTGACGTGCTTGATCCCATTGCGGGTCATGAATTCCTTGAATTCGGCACTGGTGAAACACGGCCCATTGTCACTGACTAGGACATCAGGCAGGCCGTGCATGGCAACCATGGCTCGTAGGCTTTCAATAGTGGCCGTGGTCTTGCTTACAGACATTATTGCACATTCAATCTGATATGTCCTTACAATACAGTACAAATGCACACAAGGCACATACTTGAGAGAAGGTCACTCTGTGACTAGTAACCTTTATTCCAGCACTGACGTGATGAAGGTGGGTGGAGCTTCCCCTTTTATACCTGAAAGTCCAGGTTAGGAGTGTCTCCCACATGTTCACCACCTAGTGGTCAGTGTTCTCACGGTGTACAACTTAGGTCAGTTTATACATGGATTACAATGACAGTTCAATACATGACATCACCTCCCCCCAAAGTCTTATTGGGATCACAGGTTAAGTCTCTCTGGTGGTTTACGCTCCCTTGTAGAGCGCCTGAGTTGGGGCTCCAGTTGTTGGGCGCTGGCCTGAGTGTCTGCTATTTGCGGTGCTTCAGGCCTGTCCGGATTGCCCACAGTGACTGGGCTCTCCTCCACTTGGTTCAGGTGTTCGGTCACCTGTGGTGGATTGAACTCTACATCGTGTTCTTCCTCTGCTTCTTCTATGGGGTTGCTGAATCTCCTTTTTGTTTGATCCGCGTGTTTGCGGCAGATTTGTCCATTGGTAAGTTTAACTACCAGAATCCTATTCCCCTCTTTGGCAATCACAGTGCCTGCGAGCCATTTGGGCTCTGCAGCGTAGTTGAGGACAAAGACAGGGTCATTGACATCAATACATCGCGCCCTCCCGTCATGGTAGTCATGTTGTGATCGGCGTCTGCTCTCAACAATTTCTTTCATGGTGGGGTGTATGAGGGATAACCTGATTTTGAGCGTCCTTTTCATTAGCAGCTCTGCGGGTGGAACCCCTGTGAGCGAGTGTGGTCGGGATCTATTGGCCAACAGGAGGCGTGATAAGCGGCTTTGTAGGGAACCCTCTTGGATTCTAAGCATCCTCTGTTTGATTATCTGCACTGCTCATTCCGCCTGGCTTTTTGAGGGCGGCTTGAACAGTGCCGTTCTGACATGGTTGATACCATTTCCTGCCATGAAGTTCTGGAACTCAATGCTTGTAAAGCATGGCCCATTGTCGCTGACCAAGACGTCCGGTAGACCATGGGCAGCAAACATTGCCCGTAGACTTTCTACCGTGGCAGAGGATGTGCTTGAAGTGAGAGTGTCACACTCGATCCATTTGGAGTAGGCGTCTACTACAACCAAAAACATTTTTCCCATGAAAGGACTTGCGTATTCCACATGGATACGTGACCATGGCTTGGCGGGACAGGACCAGGGGCTGAGGGGGGCTTCCCTGGGAGCATTGCCCAGCTGGGCACACGTGTTGCACCTGCGAACACAAAGTTCCAGGTCTGCATCTATCCCTGGCCACCAAACGTGTGACCTGGCAATTGCCTTTATCATGACAATGCCCGGGTGCTCCTTGTGGAGTTCTCGGATGAACGCCTCTCTGCCCATCTGGGGCATGACTACTCGGTTTCCCCACAGTAGGCAATCAGCCTGAATCGAGAGTTCATCCTTGCACCTGTGAAATGGTTTAAATTCCTCAGGGCATGCCCGTACGTGGCTGCCCAGTCCCCATTCAGGACACATTTCTTGACTAAAGACAGTAGCGGGTCTCTATTAGTCCAGACTTTGATCTGACGGGCTGTCACGGGTGAGCCTTCGCTTTCGAAAGCTTCAACAGCCATGACCATCTCAGCAGCATGCTCGGTTACCCCCTCAGTGGTGGTTAGTGGGAGCCTGCTGAGTGCATCGGCTCAGTTTTCAGTGCCCGGTCTGTGTCGAATTGTATAGTCATAGGCGGCTAACGTGAGTGCCCACCTCTGTATGCGGGCCGACGCATTTGCATTTATGGCCTTGTTGTCAGCCAAAAGGGATGTAAGGGGTTTGTGATCTGTCTCCAGCTCAAATTTCCTGCCAAATAGGTACTGGTGCATTTTTTTTACTGCATATACACATGCAAACGCTTCCTTTTCTACCATCCCGTAGCCCCTTTCTGCCTGGGAAAGACTTCTGGAGGCATAAGCTACCGGCTGTAACTGACCTTTGGCATTCACATGCTGCAACACTCACCCGCCCCCATAGGACAATGCATCGCACGTTAAAACAAGTTTCTTACATGGGTCATATAGCGTTAACAGATTGTTGGAGCATAACAAATTGCGTGCTCTACCAAAAGCCCTTTCCTGGCTGTCCCCCCAGACCCATTCGCGACCTTTGCATAGGAGCACATGTAGTGGCTCTAACAGCGTGCTCAATTTGGGAAGAAAGTTACCAAAATAGTTCAGGAGCCCCAGGAACAAACGCAACTCCGTCGTGTTACGGGGTCTGGGTGCTCTCTGGATCGCTTCCATTTTGGACGCAGTAGGGCTGATCCCGTCTGCTGCTACCCTCATCCCCAGGAATTCTACCTCTGGAACTAGGAAGACGCACTTCGCCTTTTTCAGTCGCAGACCTACCCGGTCCAGTCTGCCTAGCACCTCCTCCAGGTTGTGGAGGTGTTCTTCAGTATCGCAATCCCTGATGAGGATGTCATCTTGAAAAACCACCGTCCTTGGAATCGACTTGAGGAGACTTTCCATGTTTTGTTGAAAGATCGCGGCGGCTGAGCGAATCCAGAACGGACATCTGTTGTACTCAAACAACCCCTTATGTGTCATGATGGTGGTCAGCTTCTTCGACTCACTCGCCAGCTCCTGGGTCATGTAAGCTGAGGTCAGGTCCAATTTTGAAAAAAGTTTGCCACCGGATAGCATCGCAAAGAGGTCCTCCGCTTTTGGTAGCGGGTACTGGTCTTGGAGTGACATCCGATTGATGGTGGCCTTATAATCACCACATATCCTGACCGACCCATCCGCCTTGAGCACCGGCACAATCGGGCTCGCCCAGTCTCTAAATTTGACTGGCGAGATGATGCCTTCCCTCAGCAGGCGGTCCAATTCGCCTTCTATCTTTTCCTGCTCTGGCCTTGTGATGTACTTGCCTAGCGTCCGGGTTGATGTGAATCACTACCTTGATCCCCATGAAAGTGCCAATGCCGGGTTAAAATAGTGAGTCAAATTTGTCCAAGACCTGTGAGCATGATATTCGCTCCACAGAAGAAATTGCATTGACATCGTCCCATTTCCAGTTCATGACAGCAAGCCATCCAGAGTGGCAACCTGTTCTCCGAATCTTTGTGGGTCACAACTACCGTGGAGCTGCCTAGCACCGGAATGATCTCCTTTGTATATGTCCGTAGCTGTGCGTCAATCAGCAATAATTTTGGCCTCCTGGCCTTGGTTGCCCACAACTTGTCAGACTGTTTGATACTCATCAGGGACTGGCTGGCCCCCGCGTCTAGCTCCATTGATACTGGGATGCCATTGAGGAGCACTTTCATCATTATCGGTGGCGTCCTGGTGTATGAACTGTATATGTGCTCCACATGAACTTGCTGAACTTCAGCTTCCGGCGATTTCCCCCAGTGTCCATTTGGCCTCATAGGGCTTACATCGGGCCCGTCCTCCTCGTACATCAACCTGGCTGCAGGCTTCCTGTATATTTGCGCCAAGTGACCGCTGACGTTGCAATTTCTGCAGGTATATTGCTGATACCTGCAAGCTCTGGCTGTGTGTTTGCCTGCACACCTCCAACATGAGCCGTTGTTGGAAACAAAAGGTCTATTACCAGTCGATCATCTCTGACTGTCTCTGTACCTCTCCTTAAACGCACCATTGACAGGTGTTGATGGCCCCATTATTGGCCGCATTGTCCCTTGCGATGGCATGAATCACCGTTCAGCTTGCCATTGTCTCTGTTGAAATCCCCCTTTGGGTTCGACTACATGCTCAGGCATGTCCGATTGCCCTTGTCTGCCTGGAGAACTGTGCGCCGTGTTAACAATGTTGACTCCCTGCCCATTTGTTGCATTTCAACCAAGATTTTTGTCAAACATCATTCTGGTCTCTTCCTCCCCTGAGATGAATGTCTGGGCCATCAAAGCCGTCATTTCCAGGGTCAAGTCTTTGGTCTCAATCAGTTTCCTGAAAACCCCAGCATGCCCGATGCCCTCAATAAAAAAGTCTCACAGCATCTCCGCTCTGCATGCATCTGGGAACTTACATAGGCTCGCCAGTCGCTGGAGGTCTGCCACTAAGTCTGGAACGCTTTGCCCTTCTCGCAGCCGGTGGGTGTAAAACGGTGTCTTGCCATGTGCATGCTGCTCGCCGGTTTAAAGTGTTCCCCGATCAACTTAATGAGCTCTTCAAAAGTCTTGTCTGCCGGCTTCTCTGGCGCTAGAAGGTCCTTCGTCAGGGAGTACATCCTGGATCCACAAACCGTCAGGAGATGAGCCCTGCGTTTGTCGGCTGAATCCTGTCCCAACCATTCCTTAGTGACGAAACTTTGCTGTAGTCTCTCAATAAAATCGTCCCAATCATCACCAACACAGTACCTCTCGTCTGTGCTGCGAGTGGCCATGCTCGCGTGGTTTAAATCCCAGTTTCTCGTCGCCAATGATATGTCCTTACTATACAGTACAAATGCACACGAGGCACATACTTGAGAGAAGGTCACTCTGTGACCAGTAGCCTTTATTCCAGTACTGAAGTGAAGAAGGTGAGTGGAGTTTCCCCTTTTATACCTGAAAGTCCAGGTTAGGAGTGTCTCCCACAAGTTCACCACCTAGTGGTCAGTGTTCTCACGGTGTACAACTTAGGTCAGTTTATACATGGATTACAATGACAGTTGAATGCATGACACAATCCATTTTGAGTAAGCATCCACAACAACCAAGAATATTTTGCCTAGAAATGGGCTTGCATAGTTCACGTGGATCATCGGCCACTGTTTGGAGGGCCACGACCACAAACTTAGCAGTGCCTCTCTGGTGCATTGTTCAGCTGAGAGCAAGTGTTGCACTGGTGCACACATGACTCTAAATCTGAGTCGATGCCAGGCCACCACACATGGGATCTGGCTATGGCTTTCCTCATTACAATGCCTGGGTGGGTGCTGTGCAGTTCACAAATGAACGTATCTCTGCCTTTCTTGGACAAGACCACGCGATTGCCCCACAACAGACATTCCGCCTGCAGGGACAACTCGTCTTTGCGCCTGTGGAACGGCTTAATTGCCTCCTGCATCTTCACTGGAATACTGGACCAGCTCCCATGGAGGACACAGTTTTTAACCAAGGACAGTAAAGGATCCTGGCTGGTCCAGATCCTGATCTGGCGGGCCGGAATGGAGGACTTTTCATTTTCGAATGCATCCATTACCATGAGCCAGTCTCCTGGCTGTGCCATTTCCACCCCGGTGGTGGGCAATGGCAGCCGACTGAGAGCATCAGCACAGTTCTCTGTGCCCGGTCTGTGGCGGATTACATAGTTGTCTGCCGACAGCGTGAGCGTCCATCTTTGGATGCGGGCAGAGGCACTGGCGTTAATCCCTTTTCTCTCAGAGAACAGCGATATGAGCGGCTTGTGGTCGGTTTCAAGCTCAAACTTGAGGCCAAATAAGTACGTGCATTTTCTTTACCCTGTAAACGCACGCCCAGAGCCTCTTTTTCAATCATGCTGTAGGCCTTTTCGGCCTTGGACAAACTTCTGGACGCATAAGCGACCGATTGCGAAATCCCCGATTCGTTAGCCTGTTGTAACACACACCCGACCTCATATGACGGCGCATCGCAAGCTAGCACTAATCGTTTACAAGGGTTATACAGGACAAACAGTTTGTTTGAACACAACAGATTCCTGTTTTTCTTAAAGGCAGCCTCTTGTGAATTCCCCCATACCCAGTCGTCTCCCTTGTGCAGTAGCACATGTAGTGGTTCTAGCAGGGTGCTTAACCCAGGTAGGAAATTACCGAAATAGTTAAGGAGTCCCAGGAACGACCGCAGCTCCATCACGTTCTGTGGTCTCGGCGCGTTCTTGATGGCCTCCGTCTTGGCGTCGGTGGACCTGATGCCATCTGCCGTGATTCTTCTTCCCATGAACTCGACCTCCAGTGCCAGGAAAACACACTTCGAGCATTTCAACCTGAGTCCCACGCGTTCCAACCGACGAAGAACCTCTTCCAGGTTCTTCAAGTGCTCAATGGTGTCCCGACCTGTAACCAGTATGTCGTCCTGGAAAACCACGGTGCGAGGGACTGACTTTAGCAGGCTCTCCATGTTCCGTTGGAAGATTGCTACGGCCGACCGAATCCCGAATGGGCATCTGTTATAGATGAACAGACCTTTGTGCGTGTGATGCAGGTGAGGCCTTTCGAAGATTCTTGCGTCATGTAGGCCGAGGTCAGGTCCAGCTTGGTGAACGTCTTTCCTCCAGCTAGGGTTGCAAATAGGTCGTCTGTCTTGGGTAGCGGGTACTGGTCCTATAGCGAAAAATGGTTAATCGTTACTTTATAGTCCCCACAAATTCTGACCGTGCCGTCCTCTTTAAGTACCGGGACAATCGGATTGAATTCCACCGGCGCGATGATGCCTTCTCGCTGCAGCCTGTCCAGCTCAATTTCCACTTTCTCATTCATCATATACGGTACCGCCCATGACTTGTGGTGGATGGGTCGCGTACCGGGAACCAAATGGATCTGCACTTTCGCCCCCGAGAAGCTTCCAATGCCTGGCTCGGACGATGGAAACCTGCTCAGAACCTGGACACATGAGGTGTCGTCGACGGACGAAAGTGCTCGGATGTCGTCCCAGTTCCAGCGGATTTTTCTCAGCCAGCTTCTGCCTAACAATGTGGGGCCATCCCCTGGCACAATCCACAGCAGGAGTTCGTGTACTGCTCCTTCATAGGAGACTTTGACTTCTGCACTGCCACTTATAGGGATCAGTTCCTTGGTGTAAGTCTTTAGTTTGGTGTGAATGGGGCTGAGCTTGGACCTGTGTGCCTTGTTGCCCCACAGCCTGTCGAAGGCCTTTTTACTCATTATGGACTGACTCACACCCATGTCCAGTTCCATAGATACTGGAATTCCGTTCAGTTCAATTTTCAACATTATTGGTGGACATTTCATGGTGAATGTATGTACCCCGTACACTTCTACCTCCTCGGTACGAGACTCCAATTCAGCCTGATCCACAGTGGATCGACTGTCCTCTGCAACGTGGTGGTTTGCAGGGTTTGCAGAACAATGGAACACCTTCGCTGGAGGTGTCCCATTGTTCTGGAACTGTTGCACTTCATAGTGCTTGAAGCGGCATTGATGGGGCGGATAATCACCTCCACAGCGCCAACAAGGTGTTAACTGCCTCGCATTAATGATTGATGGCGGACTCTGATTCATCTGAGGTCATGCAGCAGATGGCGTGTATGTTCTGCCATGTATAATCCTGCTCAAAAACGACATTACTTTGTGCACAGCACTGGCTGAAACGTCTTTACCCTGCAAAATCTGTTTGGTGTTGTCGCTGGTGGACATAAATGCCTGGGCTATCGCTATGGCTTTACTTAGATTCGGAGTTTCAACAGTCAACAGTTTGTGAAGGATTGTCTCATGGCCAATGCCCAGTACAAAAAGTCTCTAAGCACTTGTTCTAGGAATCCCTCAAATTCGCAGTGTCCTGCGAGGCGCCTTAGTTCGGCGACATAGCTCGCCGCTTCCTGGTCCTCTGACCGTTGACACGTATAGAACCGATATCTCGCCATCAAACCGCTTTCCTTAGGATTTAGGTGCTCCCAGACCAGCGTACACAATTATTCATAGGACTTAGCTGTTGGTTTTGCCGGAGCTAGGAGATTCTTCATGAGGCCATAGGTTGTTGCCCCACAGACAGTTAGGAGGATCGCCCTTTGTCTGGCAGCGTTCTCATCCCCTTCCAGCTCATTGGCCACTAAGTATTGGTCGAGCCTCTCCACGAAGGCCTCCCAATCGTCCCCTTCTGAGAACTTCTCCAGGATACCAACTGTACTTTGCATTTTCGTGTGGCTGTTCGTTACCTCATCACCAATTGATAAGCTCACAATAAAAGATGAAACTGAGTATTGTGTACAATGAGTAAGTGTGACCTTAGCTCCATTAATGAGACTCCAGAGTGCAGGTACTGCATGGGTGGCCTGCTTATATACCGTGCTCCCAAAGGATGCTGGGATCTCTTGGGACTCCAACAGGTAGGCCCTCTGGTGGTAGTGTAATACAGGTTGCAAGGGGTTAAAATGCATAACAATGATGATATTGGTACCCTGAGTGTGAGCCAGAATGAGACTGAGACCTTTGAGCCGAGAGTAAGCCAGAGTAAGGCTGATAACCTTGAGGTGCGTGTGAGCCAGAGTAAGGCTGACACCCTTGAGCCAAGTGTAAGCAACAGTCAGGACGAGACCCTTGAGCCGAGTGCAGACATTGGTAACATGTCCGATGAGGGCGAGGAAGAGGGGGACACTGCTGCCAGCACTGCATCACTGCTTCCTACACTCACACGTGCCAGCTCAGATACTGGGAGTTCGCGGTCGGGTCAGTTAGAATTAGCAGAGGGGTCTGCACTGGGTGATGCACTGGGGCCTAGCAGGCTGCAGCATGGTGAGGGGCAATGGGAAACTCTGGTGCCAACTCTCCGGGAGATGAGTTCGCACACGAGTTCTGCTGCAGAGGACTCAGAAGAGCCCATCGATGTGACGGCTTTTGAAACAAGGGTGTAGACCATGCATTCACCGATGATGGGGGCAATGGCAAGGATGTCCAAGAGCCTGTTGCAAGTGGTTAAGAGCATGGAGGAGTCCACCTCCCGCATTGTGGACAGCTCTGCGCACATCATTGCCAGTGTGCAGATGATGGTGGACTCCCAGAGTGACCATGCGGATCCAGATGTGATGATGCGTGTCATGGGTGATGTGGCAGCTGCCATTACAGTGCAAGCAAAGGGAACAATTGTCTGAGTGCTGCTTTGGAGAGGATGGCCCCTGGCCTGGAAGCTCAGAATGCTCTCACGCACTCTCAGCAACAGGCCATGAAGTGTCTTACTGCTGTCGTGTCTGGTGGCATCGAGACTGTGTCTGCTCTCATGCAGTCTCAGCTAGATGCCACGTGATCTCTGACAGCTGCCATCGTGGCTGGATCCATCACAGTCCACAGGGGCTTTCCGGTGTCGCGCCACCCCTCCGACCTGTGCTCCAGCAGATTGGTGAGGATGGTGAGGTGCTGCCCTGGGGGAGTGGTGCAGGCTCCTCAGACCAGGATCCTGATGTGGTCTTTCAGGATCACAGCAATCCTGAGCTGAGACCTCCCACTCCGCCATTGCTGCCAATCATGACTTCGCCTGTAAGGGTCACAAAATCCCTGTGTTTCTCAAAGATGTTAGGCCTGTGAAAGGAAAAGCTGCAAGCAGGGTGGTGGGATCTACCTCTGTAATTTGGACTTTGGGTATTGGATTGATCAAAGACTGTCTGGGAAACTGTTAACCTAGTAAGCTCCCAGAAGGACATTAGCATCTTAAACAGCCAGCCCACAGCAGAGTGCCCCTACCTCACAGTGATACTGAGGCAAGCCCATAGAAATCTCTGGCCTCACCCAGACCTCCTGGAACCAGCAGAGAAACATGACAAAGACAAGGGCTCGGCAACCCATCTAAAATAAACGCAGAAATTCCGGGTCCCATCGACACCTAGTCCAACCATTTAACTCTAATCAAAAGGTAACGAGCACACCAAACTTAACAAAGGACACACATCAGAATCAATGGGCCAGCCAAGACAGAACAAAGGAGTCTTGCGATTTGGCGTCAAGATTAGCAGGCCCCTCAGTAGTATAACTAGAGGCCTCACAAAGCGAAAAAAGGAAAAAAAGGAAGAAAAACAACAGAAGCGAGAAGCTAGGAAGCAAAGAAACTTGAGAAGAAGCCACCACCTTCCATCCCAGCAACCACGAGGCAACAAGGACACCACGACCAACAAATCGACGCCGGAGGAAAAGGCCCGAAAGAAAAACCGGGGTCCGACCAAAACCCGACCACCACAATCGATTCCTAACGACCAACGGGGTAAAATTTACCTAAAGGGGCCTGAAACTGCAGCTGGAGGAAGGAAATCGGGTACTCACCAAGTACATTTCCAAAACCCGCCCAACCGCATCAGCGGACTCGCGAAGACTGACCAGGTGCGCAGTTGGAGTCCTCTACCGCGTCCGGGGTACGGCAGGCCCCAACCACCACATCCCGCGAACCCCGAAACCGCGAACCAGCTCAACTGTCAAGGAATCATTTGGTGAGTATAATCCCTGTAACCCTAGAGTTCTGGCTTAGATAGTTAGAAGTGGGAGTTGGGAGGCAAGACTGGGAGTGTGTTTTTCCACCTGTAACTTAATGTTTCCCCTTTTATTCTAAGTATTGACCTTTCTATATCATCTTGAAGTGCCGTGTTGTCTTCCTAAAATAAACATAAGGATTTTTTTGCACCAAAACAATTGTCTGCTGCTCTTTATTAGATCCTGACTAATAAGTCCAAGGTCTAGAACCAGGGAGTGGGAGCGAATCGAACCGCTCAAGGTCAGAAGGTGAAGCTGACAGATCCACCACCCCTACAGCCCCAGCCAAGGACGACTGAAGGCGCTGAGGAGGATGCGGCTCAGTCTGCAGCCAGCCCTTCCAGGGCCAGAGCTGGTCAACAGCATCCTAGAAGAATATCTGTAGCTTCTACACCTGAAATACAGCAGCCTTCCCAGAGCCATGATGCAGCCACAGAGAGATACCAGAATAGGTATGCGTAAGAGTGGTTATAAGGAAATGCACAAGGGTGAGAATTGATAATGTTTATGTATTGTTGCATCATTATTTGTTGTGTAATATATCTTTATTTTGGGTTTCAATATCTGTGCAGGTCGCTCATTTCACGATGGGGAATGATGTGTGAAAGGGCTCATTGGTTTGACCATGGAGATGCACAGATGAAGGCTAATGTTCGCATGAAGTCAGTGGAAATGAGCAGCAATGAGACGGTTTAGGGCTTCCCTCGCAGGACGATGCTGCCTCCTGCATGGCCGATGACCTGCATCCTGGTCCTCCTCCTGTGCCTCCTCCTCCTGTGTGTCGTACTCATACACCTCCTCCTCCTTGTCCTCCTCCTCATGTGGTACTGCTGCCTCGTCCTCCAATGGTTGTGCCCTCATGATTGCCAGATTGTGAAGCATGCAGCAGACGATGACAAATAGGGACACCTGCTCAGGTGAGTACTGCAGCACTCCTCCTGAGTGATCCAGGCAAGGGAATCTCTGTTTGTTTGAGGATTCCGATGGTCTGCTCAATGATGCACCTGATGGCTGATTGGGAGTCATTGTACGATTGCTGTGCTGCAGTCCTGGGGTTGTGAAGGGGAGTCAGCAGCCAAGTGCACAGTGGGTAGCCCTTGTCTCCAAGGAACCAGCCGCAATCTTGGTTTGGCCCAGCAAAGACGCCTGGCACACCGGTCTGTCGCAGGATGAAAGCACCGTGGCTGCTGCCAGGATACCGGGCATCAACTGCAATGATTTTACTGTTGTAGTCGGACACCAGCTGGACATTGAGAGAGTGGAATCCCTTGCGGTTACGGAACATCTCGGGATTGTTCTGTGGCGCCCTCAATGCGACGTGAGTGTAGTCTCTAGCACCCCAAACTCTGGGGAAGCCCGTAATTCTGATGAATCCGATCTGCCGCTACAACTTACTCAAGTCCATGCAGGAGAACTGCTGTCTGTAGACCCTTTGACGATAGGTCCTTCTGCCACCACATCTATGTAAGCATCTTCCTCTGACAGCTGCCTCATTGCCTTCTCCCTCCTGCTGTTGTTGGCCCACAACCTCTGCAGCCTGCTGCTGGCAAGCATCTGCCTCCTGTGCAGGCTGCTTCCTGTCCATCTGGCCCACTATGTTGTGCTGGGGGTCTGCGTACCTCTTCCTGATGGCAGGCCCTTCCTGAGGTCCTTTCTGGGGCACCTCTCTGGGTTCAGCTCTGTCGCCATCTCCATGGCCTTCTGCATGTTCCTCATCCATGTGTCCTGCGTCCCTTGCTCACTGCCTCTCCAGTCGTTGGAACCGGCGCCTTCTGTGTGCCTCCCTGCTGCGCACAATGTGCAAGAGGCGTTCCGCTGCCAGCACTGACCCCATTTAGTAATCCTCCTCAAGCCCAGCATCCGAAACCAGAGCTCTATGTTGCTGAGTATGAAGAGGTTGGTCCACTATTCCTCAATTCCTCTGTCAAGAAGGCAACTCTCAATGGTTTAAAGTGTTCAAAATAATCTGCCCAACAAGAATGGTGGGAGACACACCGCGCCTTTAAATGCCGCTAGCGGTCTTCAGCAGGCAGTGTGCACCAACCCAAAAACCTGTCGTTGACACCAACAGGTGGCTGGAAGATGATTTAGCGGCAATGTAGCTTCCTGGACGGTTCCGACGTGGGGCGTGCTCTGATGACGTCGTTAACGACACCTATGCAGGAGCGGGGCTGAAGTGGGGGGAGTGGGTAAGATACCTACACTGCCGGAAATATTGATCAGGGCAATGCCACGAATGTTGCTCAATCTGCCGCGACTCGACAGCCATTCTGCTCCGATGCATGGCCACTGCTTTCAGGCAGCCATGGGCCGTATAGAAAGGGGCAATTTCAGCCCCTTGGAGTCCAGGGGAATCAAATGATATGGAGATCAGGCGGGAAAGTGGAGTTGAGGTCAATGATCAGCCAAGATCTTATTGAATGGCGCAGGAGGCTCGAAGGGCACACAGCCTACTCCTGCTCCTATTTCTTATGTTCTTATGTTCTTATAGATGCGGAGCTGCTGCTATTTTCTGGCCAAAACCGGCCTTAACAGCTGATGGTAAGAGGGGGAATTTCGCAGCCACAGAAACACAAACTGGGGAGGGACAGAGTGAGAGAAGTACAAACATGGGGAGGGAGAGAGAGAAACACAAACTGGGGAGGGAGAGAGAGAGAAACACAAACTTGGGGAAGGAGAGAGAGAAACACAAACTTGGGAAAGGAGAGAGAGAGAAACACAAACTTGGGGAAGGAGAGAGACACAAACTGGGGAGGAAGAGAGAGAAGCACAAACTTGGAGAAGGAGAGAGCGAGAAATATAAACTTGGGGCAAGAGACTCACACAAACTGAAGAGGAAAAATCACAAACTGGGGGAGGGAGTGAGACATAAACTGGGGAGAGGGTGATAATATAAGCTATTGAGTAGAGACGAGAGTTTAGAAATCTGCCCAAAGTGGGGTTCGGATGGTTCAGAATTATGATGGAGTTGAGATTTGGGCTGGGTGTAATATATATAGCTCCATCTGGTGGACTACTGTGGCAATGCAGCCAGTGCTGTTTACAACAATAAAGAAGGGAATCACCTGACTAGGATTCCTGATGTTAGCAGCCATCTTACAGGTTGTGTATGTTTGTGAGTTGTACTGAAGCTATAACAAATGGCGACGAGAATGGAATAATCTGAAAACAATGCTGTAATTTTTGTTGGTGGATGATTCAACCAACTGACAGAGAGATTTTGAGAGCTTCTCTCTTTTGATTAATAACTACAAATCCAAGGTAAATTACATGCACACTTATCTGAACTGTCAGAGTCTAGATGGCAGCGCCTATGGGAATAACAGGGCATTTGGGGGAGTTTCAACGTGACCGTGAAAGTTTCGGAGCCTACGTGGAGTGGCTAGAAATGTTTTTCACTGCAAATAATATCACCGAAGTCCCCAATGATGGAAACCATAACCAGGTGGTGTTGGAAAGACAAAGGGCTATTTTCTGAACTGAAGCCGGGCCCGAGGTGTATGAAATCCTGAAAAATTTGCTTGTGCCTGTCAAGCCAAAGGACATAACTCTTAAACAGTTAGAACAGCTCTACAAGCCTGAGCCCCTGAAAATTGCTATAAGTTATTGTTTCGGAATACGAGATCAGTTAACCGAAGAAAATATCAGTGAGTACATTGTAGCATTAAAAAAGCTATCTATTCACTGTAATTTCAGAAACATTCAGAACCGAGCATTGCGTGACTGCTTTGTGGGATGAAAAATGATGCAATCAGAAGAAAGTTATTGACAACTCCTCCAGACTTGACATTTGATTTAGTTTGTCAGACAGCTCTGTTAATGAACATGGCCAACCAATATTCCCGAGAATTTCACACTATTTCCAGTCATCAGGCAACCAAGGTGAATTGCCTGCAGGTTAAAAGTAAAAGGCAGTTGGGCCCGAAGGTCTCAGAAACTGGCAATGGTAACAGAGCATTGAAGTCCTGCCATCGGTGCCTGGGACAACACATTGCTCAAAGTTGTCCATATGTGAAGGCAGAGTGTTTCATCTGCAGGAAAACTGGGTATCTTGTGAAGGCATGCCAACTGAAGGGTAAACCAGCTTTCAAAGCTATAAGTAGAAATCCCCAGAGACTACATAGCATGGAAGAAAAACAACAGGACGAGGAGGTTTTAGAGCTACACAGCATCAGGAGCATGAGGTTAACTAACAGTGATTCAAAAACTATCATAATCCACATAGATGTTGCAGGAACCAAGATACCCATGGAAATCGACACTGGTGCATCCGCGAGTATAGTACTGGAATCGCTATACCTCGACAAGTTGCGTGATTTCCCACTGGAGAAATCCAAGATAGAGCTGCGAGGCTACTCGAGAAAACATTCCTGTGGTAGGTTGTATCACCATACCGGTACAATACAAGGATCAATTTCAGAGCTTGCCTCTATTAGTAGTGGCAGGAGACAAGCCTGCCTTACTAGGAAGAAATTGGTTGGAGCTGAAGCTGGATTGGAGTGAGATTTCTCATGTTGAAACGAGATTTGCATCAAAAGATGTTGTCATCAAGAATTATCCGAAAGTGTTCTGCGAAACAGGCAGTCCGATCCAAGGCTTCAAGGCGAGTGTCAGTGTACAGAAGGACGCTAGATCGGTTTACTGGAAGCCATGTCCCGTACCATTTGCACTCAAGGAGAAAGTTGAGCAAGAACTCAAAAGACTAGAGGCTGAGAATATTATTTCTAAGATAGATCTATGTAATTGGGCTACATTATTGTACCCAAGTCCGATGGTGAGCTAAGATTGTGTGATGATTATAAAGTAACCGTAAACCAGGTTCTAGAGGGTAATCTCCCCAATACATTGCCAAATATAGAAGATTTGTTCACAACACTGACAGGTGGTCAGATCTTCTCAAAGTTGGATCTTACAAATGCCTACTTACAACTTGAACTAGATGAGGAGTCCAAGTCATGCTTGACTATAAATACTCATCTAGGCCTATATCAATTTAATAGGCTACCATTTGGAGTGTCTTCCGCCCCTTCCATATTCCAAGGGGTGATGAACCAAATTTTGCAAGGTATTGAAGGGGTAGTATGTTATTTAGATGACATACTAATTTCAGCACCAAATAGGCAAATTCATAATAACATATTGAATGAAGTCCTCAAATGGCTAGAGAAGCACAGAGTACAAGTGTCTGCTCGTAAGTGTGAGTTATTTAAAAACTCCGTGGAGTACTTAGGGTACAGAGTAGACAAAGATGGTTTACATCCAACCAAGGGAAAGCTGGATGCAATCAGAAATGCACCCATTCCCAAGAATGTCACTGAACTTTGATCATTTTTGGGTCTTTTGAACTATTATGGGACGTTCCTACCAAATTTGGCTACAGTATTACATCCACTGAATGAACTATTGAAAAAAAAGGTCCATTAGAAGTGGTCAGAAGAATGCGATACAGCATTCAAGGAGTGTAAAAGCAAATTGGTAGAGAGCACCATGTTAGTTCACCTTGACGTATCTAAGGTGATCAAGCTAGCATGTGATGCCTCTCCATATGGAGTTGGGGCAGTGATCTCTTATGTACTACATAGTGGGGAGGAGAGACCAATTGCTTTTGCTTCACACATTCTCAGTGCCAGTGAGTGTAATTATGCACAAATCGAAAGGGAAGCTTTGGCATTAATTTTTGGGGTCAAGAATTTCCACAAATGCTTGTATGGTTGTAAGTTTAACATCTTTACGGACCGGACGGTCTGCACTTGGGCAGGAACGGAACCAATGTCCTAGGGGGAGTGTTTGCTCGTGCTGTTGGTGAGGAGTTAAACTAATATGGCAGGGGGATGGGAACCAATACAGGGAGACAGAGGGAAACAAAAAGGAGACAAAAACAAAAGACAGAAAAGAGATGAGTAAAAGTGGAGGGCAGAGAAACCAAAGGCAAGAAACAAAAAGGACCATTGCAGGAGGGGTAAAAACTAAAAATCATGGTTTAAAAACGAGGATGAAAACACTGCCTAAATGCACGCAGCATTAGAAATAAAGTAAATGAGTTGACGGCACAAATCATTACAAATGGGTATGATTTGGTGGCCATTACCGAGACATGGTTGCAAGGTGGCCAGGACTAGGAATTAAATGTACAGGGGTATCTGACGATTCGGAAAGATAGGCAGGAAGGGAAGGGAGGTGGGGTAGCTCTATTAATAAGGGATGATATCAGGGCAGTTGTGAGGGATGATATTAGCTCCAATGAACAAAATGTTGAATCATTGTGGGTGGAGATTAGAGATAGTAAGGGGAAAAAGTCACTGGTCGGCGTAGTTTATAGGCCCCCAAATAATAACTTCATGGTGGGGCGGGCAATAATCAAGGGAATAATGGAGGCATGTGAAAAAGGAACGGCAGTAGTTATGGGGGATTTTAACCTACATATCGATTGGTCAAATCAAATTGCAGGGGGTAGCCTGGAGGAGGAATTCATAGAATGCATACGGGATTGTTTCTTAGAACAGTATGTAACAGAGCCTACAAGGGAGCAAGTCATTTTGGATCTGGTCCTGTGTAACGAGACAGGAAAAATAAACGATCTCCTCGTAAATGATCCTCTCGGAATGAGTGATCACAATATGGTTGAATTTGTAATACAGATTGAGGATGAGGAAGTTGTGTCAGAAACGAGAGTACTATGCTTAAACAAAGGGGACTACAGTGGGATGAGGGCAGAGTTGGCTAAAATAGACTGGAAACAAGGACTAAACGGTGGCACAATTGAGGAACAGTGGAGGATTTTTAAGGAGCTCTTTCATAATGCGCAACAAAAATATATTCCAGTGAAAAAGAAGGGCGGCAAGAGAAGTGATAACCAGCCGTGGATAACCAAGGAAATAAAGGAAAGTATCAAATCAAAGACCAAGGTGGCCAAGGTTAGTGGGAAACTAGAGGATTGGGAAGATTTTAAGCAACAGCAAAGAATGACTAAAAAAGCAATGAAGAAAGGGAAGATAGATTACGAAGGTAAACTTGCGCAAAACATAAAAACAGATAGTAAAAGCTTTTACAGATATATAAAACGGAAAAGAGTGACTAAAGTAAATGTTGGTCCCTTAGAAGATGAAAAGGGGGATTTAATAATGGGAAATGTGGAAATGGCTGAGGCCTTAAACAATTATTTTGCTTCCATCTTCACAGTGGAAGACACAAAAACCATGCCAAAAATTGCTGGTCATAGGAATGTGGGAAGGGAGGACCTTGAGATGATCACTATCACTAGGGGGGTAGTGCTGGACAGACTAATGGGATTGAAGGTAGACAAGTCCCCTGGTCCTGATGAAATGCATTCCAGGGTATTAAAAGAGATGGCGGAAGTTATAGCAGATGCATTTGTTATAATCTACCAAAATTCTCTGGACTCTGGGGAGGTACCAGCGGATTGGAGAGCAGCTAATGTAACGCCTCTGTTTAAAAAAGTGGGCAGGCAAAAGGCAGGTAACTATAGGCCGGTTAGTTTAACATCTGTAGTGGGGAAAATGCTTGAAACTATCATTAAGGAAGAAATAGCGGGACATCTGGATAGGAATAGTGCAATCAAGCAGACGCAGCATGGATTCATGAAAGGGAAATCATGTTTAACTAACTTACTGGAATTCTTTGAGGATATAACGAGCATGGTGGATAGAGGTGTACCGATGGATGTGGTGTATTTAGATTTCCAAAAGGCATTCGATAAGGTGCCACACCAAAGGTTACTGCAGAAGATAAAGGTACGCGGAGTCAGAGGAAATGTATTAGCATGGATAGAGAATTGGCTGGCGAACAGAAAGCAGAGAGTCGGGATAAATGGGTCCTTTTCCGGTTGGAAATCAGTGGTTAGTGGTGTGCCACAGGGATCAGTGCTGGGACCACAACTGTTTACAATATACATAGATGACCTAGAGGAGGGGACAGAGTGTAGTGCAACAAAATTTGCAGATGACACTAAGATTAGTGGGAAAGCGGGTTGTGTAGAGGACTGAGAGAGGCTACAAGGAGATTTGGATAGGTTAAGCGAATGGGCTAAGGTTTGGCAGATGGAATACAATGTCGGAAAGTGTGAGGTCATCAACCTTGGGGAAAAAAAACAGTAAAAGGGAATATTATTTGAATGGGGAGAAATTACACCATGCTGTGGTGCAGAGGGACCTGGGGGTCCTTGTGCATGAATCCCAAAAGGTTAGTTTGCAGGTGCAGCAGGTAATCAGGAAGGCAAATGGAATGTTGGCCTTCATTGCGAAAGGGATGGAGTACAAAAGCCGGGAGGTGTTGCTGCAACTGTATAAGGTATTAGTAAGGCCGCACCTGGAGTACTGCGTGCAGTTTTGGTCACCTTACTTAAGGAAGGATATACTAGCTTTGGAAGGGGTACAGAGACGATTCACTAGGCTGATTGGAGAAATGAGGGAGTTAACTTATGATGATAGATTGAGTAGACTGGGTCTTTACTCCTTGGAGTTCAGAAGGATGAGGGGTGATCTTATAGAAACATTTAAAATCATGAAAGGGATAGGCAAGATAGAGGCAGAGAGGTTGTTTCCATTGGTGGGGGAGACTAGAACTAGGGGGCACAGCCTCAAAATACGGAGGAGCCAATTTAAAACCGAGTTGAGAAAGAATTTCTTCTCCCAGAGGGTTGTGAATCTGTGGAATTCTCTGCCCAAGGAAGCAGTTGAGGCTGGCTCATTGAATGTTTTCAAGTCAAAGATAGATAGATTTTTAAGCAATAAGGGAATTAAGGGTTACGGGGAGAGGGCGGGTAAGTGGAGCTGAGTCCACGACCAGATCAGCCATGATCTTATTGAATGGCGGAGCAGGCTCGAGGGGCTAGATGGCCTACTCCTGTTCCTAATTCTTATGTTCTTATGTTCTTATAAGCCCCTGACAGCAATCCTCCATCCAAAGTCCCCAGTTCCAACATTAGCTGTAGCCCGAATGCAGAGATGGGCTTTGATTTTGTCAGCATATACATATGATATTGAATACAGACGATCAGCTGATCAAAGTAATGCTGATGCTATGTCTAGATTGCCTTCCCCATCCCAAGTTACACCCAATAAAGAAGAAGTGTTCTATTTTTAATACATTGATGAACTGCCAGTCACAGCTGAAGAGATTGGTAGAGCAGCCAAACATGACTCAGATATGTCAAAGGTGCATGATTATATTGCAAATGGCTGACCAAACCAGGTAACAGACAAAGATATTCATCCATCCTTCATTTGTAGGAATGAATTATCAGTCAATAAAGATTGGTACAAGAGTGGTTAAACAAATAAATTCAGGTCCAAATTATTTGGAGACCTCCATGACCAGCACCTGGGAATGTGCTTGACCAAAAGTTTTGCACGCAGTTACTTATGGTGGCCAGCTCTAGATAAAGATTTGCGGCTAGATTTTACACTTTCGCGCAGATCGCCCAAAAATGGGCATTATTTCCGGCGTGGGCAGTAAATATGGGTTTTCATATCGCCAGATTGTCGTCCATTTTCAAAGCACCTAGTCTCCATTTTAAAAATTGGGCGTTATCGCGAGCGATCTGAAATGGGCATTAGCATTAAATCTATCTGACCTTCTGCCGTAAAGTTTCACCGTCCTTAGCAACGGCATGGCAACGCTCATTTCCCGCGATTCAGGAGGTCAAGGGTCTTCATTACATGCACATAAGAGGGGACAGAGAGAAAGGGAGCAGAGAGGGAGTGAAGGCGTGTGTGGCTGTGGTGTGGGTGCTTGTTTGGCTGCTTTGGGAGGTAGGAGGGAGAGTTTCGAGCTTCATAGGAAATTCTGCGAAAAAAGTTAGCTGTTACCAGCCAGATATTATCACGAATTTGGTGCGAGAGCAGTGAGCTGGGAGAGGAACAATTGGGAGAACGAAAGAGAGCGAGGAGGTTCTAGGACGAGACAAATGCTTTCCTCATGCAGGAGGTCGAGTCACGCTGGAGTGATTTGATCCAGGGAGGGAGTGGGAAGCCCACCCCAAAGGCCTACCAGAAGATATGGGCTGAGATAGCAGAGGTGGTCTCATCGGCGACCAACAAGGAGCGTGAGGGCAACCAATGCCGAAAGCGATGGAACGACCTTGTCGGATCCGCAAGAGTAAGTATTACATTTATTTACATGTACTTATATATTTAAATAATTTGATTTGTAAGAGTCATGATTGACTATAATCAGATGTGAGGTCTTTCACTTTTACCGGGAATGTTGTACTCAAAGCCTGCCGTCACGGTGTACGTCTTTAGGTAAAGAATGATAATTATCATAATAATCATGATTACATCTGTTGGTTATATGTTGTATCAGTGTCTGTGACAGTACCTAGCAATGACTGTGGCTAACAAGGTAAATCAAGAATAGTGTTGGGTCCAGGGAAGAGGCATATAGATTGACCAAAAGGAGCTGCGGGCCGAATGACAGGGAGAAATTTGGAGTTCAGCGGAGGAGGACAGGGGGTTTGATTGGGAGGGGAAAATTGGAGTATGAGAGGAAGCTTGCTGGGAACATGAAAACTGACTGCATAAGATTCTATAGAAACGTGAAGAGAGAAAGATTGGTGGGGACAGTCGTGGGTACCTTGCAGTCAGAATCAGGTGAATTTGTAATGGTGAGCAAAGAAATGGCAGACCAATTGAACAAATACTTTGGTTCTGTCTTCACGAAGGAAGACACAAATAACCTTCCGGAAATACGACGGGACCGAGGGTCTAGTGAGAAGGAGGAACTGAAGGAAATCCTTATTAGGCGGGAAATTGTGTTAGGGAAATTGATGGGATTGAAGGCCGATAAATCCCTGGGGCCTGATAGTCTGCATCCCAGAGTACTTAAGGAAGTGACCCTAGAAATAGTGGATGCATTGGTGATCATTTTCCAACAGTCTATTGACTCTAGATCGGTTCCTATGGACTGGAGGGAGGCTAATATAACACCACTTTTTTAAAAAAGGAGGGAGAGAGAAAACGGGTAATTATAGACCGGTTAGCCTGACATCAGTAATGGGAAAAATGTTGGAATCAATTATTAAAGATGAAATAGCAGTGCATTTAGAAAGCAGTGACTGGATCGGTCCAAGTCAGCATGGATTTATGAAGGGGAAATCGTGCTTGACAAATCTTCTGGAGTTTTTGGGGATATGGCTGGTAGAGTGGACAAGGGAGAACCAGTGGATTTGGTGTATTTGGACTTTCAAAAGGCTTTTGACAGGGTCACACAGAGGAGATTGGTGTGCAAAATTAAAGCACATGGTATTGTGGGTAATCTACTGATGTGGATAGAGGGTTGGTTGGCAGACAGGAAGCAGAGGGTCGGGATAAACAGGTCCTTTTCAGAATGGCAAGCAGTGACTCGTGGGGTGCCGCAGGGCTCAGTGCTGGGACCCCAGCTATTTACAATATACATTAATGATTTGGATGAGGGAATTGAGTGTGGTATCTCCAGGTTTGCAGATGACACTGGGCTGGGTGGCAGTGTGAGCTGTGAGGAGGACGCTGAGAGGCTGCAGGGTGAATTGGATGGGTTGGGTGAGTGGGCAAATGCATGGCGGATGCAGTATAATGTGGATAAGTGTGAGGTTATCCACTTTGGTGGCAAAAACACGAAGGTAGAATATTATCTGAATGGTGGCAGATTAGGAAAAGGGGAGGTGCAACGAGACCTGGGCGTCATGGTACATCAGTCATTGAAAGTTGGCATGCAGGTACAGCAGACGGTGAAGAAGGCAAATGGTATGTTGGCCTTCATAGCTAGGGGATTTGAGTATAGGAGCAGGGAATCCTTACTGCAGTTGTACAGGGCCTTGGTGAGGCCTCACCTGGAATATTGTGTTCAGTTTTGGTCTCCTAATCTGAGGAATGACGTTCTTGCTATTGAGGGAGTGCAGCGAAGGTTCACCAGACTGATTCCTGGGATGGCAGGACTGACATATAAGGAGAGACTGGATCGACTGGGCCTGTATTCACTGGAGTTGAGAGGGGATCTCATAGAAACATATAAAATTCTGACGGGACTGGACAGGTTAGATGCAGGAAGACTGTTCCCGATGCTGGGAAAGTCCAGAACCAGGGGACATAGTCTAAGGATAAGGGGTAAGCCATTTAGGATTGAGATGAAGAAAAACTTCTTCAGTCAGAGTTGTGAAACTGTGGAATTCTCTACCTCAGAGAGTTGTTGATGCCAGTTCATTGGATATATTCAAGAGGGAGTTAGATGTGGCCCTTACGGCTAAAGGGATCAAGGGGTATGGAGAGAAAGTAGGAAAGGGGTACTGAGGTGAATGATCAGCCATGATCTTATTGAAAGGTGGTGCAGGCTCGAAGAACTGAATGGCCTGCTCCTGCACCTATTTTATATGTTTATATGTTTCTATGTTTATATATCACGCAATGATCTCATGCCATGTCACAAGAACATAAGAACATAAGAATTAGGAACAGGAGTAGGCCACCTAGCCCCTCGAGCCTGCTCCGCCATTCAACAAGATCATGGCTGATCTGGCCATGGACTCAGTTCCACTTACCCGCTCGCTACCCGTAACCCTTAATTCCCTTATTGGTTAAAAATCTATCTATCTGTGATTTGAATACATTCAATGAGCTAGCCTCAACTGCTTCATTGGGCAGAGAATTCCACAGATTCACAACTCTCTGGGAGAAGAAATTCCTTCTCAACTCGGTTTTAAATTGGCTCCCCCGTATTTTGAGGCTGTGCCCCCTAGTTCTAGTCTCCCGACCAGTGGAAACAACCTCTCTGCCTCTATCTTGTCTATCCCTTTCATTATTTTAAATATTTCTATAAGATCACCCCTCATCCTTCTGAACTCCAACGAGTAAAGACCCAGTCTACTCAATCTATCATCATAAGGTAACCCCTTCATCTCCGGAATCAGCCTAGTGAATCGTCTCTGTACCCACTCCAAAGCTAGTATATCCTTCCTTAAGTAAGGTGACCAAAACCGCTTGCAGTACTCCAGCTGCGGCCTCACCAATACCCTGTACAGTTGCAGCAGGACCTCCCTGCTTTTGTACTCCATCCCTCTCGCAATGAAAGGCCAACATTCCATTCGCCTTCCTGATTACCTGCTGCACCTGCAAACTAACTTTTTGGGATTCATGCACAAGGACCCCCAGGTCCCTCTGCACCGCAGCATGTTGTAATTTCTCCCCATTCAAATAATATTCCCTTTTACTGTTTGTTTTTCCAAGGTGGATGACCTCACACTTTCTGACATTGTATTCCATCTGCCAAACCTTAGCCCATTCGCTTAACCTATCTAAATCTCTTTGCAGCCTCTCTGTGTCCTCTACACAACCCGCTTTCCCACTAATCTTTGTGTCATCTGCAAATTTTGTTACACTACACTCTGTCCCCTCTTCCAGGTCATCTATGTATACTGTAAACAGTTGTGGTCCCAGCACCGATCCCTGTGGCACACCACTAACCACCGATTTCCAACCCGAAAAGGACCCATTTATCCCGACTCTCTGCTTTCTGTTCGCCAGCCAATTCTCTATCCATGCTAATGCATTTCCTCTGACTCCGCGTACTTTTATCTTCTGCAGTAACCTTTTGTGTGGCGCCTTATCGAATGCCTTTTGGAAATCTAAATACACCACATCCATCGGTACACCTCTATCCACCATGCTCGTTATATCCTCAAAGAATTCCAGTAAATTAGTTAAACATGATTTCCCCTTCATGAATCCATGTTGCGTCTGCTTGATTGCACTATTCCTATCTAGATGTCCCGCTATTTCTTCCTTAATGATAGCTTCAAGCATTTTCCCCACTACAGATGTTAAACTAACCAGCCTATAGTTACCTGCCTTTTGTCTGCCCCCTTTTTTAAACAGAGGCGTTACATTAGCTGCTTTCCAATCCGCTGGTACCTCCCAAGAGTCCAGAGAATTTTGGTAGATTATAACGAATGCATCTGCTATAACTTCCACCATCTCTTTTAATACCCTGGCATGCATTTCATCAGGACCAGGAGACTTGTCTACCTTGATACCTTTTACAGAAGAGTGTATCGAGGAATAGGGCCGAGCAGAGGCAAATGGGTGGGGAGGCCACCAGTCATCAGAGACATCACTGACATGGAGGAGTGGGTGCTCACACTAGTCGGGAGCAACCCCTGGACGGCAGGCAGCTGCAGACCCTGAAGTGATGCCACGTGAGTAAAGTATACACCATTGCATGATGTAAAGTCAATAGATGCCTACCCACTCATATCCAAACAATAATTTTTGACAGATGATTTCTAAAAGTGTCCTATAAATAATGCTGGCCTCATGAGAATCATTGCAATGCAGAATGTGTTGATGGGCATGAAAAGTGATGTCTGTGGTGATTTTGAGAGCGGTGGTGCTTTTGTCGTGCATATGCTGTGTGTAGCGCTGGACTGACCTTGTGACCCTAGCACCCACTTCTCCTCTAATAACCTCATTTGTGTTTTGCAGCTCAGCCAGCAGCGCAGCACCAGGCAAGACCACAGAGGCCAGAAGGTGGGGGCGCGGGGCCCGACTCTCCGGACGAACCTACATCTGGTGCTGAGGAGCTCCGATTCTCGCCCGTCAATCTGCTGGGTCCATTCTCAACAGAGGAGAGCACAAACTTTGAGGAGCCTGCATCGCCAGGCTCCAAAAGATATTCGATCCCAAGATCATCTTGTGCTCCTCCAGCCATTCCCACCTCCACTCTGGAGATACCGGGCCCAAGCACCTCACCACAGGGCACCCCAGGTGTCCCCAGCACAGCACCGACCCCACAGAGGTTTTGTGGATGTGGCAGGTCTGCTCCACAAGCGCCAGATGAGAGGGGCGACATGGTAGAGTTGTCCAGGAGGATTGTAGACATAGGTGACCAGGCATTGGGGGCCTATCCTGACAGCTGGCAGCATTTCCGGCACCTTTACGCAGTATGTTCCACGGATGGCGGAGGCCCTGGAGGCGATAGCCAGGAACATTAGTGGAACAGGCCTCCCAGTGGTCCCGGAGCACGGCACTCCACCCCTACGCTCCGCATCCCCAATGCCAATAACATATGAGAGGCTGGAGCAAGATCCTGCTTCTGGATTCGAGAATATTCCCACCTCGGTATCCCCACTCCTGTTTCTGTGCAACCACCGGCTCTGCCTTCATCCCCTTCCAATGAGGCACCGCCTCGGCCAGGCGGCATGGAGCAAGGAGGGGAGGGGTAGAGGTGGGGAGAAGAAGGGGAGGGGGGAAGGAAAGTGAGGTGCATGTCTGCAGGTGATGGCTTTGTTATATCCCCATCTCGGTGTATGCAATTTGTTGTAAGGTATGGGAGGAGGGGGCCACCCTGTTGGTTTGCATTTGTGTTCTGTGTTGCTGGACATGTTGACCATTTGATTGATGTCAATGTTCTAAAAAATGAGGTGGGGGTGGGGTGTTTTTGCCCATGATACTTATGATTTCAGACCAATGGTCATATTAAATGTTTTTTATCTAACATAACCTTGTTGTGCATTGCCTCAGATAGCTGGACCGTTACACACTGGTGATTCCTTAACACGAAAGTGTATAATTAAACTTAATTTCAAACAAATTAAACATTAATTGGAACCAGGGTGATGCCCACCATTGATGTCTGAGCTCCACACACAGCTTTGTCAATAACAGCAAAGTTCTTTCAGGCAAATCGCTCATTTATGAGCAGCTGACGTAAGAGTCTTGCAGCTGTGCAGCCACCATGGGCCCTTTCCTGCGGTCTGGAGTGGGGCGTGGCCATGGTTGCATAGTCAGCCTGATTGTCTGGCCCTGGGTCAGCATCCAGCCCCTTGTCCTCCACTTCCTCTCTCTTCTGAGGTGGACCATTAGTCTCTTCTGGCAATTCTTGTCCCCTCCTGATAGCCAGGTTGTGCAGCATGGAGCACACGACCACGAATTGAGCTACTTGCTCAGGGTTGTATTGTAGTTCCCCTCCTGAGTGCTCCAGGCATCTAAAGCGCTGCTTAAGCACACTAATAGTTTTCTGAACCACATTGCATGTGGCTCTGTGGCTCTCATTGTATCGCTTCTTGGCCTCGGTATAGGTGTCATGCAGCGGGGTCATCAGCCAGGTGGCTAGGCCATATCATTTGTCACCAAGCATCCAGCATTGACCTTGTGGCTGACTGGTAAACATGTCAGATACAGAGCTCTCACGCAGGATGTGAGCCTCATTGAAACTGCCCAGAAATTTGGCATTCACTGCCATAATTATCTGATTGTGGTCGACAACTAGTTGGACCTTCAGGGAATGAAATCCTTTTCGGTTGCAAAAAACCTCTGCGTCCTGAGAAGGTGCCCGCATGGCGATGTGCGTACAGTATATTGTTCCCTGCACCTTGGGGAAGTTAGCAATTCGGTAGAATGCTCAAGCCCTGTCAGTCTGAGCCTCCGTCGTCAAAGACAAGTTGATAAAGTCCATCCTCCGCGCATACAGGGCTTCAGTGACCTGTCTAATGCAGCAATGTGTGGCATGCTGAGATATATCGCAAATGTCAACCGCAGAGGCCTGAAAGGAACCCAACGCGTAGCACGACAGTGCTGCAGTGACCTTGACCTTGATGGACAGTGATGTCCTGAAGGTGCTGGCAGGCTGCAGATCTGCCCTGATGAGCTGGCATATCTCACTGATAACCACTTTGTGGAAGTGCAGTCTCTGAAGTAAGGTGTTTTCAGATAAGTCAAGGTAAGACCACTTCTCCCTGTAAGTGCGGGGGGTATATGGTCTGGTCCTCCTCATCAGTCTGGCATGTCTTAGATTGGACACATAATATGTGGATTAGACATTGTTCCATTTATGCTCTGCAGCATCTGCGTTGTAATCGACGCAGGCTGAGAAATGGCTGGCCCCATTCCAATAAAAGTACAACACTGGTGGTTCACAAGCAATAAATTTCCCCACTAAGACACCTACAGTAAAATCCAATCGTCCACAGTATGATAAGATGTCTGTTCAGATGATCACATTACCTGAGAAGAACTCCAGAGTAAATCCAAACTCCCCCGAAGTTAAAGCAGCCTTTTCAATGAAGCGATTTACAAAATGGCATCCACACCACTGTGATTAGTTCAGAACAGTTCAACTTTTTCACAGCGGTTTTTTCGGCGAGCGATATTGTGGGCGAGATGTGTGCGAGGTGCTGAAAGTGATGCTGGCCGATATATTGGCCGTTAGTTTTGGCAAATGTGATCTTCATGACGGGTGGTTGATATTATTGAATCTCGGCGTTAATTACGTGCTGAAAGTAACGCTGGGCGATATTATGGGCGTTGGGTTCACCCATTCTGATGATTCCGCCCCAAAAAAGTGGGTGGACGGTATTATTTTTTCCGGCGTTGCTTACATGCCGAAAATAACAGTTGGCGATAAGTGTCCGAGAAATGGGCGTCAGTTTTCATTTTGTGCCTAAATGGGTGATATTTGGGCATTATACCTCATTTCAGCGTTAAAATGGACGTAAAGTGGGCGGTATGCATGCAAAAATAATGGAAAATCTAGCCCCATGTCTCTGTAATGGCTATCAGATCTTCCCTATTTATTTATATTTGTGCTGTCAACTCATCTGTCTTGTTACGAATGCAGCGTGCATTCAGATAAAGAGCTTTTAATTTTGTCTTTTTACCATTTTCCCTACTCTGACCCCCTTTTCTGATGCATTCTTATGTTTCTACGCTCTGTCCCTTCCTGTCACTCTGGTTATCATTGCCCCTATTGCTACCCTACACTATTGCCTTCTCCTTTCTCTTTGACTTTTTAAATTTCTGCTCACCTGATCCCACCCCCCAATTATTGCAGACCAGATGCAGACCGGAGGAGGGGACTCTGAGATGCAACCCCTAACTCCTGTTCAAGAATGCATATCGGCCCTGATGGGTGCACAAGTAGGTGCGGTGATGATGGCTCAGGTCCAGCCCCCTCAGGACCCCCCTCGGGACAATGACGGTATGTTGAGTTTCTTTGCAGCCTTTAGCATGCCATTTAGCCCTGACACCACAATCCTTCACCACTTTCCATGAGACTGGCATTTCCGAACACCTTTCCCAGTCCTGGCCTCCTCCCCTGCAGGTAACCACTCTTCTCTGGCTTTGTACTTTCAGATGATGACTCAGACGTCCAGGGGCCGTCATGTCAGCCTTCCACTGTGGGTGATGGTGCAGAGGAGGAGGAGGAGGCAGAGGACACCTCTCTGGACGCCACGGAGGATCAAGCGGTCTCAGAGAGCGGGAAGGCGTGATCGAGGATATGGAGGTGGGTGATGCCCTTAGTAAGTTGCAGAAGGTAGCCGTGATGTGCTAGTCACCAATTTATCCAACCTGAAAGCAATCGATCTTTGCAAAATGCTAGTTGTGAAGCTGAGTATTTGCAGCATGCCACCTACGCACTCTGCGAGGAGAGAACGCAGCACTGACCGCGATCTCTATGGCCCTGCGGCAACTCCATTTAAATAACACCCCAGAATCTTTACTATGACTTGCGAATGCCAATTTTTTTGTGGCATGTCCCCGCCAATGAGGTGTCAAAAGTGAATTTGGCGAGACCGGCACCAAGAAGGCGTTGCACACATACTGATGTCAGGATTTCCATGGCGGTAGTCAGTGGGGCAGCAAATCTTTACCCCTTGAAGAAGGACAATCAAATGTCCCATCAGACAGCACCCCCACCCAGCCGTTTACGCCCCATTGTCGCCTCACTCAGGCGGTCTCAGCTGGCGGTTGCAACCGAATTTCAACCTCAAAGAGACAAGAGGGATGATGATGCAAGGCAAAAGGAGATGGTAGTGGGACAAATTAAGAAACAAAAGATGAGTCTAGAAAGTGTGAAAGTGGAGATGGCAGAATCATCCACAGCTGCCATGGGAAAGAGAGAAAAAACCCCAGAAAAAAACAGAAAATAAAATATAGGGGCAGGGGTTACAGACTGAAATTGTTGAACTTGACGTTGAGTCCAGAAGGCTGTAAAGTGTCTAATCGAAAGATGAGGTGTTGTTCCTCGAACTTGCGTTGAGCTTCATTGGAGGCCGAGGACAGAGAGATCAGCGTGGGAGTGGAGCGGAGAATTAAAGTGACAGGCGACCGGAAGCTCGGGGTCAACCTTACAGAATGAACAGAAGTGTTCTGCAAAGCAATCACCCAATCTGCGTTTGGTCTCCCCAATGTAGAGAGACCACATCGTGAGCAGCGAATATGTATACTAAATTGAAAGAAGTACAAGTAAATTGCTGTTTCACCTGGAAGGAATGTTTGGGGCCCTTGACAGTGGGAAGGGAAGAGGTAAAAGGGCAGGTGTTGCATCTCCTGCACTTGCACGGGAAGGTATTGTGGGAAGGGGAGTGGGTGCTGGGTGCGATTGAGGAGAGGACCAGGGTGTCACGGAGGGAACGGTCCCTTCAGAATGCTGGAAGGGGAGGGGAGGGGAAAACGTGCTTGGTGGTGGGATCACGCTGGTGATGGCGGAAATGGCGGAGGATGATCCGATGAACGTGGAGGCTGGTGGGGTGAAAGGTGAGGTCAAGGGGAACCCTTTCGTGGTTCTGGGAGGAGGGGAAGGAATCAGAGCAGAAGTGCGGGAAATAGAATGGACACAGTCAAGGGCCGTGTTAACCACAGTAGAGGGGAATCCTCGATCGAGGAAAAAGGAAGACATATCGGAAGCACTAGTATGGAAGGTGGCATCGTCAGAACAGATGCGACGGAGATGCGACAGACCATCCCTTTTGTTCTTTCCTCCCCTCCCCTACACTTGCTTAAAAACCTGTTACATCTCCGTCTCCGTCTCCGTCGCATCTGCTGAGAAGTTGTTTCCCCTGGCTGGAGAGTCTAGTACTAAGGGACAGAGTCTCGGGATAAGGGGTCGGTTATTTAAGACTAAGATGAGGAGTGTCATGTATCCTACATAGTTACTGCTTGTACTATTACAAGATGTGCCACCTGGGGGCACTGCAGTGGGAGACTTGTAGGTTACCTGTACAGGTGTGCCAGGCCTAGTATAAAAGGCTGGCCAACATGTGTGATCCACACTCTGGAGTTACAGTAAATGGACTAAGGTCACTGCAGTTCAAGCACAACACATTGTCACATGGAGTCATTATTAGAGCATCTGTAGACATAACAAGGAGGAATTACATCATTCAGAGGGTTGGGAATCTTTAGGATTTCTCTACCCTAAAGGGTTGTCGCTGCTGAATCTTTGAGTATATTCAAGGCTGAGATAGATAGATTTTTGGACTCTAGGGGAAATCAAGGGGTATGGAGATCGAATGGGGAAGTGGAGTTGAGATTGAAGATCAGCCAAGATCTTATTGAATGGCGGAGCTGGTTCGAGGGACCATACTCCTGCTCTTAATTCTTATATTCTATGTTCAATCAATCCCACAAACAGCTGATTAAAGAGTGTGACAGGCAGATAGATACCCGAAACTATGTCACATGCCTACCTTCTTGGTAGTTCAGTGCATGGCGACTAAGAGAAGGAAAGGGAAGAAACCAATATATATCTTGAACCTCACTTATCCGGGACTCCCTTATCCAACACCACCCCTCGTCCGGGACCATTCCCGGCCACCGGGTGGCGCATGCGCAGAACACGGTCCGTCGAAATCCTACTCACCAATATAATCTTTCTCCTCGATCGGCGGCCTCCTCCTTGTTACCCTGCTGAAGCTCCTGCAGCCACAGTCCTCAGGCCGGCTGCTCCGCCCCATAGCGCTCCCTCTGGGTGGTCAGGCTGACTCTTAGGGGCCCGCCGGCCCAACAAATCTTCGGGACCCACCGACTCTTCGGGGCCTGCTGACTCTTTTCAGTCCCCTGCACACTGATTGGCTGACTGACTGACTGTCATTCCTGCCAATCCGCGCACACACACACTGACCACAGCAACACCCCAGCCCAGCCCAGCAATGGCACTTAAAGGCACAGTCCACCCAAACACGTGACCTCCCCTCACCTGGCAAAATCCCTCATTCAGAACAGGCCAGGTCCCAAGGGTGCCGGATAAGCGAGGTTCAATCTGTACAAACAAAACAAGAATTGGATCAGAAAGCCAAAGAATTAAACAAAAAACAAAATATTGTTAACTCCTGTTTAATGTTAATTAAATATGCAATGAGTTGGAGAATATATCACCTGCAGATTTATAAATCAAGAGAAAGATATTGTGAAATCAAGGGTTAGACAATATATTATATCAGAAACACAGGGAAATTTGTATTATTGTAGTGTCTATTCAAAGAATCTTGACCTTGACTTTTGGACGGGTCAGCAGAAAAAAACATCTCAGAAATTATACACTTCGGAACACTGGAATGAGATTTTGAAAATTGCTGAGGATTTGGAATTTTCACTGCAGATAAAGAATCCTGAGAAAGAAGCTGGACTATAGGTTAACACATTTATTGCACCGACCCCTGTTTGCAAGTTCAGGTTTTTGCAATAGGACTGCTAGAATATTTAGATTGTGCTTTTATAGTCAACACTGAGGCAACCAAAATATTAGGTCTTAGATTTGTGTTATTTATATATTTAAGAAACAAATGGAGAGCATACTAACATCATGATGCGATAACGATTTAGAATGAAGAAGTGATAAAAGACATGGAAAACTGTCCAGAACATTAATTACCTGTGAGAGGTCATTTTGAAAAATTGCAGGAGGCCGACGCCATATTACCTCGAAGACATACTTATGTTGCAGAACAGTTTCTAGAAGCAGTTGTACCATAAACTCTTGCTGGGGAGAACTTCCAAGGAGTTTCCACCGATCTTCCATTGAAGTTACGGCAGGAGATCAGGTACATCTCTGTGGATATTGCTGGCATTGGTGTTGTGAAATCTGTCCCAGTTACTTTAAAGGGAAGATTCCACAGTACCCTGTATTGCAGAAACCTGAAACTGTTGCTCCTTTGTGTTTTGGCAGCCACGATTCTCAATGACGGGGAACAATCCATATGGACCAGTGATCACAAACCCACTGTTATTGCCTGTGCACTTAGGCTAGGATGCTCAGCTTACCAGTGACCAAAACAAATTTGGACCTTTACTTCTTGTGGAAGGGATTATATTCCCAATAGGAAAGGGCAAATGTGCTTTGGAAGGCACCAGCAAACGTCAGCTCTTTAAGTGGATTTCATCAGTCTGTCTGCAGCAGTGCCACTCCATTCGCCTTGGAGCGCTGTTGCCCAAATCAGGACTGTTGATCACTGGCAGGTAAATCTCTCTCTCTCTGAGGTTTAACAGTGCACTTAAACCAACACACATTCTCACTTGTTCCTCAAACCCTCATCAGTGGTTGCCTACATATTTTAAGTATTTAGGAACATAGCAACAGGATTAGGGTATTTAGCCCCTCGAGCCTGTTCCACCATTCAATAAGATTATGGTTGATCTGTGCCTCAGCTCCATTTACCCGCCATACCTTATCGAATTACTTTAATGTTTTTAACACCTCGATTAGATCACCTCGCAACCTTTACGACATTACAACAGTGACTACACTTCAAAAGTACTTAATTGGCTGTAAAACGCTTTGGGACCTCCGGTGGTCGTGAAAGGCGCTATATAAATCCAAGTCTTTCTTTCTTCTTTCTTTCTTTTGAACTCAAGGTAATACAAAGCAATTTTATTCAACCTGTCTTCATAATCTAACCCCTGAAGCCCTGAAATCATTCTACTGAACCTGCGCTGTATCCTCTCCAAGACCAATGTATATTTCCAGAGATTTTATAATAACAAATATGTCATTAATTGTTTTGTAATAACTAATATAAGGAGCCTATATTTAAACTTAAATTAGAATAATGTATGGTGTAAAAAGTTAATGTTAGATGTTCTATGTTTAAAAATGATGCCTGTACTGAACGGTTCAAAATTATAAAATATTTCTTGTTGTACTGGGGAGCGGGCAGCAAAGTACAACCATGATCGTATTAAATGGCGGAGCAGGCTCGAGGGATCAACTCCTGCTCCTATTTCTTATGTTCTTATGTATACTGTAACTTAAAATATTATCTCTGGGGCCAACTAAAGCAACACAACATCAATGATCACTTACGTATCACTTATATACTAAAAGAGCATAAAATATTGGAACAGTATCATGTGGTTCCTGGAAATATTAACCTTTCCTAAGAACATTACAGAGCAACAACATTGATTGATCTTTATTGATCAAATTTCCAAAATCTGACAGAATCTGTGTAACGCAGCTTTTATAAAGAATCACCATTTTTATAAAGAAATTTTATATTGCTTAAATAAAGGGACTAGTACGAATATTTAAAATCAGAATGCATCCTGCTGTTGACTCCTTACAGTGCATCTTTATCACTAATTTTAACAATTAAGTAAGCCAGTATGTTGTCTGTTAAAATTATTTTATATATACAGGTATATTCAAAATTATATCTTGGAAATGGCTGTAAAATATATTATTGTAGAAACAGTTAGAGTTTGTATCAATTTTTCTTTGATGTAGGTGTTAACCCTTTAACTATATTTATATTATAACATTGTTTTTAGTGATTTCCAGGCTTATGTTTTGTAGATTTGTTATAGGATTAATTACATAGTATTTACAGCACAGAAACAGATCATTTGGCCCAACAGGTCCATGCCAGTGTTTATGCTCCACACAACCTTCCTCCCACCCTTCTTCATCTAACTTTATCAACATTTTATACTCTATATTCTTTTCTCCCTCCTGTATTGATATAACTTTCCCTAAAATGCATCTGTGCTATTCGCCTCAACTACTGCTTGTGGTAGTGAGTTCCACATTCTACCATTCTCTGGGTAAAGATGTTCCTCCTGAATTCCTTGGCAACTTGGGGCAAGTGAGAGAGCCCAAGGTGCCTCCCTAGTGGCACGGGAGTCGTCCTTGGTATGCTAATAAGATAACCTCCCCTTAATCCTGCAAACTCTAGTGGGGTTAGTGCCAGAGGTCACCAATGGGTACATACTGACATGCAGGTTTTCAGCCCCAAAAGACCAAGCTAACACTCACTTTCCAGAAAGGATGTATAAAATACATTCGCGCAACCTGGTGGTGCAGCACACTGGTACAGCAATGTGTGGGACCATTAAGTTATAGAGAGCCACCTAGCAGAGGCAGAGTGTGTCCACACAGCATAGGTGGGAATAATCGGGTGATGAAGTCGCTCCCATGCACCTCTTTGGAGCAGTATTAGTGTGGCACTACTAGAGGTGTGAGAAGTCTCCTGGCACTGGTGAGGTGGTAATTTTCAATGACCTTATGGCATTTTGATGCTTGATTCCTAAAAACAGTCCTATAACCAAGGATGAATGGTCATTTTAACTTACCTTAGATGTGAGCCCCTTCCTCACTCATGCTTTGCTGCAATTCTAGTGGCACCAATGAGAAAATATGCTGAAAATGCTGTCCAATTATATCTGAAATATTCAATTGCACAAACCTCTAGGTCACTTTACAGACTACAATTAATATTTAGCATTGCGGTATTCAATATTGTGCTTACCACTGGCACATTTGCAGTTGCAAACAGTTTTGCTGCAATGCGTGATTACAATTTAGTGGCGTAAAGAGCTATTACCTTTGCTTCTATATTAAAATGTATATGTCAGTTAACAATCTCTGCATATCATTCTTTTTCTGCTATAACACACCAATTGCCATGATCATAACAAGAACTGAGGATGTGAAGTTCTTGTACGTTCTCTTCAATTAGCTGAGCCAATTCTCCTTCCCTGAAGACATGATAATATCTCATGAATTCTGTGGCATCTGCAAGTTCCTCCTGTTTATTGTCCAAAGCCACAGCTCTGGTACTGTCAATCATAGAGTCTGTTGACTCTATTGTGGAAGTCCTTTTAAAAACCCTAGCCCCACTTCCCTCGGACCTCTGTGCTTCTTCATTTTTCTGAAAAATCTGGCTGTCTTCCATGGAATTAGCCTGATTAGGATTTAGGCCCCCATGTCTGCAAATTTCACTTTGATGTCTTCCTTGTTTTTCTTTCAAAGTGCTTCTGGTCTCTATCCATTGTGCTTCTTCATGTTTTGAATTTTCAGCGAATACTTCATCATCTTCAAAACTGTCTCCCTTCATCAATGGTGGGCAGCCTCCATCCAAACTGCAGTGTCGAGAAGATATCCTCAACTTCCCCACAGGCTGCATGGAAACAGTGCTGTTTCGCCATGCGTGTATTACGTCTGGTGAATTCCTCATTGACGTAAGGTGGTCGATGTGTGTCTGCATTGTCGCCTCATCGAGTGATTTGGAGAAGAACCATGAACGAAGCGATTTGCCCAGATTCTTGTAAAATCGATACTTTTGATCTTCGGACATCCTGGGGCAGCAGTTCTCTAACAAGGTGTGATTGTCAGTTGTGTAAGGAAGTATTGCGTGTTGATCCTGTCCGAGAGACAACATTGCACTGGTCTCAATTGGAGCTGTTTTTATTCGGTCTTTATCTTGTGCTTCGACTGTTCTCCCGATGATGGGTTTGTTGTTGTTTTGACCAGACTCTGATGATGGTCTAGAACACAAGGATCGGTTCCAAGGAACAAAGATGTCCTGTTTTTCAAAACGACGGTATTTTTGTTCCATCGCCCACACATAAATCATCATTCGTCCACCGCGGTGCAAGGTTCTCGATATTTCTCTTATTGCTTGGATACGTCTGTCTTTCGTCGAAAAATGGTGAATCACTGCAGTAAGAAATGACAGGATTCACTTATAATGATCAACACAATAGGAGAACATTGTTTTATTTTTAAAAAGACATTAATAACTTTAATTTAAATGAATGTAGTGTAATTATTTTTCTATTTTTTATTAGTGTTTTGGGTGTTTCGGGCTTTATCACAATCATAGTAATAGGAGTTTAGGACCCTGCAGAACTCCTATTACTATGATATTTTACCTGATTGGCTGCCCAGAGCCACGTGACTCCAGCTGTAGGCCTGCGCATGCGTCGACGTGCACGGTCTGCGACTGGCAGTCAGGAGAGGCCTCAGCATCGGAAAGTCCAACGTGGGCAGCAGCTTAAGGTAGGTGTGTATTTTTTCTCTAAAATGCCTCTCCCCTCCAGCTGGCCGCCCCGGACTGGGTGAGCAGCGCCGTGTCCCCGCACACCACGACCGTGTCCTCGGTGAAGACGCAGTCGGGCAGGCTGTGGTCGGCTGGCAGCTCAAGCACCTGCAGCCCGAGCGTGTGGCGCAGCACCCCCACATAGTGCTGGTGCTGGCGGCAGGCCCGCTTCATGTCTACCTCGGACTCGGGGGCTCCGGCCAGACCCACCTCCCCGCCGCTCCGCAGCCATCCGGCCCAGGGAGTCGGCCAGGCCCCGCACGATGGCGTGAGTGCAATGCCCGAACTCCAGCGCCTCGCCCCGACCCGATCCCACTAGAAAGAGGGAAAGAGCGGGTGAGAGGTACTAATTGGAAAGCTCTTCAACGAGCCGGCACAAACACGAATGGCCTGCTCTGCGTTGTATGATTCAATGGCCGGAATTTGCCCTTAAAAAAAGGGTGGGTTTGGAGCGTGGGGCAGTTAAATTATTAAAAATGGGATTCCCGACCTGATCCCGCCTCCAACCGCCCACTTCCAGTTTCAACGGGAGGTGTGCAACCTACCCTCTCCCAGGGGGTGGGACATCAATGTAAATATTATAATAAAGCTGGAAGCCTCTTTTTTAACCTCCATTTTTAATACAATTGCATGTGGACGGGATTCACACAATTCTTGAAACCTGACATTTAAACCGAGGTGGGGGGGGGGAACTGTTGGATCCAGGCTTTATAACTATCTCCGAGATCCAGGGTCCCTGCCTAACCCATCCCCCACGATTCGAGACCTCCCATGAGGCCTCCGATCCCCACCATGAGGCCTCCTCACCCTACCCCACCTGTTGAGGCTGGTCACAATCCTCCGATTGCCGGCCCCGAATCTCTCACTCCACCTACCGATCCCCAGCCGACCACACCTGCCGATCTCCAACCACCCCCATTCCCAATTCTCCCCTGCCGATCCCCGACCAAACCACAGCCGATCCCACGCTCCTTCTCTACATCGACAGGCCTACCCGCCCACAGCCAACCAGCCTCTTGATCTGGCTGGCTGCGGCCAGGAATCCGAGGCCTCACATGCAAATCAGGCCATGCCGTTAAATTTTCCTGCCTCAGAGGCACCCCCACCCCCAACCTGCAGAAAATTCCAACCTATGATTCTGTGATCACTGAGTTGGAAAACGATATGAACAGAAACTGAAATAGGATATGAGCACTTTGATTAGGAATGTATGGCTTGCAAGCCACACATTTATACAATTACACTCAGCAATTTCATAAACACTGTGGAGGATAGGTAGCACTATTTGCCATGCAGCCTTAAAACTGCACACTCCTTATACAATGGAACTAGAAACTATTTTTTCACCTAAGCATAATACAGAATCATCCAGCACAGAAGGAGGCTATTCAGCCCATTGTGTCTGTGCCAGCTCTTTGAAAGAGCTATCCAATTAGTCCCACACCCCTGCTCTTTCCCCAAAGCACTGCAATGTTTTTCTTTTTCAAGTACATATCCAATTCCCTTTAGACAGTTACTATTGAGTCTGCTTCCACCATCCTTTCAGGTCGTACATTCCAGTGCATTACATTTGAAATGTAAAGTTCAATATTTGTAACCTGAACTTGGTGGAAATATTGGAAAAGAAAGTGAGAAACAGCATGCCATAGCCAGTAGGCATCTCGACTAGCGATTAAGGGGCCGAAATTGTTCTGTTTTGCAAAATGGTTTTCACCCAGGCGTGGTGCTAAAATCACCCCCAGGGAATTGGGCGATATATTGTATTCGCTTCATGGATTCTTTGCTCAAAAATTCATAGCAACACATTTCTATTAAGAACTAGTTTATTTATTAGCAAAAGGGTTAACAATCAGACTACACATTACTAGTTCATCCACCAGGCTCATAACCACTTGCCTCATTGTGAATCCCCATAACCCAACTGGCTGGGGTTTTATTGAGTTTTGTGAACATCATGTGACTGGCTAAGCCACTCCCAACTCAACAGCTCTACAACTATTTTAGTTGCACCTGTAAAACAATAAATCATTAAATCAAGTGCCCCCTGATTAAAGGGGGGGGGTCACTTAAACCGACAAACTTAAACAAATTCAACTTTAGACATTACGTGGTTCAAATTAAAATTTGGTTGCCGGGGGTGATGATGCACTCCAGTCCCTCTGGCGTCCACTTCTCGTGGAAGGCCACGAGCATACCAGTGGACACCGTGTGCTCCATCTCCAGGGACACCCTGGCTCGGATGTAACTATGGAAGAGAGGCAGACAGTCGGGCTGAACGACCCCCTCAACCGCCCGCTGCCTGGACTGTCTGAGCGCCACCCTGGCCATGCCCAGGAGCAGTCCTACGAGGAGTCCTTTCGACCTGCTCGCTCTCCTCCGCACAGGATGACCAAAGATCAGGAATGTGGTACTGAAGTGCAACCAGAATTTGAGGAGCAACCCCTTCAAATATGGGAAGAGGGGCTGCAACCTTGCACACTCAGCATATATATTGAACACGGACTCCTCTAGACTGCAGAAATTACAGGTGGTTTGGGAGCCTGTGAACCGACTTAAAAATTTATTGCACGGGACTGCTCCATGCAACACCCTCCAGGCCAAGTCCCCAATAAATAGAGGAAGGACACCCGCATAGAGAGAACTCCATTGGGGATCCCCACCTCCTCCGGACAGCAAGATAGTGTGCCATGGTGTGTCTGGATGGCAGATGAGAATGGTAATGTGGAGAGTGTGCAAGAGGAGCCCGTACAGGAATCCCCTCCGCGCAGAACTGAAAGGCACAGAGGGGATTTCCCAGAGGAGGCTCAAGTTGTGAGGCGCCGGCTCCCAAGGGAGGTTCGGGACTTGGTGCCGCTGAGGAATTCCATCCGGACGGGGGTCAATTCGGACGGGATCGCCCCATGTGCTTCAGCATTCTCGACACACCTAACAGAGTCAGGGCCCAGTGCTTCTTTAGCGACTCGATGGAATTGGGCGCACGCCAGACGTGGCCCAGGATAGGCGCCGTGCCAGCTCCTCTGACGCCATCCAGCCCGCCCCTCCTACATTGAGCAGGTCCCTGACCCTGGTCACCTCACCAAACACAGCCCTCTCGTCCGCCTGCCACCAAAAACCGCGGTCGTGGAGATACGGATTCCTGAGCAGCGGCTCCTGAAGGACAGCTGCCACTCCAGACGGGAGAGAACTGTGCTTGGTGGCGACTCTGTTCCAGACCCTGATGAATTTCTGGTAAAAGACAGGCAGCCCACACATGGCGGTCCTGACGCCCTCCAGGCTCACAAACAGGAGTTGCGTGTCATAATTGAGGCAGTACTGTTGGCGGAAGAAATCCGTCGCCAGCGCACACCATATAGGAGGGTACTCGAAGTACAGGTATTTCTGCACGGCTTGAAGTCAGAAAGTCACAGCCTGGGAGCTTCAACAGCTCTACAACAATTTTTGTTGTATCTGTAAACAAGTGCCCCCTGGTTAAAGTGGAGGGTCACACTTCAAAAACTTTTCAAGTGCCCCTTTGGTTTTTTTTGTTTTTTGGGGATTTTTTTGAGGGCACCAAAAACACAAATTATACACGTGCCCCCTGGGTAAAACCGACAAACATAAACAAATTAAACTTTAGACGTGGTTCAAATTAAAATTTGGTTGCCAGGGATGATGATGCACTCCAGTCCCTCCGCCGCCCACCTCTTGCGGAAAGCCGCGAGCGTACAGGTGGACACCGCGTGCTCCATCTCCAGGGACACCCTGGCTCGGATTTAATCGCGGAAGAGGGGCAGGCAGTTGGGCAGAATGACCCCCTCGACCGCCCGCTGCCTGGACTGGCTGATGGCCCCCTTGGCCGTGCCCAGGAGCAGTCCTACGAGGAGGCCCTCGGACCTACCCGTTCCCCTCCGCACAGGGTGCCCAAAGATCAGGAGTGTGGGACTGAAGTGCAACCAGAAATTGAGGAGCAGCCCCTTTAAATAATGGAACAGGGGCTGCAACCTCGCACATTCTGTAAAAACATCGAACACGGACACCTCTAGACCGCAGAAATTGCAGGCGGCATGGGAGCCCGTGAACCAGCTTAAAAACTTGTTGCATGGGACTGCTCCATGCACCACCCTCCAGGCCAAGTCCCCAATAAATAGTGGGAGGACTCCCGCGTAGGGTGCATTCCACTGAGGACCCTCGCCTCCTCCGGATGGCAAGATGGTGCGCCATGGCGTGTCCGGACGGCAGACGAGAATGGCAAGGTGGAGAATGTGCAGGAGCAGCCCATACAGGAAACCCCTCCACGCAGAACTGAAAGGCACGGAGGGGATTTCCCCGAGGCGGCTCAAGTTGTGAGGCGCGGCTCACGAGGGAGGTTTCAGGGCTTGGCGCCGATGAGGAATTCCATCCAGATGGGGGTCAATTCGGACGGGATCTCCCCACGTGCTTGGGCCTCCTCGACACACCTAATGGAGTTAGGGCCCAGTGCTGTTTTTAGCGACTCGATGGCATTGCCCGCACGGCGGACGTCGGCCCAGTTTAGGCGCCGTGCCATTACGTCTGCCGCCATCCAGCTCCTCTGCCATCGAGCAGGTCCCTGACTATGGTCACCTCGCCAGCCACAGCCCTCTCGTCCACCTGCCACCTAAAACCTCGGTCGCGGAGGTACGGATTCCCGAGCAGCGGCTCCTGCAGGACAGTCGCCACTCCAGACGGGGGAGAGCTGTGCTTGGTGGCGACTCTGTTCCAGAGCCTGATGAGGTCCTGGTAAAAGACAGGCAGCCCCTGCATGGCGGTCCTGACGCCCCCCAGGCTCACAAACAGGAGCTACGTGTCGTAATTGAGGCAGTACTGCTGATGGAAGAAAGGCGTCACCAGCGCACACCATCTAGGAGGGGGCTCTGCAAGGTATCTCTGCAAGGTCTGATGACGGAAAGTCGCAGCCTGGGTGTTTCAACAGATCTACAACAGATCTGTGCATACTCACAGGTGCAGACATTGCAGGTGGTTTACTTGAACCTACCGGGAGCGCCCCGCTCATATGCGGCGGCATTGATGATGTCATCGTCATGCGCATCGTACCGTTACGGCCCTGGAAGTGAAAAAAGGCCGCACACCCTCACTTACCGCTTGGCGGTGACAGCGACAGCTTTAGCTGTCAAGTTGCAGTCGGGAAGCAACTGGAGCAGTGCTATTTAAAGGCGCCATCTTGAAACAAATTTCTGTTTAACCATTACATTCTTCTGCTTTCCAACACATACGTAGAGTGGTTGGTGGACCGTTGGCAGTGATTTTTACTTCAAGGACTGGTCTGCCTCCCAAATATTTGCCTGTATCATTCAGCGCATATTTGAAATTACAACATTTCTCTCGCTTCATGGGTTGTGTTGAGACTCAACCTCCCGCTCCGACATCACCGAAGGCGAAGACAGAGGTGGAGACAATTGCAGACAGAAAGGCAGGGAGAGGGACATGGAGCAAGACAGGGAGAGGGAGAGGCAGAGAGGGAGAGGGAGAGAGACAGGGAGAGGGACAGGGAGAGAGACAGGGAGAGAGATAGGGAGAGAGAGAGGGACAGGGAGAGAGAAAGGGAGAGAGACAGGGAGAGAAACAGGGAGAGAGACAGGGAGAGAGGGACAGGGAGAGAGGGAGAGGGAGAGAGACAGGGAGAGACACATGGAGCAAGATAGGGAGAGGGGCAGGGAGAGGGAAAGGGAGAGGGAGAGAGACAGGGAGAGAAACAGGGAGAGAGACAGGGAGAGAGGGACAGGGAGAGAGGCAGGGAGAGAGGGACAGGGAGAGAGGGACAGGGAGAGGGAGAGGGACAGGGAGAGAGACAGGGAGAGAGGGACATGGAGCAAGACAGGGAGAGAGGGACAGGGAGAGAGAGACAGGGAGAGAGAGACAGGGAGAGAGGGACAGGAAGAGAGACAGGGATAGAGGGACAGGGAGAGAGAGACAGGGAGAGAGGGACAGGGAGAGAGAGACAGGGAGAGAGAGACAAGGAGAGAGGGACAGGGAGAGAGAGACAGGGAGAGAGGGACAGGGAGAGAGGAACAGGGAGAGAGACAGGGAGAGAGAGACAGGGAGAGAGAGACAGGGAGAGAGAGACAGGGAGAGGGACAGAGAGACAGGGAGAGAGGGACAGGGAGAGAGGGACAGGGAGAGAGGGACAGGGAGAGAGACAGGGAGAGAGGGACAGGGAGAGAGACAGGGAGAGAGAGAGAGGGAGAGAGACAGGGCGAGAGACAGGGAGAGGTAGAGGGACAGGGAGAGAGACAGGGAGAGAGATAGGGAGAGAAACAGGGAGAGAGACAGGGAGAGAGAGACAGGGAGAGGGACAGGGAGAGGGACAGAGAGACAGGGAGAGAGGGACAGGGAGAGAGACAGGGAGAGAGGGAGAGGGAGAGAGACAGAAAGAGAGACAGGGAGAGAGACAGGGAGAGAGAGACAGGGCGAGAGACGGAGAGGTAGAGGGACAGGGAGAGAGACAGGGAGAGAGATAGGGAGAGAAACAGGGAGAGAGACAGGGAGAGAGGGATAGGGAGAGGGAGAGAGACAGGGAGAGAGGGACAGGGAGAGAGAGAGGGACAGGGGGACATGGTGCAAGACAGGGAGAGGGACAGGGAGAGAGGGACAAGGAGAGAGAGACAGGGAGAGAGGAACAGGGAGAGAGGGACAGGGAGAGAGGGACAGGGAGAGACAGGGAGAGAGGAACAGGGAGAGAGACAGGGAGAGAGAGACAGGGAGAGAGAGACAGGAAGAGAGGGACAGGGAGAGAGACAGGGGGAGAGAGACAGGGAGAGAGAGACAGGGAGAGAGAGACAGGGAGAGAGAGACAAGGAGAGAGAGAGGGAGAGAGAGACAGGGAGAGAGACAGAGAGAGAGAGACAGAGAGAGAGAGACAGGGAGAGAGAGACAGGGAGAGAGAGATTCAGGGAGAGAGGGACAGGGAGAGAGGGACAGGGAGAGAGAGAGGGAGAGAGAGACAGGGAGAGAGACAGAGAGAGAGAGACAGGGAGAGAGAGACAGGGAGAGAGGGACAGGGAGAGAGGGACAGGGAGAGAGACAGGGAGAGAGAGACAGGGAGAGGGACAGGGAGAGGGACAGAGAGACAGGGAGAGAGGGACAGGGAGAGGGAGAGGGACAGGGAGAGAGACAGGGAGAGAGGGACATGGAGCAAGACAGGGAGAGAGGGACAGGGAGAGAGAGACAGGGAGAGAGACAGGGAGAGAGGGACAGGGAGAGAGGGACAGGGAGAGAGGAACAGGGAGAGAGAGACAGGGAGAGAGACAGGGAGAGAGGAGAGGGAGAGAGACAGGGCGAGAGACAGGGAGAGGTAGAGGGACAGGGAGAGAGACAGGGAGAGAGACAGGGAGAGAAACAGGGAGGGAGACAGGGAGAGAGAGACAGGGAGAGAGAGACAGGGAGAGGGATAGGGAGAGGGACAGACAGACAGGGAGAGAGGGACATGGAGAGAGACAGGGAGAGAGGGAGAGGGAGAGAGACAGAAAGAGAGACAGGGAGAGAGACAGGGAGAGAGAGACAGGGAGAGAGACATGGCGAGAGACAGGGAGAGGTAGAGGGACAGGGAGAGAGATAGGGAGAGAAACAGGGAGAGAGACAGGGAGAGAGGGAGAGGGAGGGAGAGAGACAGGTAGAGGGACATGGAGCAAGACAGGGAGAGAGACAGGGAGAGAGGGATAGGGAGAGGGAGAGAGACAGGGAGAGAGACAGGGAGAGAGGGACAGGGAGAGAGAGAGGGACAGGGGGACATGGTGCAAGACAGGGAGAGGGACAGGGAGAGAGGGACAAGGAGAGAGAGACAGGGAGAGAGGGACAGGGAGAGAGGGACAGGGAGCGAGACAGGGAGAGAGAGACAGGGAGAGAGAGACAGGAAGAGAGAGACAGGAAGAGAGAGAGACAGGGAGAGAGGGACAGGGAGAGAGGGACAGGGAGAGAGAGACAGGAAGAGAGAGAGAGAGAGAGAGAAAAAGGGATGGAGAGACAGGGTGAGAGAGAGAGAGGGAGAGAGGGACATGGAGAGAGAGAGGGAGAGAGAGACAGGGAGAGAGAGAGAGGGAGAGAGGGAGAGGGAGAGAGACAGGGAGAGACACATGGAGCAAGATAGGGAGAGGGGCAGGGAGAGGGAAAGGGAGAGGGAGAGAGACAGGGAGAGAAACAGGGAGAGAGACAGGGAGAGAGGGACAGGGAGAGAGGCAGGGAGAGAGGGACAGGGAGAGAGGGACAGGGAGAGGGAGAGGGACAGGGAGAGAGACAGGGAGAGAGGGACATGGAGCAAGACAGGGAGAGAGGGACAGGGAGAGAGAGACAGGGAGAGAGAGACAGGGAGAGAGGGACAGGAAGAGAGACAGGGATAGAGGGACAGGGAGAGAGAGACAGGGAGAGAGGGACAGGGAGAGAGAGACAGGGAGAGAGAGACAAGGAGAGAGGGACAGGGAGAGAGAGACAGGGAGAGAGGGACAGGGAGAGAGGAACAGGGAGAGAGACAGGGAGAGAGAGACAGGGAGAGAGAGACAGGGAGAGAGAGACAGGGAGAGGGACAGAGAGACAGGGAGAGAGGGACAGGGAGAGAGGGACAGGGAGAGAGGGACAGGGAGAGAGACAGGGAGAGAGGGACAGGGAGAGAGACAGGGAGAGAGAGAGAGGGAGAGAGACAGGGCGAGAGACAGGGAGAGGTAGAGGGACAGGGAGAGAGACAGGGAGAGAGATAGGGAGAGAAACAGGGAGAGAGACAGGGAGAGAGAGACAGGGAGAGGGACAGGGAGAGGGACAGAGAGACAGGGAGAGAGGGACAGGGAGAGAGACAGGGAGAGAGGGAGAGGGAGAGAGACAGAAAGAGAGACAGGGAGAGAGACAGGGAGAGAGAGACAGGGCGAGAGACGGAGAGGTAGAGGGACAGGGAGAGAGACAGGGAGAGAGATAGGGAGAGAAACAGGGAGAGAGACAGGGAGAGAGGGATAGGGAGAGGGAGAGAGACAGGGAGAGAGGGACAGGGAGAGAGAGAGGGACAGGGGGACATGGTGCAAGACAGGGAGAGGGACAGGGAGAGAGGGACAAGGAGAGAGAGACAGGGAGAGAGGAACAGGGAGAGAGGGACAGGGAGAGAGGGACAGGGAGAGACAGGGAGAGAGGAACAGGGAGAGAGACAGGGAGAGAGAGACAGGGAGAGAGAGACAGGAAGAGAGGGACAGGGAGAGAGACAGGGGGAGAGAGACAGGGAGAGAGAGACAGGGAGAGAGAGACAGGGAGAGAGAGACAAGGAGAGAGAGAGGGAGAGAGAGACAGGGAGAGAGACAGAGAGAGAGAGACAGAGAGAGAGAGACAGGGAGAGAGAGACAGGGAGAGAGAGATTCAGGGAGAGAGGGACAGGGAGAGAGGGACAGGGAGAGAGAGAGGGAGAGAGAGACAGGGAGAGAGACAGAGAGAGAGAGACAGGGAGAGAGAGACAGGGAGAGAGGGACAGGGAGAGAGGGACAGGGAGAGAGACAGGGAGAGAGAGACAGGGAGAGGGACAGGGAGAGGGACAGAGAGACAGGGAGAGAGGGACAGGGAGAGGGAGAGGGACAGGGAGAGAGACAGGGAGAGAGGGACATGGAGCAAGACAGGGAGAGAGGGACAGGGAGAGAGAGACAGGGAGAGAGACAGGGAGAGAGGGACAGGGAGAGAGGGACAGGGAGAGAGGAACAGGGAGAGAGAGACAGGGAGAGAGACAGGGAGAGAGGAGAGGGAGAGAGACAGGGCGAGAGACAGGGAGAGGTAGAGGGACAGGGAGAGAGACAGGGAGAGAGACAGGGAGAGAAACAGGGAGGGAGACAGGGAGAGAGAGACAGGGAGAGAGAGACAGGGAGAGGGATAGGGAGAGGGACAGACAGACAGGGAGAGAGGGACATGGAGAGAGACAGGGAGAGAGGGAGAGGGAGAGAGACAGAAAGAGAGACAGGGAGAGAGACAGGGAGAGAGAGACAGGGAGAGAGACATGGCGAGAGACAGGGAGAGGTAGAGGGACAGGGAGAGAGATAGGGAGAGAAACAGGGAGAGAGACAGGGAGAGAGGGAGAGGGAGGGAGAGAGACAGGTAGAGGGACATGGAGCAAGACAGGGAGAGAGACAGGGAGAGAGGGATAGGGAGAGGGAGAGAGACAGGGAGAGAGACAGGGAGAGAGGGACAGGGAGAGAGAGAGGGACAGGGGGACATGGTGCAAGACAGGGAGAGGGACAGGGAGAGAGGGACAAGGAGAGAGAGACAGGGAGAGAGGGACAGGGAGAGAGGGACAGGGAGCGAGACAGGGAGAGAGAGACAGGGAGAGAGAGACAGGAAGAGAGAGACAGGAAGAGAGAGAGACAGGGAGAGAGGGACAGGGAGAGAGGGACAGGGAGAGAGAGACAGGAAGAGAGAGAGAGAGAGAGAGAAAAAGGGATGGAGAGACAGGGTGAGAGAGAGAGAGGGAGAGAGGGACATGGAGAGAGAGAGGGAGAGAGAGACAGGGAGAGAGAGAGAGGGAGAGAGAGAGAGGGAGAGAGAGACAGGGAGAGAGAGAGACAGGGAGAGAGGGACAGGGAGAGAGAGAGGGAGAGAGAGAGGGAGAGAGAGACAGGGAGAGAGAGAGGGAGAGAGAGACAGGGACAGAGACAGGGAGAGAGGGACAGGGAGAGAGACAGGGAGAGAGAGAGATGGAGAGAGAGACAGGGAGAGAGACAGAGAGAGAGAGACAGGGAGAGAGAGAGACAGGGAGAGAGGGACAGGGAGAGAGGGACAGGGAGAGAGGGACAGGGAGAGAGAGACAGGGAGAGAGAGACAGGGACAGAGACAGGGAGAGAGGGACAGGGAGAGAGAGACAGTGAGAGAGACAGGGAGAGAGACAGGGAGAGAGACAGGGAGTGAGGGACAGGGAGAGAGACAGGGAGAGAGGGACAGGGAGAGGGACAGGGGGGAGACAGAGAGAGAGGGACAGGGAGAGAGAGACAGGGAGAGAGACAGGGAGAGAAGGACAGGGAGAGAGGGACAGGGAGAGATACAGGGAGAGAGGGAGAGGGAGAGAGACAGAGAGAGAGACATGGAGCAAGACAGGGAGAGGGGCAGGGGGAGGGAGAGAGACAGGGAGAGAGACAGGGAGAGAGGAACAGGGAGAGGGACAGGGAGAGAGAGAGGGTGAGAGAGACAGGGAGAGAGACAGGGAGAGAGAGAGAGGGAGAGAGAGAGGCAGGGAGAGAGACAGGGAGAGAGAGACAGGGAGAGAGACATGGCGAGAGACAGGGAGAGGTAGAGGGACAGGGAGAGAGATAGGGAGAGAAACAGGGAGAGAGACAGGGAGACAGAGACAGTGAGAGAGACAGGGAGAGAGACAGGGAGTGAGGGACAGGGAGAGAGACGGAGAGAGGGGCAGGGAGAGGGACAGGGAGAGGGACAGGTGGAGAGGGACAGGAAGAGAGACAGGGAGAGAGACAGGGAGAGAAGGACAGGGAGAGAGGGACAGGGAGAGATACAGGGAGAGAGGGAGAGGGAGAGAGACAGGGAGAGAGACATGGAGCAAGACAGGGAGAGGGGCAGGGAGAGGGACAGGGACAGGGAGAGAGACAGGGAGAGAAGGACAGGGAGAGAAGGACAGGGAGAGAGGGACAGGGAGAGATACAGGGAGAGAGGGAGAGGGAGAGAGACAGGGAGAGAGACATGGAGCAAGACAGGGAGAGGGGCAGGGGGAGGGAGAGAGACAGGGAGAGAGACAGGGAGAGAGAGACAGGGAGAGAGAGACAGGGAGAGGGACAGGGAGAGGGACAGAGAGACAGGGAGAGAGGGACATGGAGAGAGACAGGGAGAGAGACATGGAGCAAGACAGGGAGAGGGGCAGGGGGAGGGAGAGAGACAGGGAGAGAGACAGGGAGAGAGAGACAGGGAGAGAGAGACAGGGAGAGGGACAGGGAGAGGGACAGAGAGACAGGGAGAGAGGGACATGGAGAGAGACAGGGAGAGAGGGAGAGGGAGAGAGACAGAAAGAGAGACAGGGAGAGAGACAGGGAGATAGAGACAGGGAGAGAGACATGGCGAGAGACAGGGAGAGGTAGAGGGACAGGGAGAGAGACGGAGAGAGATAGGGAGAGAAACAGGGAGAGAGACAGGGAGAGAGGGAGAGGGAGGGAGAGAGACAGGTAGAGGGACATGGAGCAAGACAGGGAGAGAGACAGGGAGAGAGGGATAGGGAGAGAGAGACAGGGAGAGAGGGACAGGGAGAGAGACAGGGAGAGAGAGACAGGGAGAGAGAGACAGGAAGAGAGAGACAGGAAGAGAGAGAGACAGGGAGAGAGGGACAGGGAGAGAGGGACAGGGAGAGAGAGACAGGGAGAGAGAGACAGGGAGAGAGACAGAGAGAGAGAGAGACAGGGAGAGAGAGAGAGGGAGAGAGAGACAGGGAGAGAGACAGAGAGAGAGAGACAGGGAGAGAGGGACAAGGAGAGAGAGAGAGGGAGAGAGGGACAGGGAGAGAGGGACAGGGAGAGAGGGACAGGGAGAGAGACAGGGAGAGAGAGACAGGGAGAGAGAGACAGGAAGAGAGAGACAGGAAGAGAGAGAGACAGGGAGAGAGGGACAGGGAGAGAGGGACAGGGAGAGAGAGACAGGGAGAGAGAGACAGGAAGAGAGAGAGAGAGAGAGAGAGAGAAACAGGGATGGAGAGACAGGGAGAGAGAGAGACAGGGAGAGAGGGACATGGAGAGAGAGAGGGAGAGAGAGACAGGGAGAGAGAGACAGGGAGAGAGAGAGACAGGTAGAGAGGGACAGGGAGAGAGACAGGGAGAGAGAGACAGGGAGAGAGACAGAGAGAGAGAGACAGGGAGAGAGAGAGGGAGAGAGAGACAGGGAGAGAGACAGAGAGAGAGAGACAGGGGGAGAGAGAGACAGGGAGAGAGACAGAGAGAGAGAGACAGGGAGAGAAGGACAGGGAGAGAGGGACAGGGAGAGAGAGAGGGAGAGAGAGAGGGAGAGAGAGACAGGGACAGAGACAGGGAGAGAGGGACAGGGAGAGAGACAGGGAGAGAGAGACAGGGAGAGAGACAGGGAGAGAGACAGGGAGTGAGGGACAGGGAGAGAGACAGGGAGAGAGACAGGGAGAGAGACAGGGAGAGGGACAGGGGGGGAGACACGGAGAGAGGGACAGGGAAAGAGAGACAGGGAGAGAGACAGGGAGAGAAGGACAGGGAGAGAGGGACAGGGAGAGATACAGGGAGAGAGGGCGAGGGAGAGAGACAGGGAGAGAGACATGGAGCAAGACAGGGAGAGGGGCAGGGGGAGGGAGAGAGACAGGGAGAGAGACAGGGAGAGAGACAGGGAGAGAGGGACAGGGAGAGAGACAGGGAGAGAGACAGGGAGAGAGAGAGAGGGAGAGAGAGAGAGGGAGAGAGAGACAGGGAGAGAGACAGAGTGAGAGAGACAGGGAGAGAGAGAGACAGGGAGAGAGGGACAGGGAGAGAGAGAGGGAGAGAGAGACAGGGACAGAGACAGGGAGAGAGGGACAGGGAGAGAGACAGGGAGACAGAGACAGCGAGAGAGACAGGGAGAGAGACAGGGAGGATAGGGAGAGAGACAGAGAGAGGGGCAGGGAGAGGGACAGGGAGAGGGACAGGTGGAGAGGGACACGAAGAGAGACAGGGAGAGAGACAGGGAGAGAAGGACAGGGAGAGAGGGAGAGGGAGAGAGACAGGGAGAGAGACATGGAGCAAGACAGGGAGAGGGGCAGGGAGAGGGACAGGGACAGGGAGAGAGTCAGGGAGAGAGGGACTGGGAGAGAGGACAGGGAGAGAGAGACAGGGAGAGAGAGACAGGGAGAGAGAGACAGGGAGAGAGAGACAGGGAGAGAGGGACAGGATGAGAGACACAGGGAGAGAGAAACACGGAGAGAGAGACAGGGAGAGATGGACAGGGAGAGATGGACAGAGAGAGAGGGACAGGGAGAGAGGGACAGGGAGAAAGTGACAGGGAGAGGGAGACAGGGAGAGAGGGACAGGGAGAGAGAGACAAGGAGAGAGGGACAGGGAGAGAGAGACAGGGAGAGAGAGACAGGGAGAGAGAGACAAGGAGAGAGGGACAGGGAGAGAGAGACAGGGAGAGAGAGACAGGGAGAGAGAGACAGGGAGAGAGGGACAGGAAGAGAGACAGGGAGAGAGGGACAGGGAGAGAGAGACATGGAGAGAGAGACAGGGAGAGATGGACAGGGAGAGATGGACAGAGAGAGAGGGACAGGGCGAGAGACAGGGAGAGGTAGAGGGACAGGGAGAGAGACAGGGAGAGAGACAGGGAGAGAAACAGGGAGAGAGACAGGGAGAGAGAGACAGGGAGAGAGGGAGAGGGAGAGAGACAGAACGAGAGACAGGGAGAGAGACAGGGAGAGAGAGACAGGGAGAGAGACATGGCGAGAGACAGGGAGAGGTAGAGGGACAGGGGAGAGAGATAGGGAGAGAAACAGGGAGAGAGACAGGGAGAGAGGGAGAGGGAGGGAGAGAGACAGGTAGAGGGACATGGAGCAAGACAGGGAGAGAGACAGGGAGAGAGGGATAGGGAGAGGGAGAGAGACAGGGAGAGAGACAGGGAGAGAGAGAGGGACAGGGGGACATGGTGCAAGACAGGCAGAGGGACAGGGAGAGAGGGACAAGGAGAGAGAGACAGGGAGAGAGGGACAGGGAGAGAGGGACAGGGAGAGAGACAGGGAGAGAGAGACAGGGAGAGAGAGACAGGAAGAGAGAGACAGGAAGAGAGAGAGACAGGGAGAGAGGGACAGGGAGAGAGAGACAGGGAGAGAGAGACAGGAAGAGAGAGAGAGAGAGAGAGAAACAGGGATGGAGAGACAGGGAGAGAGAGAGACAGGGAGAGAGGGACATGGAGAGAGAGAGGGAGAGAGAGACAGGGAGCGAGAGAGAGGGAGAGAGAGACAGGGAGAGAGAGACAGGGAGAGAGAGAGACAGGGAGAGAGGGACAGGGAGAGAGAGAGGGAGAGAGAGGCAGGGAGAGAGACAGAGAGAGAGAGACAGGGAGAGAGAGAGAGGGAGAGAGAGACAGGGAGAGAGACAGAGAGAGAGAGACAGGGAGAGAGAGAGAGGGAGAGAGAGACAGGGAGAGAGACAGAGAGAGAGAGAGACAGGGAGAGAGAGAGAGGGAGAGAGAGACAGGAGAGAGACAGAGAGAGAGAGAGAGACAGGGAGAGAGAGAGACAGGGAGAGAGGGACAGGGAGAGAGGGACAGGGAGAGAGAGAGGGAGAGAGAGACAGGGAGGGAGAGAGGGAGAGAGAGACAGGGACAGAGACAGGGAGAGAGGGACAGGGAGAGAGAGACAGTGAGAGAGACAGGGAGAGAGACAGGGAGAGAGACAGGGAGTGAGGGACAGGGAGAGAGACAGGGAGAGAGACAGGGAGAGAGGGACAGGGAGAGGGACAGGGGGGGAGACAGAGAGAGAGGGACAGGGAGAGAGAGACAGGAGAGAGACAGGGAGAGAAGGACAGGGAGAAAGGAGGAGACAGGGAGAGAGACATGGAGCAAGACAGGGAGAGGGCAGGGGGAGGGAGAGAGACAGGGAGAGAGACAGAGAGAGGGGACAGGGAGAGGACAGGGAGAGAGAGAGGGTGAGAGAGGACAGGGAGAGAGACAAGGAGAGAGAGAGAGGGAGAGAGAGAGACAGGGAGAGAGACAGGGAGAGACAGACAGGAGAGAAGACATGGCGAGAGAACAGGGAGAGGTAGAGGGACAGGGAGAGAGACAGGGAGAGAGATAGGGAGAGAAACAGGAGAGAGACAGGGAGAGAGACAGGGAGACAGAGACAGTGAGAGAGACAGGGAGAGAGACAGGGAGTGAGGGACAGAGAGAGAGACGGAGAGAGGGAGGGAGAGGGACAGGGAGAGAAGGACAGGGAGAGAGGGACAGGGAGAGATACAGGGAGAGAGGGAGAGGGAGAGAGACAGGGAGAGAGACATGGAGCAAGACAGGGAGAGGGGCAGGGAGAGGACAGGGAGGGAGAGAGACAGGGAGAGAAGGACAGGGAGAGAGACAGGGAGAGAGGGAGAGAGATACAGGGAGAGAGGAGAGAGAGCAGGGAGAGAGACATGGAGCAAGACAGGAGAGCAGGGAGAGGACAGGGAGAGAGCAGGGAGAGAGACAGGGAGAGAGAGACAGGGAGAGGGACAGGGAGAGGGACAGAGAGACAGGGAGAGAGGAGAGAGACAGGGGAGAGAGACATGGAGCAAGACAGGGAGAGGGGCAGGGGGAGGAGAGAGACAGGGAGAGACAGGGAGATAGGGAGAAACAGGGAGAGAGACAGAGAGGGAGAGGGAGAGAGAGACAGGTAGAGGGACATGGAGCAAGACAGGGAGAGAGACAGGGAGAGAGGGATAGGGAGAGGGAGAGACGGAGAGAGACAGGAGAGAGGACAGGGAGATGAGAGGGACAGGGGGACATGGTGCAAGACAGGGAGAGGGACAGGGAGAGAGTGACAAGGAGAGAGACCGGGAGAACAGGGAGAGAGGGACAA